>NC_134311.1:647500-1247500 GCF_949628215.1 Phalacrocorax aristotelis
GCGGTTTGGAAAACCGAGCAGATGCGAAACGCAACATGTGTGAATCCCAGCGGGCACCAGCTGGCGCCTTTCAGTGGGCACTTGCCCCGTGCAGCATTTGCCGCTTTTCTGTCTTTGCTTGGTGCGGTCTCTTGGTTGGGGTGTGGGGTCTGCCCCCTACAAAAGGCATGGGGCAGGAGGGGGATGCATTGGGCTCATGCTGCCTGGGTTGCAGCACTACCTCAGGGCTCATCCTAGCCTGTGTGACCTCCCTGAGTTTCCCACCCTGGCACGCCAGAACCAGGCTGTTTTAGGGAACGGTCTTGTTCCCCACTGTGTGTCCGTCTTTGCTCGCCACCTTGACATAAAATTCCAAGTAAAACTCAAAGACAAAAATTGCTGTTCGTGTACCATGGGTGGGCCTTTAGGTGGGTTACGTTCAGGAATCTTCGCTAGGAAAAGCGTGGGATGAAGGCAGCGATGGGCTGTCCTGCCACTTCATGGCAGTGCAGCAGGAGATGGCAGAGCCTGTCTCCTGCCACGCAACATAAATTGTTTGGAAATGGTGCTGAAACACTCCTGCACCCCTTTTCCGTCCATCTGCCCATCACTTCCCCCACCCTGGGTGGTGATATTTAGAAATAAAGCTTTTGCAGTGGAGGTGGATGTGAAACTTCTCCCAGCACAGAAACCTTCCCATCTCCGCTCTGCAGCAAAGGCTTGCAGGAAAGGACCATGCAGACCCCGCTGCCTGTCACAGGGGGTCTGCTGCTGCCTACAGGCGCGCAGAGACCACCCCTTTCCTCCCCACCCCAGCTGCTCCCCTGCCAGGGGCCATGCCTGCTGGGGGGGGCCCAGCCCCAGCCCCCTGCCAGGTACCCAGCTGAGCGGGATGGGGCAGGGGGAGCACAAAAACCCCCTTCTGACCCTTCCTTTCAGTTTGTCCTTCTCGGTCTCTCCTTTTATATATTCCTCGTTTCACGTGTCTGTGTTTTCTCTCCTCCATGCTATGGCAGTGGTGCTCCATGCTGATGAGACAGTGCGTGGTACAACCGCAGGCAGTCATTTTTCAGGTAATTTCTAGGGTACTGAACACCCGACTCTTGCTTTTTCACCTACTGAGCAGCAGGTCGGGCTTCCCGTTGTGTGGGGAAGGACCCCTGGCCTTGCCCAGGCATCCAGCCCGAGCGGCGGTGCGGGCTCGCCGGTGGAAGAGCCTAATCTGAGACCCCTTCTGCTGCTCCCCTGAGCAGCTAGAGAGGCTCCTGGGGAGGGTCAGCAGGAGGGTTTTGATGGGGCCACGAGGTGAGGGGCTGCTCCATGAGCGCTGCCTCCCCCCAGGGTTTTGTCTCCTTTCTGGACGGGGCGTCTGGAAGGACAGGCTTTGCCTGGGGGGAGCGGGAAGACGGGATACCGCTGTGCCCCTTGCGAGTGGCTGAACGCCTGGTGCTGCAAACCCTCAATGCCAGCGAGGCTTGCTGTTTCTTCAGGGGGTGCTGTGATCCCCTGGCCCCTCCGTGGGGGTGAGGAGGGCTGCAGTCAGTGCCTGCCTGTTGGTTTAGGGGTGGAGGCTCTTCTGCTCTGCACCCCTGGCTCCCTGCTCCCTGCCAGCGTCTTGCAGTGGGGTGGTGATGGCCATCATTTGCACCAGTATTGCTTCCGTCTCTTCCACAGCTCTCGGCTGCGCAGTATTTCACTGCTGCTGTGTCAGCGTGGTGCTGGCCCCAGCCATGTCCCTGCTGCTTTGTGGTGGGAGCTGTGGCCGCAGAGACGGCTGTGACGCGGGGGGGGCACTTCTCCCACCAGGGCTGTGTGGGGAGGTGGGGGCTCGGCAGCCACCAGGGCTGCCCCTCATCCCAGGCTCGCTCTGCCTGGCTGCTGGGAGCGGCAGCGGCGGTGGGTGCATGGTTGCTGCGGCTGCTGGTGACTCTCGTGGCTCTGAGGGGAGATGTGGGCACAGTTTTGCCCTGGGAACAGGGAAATGGCTGGAAAATCCCACTATTCTTACCTAAGGGAAAAGTTGCTGGGCCATTGCAAGAGAGGTGCAGCTCCTGTCTGCAGCAAGCTACTGGGACGGAAAGCGGGGAGCGTCCCCAAACCTCCACTTCTCATGCGCCCATCTCTTGGAGCCCTGCAGCAGTGGCACCTGGCCATGGGCTCTCCCTCCAGACCGTGCTGGGCAGCTGTAACGCTTCCAGTCCCTCCAGTCCCACAGTCTGGTGCCGTGCCGCTGCGGGCAGGGGAGACGGGGCAGCACTGCCCACAGGAGGGCCGTCCTGCTGCGCATCCCTCTGTCTGCCCACGATGGGGAGAGGCGGGTGAGCAAGGGGTACCACCGCCCTGGCCCCTGGAGAGGTGTGCTACACCCTGATAGCTGGTTGCCTCTGACACTGAAACTGGTCAGTCCCTCAGAGCATGAAGGGCCAAGCGCTCAGTGCGTTGATGTGGTGCTTCCAGATCATTACAGTTAAAAGGTGAGACCTGCTTCCTCCGATGTCAGGTCCTTGGACCCCAGAAAGGGAGCCAGGTGTGGTGTTTTGACCCCTGCAGCCTGCTCCAGAGTCCTGTGTCTGGGGTTTGTGGGCAGGGGCTTGGACTGGTTGGGTTTGTGCCAGGAGCAGCAGTCCCAGAAGCCACTTTTGGGTGTGGGGTTTGGACGTGCACCCCCTGTCCCAGCCCTGCATGTGGCCCAGCCTGTCGCACAGCTGGATGTTTCCTCCCAAACTACCGGTGGCCAGCTCCACCTTCGTCAGCTGGAAGCAATGTTCACACCCTGCCCACGGGGAGTGGTGGATCAGTGTGCTGCGGGAAGATACAAAGAGATTTCTAGCCTGGATATGGTGTGGTTATGGCTTGCTTAGAGCAGCAGGGGTGAAATAAGGTGTCCTTCCCCAGGGAGTGATGTGCGCTATTCTCCAGACATCAGAAATACCAAACAGCAGTACAAAAGGACAGCTTTTTTCTGTGCTGTGCTGCCGGACCATCCCACACTGCTCGTGCATCACCAGCTGCCGGGGGTGTCTCTGCGGGGCTGCAGCCATGCTGTTGTTCCTCCAGTGTCTTGCCAGCTCAGGGCTTTGGGGAGCGAAACGAACACACTCGTGCTGCTGCCTGTGCACGTACCGAGTGCAGGGGGGAGGCGGGGTCACAGACATAGGGCACTGGATGGACTGGTGTGGAAAGGCTGAAAAACGAACCTTGGCAGGTTGTGGAATAAGAAGAAGGAGCATTGGTTGCACTTGTGGGAAGGAGAAAGGCTGGGACCGTCACTGGCATCCTCCAGGGAGCAGGGGTGCTGCAGGGGCTGTCCTCCCCAGGGTGCACAGGTGGGGCTGAAGCAGAGGTGCGGGCGTGTGTGTCTTTGAGGCGATGGTGGTAGTAGGAAGGGGCTGGGTGCATGAAGGCAGGGGAAGTGTGGGGGCATGGAGGGTGTCGGAGGAGGAGTAAGCTGAAAGGGCTGAGGAGTAGGAGCAGGTGAATGCAGAGGTTAGGGAGGAGCACAGGAGACGGGTCATTGCTGAGAAGCCTTCGGGCCATAGGACCCCACAGTGCTGAGCCGTGGGCTGGGTGAAAGGACAGGGTGGCCAGCAGCTGGTCGCTGGCAAAATGTATTTGACACATTCATCTGCAAAGAGGTTTGTGCGGGGGATCCTTCAAGGTGCTGGCATACTCATGCCTCATGCAGATTGCATCCTCGGAAGAAACACACGTATTAACACAGATCTGCTAATACGGGATTATCCATGTAAATTAACTTCTGTTTGAGTGAAAACTGAGCAACAGAGATACAGATATATCTGACCCAAAGCGCCGAACTCGTGGCAAATACCAGCTTGTGTACTCGGTTCTCAGACGTTTCCAAGGAACTTGCAAGAGGGAGAAAGACATGTTCACTCAGATCAGCTTTTGTTTCCGTAAACAAAAGTTAACTTTTTAAATTTGGCACACAAAAAAATCTTGGGGTCCTGGGTTGCCCTACGTTGCTTCAGCTCCCCACAGCTTCTGCACTTTGTCTGCAGAAATACAGCGGGATCAGCCTCAGAGTTGTTGTTGTTCACTTTATCTGTTCCTATCGCTGTTCTTCCCTTGAAGTCATCATCCTCCAGCTGTTAGGGCCATGATTATGATCTCATAAATACAGGATTAAAACTTAAATTGCAAATAGCAACAGGGAAGGGAGAACTCTGAAAAGAAATGTCCCGTTTTGTGTGAATTATCCTGACAATAAGAAATAATGGGAAAAGGCAAATGGAGAAAAGCTTTCTGTCATGTCTGTGAAAGTCCTTCTGGATGCATGGATTGGCCTCACCTGCTGCAGACTGCCATAGCTACATGGACTTTTACAGGGTTATAGCACAGAAACAATCTGATTTCCGAGGACCTGTGCTCATTTACTGTAGCTTTAGCTAATGAGATTAGAAGATTCCCAGGAGATGAAAGAGCATCCTTACAACAATCAGGTGATTTATTTTTAAATAGTCTGGATTTAGAAACAGTTGGCTGCAAATCCATCCATTAAGCAAACACTTTTATTTGTGTGCGCTTTATTTCTTGTGAGATGGTAAGAAAATGCAGCATTCCCAAGAAAAGGGGGGACACGGGACATGCTGTTCCCACCTGCTCATTAGCGCGCGTCTCTTCAAGTGCCGCCGCTGAAATAAGGAGAGTTCAGGTTAACTGGCACGAACGTTTTTCTCTAACAAGCAAGTAACTTACACTTAGCCCCCGGTTACTCTACAAAATTTCCTCTTTAAGGCAAGCTTTGTTACATACTGATGAGTTTGGCTTCGGTTTTATAAAGAAAGCCCATTTTGGTGTTCTCTGAGAACATCAGTGATAAGCACAGACCTGCTTATTGAGCACTTTGAATGCTTAACAGCCCCATGGAAATGGGTATTGCCTTTAACACTGACTGAACAAAGGGCTTTTGAGTTCTGTATTGCATCTACTTTGTGTCATACAGGCAAAAGCTCTTGAACAGTAGATTTATTATCTATAAAATGCCTTTTGTTTCTTTTTCCAGGCAACTGAGTACTCAGCCATGGCATCATTAGCTGGTGGATTAGATGATATGAAGGCCAATATAACCAGCCCTACTTCTGCAGATTTGGGAGCGAGCGTTCCTGGGCCTCAGTCGTACCCTATTGTCACAGGTAAGCGATTTTGCAGCGCTGATAAGCGGTGCGAAGTGTGTGCGCACGCGTTGCCGGGTGATGTCCTTTACGGAGGAGTTGTGTCAGATGTGGAGTCCTTTGCTCAAAAAGTCTCTTTTTAACTGTGATTTCGTAGCCACTCTGTTGAAAGTCAGGTGAATGGCTCGTATAAATCAGTAGTGTTTGCTCGGAGCCGAGAGATGCAGCATCGATCCGTCTCATCCGGGAAGGCGTGTGCCCCTCCGCGCCACGCCTGCATCCTGAATACCAAGGTGTAACTGAGAAGCAGAACGCTTGCCTCTGCTCTCGGGCTTTGTTGCTTGTTGCTCATAAAGGTGCCTGGCACGTTTGGCTGGGTGGGGTTTTTATGGCAGCTCACACTAGCCTGAATTTTGGATGCTTTTGATTCCTACAAGTGCCTGTGTTTTATGCCATTTCTGGGATTGTAATTGTGCGCTAAGGCTGAGCATTTGAATGAAGAGCAAAGCTTGTTTGTTCAAAGAATGCAGCATCACCTGCATTTATTTAGCAGGTGTAGGGCGAGAGTTAGGGAGCAGCTACTGTTCGATGAATGCTTTGGTCACCTAGCATTTTGGGACTGACCACACCACTTGCCCAGATGGTAAGAAAATGAGGGGATTGTGTCGCAAAGGAATTGTAGGAATCAGAAAAAAGGGATTTTAAGATTTAAGGCTGTACATTTCCTATGTGTGTTACCTCTGTGTGTTGCTTCTGTCCTTGTGTCATTGGGTTTTCTCTGTTTTGCCAAAGATTGGATTTACTTGTTTATTTTGTTGCTAAAAGGGGCGGTGATACAGTTTGTAGTATACTATTATTGTCTCTTGAAAGTGCTACAATCTCCTGAAGCAGGAGAGCAGTTTTGGAAACCAATGTTATTACAGAATTGTTTTAACCCTTCATGGCATCAGCCTTCTGCTCTTCTTGCCAAAAGTTCAGGAGTATTCCAAAGAAATTAGAGTTACATGAACCATAAGGAAATCCTCGAAGTGGGAGGAGAGAGACTTGAAATAACTGTCAGGTAATGGGTGGTGGTTCAAGAGGCAGACTCGTAGATAAGAAAGATGTCTGGGGATGGATGGATGGATGGACAGAAAGGGATTTTTGGATATTTGTGGCTTATAGCACGCAGGGAGAAAAAGCATACATATATAGTTATATATATTTATAGAAGGAGCATGAACTGTCATGTTTGGGGTCGTAAGCCATCTGTACAGCCTATGAAAGTTACAAAGAAATGGCTCCTAAGGCAAATTATTCCATAATAGTTTGCTACAGAGCTCCCTGCATCTTTCTTCGAAGCCTGACATGCTGCTTATTGCAAAAGACCCCGGCTGCCTTGGCACATCACGGGTGTCCTTTTGCCCTTCGTTCATCTCTGGGCGTTTGTCTCTTGCTGATCAGAGCCCGTGCCGCCGTGACAGCCCTGACGCCCCGTTAGAGGCGCTTGTGCTCGGCTGATGAGCGCCCCTCGTACCGCACACGCAGGTCCTGTGAGCGTTGCGCTCTGGGGCTCTCCCACTGGGACGTCCCCAGTTTGCGTTGCGGGATGGGGACTGATGGGAGCCATGTCTTGCAGGGGAAGCAGGATGGCAACAAAGTACTGAGCTGGATTATCAAGGAGTGAAAGTTGGGAAGGCAGGATGGTAGGGAGTGTGAGTGCTTCCTCGCCTGGGTCTTCTCCTAAGGAACTGCCTATCCTGGCCAAAATCAGGTTCAGCCAAAAGCTGCTGTTTGATTTGATCCTTCAGCAGAGCTTGTTCTTTCACAAGTGGTTTAAGGACTTCTCGTGCTTCTTACGTTATTGCTTCCTTAGAGTTTGGTGGCGCGACTGACCATGTTTGTTAGAGCAAAACTGACTACAGAAATGATGCTGCCGAGCTCGGTATGGATTTCACGTGGGTTCTCCCTGTGACATAACCTACGCCTGAGTGAAAGTTCCAAATGTTAAATTTACTAGTCCTCATCAAAAACGTGGAGCAGGCTTTATGAGAAGCAAACCTAGAAAAAACCTGCCATTGGTCTTAAATATGACAGGGTGCAAACTATAACAGAGCACGTTTTACAGGCAGAAGGTATTTCTATCTTTAATTTGATATTGCTGTAGAGTTTTCTAACACCTGCATTAATAAAATTTCGATTTACATGAGCATATCAAAACCTTTTTAAAACCTATACCTTTTGATATATTTTTTGAGCAGACACTCTGACTGCTAGCCTCTCCTTTCCTCTTGTAACACCCATAGCGACTGTGTGCTGCCTGCGCTATGGAGCACCCACGAGCCCCCAGCACGATCTGGGCCCTGTAGTGCTGGGCATACACGATATGACCGAGTCGTGCTCTTTGCCCCAAGGCTTTCCTAATGAGCTGAGGGGACTTGCAGACCGTCAGGGGCAGAAAGATTTGAGCAGTGAGCCATACTTCGTAATGTGCAGGGCATGTAAGTAACGGCACACTTGGTGATGCACTTCTCGCTGTAGCTCTGGACAGACTTCTCCATTTTCTCCCAAGAATTAACTCACTTTTACAGTCGCACCTCTTTTCCCACCCCATTTCCTTGGTGGGACAGAGGAGCCACGTTTATTGTCCCTTTCTAATTTGCTGCATATTGCTGCTGGCCTTCCATCGGTAGTAGGTAGCACTGAAAGTTAGCAGGAGCCGGACAATGATACACAGTGGCGGTTATGGGAGTGAGGTCCAGCAAGCATCTGCTAACACATCACCTACTCTGCCTTCTGGGAGCTTCATTGTTGTCTGGGGTCTGACCAAAGCTATGGTAAAATTCAGTGGTTTGATGTTCCTAAGCTGGGGCCGGGGTGGGTGGTTGCGTGTAGGCGGTAGACACGGCAGGCAACACCTGGAAGGTTAGCTTTGTATCAGCCCCCTTTGGTGATCAGGAACTGATGCAAGAAACAGGTCCTGCCAGGGCCAGGTCCGGGGCCTTGGGCCCTTTGTCCAGCAGGAAGGAACCCAACCCTCGCAGATCCACAATGAAGAGCCCGAGCCTTGCAGACCCCTGATGGCATTTCTCCTGTGAACTGCTCCTCGTTGGAGGAGGAATGGCCAACCTAAATTCAAGTGTTTTCCTGAGATTTGGAAAGTTGAGTTGCTTTTAATTTTTTTCACCCTTTTTTGAGTGTTTCCACTCTTCCTCACTCTGGACAGTCTGTCCTGTGATGTGTCCAAGCAAACTGAGAGCAGGAGACTGAAAGCCTTGAGGGACAGCTTGTTCTGGTAGTGCTAGCTGGTATGTTTTCAGCTGTAAAAGGGAGGGGTGGCTGGATAAAGCTCCACAAAATGTCCGAAGTCTGCGCCTGGGGGTGCTAATGGCTTGAGAGGTTGCCCCCCCCATCTCAACTGACATTCCAGATTATAAACACTTCTGTAACACCTTCGCTGACACGAGACCAAGAGCTGCGTAAGACACTGGCAAGCGAGCCCTAGCGTGCCGAAGAGTCTGTTGGTGGGAAACGCTGTTTGTGTCAGGAACCCTTTTGGTGTATGTGGAGCACAGCTGTGAACGTGTGGTTGCACGACGCTTCCACAGAGAGTGGGGCTATCGGTGGGTGTAGGGCTGAAAAGCTGTGTTTCTGGGGATAAAGAACTTGAAATACGGCATAGGGGGCGTGAGCTAAGAATACTGATGTCCTTTTGATAGCCGGTATCTGCCGGTCAAGCTTAATCAGTTTTTATGAGAAAGTCTGGAGACTTTCTGGGCTGCCATTTGTGAAGAGACCTAAGTCTAGTTCATTTTGTCAGTCTTAAGTCTGCAAGACAGATCGTAAAAGAATTTAATGCAAATAAAGCCAAGAATGGAGGTCCTAAGTGAATTATGATCACGGTCTTTCATTGTTCTTGTTGCTGGGCTGTGGTGTGGGCAGCAAAGCAGTACTGAGGGTTGAGATGCAAAAGATCCTCTGTGATCTTTTGGTAGAAAATGTAAGATTTCTGTTTTTTAGCAAGATGGCAGATCAAAACATTTGGGGTACTTTGTGAAGATGAAAGGATTGCTTAAACATTGTCATTCATGCCAGCACTTGCTGCTAGATATGTCTAAGGGAAAATTTAGTGACAGTTCTCAGTAATGCTTCATCTGCCAAGTCTGTTGTGTTATGGACCACCAGCCAAAGCTCTGATTAGAGAACCACTCGATTTCTCTCCATCCTTTTTATGCCACATTAAATATTAGGTTTTAAAAAAAAACCCAACTCTTCCCTTACTGCCTGCTGCCACGGTCCATAAGTGTTCTCTCCATTTACAAGCCAATGACATGTGCCCAGCTCATTACTGCTGTAGTCAGCAGTTTCCAAGCAGCCTGTGATTGTTACTAATTACCTGCAGATGCATTTCCCTGCTCCGGCTTGCTGATCCCAGCGTGGTCGGTATCACTTTGAGAGGACAAAGTCGTGCTAAATTGACACCTTGGCGTGGCTCTCCGATACGGCGCCCAGGGCAGATTGACAAACCTGCAGGCAGTGCGGGATGCGGCCGGCTGCGGAGTCGGTTTGCATTAGCAGAGCCTGGAGTGACTGCTGGCCGGCATCACCCGGCGCCAGAGAAGCGAGTTTTGCTGTAGCGGGGTCTGACGTGAGCTCTGTGTCGCTCTGTTAAAAGGCCGTGGGTGGCGGTTTTGTTCCTCCAGCAGATGCTGGAGAAGGGGAGCCCGCTCTTCTCCGATGCCAGGACCTCTCCATCGCAGCGTGCCTGCCCTTACTTAGCTGATCCTCCAGGTCGCTGCCAGGGCACTCTCAGATGGGCTGGCTTCCAGCGAGATGAGTGTGTTCTGTTGGGGCTGGACTGATGGAGCAGAGGCTGCAATGCTTTTTTGCAGCTTACACACCCGTGCAAGGAGAGAATGAGACTGCCAAACACGGACTGGTTACTGCTTATCCTCCGCACTCAACCTTGTAACCATACCACGGGAGGAGCGTTACCGCGTGTGCTCCTTCATGGGGTCAGCCTTGGAGGCAACGGTCCTGTAGAGCCAAATGTCTTGGCTTGCCTGCACGTTTTGCGCGCACATCAAAAAGGCGAGGAGAAACAGGACAGAACCAGGAGCGGAGTCAGTTCATCATCTGGAGGGATGGGGGAGGAGAGATGTTCTCAGTGGCCGTCACCTTAGTGATCTGATCTGGCTTGCGTGGCTGGACTCGGCCACCAGATATAACTGATCCTGTACTTCAGGCTGAACTGAACGTACGGTGAGTGGGGCAGATGCATCTGGCTGAGCAGACTCCTCCGCTCCTGGAAAGATCACCTTGACTTTCTCCTTGGTGTTGATGCATCCAACACTTTAGATGTAGTGTATTATGCCAGGTAGTTATTTCTTCATAGGTGGCGCGGGTCTGGCTAATGCAGGTAACAGGGATATGTTTAACCTTCCATATTGCTGCATATTTTGTCAAATTTTTTGTAGTTAGGAAATGAAATGCTAAAATGGGATAAATGCACATCAAAAGACGAGCCATTTCTTGCTACTGTTCTGCTGTAATGTACCTCCGCTAGCCTCCCAGCGTGTTTTTCCTTAGGAGTGCTCAGTCTCATAGGAGAAGCCTGTTTCCTGACTCTTCATCCTGCTTCGTTCATCCCATCATGCTGTGACTGCAGTTTATGAGCCATGGCTTCACTAGGTTTTGTTGAGTGGCAGATACCGTTGGTCACTTCTGAAGCTAGGCAGTGCAGTGGCCTGGAAACCTTGCCAAAAGTGGATTGTCCCTGAGCAGTTCAGTGTTTGCAGCCAGCATGGATTCTGATGCCTTCAAGGGGAGGAAAAGAGCCACTCCTCTAAAATCCCAGGCTGATCTCTGCAGGATTAAACACTGATAATATTTAGCATCTAGCTCAGTGCGGTCCCAAAGGCATGTAGGATGCAGATCCCCTCCCAAAGAACGGCCACAGATCCTTGTCAGCCTGTGGATGGAGGGTTCTTGTGAGCAGCCCCAGACACCAGCCTGTGGGTGGAGCAGTCTGAAGATGCCTTACTCTCTCCAAAGGCTGGAGCTTAGGCACTGAGTTTGGGCAAGATACATAACTTTTTGCAAAGCCCAAGTCATGGTGAGTCTTATAACACACTGGATCGCGACACTCCTGATGAAAGGGCGCTTTGAGCTTCGGTCTCCATCTGGCTCCTGATTAGGGAGGGTCAAGCACTTTCTGAGCTGATGGTAAGGAGGGGTCCTATGCAAACGACAGGACTGGAGCGCACCTAGCAGAGCGCAAGAGCGGGAGCATCCAGCAGGTGCAGAAGCATGCAGAGAAGGGGGCTGGAAGCTTTGTATACGTGCTTGGAGGTGGTGACGGTGTACCCTGCTGGAGCTGGGAGTGTTTGCATGTGGGAAGGGGAAGCTCGTGGAGGGAGCCTTCCTCGTGTGCATCGGTACTTGATGGAGGGTGAGCAAAGCAAATAAAAGCAGGCTGTCCTCGGTGGTGCCCAGTGACTGGGCAGGAGGCCATGGGCGGAAACTGAAACACAGGAAACTCCTCTTTCACATGAGAAGAAACCTTTCTGCCATGGGGATGGTGAAATGCTGGCACAGGCTGCTCAGAGAGTCTCTGGAGTGTCCGTCCTTGGAGATGTTCAAAACATGGTTTGACATGGTCCTGGGGAGCCTGCTTTAGGTGACCCTGCTCTGAGCAAGAGAGTCGGACTAGAGGAACTCCGGAGGTGCTTCCTAACCTCAGGTTCTCTGTGTTTCTGCGGTGCTTCCGTATGGCGGGGCAGGAGCCGTGGGTCATTGTCTCTTTGGTGGGGTTGTGCCCAGGGTGGCTCTAGGACAGCCTGCAGTGTGTGGAGGTGGGACCACCGGTACCTTCTGAGGGTCTGGCTGTGCTGGGGTGTGCCTGAAAGTGGGGCAGGTAGGTGAGGAAGCTTTCCCATACAATTATTTTGCTGTATCTGTACATGTGTTTAAAGAAACATTCTCTAGGTACCACAAAACATGGAAGAAAAGACAGATGATGTGCTTTGCCTTGCTTCATTTTCTTTATTAGGTTTTTTCCTTTTCCTTTTTTTCTGTCCTTCCTCATCGCTGTCTCCCAGCAAAGATACCAGGTCTCGGTATCTTTCCCCGGGATTCCTGACCTGACTGAAGGTCTCTGATAGGCACTGCAAGGGCTGTGGCCCTCTGGGAGAGGCTGGGAGATTATCAGGAGAAGTGGGGACGTCAGGGTTGGAATCAGCAGCTTGGAATCTGGCCTATTTATTTTTATGGCTTTAGAAATCAGGTACCTTAGGGGCACACCAAAGAAAACCCACCTCAGAACCGAGTCACTGCCTCCTTCCGAGTTCCACCTTCTCTTTCCTATTGCCAGGCAGAAGGCAGAAGTTGAACTGATGAACAGTACTCTTCTTCTTTCAGCACCACTCTGCTCTCTGGAACTGGTGCTGAAAGGAGCCAAGAAAGGGCTGCTTCTCTCTTGGCCTAAGCCTCATTTGATCTGCCTTTTATGGGCCATTTCTGATGATGATCTGAGATGACAAAGTACTTTTCGTGTCCAATAGAAACAATAACGTGAAGCTTGGAAGCAAAAATAAAGCTCACAATACATGCCTTTGAGGAATACATAGTGAAATAGGACTCTTCACTCTCTCTTGCACACCTGATGTTCACAGTTCACTATTATTTCAGAGGTACAAAAAATGTGGTACAAGGTCAATATTTCATTAATGTGAAGTCCAAAAGTGCCTTAATAATGCTGGGAAATGCTTTGTGAAATCTGCCATTGGTGATTCCTGGGGGAAAAAGAGGATGTTTATTTTAATTTGTATGTTGCTGTAGTCAAAAAAATAATCAACTCAGAAATCTTCTATTTGTTTCTGCAGCTGAACTTTGTTGTTGTGAATTTAGGTCTAAACCCAGGTCTTGCTGACCACAA
Source organism: Phalacrocorax aristotelis (assembly GCF_949628215.1). Lineage (NCBI taxonomy): Eukaryota > Metazoa > Chordata > Aves > Suliformes > Phalacrocoracidae > Phalacrocorax > Phalacrocorax aristotelis. The sequence continues at coordinate 660,527 of NC_134311.1, forward strand.
TGAAAGAACCAGGTTTCGTTCAGAAACACTGTTTGTCCCTTAAATGCATTTGCTACTTCACATTTTAAGAACGACATGCGGTCGACCCTTTTCACCGATTTCTCAGCATTTAGGAGGTCAGTGGGTGGTAATCCCCGTAGCAGGATCTCCAGGCGGGAAGGAGAAAGCACCTGCAGAAGGCGTCTTAGCCCATGAATTATTGGATATGAAGTTAGGGGTCCTCATCAGAGGGTGCCTCTTTCTTTCCGATGGCTACTGCGGGAGCGAGGAGCACTTAGCTTAAGCTAGAGTGGACCTGCCCTGCTGAGAGAAGGAGGGCCACATGAAGGTCCTGGAGGGAATTGTTACCCAGTTGAGGTTTGCTGAGATATTGGTAAGTGGAAGTTTTACCACTGTGTTTTCACCAGCTGAAGGAAAGGATTTCGATTATTTTTATTTCAAATTTTAAAATATTTGAAGTTTTAAATGAAAAGTAGTTTTAAAGTGAACAGTTTATACTTCCCATTCCTACTCTCTGAGATAAGAGTAATGTAGCATTTTCACAATTCCGTCTTTTTTTTTTTTTGTCTTTTTTTCCCCCCTAAAATCAACACTGTCTTGAAGAAAGAAAAGAAAAGGTTTGGTTTTGTTGAAATTGCTTTTTCTTTTGGAAAAAAATGCTTTGCTACATTTTTTTGTTGGCTAATTGTAATAGCAATAATAAAAAGTCTTCTTCTGAGACCATTATGTTTTGGTCATAAAATCTGTCTCTATGTAGAAATGTTGATCAGTGTTTAAACATTATCACTTTTAATTTCTGTGGGACTGTTTTGAAGTGCAAATCGGTGTTGGTAGATGGCTGGTTTCTAGTGCGGCATAACACTAGATTTACAGCTTAGTCTCTACATTTAATAGATAAAAGTGCAGATGCATTTTCCAATAATCTATTCGTCACTCCCAATAGGGCCTGTCACGTTAAAGACTTGAAAAAAGGCCGCATAAACTCCCATGGAAAGGCAGCCAATCTGAAAAACAAAAGTGTCATTTTTAATGACAGGACAGAGTCTAACTGAAACACTGTTGAATTTTTCCATTTTTATGAATTCTTATCTTGCCATTGGAAAAGAACAAGCACGTTTGAGAAAGCAAACGAGGCCACTCGTACCCCACTAAGACCCAGGCTATTAACTGCCTCTTTTGATGATGTACAGCCTGACTCTGTTGGGAGTTTGGCTGTGGATTTAAATGTTGAATTTAACTATGGTAAACATGTTTTGGTGCAAAGCATGTATAATAACAATTTGCATTTACATAGCATCTTTTACTTAAGGATTTTGCAATCTCTAATTAATTAAATCTGTTTCCCCCTGCCCCCGGTACCGCTGTGGTAAGGATAATAAATACAATTTTAAATGGAACAGCCGTGGCAGGAGGATTAAGACAAGAGGGTTCTGGTGCCCCCGCGCTGGTCCTGATTGCTGCGAGGCTGGGGCTTGTTCTGCAAACGCGCTGCACGGCCTCGGCTCGTGCTCACCCCAGCCGAAGTGCCCTGAAAAAAACTGGGCACCAAACTGACTCTGCGTGAGTGGGTGGGAAGCACCTTGCTGCCTCCTCCCACAGTGTCTCCCACCGGCGTTTGGTCCTGGGGGTGCCCCCGCCGCAGCAGCCAGGGCTTCCCGTGCACAGAGCTGGCAGGGTGGCTTGCTGCCACCTGCGTTAGGATGTCAGTGGCCAATGCAGTTCACAGAAGGCATTTTTCACTGCCAGAGAAATGCTGTAAATCTGTCACAGATCTCCAAATTAGAAATAATTTTTTAAAAAAAGGAAAACACACCAGTTAGCATAAATGCTTCCTAAATTGCTTTTTTTTTTTGGCCTGCAACAATAGCAAAACATCGGAGAGTGTCGGTGCAAGCCACCAAAATGATATTTCCAGATGGGTAAAGGGACGTGTTGGCATCTGTGCATATGCACAGCACAAAAATAAAGCCTTGTGGTAGTATGAGTCAGGCAACAAATACATTTCTAGGACAGGTACTTGTTTTGATGGCAGTGGTTGAAGACACCTCCAGATGTGCTAAACCACCAACGGTAGGTGGCCTTAGTTGGCCAAATATGAGTTACTTCTTCTGTGATACCTGGCCTGTTTGGAGACCCTGTGTATTTACAGAGATGTCAGAGTGGCAGTCTGGGAAGCGCGTAGCAGGAGTGGTGAAACAGAGGCCGTCCAAGGGCTGTGTGCGCTGCTGGGCAGTGGAGAGCATGCCATGAGGATGCTTGCTGTCCGCCATCAGCTCGCACTCTCATACCATCGTCTAGGAACGTGCCTTTTTTTTTATTCTCTCAATCTAGGAGAGACTTAGGAGGGCTAACAAAAGAAAAGCTGCAATGTGTAAAGTGTTCCAAAGTGGATGAGCATGAAGCTTGGCGGGCATTGCTGCCTGCAGGTGCTGAGCGTAGGTGCGTCTCGAAAGGCTTGGCTCCGAGCAGCCCTGTGGAGCTGAAGGGGATGGGCTCCCTAGCTTTATGCTGTGGTCTCCAGGAGGCCAGCAGAGACATCTTCGACATAGAGCCAGGACCGGTTGTGAGCTGCTGCTGCCAGAGCTCTGACAGCTCCGTGCCACCGGCAGCTCCTTGCTGTTCCCAGTTGGGAGCTGACAAAAGTGCCCATTGCCTAGCCAGGAGAGAGAAAGCCAAAGGATCCAGATGTTTTGATGATGTTGCAGCATGTTTTGGGAGAAGGGGAGCATCTTCTGTTGCAGACTAGGAAGGGAAATTCTTGCTTATTTTCCTTACTACCTTCTTTTAAAGAGCTCTTCCTGTAGTTCTGGCCCTGGCAAACACTGTGTTATCTATGACTAGAGATTTCATAAACCAGTTTGGGGCTTTTTTTTAACGGGCAGTTTTTTCTTTGTGACTTCATATTACATCAGGCCAAAAAAGTGTGGCTTTCAGGTTTTGATGTCAAAGACAATAAAAAATGTTCCTATAATAAATCAGCAGCAGAAGGAGGGCTAAGGAGAATCTTCATCCTTTATTGGATGGGGGGGAAACATAGCGACAAAGGCTGAGGTACTTAATGCCGCCTTTGCCTCAGTCTTTAATCGTAAGACCAGTTGTACTCTGGGTACCCAGCCCCTTGAGCTGGAAGACAGGGACGGGGAGCGGAACGGAGCCCCCATAATGCAAGGGGAAATGGTTAGTGAGCTGCCACACCACCTAGACACACACAAGTCCATGGGGCCGCATGGGATCTACCCGAGAGTACTGAGGGAGCTGGCAGCAGTGCTCACCAAGCCGCTTTCCATCATTTATCAGCAGTCCTGGCTAACCGGGGAGGTCCCAGCTGACAGGAGATTAGCAAACGTGACGCCCCTCTACAAGAAGGGCCGGAAGGAGGATGCGGGGAGCTACAGGCCTGTCAGCGTGACCTCGGTGCCGGGGGAGGTCACGGAGCAGATCATCCTGAGTGCCGTCACGCAGCACGTACAGGATAACCAAGTGATCAGCCCAGACAGCACGGGTTTAGGAAGGGCAGGTCCTGCTTAACTAACCTGATTTCTTTCTGTGACATGGTGGCCCGCCTCGTGATGAGGGAAAGCCTGTGGATGTTGTCTACCTAGACTTTAGTAAAGCCTTTGACAGGGCTTCCCACAGCAATCCCCTGGAGAAAGTGTCTGCTCATGGCTTGGACGGGTGTACTCCTTGCTGGGTGAAAAACTGGCCAGAAAAACAGAGAGTTGTGGTGACGGAGCTAAACCCAGCTGGTGGCCGGTCACGAGCGGGGTTCCCCAGGGCTCAGCGTTGGGGCAGGTTCTGTGTAATGTCTTTACCAATGACCTGGACGAGAGGATCGAGGACACCCTCGGTCAGTGTGCCGATGGCACCAAGTTGCTCAGGAGTGTTGATCTGCTGGAGGGCAGGAAGGCTCTGCAGAGGGACCTGGACAGGCTGGGTCGATGGGCTGAGACCAGTTGTGTGAGGTTTAACAAGGCCCAGGGCCGGGTCCTGCCCTTGGGTCACACCAACCCCAGGCAGCACCCCAGCCCTGGGGCAGAGGGGCTGGGAAGTGCCCGGCGGAGAAGGCCCTGGGGGTGCTGGCTGACAGCCGGCTGGGCATGAGCCAGCAGTGCCCAGGTGGCCAAGGAGGCCACCAGCCCCCGGGCTTGTGTCAGCACTGGTGTGGCCAGCAGGAGCCAGGCAGGGATGGGGCCCCTGTGCTCGGCACTGGGGAGGCCCCACCTCGAATGCTGGGCTCAGGTTTGGGCCCCTCGGGACAAGCAGGGCCTTGAGGGGCTGGAGCGTGTCCAGAGAAGGGCAGCGGGGCTGGGGCAGGGTCTGGAGCACAAGTGTGCTGGGGGGCGGCTGAGGGGGCTGGGGGGGGTTTAGCCTGGAAAAGAGGGGGCTGAGGGGAGCCCTTCTCGCTCTCTGCAGCTGCCTGAGAGGGGCTGGAGTGAGGAGGGGGTTGGTCTCTGTTCCCAAGTAACAAGCAATAGGACAAGAGAAAACGGCTCCAGGCTGTATCAGGGGAGGTGTAGGTTGGGTATTAGGAAAAACTTCTTCACTGAAAGGGTTGTCAGGGATTGGAACAGGCTGCCCAGGGAGGTGGTGGAGTCTCCCTCCCTGGAGGGAACCAGAAGCTGTTTGGATATGGTGCCTGGGGACATGGTTTAGTGGTAAACTTGGCAGTGTTAGGTTAACGGTTGGACTTGGTGATCTTAAAGGTCTTTTCCAAACTAAACGACTCTGTTGTCATAAAAATGTTGAACTTTAATTAAAAAAAAGAAAAAAAAAGAAATTGCAAAAAGCAAAATGCAGAGGGAAAAAGAAAATGTCACTGGCATTTTTTCAAAATACAAGTTACCTGGTTTTGAGCTGCTTGATGAAACTGGCACATCTGCCGACCAGGAGGAATATCGCTTGTGGAAATCCCATGAGAATCAGCAGGGACAGGGACTGCCTGTGCTGCCACAGGCTTGACACCTGACTTGGGATTTTCACGTAGATGTGGCTGAAAAGTGAATTCAGCGAGGGCATGAAAGAAGTATTGGGGTCCCACTGGAGTTTTCTTCCTTTTCATTGTACATTCTTAGCAACAATCTAAATTCCTTGAGCTCAGCCCTGTGTTGACACTATACCTTTTTTGAGCACTAACTCCTAAAAAAATGCTTGTGCATCAGCAGTATCCCTCTAAAGAGGGGATATGTGTAGGTTATCTCCTCCCTAGCAGGTTTTGTTTCTGGTAGCTGGGGGTCCAGACCTGGTGGCCTCCCCAGGGGTGATCATCCTCCATGGGAAGGCTGGTCCTGGACCGCTGGGGCTTGACAATCTGCAGGAGGATGGAAGGTTTGGAAGAGCATGGTGGGAAGCCATCAGATGCTGCTGCAGCTGCAGTAGTTGCAAAAATCCATAAGAGGTGTGAGATACTTGGGGGTGTGGATGAGATTCGCTTTGTCAGCAAATCTGTTTTTCAGTGCTAAACAGAGGGCTTGCTTTTGCTCCCTCTGTCCTTGTTAATATTGTAATAAAGATGGAATATGGACACAGGCACTGATCTGATGTAGTCTCGAACAAGTCTGGTAAGAGTTCGCTGCCGAGCAGCACTGTGTCCCGTGCTGCCTGACCTACTGGTGCTAGCCAGCACAGGCAGACCCAAACGTGTCGCGGCCTCGCTTGCCCCCGTGCTGGCACAGAGACAGACAAGCTGGCAGGAGAGGCACCAGCTCAGGCAAAATGTGACCTGGTCTTGCCGAGCCAGGGCTTCCGCTGCCCCGGTGGCCCTGCTGGCATCTCCCTGCGGAGCTGCGCGGGCCACTCCCCGGCAGGCAAGGGGCCGCCGTCACACGAGCGAGCGGGCAGTGGCCATAAACTGCGTGACAGGGACGCGTGGTACAGGCGTCCCATACGTCACGCACCATACGCACGTGTGTGCTGTGCAGGGGTGCAGATCCATGTCTCTGCTCTGCGTGCCGTTGCCTGCGGCGGCTGGGGTTGTACCGGGAGGTGGTCCATGCACCTCCCACGTCCTGCCCCAGAGCATCCGACGTCTTTGTCCACCCTGGAGTAACCAATTGTTTGCTCTGCAGTTAAATGTTTGTGCAGTGACCTCAGCATTGCCAAGCCTGGCTGTCTTCCCCAGCGCACTAGAGGTGCAGGCAGCTGCCACGGCCTCTTGCTGCGAGGATGCACAAGGCTGCAGGAGGCACATCAGGTCTTGCAGAGGTGGGATCACCACCTCATGGCCAGGTGCACCCTGTCCACTGTGACGGTTCACTGCTGCTGAACAGGCTTAGGGATGCTCTGTGCATCTCACTGCTCAGGAAACAGGTTTTGTCCGTACTCTGTCTGGGATGCTCAACACCTGCAAGTCTCATCAGCCCAGGTTTTAATGGGAGAAGCTCTTAAGTTCTTCAGATGTGAGTGGGTATTGGTGGGCCCTTCTGTGACATGGAGGAAGTAGCTCTGTGACACTCCTTGGGTGTTTCATGAATGATGGCTTTGGTACTGAAGCAGTGGTGAAATGGACTCATCAGTGCCTCTGAGCATGGTGTGGACTCAGTAAAAGCTCAGCTTGTTGGTGTCTGAGGAGCAGGAGGTTGCTCTGTAAGCCCTGATGGGGACACCTGCGCTGTGCCCTCTGCTGCCCTTCACCCCCAGTCCACCGCTGGGCTCATCCACTGACTTTCATCTCCCTTTGCCTGCGGCTTCTGGAAACGGACCTATCACCCATTGCCTGGGAGAGCTGCCCCCCCGCAGCTCGGCTCCCTGCCCTGGCCAGCTGTGCTTGTCCCCTTGGAGTGGCGCAAAACCGATGCTCTGGTGTGTCATGTCACCCGGGGGTTCATAGGCAGTTGTGTTACCTCTGTGCTTTCTTCTGCAAGGCGTCGTCTGCAGACCCTGGTTGAAGGGCTCCCTTTCTGTGGTTGCGGCTCCAAGGTCCCCTGGGTGCAGCAGACCTCTGTGGGGGGTGGGCTGCGCACCAGCCCCCTCTCGCTGGGGGGACATGGTGCACCTGCAGCCCCCGTGGTGGGGACGGCACCGTCATTGCTGCAGAGCAGCGCTCCCGCAGCATCAGCCCTGCACTCTCACCACCCTTCCTCCAGCCCGGCTCCGGACCTGGCACCTCAGCAGCATGAAGGTGTCGTAGGCAGCGGGGACCCAGCAGTGGCACCTGCGGGGATGCAGGGCTGGACAGGGGTGGGAGGCATCATGACATTCGGTCCCCCCTCCAGGGCCCCTCCTCCGCCGCGGACCCCTCAGGGTGGTAGGGATGGCCTGCAGCTTTGCTCAGCGTCACACATGCCCGTCCAAGAGCAGGGCAGCTCTGCCCCATCATCAGAAGTGCTGTCTTGAAGGAACTCTTTTCTCTGACCTTTGTAATGATTCCTGTCCAATCTTTCTTCATGTTTTCTTTTAATTATTTTTCCCTTTCTTCTCTCCCTCTCTTTTTTCCCCCCTAAAACTCCACCACTCCTCTCCAGTGTATTAAGGATGTGAGTGAAATTGATGGCTGGAACGTCTCAAGTCTTTATGATGATGAATGACTTTCACTGCCAAAGCTTTTATTGTCTGTGATTTGGGAAGAAGGGGAGCTGATTTATCGTGGCTGACTGTCATGCCATTTAATACAGTTATAAATCCTGACGCCATGACGGGCACCGTGGGCCGGGGACCTCCTCTGGCCACTCTCCCGCACCCCCTTTTGTCTCCCTGCTCTCCATCCTCAGCTGTGCTGGCCGGAGGGGAGCAGGCAGGGGGAAATCTGAGCTGGGAGCATCCATGTGAGGGGTGACGGCTGAGGACTGGGTGAGCCCTGAGCATCTCACCCAGACCTGGGCAGGGTGTGCAGCCCCCGGGCTCTTGTGGTGGGTGGAGGTGCCCCTCAGCCCAGCGCTGGGCACCACTGCAGCATCCCCTGGTCCTGGCACTGCACCGGTGGGGCTGTCCTGGTCCTGCTTGAATGTGGCAGAAGGGGAGCCTCCCACTGTGGCTTGGGAGCAAAATCCCATCAGCTGCCTTTAACGTGCAAGAGCCCTCAAAAAGATGTGTTGGTTAATGTCTAAATTTTCTGATTGCATTTTTAAACTGCATTTTAGTGACCCTGGTGCAATGAGAGAGCGCACCTGTAGCTTTTGCAGGCAGGAGCAACGTGGCGCTGCCTCCAATGGCTGATGCTGCCGTCAGCTGGCAAAGCTTTTCCTTCCCTGGGTACCAGGGGAGGACAGCTGGCTGGTGGCAAAGCACAGGCAGCGTGCAGGCAGAGCCGGCTCGTTGCCTGCGTTGCTCCCTCGGCCACCGGCTCCAGCCATGGACTAACCAACGTGGCACAACTGGCATCTGTCGGTGGCGGGGCGAGGGCGGCCACCCGCTTTGGCCAGAAGAAGCGGCCAGGATGGTTCCTGCTGGGGCACCGAGAAGCCACGTTGGGTGCCCGTTTGCAAACACGCACACGGCCACCAGAGCCATGTCACCGTTTAACGTGTGTGCGCTGGGCTCACCACGGGCTGGGGGCGAGGCGCCAGCCGCGCTGCACAGAAGGGGAAGGGCAGCGGGGGGGGCTGCACGGTCCCATGGGGAGGCCAGCGTTTTTGACAGAAAAATCATATTGGAGCATTTTTGGTCAACCTGATGCTTTCCTAGGCAGAGATGAAGTATGGTGAGCACAATATTAATGCTTTTGCGGTGTTTCTTGCTATATGGGAGTCGCAGTTCCACATCTGGTTCTGTCCTCTGGTCTGTGCTCACTGGAGGACACCTTCTGTAACATAATCCGTAAGTTTATTATTTTCTGAACTACGTGGTGCGTCAGTTCAGCTACACATCTGGCTATGTTATGGGAGATGCTATCTAGTTACAGCTAGGAAAGATATGGGACTTGGAAGCATGATGTTGGTCCTGCTGCTTCACGGGGCAGATGGAAAATGCAATTTTGTCTTAAAGTGATTTCAAACAAGGTGTTTCAGGTTCTTTCAACTGAAGGGAATGAAATTTTTCAATCTTGACAATTAAAAATATTTTGATGGAAAAATACTGAAACTCCAGTATGTCAACATTTCCACAGCTTCATTTTTTCCATCACAGAATCCAAGTAAAATGCCTGATTTCAGCTCTTCATCTTATTTGGGATAAAAATAACGTTATTGAAGTATCAGAAAAATCACACTTAGGTTGTCGATCTGGACTTTGTTGAGCCCTAATTAAGATGTTAAAATCTAGGGTGTAAATATTTTTCCTGTGAAGAGCAGAAAACTGCTGATGACATTAGCAATGATCCTTAGATTGGAAATGTCTCCATCTCAGATTAATTCCAGATGCAGATCATAAATATTGATTCCTGTGAGATGGAAGATTTCAGCATGGGTTTAACATCTCTGCAAGACAGACTGGTGGAAGCTGCTGGGTTTTTTTTCCCTCTGTGCTTAACTAGCAAGCTGAATAACTGATTGCTAACATACTCCTCTCCTCCCGCTCCTGGATGTGCCGGTGGGCTGCAGGGTCCCATCCGCCCATGCTAGTGCTCGCAGGGCCCCTCAGCACTGGGAGGTGTCCGTGTGCCCGGGAGGAGTGGGGTGGTGAAGCCCTGGGTCGTTGGGAATCTTGCCGAGCTTTGGCAGCCCCTGGTGCCCCTGGTACTCGAGGCGCTGTGGCCCCGGGCACGGTGTGACCCACCAGCGCATTGTCCATCTTCAGGGTGGGCGTTGGTGGAGGGTTTCAAGGATCAGGCTTGGGGCCGGCAGGATTCGCGCCTAGTTTTGTTTGTCTCCTGGGCTTCTCCTCCTGCTCTCACTGCTCCCAAAAGCCCTCTGGATGTCACTGCTGTCCTTTGCAAGGCAACTGGAAACCCACGTCCTCTTTCACCGGGTCGCCTGGCTGGGTCCCACCGCACTCTTGCCAGACCACCCACCTGCTCTCCCATGCTCGGCTGGGGAGCATGAAGCCCCTTCCCCACCAGCAACCACCGCAGCCTGGTGGGTCACGGCAGGGACCTGGGGCTCGGCAGCCCACCACCGCTGGCTCGCCTGGCTTTTGGGACCCTCCACATGCAGCCCTCAGGCCTTGGGGCAGCGTCCCCCAAGGTGCCTGGTTGGGAGGATGAGGTGGGCTGCCCTGCCTGCTGCTGCTGGCAAGGCTGCGGAGCGATGCCTGTACCAGCACGTCCTTTTTGGGCAGGTGGCCAGAACGTTGGTGTCACAGCCCGGCCTCCCCCCAGTATCGGCAGCCCGGCTCCCGGTGGGAGCGGTACCAGCTGGCAGCAGGTGGCCACCACGGTCTTGGATGCTCTTCAGGGAGTGGCCGTGGCAGCGGGGGCTGGTGGAGGGGCCACCACCCCGCCTTTCCCCAAGCCACCGTGCCACGGAAGGTCGCGGAGGTGGCTGCCCGCTGCGCGGGATGGGCAAGCGAGCTGCCCGCGGGCCGGTGCGACCGCTGCGTCTGAATTGCCTGTGGAGAGCAGGGTCTCCTGGCCAGGTGTCCAGAGTAAATCTGGCAGGTCTTAGCCCTAACGGGGGATGTTTTTCCTTAGGAGCAGCTCTTCCGTCCTCAGGGCATCTCCTGGCCTCAGCGAAGGCTTTAGAAGGGAGGATTGAGTTGGAGAACCGGGGGCATGCGGGGCCACCCACCCCCTCAGGGCTGGCTTTGAGATGCATGTCCCTTGTGTTAACTGCTAATTATGTGCTAAACCAGCTGAATGTGCGGGGTTGAAAATGTGCTGGATTTTCACTTCTTAAAGAGGGAGAAGTTGGAGGTGGGCCACCTCTCTCCAAACGTATCCAGTAGGTTTCAGCAGCACCCATGGCTCCACAGTAAAATGCTACCAATGCTTTTGTTTTCATCCTGTAGCTCCCGGTATTTGTTCTCTTGTAGCTCCAGCGTCTAGAGTCCTGTTACAGCGAGAGTTTTTAATTCTTCACGAACTGATACTAGCTTTCTAGTCCTCCTGGTTGCAAAGAGAGGCTCGAAAACATCTATGCAAAAATAGTGTATGCAAAAATTCAAACACTGGGGAAGAAACAAAAGGAAAAACTATCTCATTTAAACACCTTGTGATCACTCACTCGCACTTGCAGTCGTTACAGTGTTGAGCAGGTAGCTCTGCGTTTGCAGGAACAGGGATCCCTCGGTCCACAAAGTTTCGAGCTGCGGATCCTTTTGGTCAGCTTGCGGCCTTCCAGCAGCACAGTGATTGCTGTAGAGACAGTCTCACAGAGCCTGCTGCGCTGGTCGTCTTAGAAGTATTGCTGTGCTGCAGAAAGGAAACAACAATAAAGGGAATATGTTGCTTCTGCATGCGTTAAGAGCACTGATCAAACCACATGAGATCCCATTTCAGACATAATGTGCATTGGAGGGCAAAATTAGATTGAGAAGTAAATGGAGCCTAAAATTTCCATAGCTTTATTCGTCAGAAAGCTGTTTCATTGCGTGGTTTAATTCTCCTAGTTCTTTCATTCATTGCGTGTAGCATGCTGGCTGGAGTACATTTTAGAAATAATGGGATGAAAAAAAACCCCGTCTTTAATTTGGCCGTGGTTGTGAGGTGTGTAAGGGCCGTTCAGACCTGAGATGCAGGGGGATATGAAATGCAGAAGCATGTTAACAGAGCAGCAGAAAAACAGCCCAACTGGCACTTTCTGCATTTTAGCAGGAAGAGGTGCTTTGTTTTGGGATGTTCTTTTTTTTTTTGAGGGGCGGCTTTTGCTTTTGGTTTCTTCTGCATTTATTTAAGTTCTGAACTCATTGAAGCGGGTTTTATTGTTTCTGTTTTAACGATTAATTTCATTGCTGCTTGGATAATACACTGCATGATGAACTGCCCTTGTCCAAAAAATAATATTTTCTGGGCTAAGATCTGCCATGGTGGTAAGCCCATTATTTTTATGTGAGATTTCTTTCCTCTCCCCTTTTAACATGTCGTTTGACAGGAGGAGGCTAACTGGTCTCTCAGATAAGTAGACACATGGGGTTTTTTGCCTTTGAAGGCAACACTTGATGTCATTTCCAAACTAGCGCGGGTTGCTGAGCAGAGCACTTGATGTGCAGTGAATCCCTCTTGAAACAGCGAAAACTGCAGATCGGTGTAATTGGCACCAGCGGTACGACCAGGGCCGGAGGAGGCGCCTGCGCCTGTCTCTGCCCCGCACACGCCTTTGCAGCTCCGTGCTTCCAGGCGGCATTTCCCTGGTCACTTTCCCTTCCAGAGGCCGTGAAAGCTGGCTTGGATTCCCTCACGCTGCTCCATCAATTCCCACACGTTAATTGCCTGCCACATTGCCTCTTCCCATCTGCCCTATGATCCTCGCTGTCAGCTGGGACAGAGGGACGCCAGTTCTCGCCGTCACACTTCATCTCCGTACAAAGAGAAGGTGTGACCAGACCTGAAACTGGTTTGAATATTTCCATAAACTTCAGCGTCAAGTGCGCTGGTGGTCTATCCTCTGAGATCTCGTTCTGCCCGCTGGCAGTTCCTCTCCTGTTGGGGCCGGGGTGAGCTCGGGAAACCCCTGTTCCTGAAACCTGGGCTCTGGGGAGATGGCTCTCCTCCACACTGGTGGAGGTACCTGGATCAGGAGCCAGCAGGGGCTTAGCCAAGCTTGAGCTGCCGGCTCCTTGTGCCCCCGTAGCCCTTTCTGGGGTCCCCATCTTGGGCTGAGCACACGGGGGTCCAACCTCCCTCGGCTCTGGCAGAGCCCTGTGAACCCCATGCCTGCCAGCGTATGATGAGCCATACTCAAAACTAAGTCTGGGGGGAATGGGTTTTCCTGCCTTGTGAAAATATTAAAGATTTTGACTTTTTTCAGGTCAACTTCTTGTTAAAAAAAAAGCCAGATCTGAGGAAAGTTTAAGAACTGAAAGTAACAAACAAGGTAAAAACACCTCTTGTTTTTATTTGGACCATTTTTGTACCTGTCCTCAGTAGGTTACATTTTACATAGTGAAGTCATTTGAAACCTGACAATGAGGTTTTAATTTTTTTTTTTTTTAAAGAAAAATCAAATGTTCTAACACCTTCAAAACTTTTCCCAGAAGCTTTTGGAGTTAAAATGCCCAAATGAACAGCCTCTCTAGCATAAACTCCTGGTTTCATGATTCAAGTGTTCTTGGGGCATTTCTGTCTCTTAATGAAAAGGTTTCATTAAAAGAGGTCTTGGCTGGCATAAAGGGAAACCTCGTGGCCGTGGTCTGCCTTGTCCTCCTTGCTGTGCGCTGGAGGATGCCCCAGCACCTGCCCCGTGCACCCGGTCCTGAGCGGCCCGGCTGGGCTTGCCAGCTGGTCTGCCTGCCTGCACTTTCCTCTTCTTTTTTCTTCCCCTCATTTTAGTGAACAACGCGACACTGCCGGTGCTGAATCAACAGAAGTGCTGGTTGGAGCCGCTGCGCGTTTCAGCAAGGGGCTGCCGCCGCGAGCGAGTGCACACAGCGCTGCGGAGCGGAGAGGTGCTGGCAGGGTCGGGGGAGACACCCCAGCCAGGACCCCACTTCGTGCAGTGCTCAGCTCCTTGGTCGGTGCTGCCGCGCAGGTGGCGCGCCCGCTGCGGCACCCTCAACCTGAGGTCGCGGCGTGGCAACCCAAGGAAGCTGTGTGCTTGCCCGGTGCTGTTGAGCCCCCTTTTTCTGCACTGATTCAGCCTCAGAGCACGCTTTTCCCATGCATCGCTGTGCTTGAGCAAATGTTGGGTGCTTTGGTGCCGGCAGCAGGGCAACCCTGGCTGTGGATGGGGTTTCCCAGTGGCTGCGTGTTCACCCCCTCCTTTGGGGATGCCTGTGATCCTCAGTAATAAAGGTGTTCAGATGTTTTAAGCACACGGGAACGATGCAGGGATGAGCACCCGTGTGGGACTTGCAGGCTGTGCCAGGCAGGCTGCAGCCTTCCCTGCAGGACCTTCTCCCGCGGGGCGCGGGTGTGGCTGCGGTGCGATGCCCCCGTGCTGCTTGTGCCCCACTGCTCCTCTGGTGTTCTCCAGGCAGGTGTAGGAGGGGAAGGATCCCACAGAAGGGCTCTAATGGGCGTGTTAAAATGCCTCCAGACCACTGTGTGCCCTCCCACAAGGTCTCATCCTCCTTGTGCTCACCTCTGCCCTCCATTCCCCACGGTGCCCTCTTGGTGGACGAGGCGCCAGCAGCGGAGCATTGCCCTCTCTGGAGTTGGTGGTGTTGCGTACCTGGAGTGTGGTGGGACCCTCTCCAGCTGTCTGCCATGCTTCCCCATGCTTCCCCACGTCCCTCCACACACGTAGCTGGACACCTGAGACCCGACCACGCGGCGCCTTGCTGCGCCTGGACCACCGGCGTGCCTGCTAGCCCCGCGCTGAGCTGGATGAAGAGAAAGCCTGCAAGGCATGGAGGTTTCACTTACCGGGAGCCAGGGAGAGGTTAAATTGCACTGATGATTTCGGTACATGGCTACACAAGAATAAGGGTAGGGGTGGGCTCTTGCAGAGGCTTTGTCCACCCAGGGTATCTTTTCCTAGTCTCCGCACAGATGCCCCCTGCAACACTTTGTGTGCATGTGTGCATTAAATGAGGGGTCAAACTGGGGAATTCTAACTTCCCATGTGTTATGGGAGGGGAAGGCTTTGAAGGCTTTGAAGATCAAGGTGAAGATCAAGGTGGATGACAGGGCACAGCTCAACTCAAGTCTACAGATAGCCTTCTCATACTAGCGACCCTAAAAAGCTGGGCTGTTGGGTTGTTTGTAGGGTGCAAGAGCTCCGTGGCTGCAAGGAAGAAGGGACAGGAATTTTATGCAGCAGCAGCCAAAAGAGGTTGTCCTGAAGGGATGAGGCTGCAGGCAGAGCACTCTGCAGCTCCAGGACTCTTGCTTCGAAATTGCAGAGAAAACAGACTGGAGCATTTGTCTGTACTTGCCCACTGCATTGTTGCTTTACCAGAAAGTACTGGTTTTCCTTTTCCTGCCCTGCCTCTAGTTATGTCAATGGGAAGAGTAGGAAAGACACCTGCTACGAAGGGCAGCTCTGGACTCCTTCAGACATCTGCCTTGCAGGTGAGGAGAAAAACAGACCCACATCTGCAACCCCTGTTTCAGCGCAGTGTGCTTAATCTGAATTTTATGGCTTTGATAGCAGATTATGGTGCCGCTGTCACAAGCACTTGCAGCTCCAGTCACGGTGGACACTGTGCATTTCAATACCTCCTCCACTAATCTTTTCCCCACTGCTCCCATTCCCTGGCTGCTAATTTCACGCAGGCACTTAAACATGATGGATAATTGTGTTCTGCTTATCAATGTTTAATTTAAGGGCTGTTCCATCTGACCTGGATGCCCTCTGCAAGAGCTATGCCTCATTATTGATTTCATGGTCACACCTGTGACATTACCTGCTTTGTAGGAAGTAGACTTTGACATTCCTGTGAGGCTTTGGCAGCCAGAGCTAATTGTCAGAAGAATAATCGAGTCAGCAAAATCATTACAGGTGATCTGTGTGTTACCACTGTTTTATCTGCCTCTAATTAGGTGCAGGAGAGGTAACTCATCGCAGTAAGCATGCCACACTAGGTTTGATGTCCACAAATAGAGCTGGATGAGCACAGGAGGGAAGTTATTCATTAACAGCAGCGGTTCGGTGTGTCGGGGTCATGTGCTGGTGGCACCTGCTTTACCGGCGGTACGGGGTGAGAGGCGATCCCGCAGGCATCAGCAGGATGCGAAGCCCAAGCCGCGCTCAGGCTGGGCCCAGCATGCGCGCGGTGGCTCTGGGCCCAGCGAGTTGGTGATGGAGGTGCTGTGCTGCTGTTGTGCTGAGCGCGGAGCAGCGTTCCCTATGTGATAAAATCAGATAATTTTTTAAAGACGTGCTCGTCGCTTGTTTGGGGTGCGCCGCTGCCCTGTGCAGGTGCCCTGGGCAGACCCTGGCTGCGACACACGTATCCCCAGGCAGCAGGAGGAGGAGGAGCAGGAGCCGGCCGGTGGAGCTTGTCAGGTCCTTCTCCTGCTAACGGGGTTGTGCGTTTGGCCAAAATGTTTTCTTTAGGATAATGGTTGAAACAGCAGGGTTAGCGTTATCAAGATCTTCATGGGGCAAAGGGAGAGCTGCTCGTAGTGGGAGCTAGGATTTTCAAAATGTAAGTCAGTTCTGGTAACAGGTTCGACTGAACTTGGCTGGAAATTTGGGTTTGCTCCCAAAACACCACCTCCACCAATTACTTGTTTTTGTCTTCTCTGGTGTTAAGCAAATGCACCCCCCCAGCTGTGAGGCACCGCTCCCCCCCTTCTCGGGTGCGGCAGTGGGGGGCTGCCAAAGCCCATCAATAGAGCGATGCATGCCGGCTCCGGGGGCAGCAGGGTGGTCCCCGGTGGTCTTGGCGAGAGAGGAGCACAAGTGCAGGTCCCTTCCTCTGCTGCTGACCTTTGCGGGCGCTTGACGAAGGTGGTGCCATGTTCCAGGGCCAGGAACTGGACCTCCGGGGCAGGCGCCATCCTTCTGCCATCGTGCTATGGGATCTTGGAGACTGTGCGGGGTCATTTCGGAGGGAGCCCAGCCGAAAGCTGAGTCCCATCCATCCAGCCTGCCTTCTGCAACGGGGTGGCCCATTTTGCTGGTGTGCTGCTGTAGCTGTCAGAGCCAGCACCGGGACTCCTTGCGTGCAGGGGTTGCTGGGCGGGGGCTGTAGATCCGCAGCCTGAAAACGCCTGCCCAGCTCCTCGCGTGATGCCGTGGGCAGGTCACAGTGTGCCGGAGGCATCACTGCGTCTCCTTTGTGCTTAGTGTAAACCTGCATTTTTAAAAATGGTTTTCTGGAAAGAGGAGAAGAGACAGGTGAGGCAGCAGCCTCTGCGTGGAGCTGGGGCAGGGCTCTGCTCTGCACAGCTGGGCAGGTCTTTGGGGGCCCTGCTTTGGGCAGGGGTGGGGAGCCTGCGGGTGCGTGAGACGGGCCCTGGGGAAGCGCTGGTCTCTGCTGGAGGAGCGCCCTGGTGCTGGGTGTGACGTGGGGTGCGTGCCACTTTGGAGCGGCTCATGCCTTGGGGGCTGCCTGCGAGCGAGCGAGCCTGCGCGGGGATGCGCTGGCACCGCCAGGCTGGCTTTCCCAACACCGGCAACCTGTTGGTGTTGAACCTTTGTCTCTGGAGGGGTGGGATTACCCCGTGAACCCAACGCGTTGCCTAATCGCTGACCATGCTCTTGAGCTGATGGCAATGCCACGTCTGCTGTAAGCGCAGAGTCGCAGGCGAAGGGTCCCGCGCACACGAGTGCTGTTCCCCTGGCGCAGCCCGGTGCGTGTCTTGGAGAGGAAAATCACCGCCCCGCTATTGCGGAGGACGGTTCTGAGGCAGCAGCAAAGGGGCTCCGTAAGCCCCCTCCCCACCACCTGAACCCCCTGCATTTTCTAATGTATCCTTTGCAGTAATTAATTACCTCTCCAGTGGGTTCATTTCTTTCATACTGTTTCTGGCAATCAGTTAGATAAAGGGAAAAAAAAAAACGTGTTAGTGCCCTGTGGTATTGAAAGTGAAGGGTTTTCACACTGTCAGGGTAATGAATTCTGCAAGGGTTTGAAGCACCTGAGCTTGGGGAAGTCCTCGTGTCATGTGTCTGGGAGTGACAACCCCCAGTGGTTAATTACTGCCATGGATGAGAGCTGAGCTGATAGCAAAATGAGATAATTTCATTAGTAGTTAAATTTGAAGTTAATTGGATTCACGTTTACACACAGTAGTATACAAAGACACACTTGCAAATGCTCTTTGCCACCTTTTGATTTATTTTTTTTTTAAAAGGTAGGTGAACTAAAGAATGCTTCTAAACTGCCCCCTCATTTTTTTCACCATGGTTTGGAGACAGGAGAATTCTTTGCTGCCACATGCTGTTCTTTCCCTCAGGCAGCTTGTGCCAGCGCGGGGGCATTCACTGATGCCCAAGTGCTGCTTGCCACATCTGCTCAGAGGGGAGTTGCTGACCTCTTCTGCAGCTGGCTGCAAAATAATTTCTTTTATGGCAGAAAATTACTTATTTGCACTTTTTTTGGAGAAATGATAATTGGCTTTCATTGCGAGCACACCGCCAGCTCCTGGTGAATGGAGGGACGGACATTTATTGCGTATCTTCTGTGTGCAGAGCCAAGCACTTTGACACGTGGCTGCGCCCTCCAGTCCCGCAGTGCCAATTGATATAGTTATTATTCGGCATCATCATATTCTGGTTTTTGGAGTAATGCGGGATGAATTCTGGCAGGGATATGCCTAAGAGTGAAAACAGCGTGCAACCTTTCGTCCCTGCAGCGAGTCTGTGATGGTTGTGTATGTGCAGGCGCATCTGCAGCAGCAGCGTGTGCTCCGCTCCCCCGACGCCAGCTGGGGTACTGGTGTTGCCCATGCCGCGGGGTGCCTTTGCTGTGCAGCTGCGTGGTCCCCAGCCCCTCTCCGGACAGGTCTAGCTGGCGTGGTATCAGGTGTTGTCACGTGGAGGTACCGCTTCAGCCCGGGGCCTGTTTGCAGGCAACCCCGCCACGCTCGTGCACGTGGGTGTGCAGCAGGGTGGGGGCTCTGCTGTCCTGGCCCTGCCCTGGGAAGCCCCAGGGGAGCGCGTGGTCCCAGTGGCACGGGCAGCTCCCTGAGAGCGGCCGTGGCTGCACGCAGGCGAGCTGGGGCTTTGCAGAGAGCTGCGACGGGCAGCTTTTTTTTGGAGCAGGCGAGCCGGGTGTCGCAACCTTGAAGTATTTCAGCACCTGCAGAGGATCTGTGGTGCAGACAAAGTGCCGTTGCAACCCAGTGCTATGACCACACTCTGCTACTTGCCCGAGGAGCTACTTGGCCCGTCTGTCCTTGTTGTAGCACACCTGGGTAGGAAGAGTGCTTGAAGTGTCATGTTGCTCAGCATGCTGTGGCGCTTTTAATCCATCAGACTCACAGCAGCTCACCAAAGTGGTGAACATCATTTCTCCATTGGAGAGATGGAAAGTCTGAGAGCTGGAGGGGGAAAGCAGCTTGTCTGTAGCAGCATTTAGTACTGGAAACGAGCCCCCCGCCTCCATCGCCAGGATGGAGGCTTCTCCAGTCATCTTGACCTCAGGTGTCTCTGCTCTGCATCTTTGCTTTTTGAGGAAGGGTCACAGAATCACAGAACCACAGACTGGCAGGGGTTGGAAGGGCCCTCTGGAGCTTACCCTGTCCCACCCCCCGCGTGAGCAGGCACCCCCAGAGCAGGGGCACAGGGCCGTGGCCGGGCGGGGTGTGAATGTCTCCAGGGAAGGGACCCCACAGCCTCTCTGGGCAGCCTGTGCCCCTGCTCTGGCACCCACACAGGGAAGGGGTTTGTCCTCATGTTCAGGTGGAACTTCCCGTGTTCCAGCTTGTGCCCGTGGCCCCTTGGCCTGGCGTTGGGCACCGCTGAAGAGAGCCCGGCCCCATCCTCCTGACACCCGCCCTTCAGATATTTACAGGTATTGATGAGATCCCCCCTCAGCCTTCTCTTCTCCAGGCTGAACAAGCCCAGGTCTCTCAGCCTTTCCTCACCAGGGAGATGCTCCAGCCCCTGATCCCCTTGGCAGCTCTGCGCTGGCCTTGCTCCAGCAGTTCCCTGCCCTTCTTGAACTGGGGGGCCCAGAACTGGATGCAGCCCTGCAGGTGTGGCCTCACTGGGGCAGAGCAGAGGGGGAGGATCTGTGTCTGTGTGACGCTGTGGCAACGGTTGTGGAATGCAGGTAATCCCATACTCACATTTTTTGCCCAAACACCAGTTCTGGTGTTACTACTGTTTTTATCCTATCGCTTATGCCAGTCCTATCTCCACCAACCTGCTTCAAACCAGCCTCTGGCTTAGTTTCTGTCCTGATGGATGGTGGCACTGTGCTCTCTGGCTTGTAGAAATATGTTGCTGTAAGAAAAGGGTGTACCATGTGGCACCAGCAGCACATCAGGCTCATGCAGTGGCAGCCCAGCGCCTCAGCATCACACCTGGCAGCGGGATGCTCTCCTGAGTCTCCAGAACATGTTGACTCCAGATGAAGGCTCCAAATCCTCACCTGCTGGCCTTGGCAGCCTGGGCCTGGGGAATCCCAGGTGCTGCTGAACGTGAAGGAATGGAGCTTCACTCCTCTGCTCTGGTGGGAAGCATCTGTGGCAAGGTCACCTGTGGAGGAGACAGAGCTTGACTGGAACACGGCTGTGACAGAGGAAAGGACATGCTTCCCATGCTGAGAAGGACATTGCCAATCTCACCATACTCCAGTCAAAGAGCGTGGACCTGTTCTGCCTTCAGTAACACAAGCACAGTGTACCATGTGCATTTTGAGTGCAGCCCGACTTGCGCAGGTTGTCTAGACCCCCTCCCCTAAGACATTTCTCCTTTGGATGCTGGAAAAGTGATGGGTGCAAGCCTTGCTGGGGGACCTCTTGGAGATGCTCTCCAGCGACATGGAGGAGGTCAGCGAGGTGGCCTGGAGTAGGTTCTCCTCTGGAGGAGGTTCTCCTCTGGAGGACCTCCTGCTTTCTCCTTCAGCCCGCCACCTCCTCCAGGCTGAAGGGGCATGAGAGCTGCTGTGTGCTCCCCGTCTCGGAGGCCAGCAGGCTCACAGATACCACTGACGGTGCCAGTGCTGCGGGGGCTACCAGCCTCTCCATGGGGAGACTTAGAAAGGTATTTGGGTACCTGAACCTTTAGGCAGTGGCCTCGCAGCGCAGCAGAGGTTCTTGCGAGGCGCTGCTCTGGTTATGGCTCTCCACAGGCTGAGCTGCTCTGTCCTGCACAGCACCAGCCCACTGAGGCAGGGAGGGAGGCAGCTCTACCCGCAGCCGCCTGTGCCCTGCCTCCAACCTCAGGCATCTAAAATACCCTTTAAAAAGCCCAGACCAAAGGCACTTAGGAATTAGTGTGTCTTGAAGGACGTTGGTCTCCATGTTACTGCGGCCCACTGATAAAATGCAGATGTTCATTTCCTCTTGGCTGCTTTGCTTATGTAGGGTAGGAACACCCTGGGGTGGAGGCTGCTTCTTATCCTGTCTTTGTGCCAGGGTTATTAATGTTTCTCTGAAATAAATTATTTCAGTGCAATTGAAACTTGCCAATATTGGAGGAAAATCTCATGGAGGACAGGGATGCTCCACCCGTTTTTTTGCGGGGGGGAAGCACATCAGATGCAGTCGAGAGGGCAAAGTGGGGTTGCAGCACTTGCAGCTGTGCCCTTGTTTTTTTGCGGGCCCCCTTTGGCCACCTCCCGGCCCCTGCCTGGGGACTGGATGCAGTGACCCTGCTATAAACATTTGTTGGCAGATGCCAGAACGTTTAATTTGGAAATGGGATGCAATGGAAACCAGACCGACCTGTAGAACAGCCCGTGAGCGCTGCTGTCTTGATTTACGGAGGAGCTGAGGTGCTGCTTTTCTTGGCATCTCCAGTAGCAGCTACTTTGCTCAGTGCCCTTGGCGATGATCCTAACTGTGCTGGGTGTGACAGCGGCTTCAGAGAAAGTGAAAATGTTGTAGTGTTTCAATATCTTGAAAAATAGTATGGCAATGGGGTTTTTTTTTAATAACTATTGGAAAATGAGGACAGGGGAGCGGTCAGCGTGGGGCAGGACAGGAGGGGAAGCTCCCCTGTTGGCCCACAGACCCGGGCACGGCGGGGGGACGAGGTGCCGAGCCGTTCCACGGTGACGCTCTACCGCCGAGGAGGGGAGGAGCAGCAGTGGCCATCCTTGGGTCACCAGAGGACTCCCGGGTGGCGGTACCACTGTGGAGGCTAGGCTGAGAGCGATGCTTCTCTGCATTAGGGGTGGCCCTTAGGCAAGGGCCGGTACTCTCTGCCAGCACTTCTACAGCCAAATTTAAGTAGATTGCAGATATTTCTGCCTTCCCTAGGCTGTAGAGATGACATAATCAGAGTTTAATTTTGTGGGGGAGAGAAGAAGGAAGCAGGGCAGTGACGAGGGGAGAACATTTTAATCTAAAAGAGCCATTTTCTGCCTGCACTGAATAATTAGAATTCATGATGCCCTTCCGTGAGGGATCTGGCTTCCCCCTAGAACGGGAAAGCAAATTAATCAATTGTTTTGAACCTTAAATTCTTTCAGGATGTGGATGCACCATAAATATTCTGTAGGAAGGGCCTGAGAGGAATGGCGTGCATCCCGATTTGTGGATGCAGAGTGCCAAGGAAAGTGGGGCATGTGCTGAGAGATCGCTGCAGCGATGCCCGCGTGCCGGGCGCTGCTGGAGTGTTCCGGCACCGACCCCTTCGTCTCACAGGGGCGCTGGGGGAAGTGGGCTTCGTGGCCGTGACCTGGGGGTTGTGAGCAGCAATTTGCAATAACTCACGTTCCCGTCTCTTGTCTCATCAGATGAGGTCTCATTTCTTTGATAACGGGAAAAGAAAGATCTTAAAATTTTATTTTTAGATCAGTTTGAAATGAAATTGTGGCTCAAACTCTCTGCCAACCCAAAGAGTTAAAAAATGGTTTTGGCTCATGGGAAAACTTTCAGTTTCAGTCTTTCCAAGATCTAGAGACCTGAAAAACCACTATCATAAAATCACATACCTATAGAAAACAATCTGAATTTGAGGATCTTCACGTTTCTTCTTGTCAGCGGTGCTGAAATCAACAGTGTGTTGTAACTTGTCCTGTTGCTCTGACATGCCATTTTCTCATGAAGGAGCCTGCACTCACAGCAGCATCTCGGAGACGGCTGGAGGCTGGGCGGCCCCTGCCACCAAGAGGTTAGGGGAGCAGGGGTGCACCTTTCGGGCAAGGGCAGGAGGCTCTGTGCAGTCCAGGGCCCCTTTCTCTTCCCTGAAGGGCACACTCAGCTTTTCAGAGTCCGGAGCCTGCGCTGTGCCGCTGCCTCTGAGCCCACGGTTTGGGGGGGGTGAAGAGAGGGGACCCCAGACCCCTGGCCCAGGGGCAGAGGGAGATGGGGACACCCCACTGCCTGCTTTCTGCAGGGTTATTTCCATGGAAGACCTGTGGGTATTTGAATAAAAAGACACCTTTCTGCAGTCTAAGTAGAGAGGACTACACCAGGCTGTGTCTGTGAACCCTTCTTCTGGCACCACAGCAAACTGTATTTTGAACCATCTTCACATCTCAATGTCTTGTGTTTGTTTGTTTTTTTTTTTTTTAATTCGTTCTAATAAAAGATAAAAGCAACGCCTTGCATTCTATTTAGATCTCTGCAAACTGGCAGTCCGTGCACTGTGATTTTCTGGAAAGTTTTCTGGGAAAGTGTCATTAAGATCAGTGTTATTTCACATTTTGCTTTCTCTGACTTTACAAATCTGATCTTTGGAGGAACTTGGGAATAGGGGCGAGCAGCCGGAGTTCAGGCGGCCGTGTTCGTCTCCCTGCAGAGCTCTGCTCTTCCCCTTCTCATCTCTCACTTTGTTGGAGCTTTGTGGCAGCTTATAGAGAAAGCAAAACTGTGCCTCCCCTTCCTGCCAGGCTGGAAATCCCACGCTGGTCCTCGCAGAGCGGTGATGACAAATGCATGGCTGTGTTCCGGGCGCTTGGGGAGATGTAAAACCGTGTCCGCTCGTCGCGATGCTCACGTGGTGATTTGTTGGTTTGATTCCTCAGGTCGCGAGCTGGCAAGCACAACCCTCCCAGGATACCCTCCGCATGTCCCCCCTGCCGGACAGGGCAGCTACTCCGCTCCAGCGCTGACAGGAATGGTGCCTGGTGAGTCTTCAAAACGGGGGGAGAAAAAATAAAAGGAAAGGAAAAAGACAGCATCTCAGAAGGAGAGCGTGGCACTCTGTGGATGCTCTGCGCTGAGCCGAGCACGAGGCAGAGGCCGTAGCGCGGAAGGGGAAGGGGGGTGTAGAGCAGCCCTGAGTGAAGGAAGGCCGGGCTCCCCGGCGCGGGAGGTAATGCAGCCCAATGACTGCCAGAGCAAATCGTTTGCAGCGGGTGCTGGAGGAGCCCCCAGCCTCCCTTCTCTGGAGCCCAGGGATCGCTCCAGTTTGGACCGTGCCAGGCTGCTCCTGTTCAACACAGGCTCTGCTCTAACCCGCCCCCGTTGGCTGCAAACACGCTGTGTCTCTCCGTGCCGTGTCCCAGTGGCGAGGCCACCGCCCCTCGGGGGATGGCCATGTCCTGACCTCAGCACCTCTGCAAAACTGTGCCCACCTAGCTGACTCCTGAGGGACACCGAGTTGTCCTCAGGACGCTGTATTTCTGTAATTTCCTTCCCCTTTTGGAGCCGTGCAGCGAGAAATGCAGGGTGGCATGAGCCGGCCAGCGGCCAGCGCTTGCCTGTGCGGCCAGCGGGCACGGAGGGTGTGTGGGCGCCCAGGGCCGGCAGGGCAGGGTCTGCAGGCACGTAGCATCGTCGGTGCAACGCTCTGTCGCTGTGGCCTGCGGATCTGGCGTGACCCACGGTGGGGTGGCACACCAGGGCGCTGGCAGCGAGCAGTGGTGGGTGCGCAGCAGTGGGAGCACGGAGCGGGCTCGCTCCCGCCGCAGCACCGGAGGTTGGGTACTGTTGAAAATCAGTGCACTTACTTCAGCTTGGAAGAACTGCCGGGGTTTGTCCCAGAGCTCTGCTGCCTTTCGTCTGCATGTGACTGATGCTGCTGGCTGCGAGGGAAGGCGGCATTCTAAGCCCCTAATACATGTCTAATAGTCATTAATCTGGCCCCAAGGTATCATATGATTTGGTATGTGGTGATAACTTGGAGATTCCCTTTCTTTCCCCTCTTGCTTTCCAGTCCCATAGGGTCATTTGAGCGAGCTCTTTGGAGTGAGCAAGTTCAGAGAGTTACTGAGGAAAAAGCCCTAAAGTGGAATTTCATGTGTAATCACATGCCTGCAGGAGGTGGTGATTTAGAGAAAAGTACTCGTAATAGGAAAGTGGGAGTTGGTGACAGTGATTTGATGTTCAGGCTCTTTTGGGGTTAGTCTTTGTTACCAGCTTTGGTTATGTTCCACAAATTGGGTTCCACCAGGTTGCTAAAGAGTAAAGAAAAAAAAAAAATCAGACATTTTATGTGTGTATTGGAGTTAGAAGCGAGCTACTGAAGTTAGATCATAGGTTGCATAGAAACCAATTTTTACCCATAAAATCTCATCTCTGAAAGAGCTGCTGTGAGGGCACCAGATGCAGTTCGTGAGGAGTGAGGATAAAAAGCGAACACCTAAAAGCAAAGCCTTGTTTGGAAGGAGTGTGTTTCACGCCATTCCTCATGGACGCACACGCGTATCGACACCGTGACTGGTATGTTTCTCCCATCCTCAGCCAGGCCTGCCTGACTTCCATGGCACAGCTGGCTGCTCACAGGAGGTGAGAATTTGAACTTGCATCAGCTCTTTAGCTCAACCACAAGCTGTAATCATTCCTTAAAGCACGGGGAGCAGCAGGCTCGGCTGGTTGCCTCCGTGTCCAGGGGGGCAGGCGTCCTGCCCTGCCGGTCCCTCTGTCTCCTGCCCAGTCCCTCCTGGGCTGGCTCTTTACTCATGCCCTGAGCCCGTCCTTACCCCAGGGGCATCCTCCTGCTGAGGGTGCCCTGAAAGCCTGGGTGCGTTGGATGCATCATTCCTGGCAAAGACAGCAATTTAGAGGCTTTCAGAAACCTTGTGGGAATCTACCACCTTCTTTCAGAGCACCTTTCTCTGGAAATCTGACTGTAAGCCCCAGTTCCGTCCCCAGGTGACGGGGGTGCTGGGGAATCAGTACATCACCAGCTGCTCAGGAGCAGTGCCAGGATGGGATGGCAAAACTGCAGGACATGGGGCTTGGCGGTGCTCGGCCGGAGGAGGTGCAGTGGGGGTTTGGTGATGTAGAGTCGTCTGAGCTGATTTTCCCTGGTAATAGATTTTATTTTTAACTACACATAGACTTGTGTGACCTATTATATTGAATAACTGCACTGTTCCTCTCACTGGTTCCTTTAATAACAACCTTCTGCTCCAGCTAGTGTGAAGGTCAGATGCAATTCCTGTAGGTTCTCCTTCTCATTTAAGTGAGAATTTGCTAACTAGCATCCAAAATGCCTCTCAATCCTTCTTTGACTCCCGTCCTTTGCAGAACCAGTTTCAGAGCCTTGCTGGGGAAAGCACCAGAGTCCCTGAGGGGCCGACCCAGCACCAGGAGGCAGCTCTGGTCTGGTGCCATGGGCACATCCCCACTTTTTCCGAAATGGTCAAATCACCGTGCCTGAGCTGGAGCGCATGTTTGTTGTACCAGGTCTCAGGGATTCCTTTCATGCCCTGCCGCTGCCTCGTTGTAGTTTTCGGAGCCTCTGCCAGAAATGTGCTTCCTTGATAAGATTTTTAATCGTTAGCCATTAATTTCTGCTCGTAATTAAGTAATTGTGTGAGTTAAGTGCTTAGAGACATGGGAGCAATGTATACATGATAAGACATAGGCGGTGTTTTGTTGCATGCTTGTTGCTGCTGCCATCGCTTGTGCTGCTGCAAGTAAACCCGTCCCTCGCCGCGCTGCGGGTGTTTGCCCCACACCTGCTGGGGGTCTGTAGCGTGCCTGCAGGGCAGGGGAGACCGTCCAGACCCCTGGCATTTCCAGGCTGGAAGCTGGAAACAGGAGCTGTGTGGATTCAGCTGCTTGCTCTGTGCTTATCTCTCCTCCAGCTCCCCTGCTGTTGATCTGAACAGGAGAGGCTTCTTGCCCCGCAGCCCCAGTCCTTCCCTGTCTCTCCCACAGGCAGGGATGCACACAGGAACCTGTCCCCACCGCACCGCCGTGCCTGGCACAATTACCTGGTCCACGCTCTCAGGTCTCCCCCCTGCCTTCCCTCCAAAAACAGGGACTTGAGTGTCAATAGGGAATTTCCTTTTTTATGTGGCTCGTGAACATCTGGTGTGGCCTGGAGAATAAACTAATCACGTGCTTTTCTCTAAAGGAACCAAACAAGCAAACACATGGCTACGGTTTCAGTCCAGAGCTTTACAAACTGAGATGTGGCATCGCTTGAGGTTCCCATAAACACGTTCCCTCTGCAGGTCACGGGCCCTGCACGCTTCTCCTGCCTCTGGGTGGCTGTCACCCCGTAAAAGTGACCTGAGAGGAGCTCTCCGAGAGATGCTGCAGGTCCAGCAGGCCGCAGTGCTTTGACAGCGCCGGGGACAAGTGAAGTGCTGCGGTGAAGGCGGATGGGGAGGTAGATGGGAGAACAACGGGCTGGGTGGCCAAGCTCGGAGGTGCTGGTTAATGCCACAGGTTAATGCACTGCAGGGTACGGCCTGGGGGCTGCCCTGGTTATCATCTTCATCCTCAAACGGGAACGAGCACCTCGTCAGGTTTTCGGGTGGTGCCAAACTGAAGGGTGCCGTCGGTATGCTTCAGGGTAGGGCTGCCACGTGCCAGCACCTGGGCAGGCTGGGCAAGGAGTATGAAATCCAGCAAGAGCAAAGATAAAACCCTGTGCCAGGGAAGGGAGCACTTTGCAGCAAAACGGGCTGGGGAGTGGCTGGCTGCTGGAGGCGCTCTGGGGATGACCGCAGACCCAGAGCGGAGCATTAGCCTGCAGTGTGCTCTGGCAGCGAGGACAACCAGCAGCATCCCGGACGGCAGCTGGAGGGAAGGGATTATCTCCCTCACTTGGCACTCGTGCACTCACAATAGGAGCAGTGCAGTTCTGGGCCCCCCAGCACAAAGAGGCAACGGCTCTAAGCTGAAACAAGCAAGGTACAAAATGGGGGTGAGGAAAAGCTACAACTTTTCCCCCACGAGGAGGGTCCAGCAGTGGAAGAGTTGCTCAGAGAGGCTGTGCAGTCTCCATCCTTGAGGGTTTTCAAGGCCAGGCTGGATGAAGCCCTGAGCATCCTGGTCTGGACTTATTGCTGATCCTGCTGTGAGCAGGGTCTAGAGACCTCCCGAAGTCCCTTCCACCCTGAAATGCCCCATTATCCTATGACTTCTGTTTTGATTATGGCACTGCTGGGATAGTGCTGCAGAATCAGGAATTCTGGTGCTTTTGCCTGATGCTGTGGGCAGAGGTGGAGTCATTGTTAATGGGAGAAGAGGTCCCTCTCTGGAAAGCAGCCTTGCACGCAGGTGCATAGATGGGGCAGCTCTGCTCTAGACCCTCAACCACTATTGAACAACAGAGCCATGAATCTCCCTCGGAGGCTGGAGGGAGCCATGTGGGCAGCTTCCCTGTCACAGGGCAGCGCCTAATGTCTACACAGGGGCTGGGAGAAATTGCCCTCCACATTCCTACTCCCACCTGTAGCCACAGCAGTGCCAGCTCCCAGCCCCTGGCTCAGCATCCCCTTGCACCCGTGCCCCGTGCCTGCCTGCCCGGCTTCCCTCCTGCTCCAGGAGATCGGGGCTGGAGGGGCGAAGGCGAGCGGACCCAGCGTAGAATTGCTGACTGCCGGCGCACGTTCCTGGGCGCGACGGGAGCCGGCAGGAGATCAACAGCGTCATGTGGCATCTGCCGTGGGAAGCCACGGGGTCCTGGGAACAGCCCCTGCCCGCCTGCCATCCCTACCTGCCCACAGCTGGGGCAGGGGACACAGCAGCTCCTGGGGTGGACACGTCTCTTTAATCCCCATTTTATAGTGGCTTATGCCTTGAGGCAAGAGAGTTTTTATTCCTTACAACTGTTTATTTTGTCTAGTGTGGCTCTCTGTACTCATTATCTATTGAGAGGTTTAATCCACTATTGATTCCTACTAGATTCGTGGTCTCAGTAGCACCCCTGGGCACAGGATCCTACAGGTTAATGAGATGCTCTATGCAGGAATTATCTCCTGGTTTCCATTTGGTATTATTGTTATTACTTGCTCACACTGTGATTGTGCCCCTAGTGTGCTGTCGCTCTTGAAACACAGAACAGTATTTTCCCAGCCGCCTTCCCTTTCTCTCCTGGGAAAAGCAGGCATCTCCATCCCATCCAGCACGTGCAGGCTGGAGCCCAACGCCACCTGGCTTTGCTCACTCCTCTCCGTAGAGGCATTCCCAGGGCTGTTTGGCTCTTCTGATGGAGGTGGTGCTGTCTTCTGCTTGCAGCTTCTGCTCTCTTGACTACCTTGCATTTGCAGATTAGGCTTTGGGAGCATAACAACAGCTAGTTGGTTACGCATCCCTGGGAAATGCAGTATCTGCAGGGATTTTACTCCGTGACCTTTGTGTGCGACCCAGAGCCTTTTTTGAGGTGAAGTGTTTGAATGGGAGCACAGCTGCTAGGGTGACGGTCTGCTGGTCACGGGTAGCACAACATTACCATATTTTCCTCCCCTTTGGGAGGCCGGACCTTCTCTCCTCTCCCATGGGCTCTGGTGCACTGCTGGCTGGGGCTGGCATGGTGGCAATGACCCACGCTGCTTGCCTGGGTCTTCTCTTGGTCCTCTTGCTCCACACACCACCAGCCTGTTTCCAGCACCGGCTCAGGTATCTCTCCACAGATCATTACTCGTGTCTCTGGGATGTGCCTGAAGATCTGCGTCCTTTCATGTGTGGGGAAGACTGTGCCCATCAGCCAGGGGCCAGGGGAAGGCATGAGGAGTGGTGCCAGGGCTGCAGCTTGCGTGTCTGCCATGAGGACCAGCATCCCCAGAGGCATGTCCCGCATGGGTCCTTGCCGGGGCTGGGGCAGGGGGGCTCACAGCAGTTCCCACAGCTGGGACAGCGGGGGCCTTGCAGGGGCTTGGGCAAACCATGCCCGTGTCTGGCGTCAGCATCTGCGTGCCCTCGCGTCGGACTCACGGTGCCGCGGCTCAGCTGGAAAAGGTTGTGCTGAAGTAGCCACGATCATTCGCTTAAATACTAATTCCAGTTCTTGCATTAGAAGTGCTGGGACAGCAGCCCCTGTTGCCCCCCTGGCTCCTGTTTCCCCCTCTTTCCTCTCCCCGTCTCCGGGGGTGGAGCCCCCGCCCCAGCCCCGCTCTCCCCTCCCCGGGACTGTCATTCACCCTGTCCCCTCCTCTGCTGGCGGGCCCTGCACACCGGGTGACAGGAAAGGGTAGACTGTCCGGAATAGTGATGCTGAAAATACAGTCATTAATGGGACTCTCGAAACCCAGATGTCCTTTCTGAACACCGGTAATTTGTTTTTAATGAAAAACCATGCAGTGACCCTGAACAAATGAATTTCCTTTATATGAAGTCTATGTGCAATTACCCGACTAAAGGGACCTGAAAACAGTGACATTCAAAACTGGGCTTTGAAAAGAAAAGCATAAAAAATATCAACGGTGTCATTAGCAATCTTTTATCTGGGAGAAGATGCTGGTTTTAACGTGCAAAGCAGAAGGAGATGGTGTTGGGAAACAAAACACGTGGTTTTCAAACACATTTTTCCCTTGTGGGTAGCAGATATCACTGTGGAGAAGTGAGGTTGTGTGACCTCTCCCTTTTGGGGCGGTTGCTCCTGCCTGAGCCCAAGGTGCAGCCTGAACCCAGCCTGTAGCGGGGGGTGCGGGGGAGCAGGAGTGCGAGCCGTGCGTCACGGCAGGCGTCCGGAGGCAGCACTTAGGGTGTGGGAGCTCTGGAACAAAGCCCGTGGGGATTGGAGGGGATTGGTGGGGATCGGTGCCCCCCCCAGCATGCTGAGGACTTCATTCGTCATTATTTTCATGAGCTTATATTATTTGTTCTGTCCCTGCTTTTGCCAAAGTTTTGCGATAGCATTTTACAATCTCCTGGCAGGCAGCAGTGAATATTTGAAAGCGAGTTAGCTGGGAGGTAAAACACTTAAAAACTGGG
The DNA here is from genome assembly GCF_949628215.1 of Phalacrocorax aristotelis. Classification (NCBI taxonomy): domain Eukaryota; kingdom Metazoa; phylum Chordata; class Aves; order Suliformes; family Phalacrocoracidae; genus Phalacrocorax; species Phalacrocorax aristotelis. Next base: position 691,122 of record NC_134311.1, read on the forward strand.
ATGGCAGAGGGCATTGGTGGCAGAGCCTGAACCAGGTCCTCCTCTGATTTACAGCATAAAGCTGGAACTGCTTGCTTACCTGGACAGGGACGTTGCTGTGGCCAGTGAAAGTGAAAGGAGAATCAGGCCCTAAATCCTAGAAGGGCCTAAAGCAGACGAGGAACAAACCTTAACATTTCTTTGGTGAAGTGGAGGGTTTGCAAGTTACCTCCCTGGAGCGTGGAGGTGACTCCTAAGTCTGTTTGCTGTCTGCTCCACCTGCTTCTTGCTGCTGTTTTGGTGGGGATGCGTATCTCTGCTTGGATTATGGGCAGTTACTTTTTTTGGGCTGGTATCGCCACTTTTTGCAGCTCACATAACTCAAACCCAGCCATCACCCAGAGCACCCCAAAAACACCTTCACCCCCACCAGGATGGGCACAGAGGCACTGACAGCTTCCACCACCACAGCCGAAGTCCTGCTGCCAAGGGACAAAAGTGTTGACATTTAGCATTTTCTGGGTAAGCAGATTGACTGGTTTTGCCCCAGTCTAGGGCTGCTCCACGAAGGTGCCTCCCCACCCTCCTGTAATCTCAGAAGACAAATCCCAGAGAAGTTTCATCACGTATGATGGAGCAAGTGATGTGCCGTCACGAATATCTTGGGGCAATACCACATTGCAAATCAACTGACAAATGACTCCCTTAATTAATAATGAAGCAGTTAAGTAAATGGTATGCGTTTCTCCGCAGCTCCTCTACATTTTGAATGAGGGGCTGCCAGGATCTGGGAAGCCTGGAGAAATGTTTTGGTGTTCATCTCTCAGGAAGGTAATTACCACGCTTGCACAGAATATAGATAAAATTTATATTGTTTTCAATATGATGTTGTCAGATATTATTTCATTAAATTGATTTAGAAATTACGCCGGAGAGGGCAAGAAGGTGAAATGTTGGGAAGCCAACAGCTTCTGGATGTGCTGTTCCCAAACCCGCCTTCCTCTTACAGACCCAATCCTCAACTGGGGTCAATTAGTCCCGACCGCTGGCCGCCGGGGCCCTCTGCTGCGTGACACCAGCTGAGGATGCTGTCCCAAGTGTCCCGTGGTCAGCAAAGCCGCTCCCGTCTGCTCTGTGGGCTCCCTCTGCTCCAGCCCTAATTTCTGCCTCCTCCCGTCGAGGAGAGATGCTGTGCATGTCTAAACATAAGTAAGCAAGGCGAAGTGTGTATAAACAAAAGGGTCCGTATTTAGGAGTGAGGAGGAGGAGAGAAAACATATTGTATTGCTCCACTCTTTGGAAATTTCTATGCATTTGTAATAACAAAATTACCATAATTTGCTCGTTAACGCAGCTAGATCAGTCAAGCATTGTTCCAAACATGCAGAGGCTGCTTCTTGCTCTAGGTCTGCCAGCGAGTTAAGCACGGTGGAAATTAGCATGCAAATAGCCCTAATTCGGGGGCCGAGCTGTCAGATCCGCATTCAGCTGCTTGTTCCCTTTGAAATCCCTGACAGGAGCGGCTCAGGCAATCCCACCCTCAAGTAGATCCAGCCAGAAGAGGTACCAAGGGGGCACCTCCTGAGTGACAGTTTGGCTACCTTCAGTCAAATCAATCAGTCGCATCAGCCGGCAGTGGCGCGCGGCAGCGCCGGGGGGCCGCGGCGTGGGGGGAGATGCTTCCATCCAGACCTCCGTGCCGAAACCACCCCCTCCCCACCCCGGGACGGTGCTGGGGTGTGGGGCTCTGGCAGCCGAGCGATGTCACCCGTGGGACAGGGGAGTCCTCTGTTCAGATGGTGATTTTTCAAGTTAAGCCGCTGTTCACAGCAAAGAGTGTTGCTGTTGGGCGTGTTCAGTGCTGAGGGAGGGAAGCCAGCGTTTGTGGTCATTTCTTCTGGAGCCCTGCCTGGGGCTGCCGGAGTGGGGGTGGCCACAGAGCTCACGGAGCAGCGTTGCAGAGGGTGCTGCGCCGAGCAATGCAGTGCACAGCTGGCATCGGAGGGGTGCTGCCTGCGCACCGTGGCCACCTGGCACCCCTGAAGACGGGGAGGAGGGGGATGGAGGCACCCAGCTGATGACCCAGGGCCCCGTCCTGCGTGTCCAGGGAGGGACCGGGGACCCTTCCTGCTCCTGGCTCTGCGCAGCATGTGCTGAGGTACCCACAGGGAGACACTGGCAGCGGCTGAAAGCAGTGGCTGTTCCCTGTTGAGGTTTCATTCAGTGTTACGGGTCTGACGCGCTGCCCACCCTTAGGCAATACCGCTGATTATAAAAGCAACACCAAGAATTTAAAAAACCTTTTGTTGCAGTTGTTGGGTTTTTTTTATGTTACTAAACGTTTTTCTGTCCCCTGCAAGCCCCATCGTGCTGGCAGCTACAATGAACACGAGTCTCTGCCCCAAAATACCCGGAGCCAGAATTTTAAAGATGAGGTGCTTGTAGATGAAATGTGTTAAAAGCTTGCCCTCTGCTCATTAATTGCGTTAGCCCTGTATGACCTGGCATCGGGAACTGCCCAACGTCGGGCTGCTTGGCAGAGCTTGCCCTACGCAGGGTCTCTTTGCCACCACCGAGGCAGCTCCCAGGGTCTCCTCGGGGCACCAAGGACGTTCCCTCTGTGTGTGGAGCTGCAGGGTGCACCACCGTCCTCCTCCTCCCTCGGGAGGCCAGGGACAGCTTTGCAAAGGCTTTCCTAAGAGTTGGTTTCCTGGCCAGCTCTCAAAACCAGTGGCGACAGCAGCTCACCAGGCGATGCGCCCCTGATGTGCCGGCGCTGAGAGCTCTGTGTCCCTCTGGTACGTGGCATGCCGCAGGTGAGGCAAGCTGCTGCGTCCTCTGCCCCCACGGGTCCTCTCCTGTTCGCTCCGCTTTTGTCATTATTGACGTCTGTCTGGTGTGGAAACACAATAAGAAAAAGCTGACTGTTTTTAGGAAGCCATGAGGTCTAAATTAGTTCTGATTTTGGAAAGCTGTGGTTTGGATTAGAGGAGCAGAGCACTGACAAGCCCCTTCAGGTGCCTGATGTCCTGAGCCATGTGCAGGCGTTGCCTCTGACGTGGGAAAGCATGTCTGGAGCTGGCCCGGGCCGCCTTGTGCTTGCGGGGATGAACTCAACCCCGTGCTCGCGGTGAGGTTTTTCACACCAGGGCAACAGAAATGCTTTATCATTTCTGAGCATTCAGCTTTTTTTTACCTTTGTGCCTCCTTGTGCTGTGTCAGTACCCAGAGTTCAAAAAAAATCGGAGATTACAAAAGCATCGCGGTTACGAACAGCAAGTTGCCAGAGCGTTGAGCACTGGGGTGTGCCCAGCACCTCCCGCAGCTGCAGTGGTAGTTCGGGAGCCGGAGCAGCTCTGCGCCTCATCTGCTGGGTGCGTGCTGGAGCCAAACCCTGCTACCGGAACTGATCAAGCAGTTTCCTGACAAACTGCGAGCAAGCACCAAGATGCCTGAAGTAAGCGGAGTGGAAAGCACTTCATGGCCCGCTGTGTCCATGAGCAGCAGTGCGATGTAGCTGCTGCATTCCTGCCGCACCATGCCGCCCGCGGCGCCGCCCCGGAGGCAGCATTCGGTGGCGGTGACGGGAGAGCAGTCTGTGTTCCCATCACATCTGAGCTCTGCGGCCCAGCTGCCAAGAGCTTCGTTGTGCGGTGGCTGCTGGGGACGGTGCGGTTTCTGTTCTCGCGGGCGCTCGAGCCCAGCTGGCCCATCGGCCTCTCGCGTTGAGCACACTGCGGAAGCGGCTTCTCGTGCGTCAGCCCAAGCCTGGGTTTCTGCATATACTGAAAGATGTGTCTAGCTCTGGGTGACAGCCTGAGGGGTTCGGTGTCTGCTGGGCTTCGTGGTGTTAGGAACCGCTTTCTAAGCTGTCCTGCGATGAACTGGATCTCTTGCTCCCAGGATTTGTGTGGCCATGGGAACGCTGGAGACCAGGTCCTGCACCCAGGCACCCCCGGTTCCCCGCACCCTCCCCTTTGCGGCTGCAGGATGATCCATGCGGAGGCTTTGGGTGGGGGAGGTTTGCAGGCATTCTCTAGCAGAGTGTTATTTATTAATGCAGAATTTGTACTACTGGCTGGGCTTGTTTTCTCAGACTCTAGGCTTGATTTCTGTGTGATGACTGCTGGACGGAGTTTGCTTGCAGTTAGGACTGTTCGAACATAGAGCATCCACCCTGTAGGAAACTCCAGCACTCAGAGCTGATGTCTACAGCACAAATCGAAACTGAATATTTTAGGAATTAAGTATTCTCTTTCCAGGAGTCTCTGGACACATTGAGACTTTATCAAAGCAAGTGAAAATGCCAAGACATTAGGATAGATTGCAGTGCAATGCAACGCAATGTTATATGCTCAGTGCAAAAGAAACAAAATGGGGTAATGGAAAGAAAGCCAAATTAAATGAAAAATTTTAAGCAAAATGACATGCCTTTGTAACAATGAAGGAAGGCCCTCCAAGGACTGCCCCATTTCCACGGCAGAACTTTTCTCCGAAAACACATTTTGAAGTGGAGGCTGTGAAGCTGTAGGAAGCAGTGTCTGTGCTGGACGGCTGCTGTGAGTGCACCCGTGTCTGGCAGGGGAAAACCCCTACGCAGAGAGGTGCAGGTGGGAAGAGTCTGAGGCCACGGCCCCTGCATGCCCTGCTCACGCTGGCTGTGCCAGGAGAAGAGGGACAGCCCGGATGGGGAAGTGAGAACTCTTCAGAAAGGATACGTTTGCTTATTTCTAGCAGCAGATATGGCACTGGGGCACTTTGACTGCAAGTCAGTCATCTGTCACCTATGGCTGCAGTAGATTTCGGATCAGGCTGTTCACTGACTGCAGAATAAGCTAGGAAATTAAAATGTAACCCCCTTAATTCCTTCATAAAAAAGACTAAAAGCAGCACTCTAGCCCCAGCTGAACGTCTGTTTAGCAGCAAAGGCACTAAATCCTGTCCGTGTTGGGCAGCAGCAGCAAAGGCTGCTTTGCCACACAGATGCGTTGTCACAGAATGAGTAAGTTTCAAGCTTACACGGGTGCTTTGCTTACTTGGAGAGGTGTGCATGGACTCTGCAGTGGGATAAGCAGTGCCCAGGTCGGAGAAGGGCTACCTGCTGAGTCCGTTTGAGGTGCTGGGCACGGGGTGATGATGCTGCCCCGTCTTCTCTTCCTCCAGCCAGCCTCCTTCAGCACAAAGGAGCTGCCTCAGCCCAGGTGCACCAGCCATTGATCTTGCACATTTACTGAAGCCAGGAAATGTAACGCCAGCCCTCGGCGGGGAGCCTGGTCCCATGGGGGTGTGCCCTGGGCTGCTGGGATGCGTGGGGAACCATGGGCCCCCCGGGAGATGTGCCCCAGCAGCCACAGCGTCCTCAAGCATCAGCCCCTGTGTGTGGGGTGGGATCATCTGTCGTCCCTTCCCCGCCACGCCGTCTCTTCCTTGGCACAATTTTTGGCTGATTCAGCTGGATCAGGCCAGGCTCAGCAGCTGCAGACATTACTTGGAAATGGCTTTGGCTACAAAACGTTTGCCAGCAGAGCATCGGTCCTGCCAGAGGACTGAGCTGCCGTGCTCCCGGAGGTTGACCTGAGATCAGCTGACATGTTTTTTCTCTGCATTAAAAGGATGACTGTAACGTGGATGTGGTGTAAAACCAAACCAGTGCTGTGAAAATCAAGGGAGAAATTACCTGTCTTCTGTCACTCAGGCATTCATTTGCATTGTGTTTGGTGTCAGAAAGAAAAACTGACATCTCTGCTGGGGCCGTGTCTCTGTATTTCAGAGCTTGCACAAGCTCCCTGTGATGACAGAAAGAACCAGAGGGGGAAAGCAGACCCTGCTGATATGCTAAAGCCCCCGTCCAGAGGTGGCTGAAGCCTGGAGTCCAGCTGAAAACTTGGCCTTGCAGCCAGAAGGGCTGAGGTTTAGAGTGGCTCGGCTGGGAGCGCTCATCACGCAGGGGTTTTACAGGAGGACGAGACACTTTTCCATCCAGCCGAGGTGCTGCTGCCTCAGCAGAAAGGGGAGGACCTGGCTGTCACCTGGTGTAGCCGGAGCTGCTGGCCTGGTCCCAGCCGAGCTGTGGCCAAGCCCCGGCATGGTCTGACACAGTCACCGAGGGCGGAGGCACCAGCGGGACGCCTGGGGAGACACCGGTGTGGGAGGATGCTCCCTCACCCGTGCAGACGCTTTCCTGCCCTGGTCCCACCTGCGCTTGCAGGTAATTGAAGGCTGCTTCCATGTCAGCAGCACCATACCTTTATCAAGCTACCAAAGTGCTTAATTCCCAGACAATTTCCACACTGTAGCTATGTTGTTATGGCTTGCAACAGTGTACCTACTTCTGTTACTAGCTAAATTACTTGTGTAATTCCTGGAAGTAACTACACATCACATTATTGTTATGAAGGCTGAAATTATAAAGCAGGGCTAAAGTCAGGATTGAAGCATGGAGCGCAAGATTTCAGTCTGAATCAAATGCAACATTTCCATTACGTAGTTTGGAGAATTTCATCCCACAAGAAACTTCTTGGCACTTCTTACACCAATTTGGGGTGAAACCGTACGGTAAAGCTTGATATTTGCTGTGAGGTGGGTGTTTTCATCCTGCCTGCGCTAGCAGCCAGTCCCTCCGGAGCCAGGCAGGTGAACCGGCGCGAGCCCTCGTGTGCCGTCGGTCTGCGCGCGCACGCTCTGGGCGCGAGGGCAGGGCTCTGAGCCCCTCGCCTTGCCTGGGTGTGGGGTGAAACGCGGGCCAGGCCTGGGGGGAGCCGCGAGCTGGTCTGGGGTGAGCGGCGGCAGCAGCCGGCGCAGAGCGGCGCCTCCGTCCTGGCGCCGCGCCCGAGGCTCTGCACGTGGCGAGCTGGGCCTGGTATTGCCAGCAGCCTCGGTATTGCTGGGTCTGCCTGGGGTACCAGCAGGCTGTGTGCCGGTGGCTGGCAGAGAGGGTGGGTGAGGCAGCGGGGGGGAAGCGGGAGAGGGAAGGGGCAAATTCCTCATCGTCATTAACTGCAATGCCATCTTCTATGCAGATGAGTTGGGCAGTTGTCCTCCTGGTACCGGGAGATAAATCCTCTCCTAATGCAGTTCCAATATGGTTGCTCTGTGGCACCACCTACCTTTGTTGTATTAAAGTTAAATACCTTTGTGTACAAAAGTTTAAAGTGCATAGCTAAAACCTATGTGCTTGCAGTAATTGCAGATGTAAATCTTTTTGTCATCCTGCAAAGACTAGGTGAGGTATTTCATAAATATGTCAGAAGCAGCATTAAAATTTTATGGCAGGCAGCACGGGTCGAGAATAGTACAGTGACTTCACAGCAAGGTACGTCCACCTTAACCCACAACTCATTAGTCATTGATGGGATTTCTGTGCCTTGTAGCTTCTTGGAAATGAGGTAGTGTTACAAAAATCTGCATGTTACTGTTTTCTTAAAATATGACAACCTGCTCAGAAGCATTAGAAATAAAATTGTACGTCTTTGAGCAGGCGCTAGTTAATATAAAGATAAAATAAGGGGGAAATACTGTCCCATCTGTATGATCGTGAAATTATATACAACCTTCATTAGCAGTTAATGGGCAGTCTTGATGGGACGGGAACTTCAGGGAGATGTTGGCTGAATGTGACCAAGTGTCTTCCAGCCACAACTGCAATAAACTTCTCCCTGGCTGATGCGCAGGAAAAATTAGCCAGTGTATGGGCTAATTTCATTTTGAAATCAGACGTGTGAAAGTTTGGGTGATGGTTGCACCTGGGCCGTTCATTGAAGGGTTAATCAATAACTACAAGATGCTACAGGTATGAGTGGGATGGGTGAGGGTAAGTGCACTGGTGGAAGGGGCCATCTATGATAATAACGGATCCGTGGATCCGCTGGAGTCTTGCAATGGATTTACAAGCCTGTTTTTCCCTTGCTGGTGGATCTGTGTGCGGTACCCCACGTGCTAAAGGAGTGAAGCCCGTGCCCTGCTCGAAGGTGGATTTTGCCCCCAGCATCACTTCGGCCGCCCGGGCGGGTGGCTATGGTAGTGTCTGTCAGCAGCTGAGCGTGAAGGGAGTAGGAAGCATTCTGGGGTCCAGCCAGCAGGTTGTTCCTCCTGCTTTTAGGAGAGAAATGAGCTTTAAGGAGTAAAAAGTATTTCACTGTGTGTTCTGGTTGGTTCGAGGAGAGTGTTGTGGGTGTCCACCCATGGAAGCAGGGTGCTGCTTACGTTGCTGGCTGAATCTCCTGGCTGTTCTTTCAACGAGCAGCAACGAGCACTGTCTAACTGTATGGCTTCAAAGCACTAGCTGGGACCCTGTCGGTGACTGTGTGCTCATGGTCGGCCAGGCTCTTGCAGCGCATCCCAGCTCCAGGGGCTCTGCCTTGGCTACAGATGGATTAGATTTTTGACGTAGTTTTATTATATTGTGTTTAAAGAACACAGGTAGATGCTTACTGGGCTCAAAATTCACTGTCTTTTTTTTTTTTCCTTGAAAATCAAGAAGTTAAGGTTTTGTTCTGTATAAGGGAAGTTTTACTTGAAAATCATTTGTGTTCTTTTGCTGAAATCTGTCACTTTCTATTACATCTTAAAAAAAGAGAAAATATTAATTGCGTAGAAGGCATTTCCTCTTTTCCAGTTATTAATGCTTTATTCACTTCTTTCCTGTGGGAATAGGTAAATTGCTGGATACAATGCCAGGTAACCAAGGGTCCAGAGGCTGGGAGCAGCTTCCCATTTCGATGCAGAGTATCCCAGGTGTTTTGAAAAGCAGCTTTCTTTTTCCAAAGCTGCTCATTGAAGAGGTTTTCCAAAATGGGATTTTTCAGTCCCCTTGGAAAACGTTTCCTTTTCATCAGAGCTCCTTCCAACCACAAACCAAGCCATCTCCGGAGCTGTGCAGGCTCGGGGGGTGCGTGGTGCTGAGCCTCCTCCCGTCCTGCCGCGCCCTCCGTTGGCTGCCAGCGGGGCCGGGGCAGGCAAGGGGTCTGCGTGCCGGGAGGACACTGGGCTCTGGGCTGGAGCAGATCCCGCAGGGGGTCCTGCCAGCTCTCCGCGGCGCGGCCGCCGTCCCTGCAGGGAAAGCCGGAGGCGGGCAGCGGGCTCCCGCTGTGGGTATGTGTGATGGAAGCAGCAAGAGCGCGGTGCCTGGTCCGTGCCCACTGCCCTCGCCCTGCCAGCACAGGCAGGGTGTGAAGCCCAGCCGATGGGCAGGAGGGCATGCCCGGGGCCGCCTCTGCCTCGCTCTGCTGGCGTGGGAGCGCATCTCCTTGGGGCGCTGCGTCGTCGCCCGCAGGAGCCGGGCACGGGGACGGCATCAGCACCGGAGATGCGTGTACGGGCCCTGCACCCAGGCTGCCCTTCCCTTCCAGGGCAACCTCGCTGCAGCAGCCATCACCCTCACGTGTCGGGCCCGTGATTCCTCCTGGCGCAGTTTCTGATAATCCAGTCTCAAGAAAATTCCCCAGGCCTGTCCTTCAAAGACTGGCCTATGAATTCTGCTTGCTTGTCCTGGGATTTTTTGCTGGCTGTTGCCCTGGGTATTCTCACGGAGATAAATTGGGTAGAACGTGATGTGCTTTTGCTATATATAGTGTATTTTCCTGCTCAGCTTTTTCCCGTGGGAGCATTGTTTCTGAAATACACGTTCTGTTCCAGTAGGGCTGTATTTTGGTAATTTTTCCCTTTTCGAGCTTCTGGTTTTTGTAGTGCGTGGACTGCTCGGTCTAGAGCAGGCAGATTAACGGCCAGGTGTGCTGGGTCCGCAGAGCAGAAGGCAGAGTTACCAATGTCCTTCCTCCTGTGGGACTTCTGTGGACAGAGAAAAGGCGAGAGACCAGGAGAACTCTGGGCAGGTTTCTGGTGGTCAGGCTGTGGTGCGCCCTGGGTTTCCAGTCCCCCGGGTTAAACAGAGCTGATACTTACAGAGTAGAGCAGTGTAAATTGCAGATTGTCTTGTTTGCTAATTAATGTTAACATTGGAAGAAAGTCCAAGGTTCAATCAAAACAAAAATATGACAATAAAAATGGCTTTGGACTTTATTTCAAATATAGAGTTTGTTTCCAGTTGAAATTTTGGGACTTTTTTCTTTTTTAGCCGCACTGAACTCAATTTGAAAACAGAACAACTCTCTGAATTTAAAAGATTTGTTTGGAAAGAGTCTGACTTTTAAAAACAATTAAAATCCAAGGCTCTTATTAACTGAGGGATTTCGTCAAAACTGTCACAAATCCGCAAAACTATTTGGCGATGTGAAAATACTTTTTTTTTGTGTGAAAGCAAGTTTTAAATACAAGGTGTTTCCCAGCTCCCCCGTACAGGGAGAAGACTTCTAAGGGAGCAAGTTCTGTGAGTCATGGAGGCTGCAGCGTCCCCGGCGGGGCTGCAGACCTCGTCCTCTCTCGCCCCGAGCCACCGTTGCTGCGGCGAGGCAGATTCCCTTCACTGAGGGCAAAATACGCCGTTGTTCTCCACAGGACGTTTTCTTTCTTTTCTAAGGTGTCTCACAGCTGCTTGTCACTCTGACTCTGTGTGAGATGCTGCCCAGGAGCATGAAGCAACCTCTCGGGCGGTGTCGGCGTACGGGGAGAAGTGAGTTGCCCTGTGTCCTTTGGTTTGCGTCCACCTCCAGCGCAGGTGATGCCCAGCCCTGCTGCACGCCTGATTTTTGTGTAATAGATTTCCAGGCGGCGTTTGGATGGCCGTCATTTCACAGTGTTAGTCGGTGACGTGCAGGCTGCTTGAGTGCATCAGTGTGGCTCGGTGCAGTGTTTAGCCCGGCTCCCCATGCAGTCAAGCATATCTTAGCTACCAGGGTAATGATTTTTATTGGAATTCGCTGAGGAAATTTATGATCCATGTGATTACTTCCACAAAAGAAAATGATAGAAAACAAATAAAAGTCATGAGAATGTTAATTTTAAAAAGTTACAGTAAGGCTCTTTGCCACAAGGGGAAGGCAGAGACACCTGTAGCCCCTGCTGGGAGTTGGGGGTGGAGGGGGAGAGGGGTTTGTCTGCAGGGACCCAACTTAGGGGCAAGTACAGCGTATTATTTTTGAACTTATCCAGGACCCCAATGAGAAACAGGCAAGAGGTTGTGCTTCTTGGCAAGGACTCTGATTTTTGTCCCACAGCCTCCAGTTCTTGTCCCTTGTGCAGTTGCATTTATTGAAAACACTGTTTCTCCTGGTTTATTTTAATCTTCTGCCAAATGGAGGGCCTAAATAAAGCACCGCCCTAAACCTGGATGGCAAAAGGACTCGGCTAAGCAGGACTGGTGGAGGAAACCAGCGACTGGACGAGTCCGGCGGCGGGATGGGACGGCTGCGGTTGCTCTCCCCGCGGGGCGCGGCGGCTCCTGCCGGCGCTCGCCGGGAGCTGTGTAGCCTGGTGGTCACCGGGAGGGAGGCACATTGTACCACCTGCGTGTTGTATCGCTGCACATCGTGTTGCCTGCAGCTGTCGTACGGACACAGCCGCTCACCCCTGGGGTCCTGATGGCTTCTCCCTGTCCCAAGTGCGTACGCAAAAAACCTGGTATTCGAGAAGACGCAATGAGAAGTGTAAAAACGTGTCCACTTTCACGTAGCTGGCTCTGGTTGAGCTGGCTCTGGAGCTTCCAATTCACAGGGTCTTCCATGACTCCAGGGATCGGAGCAACATGTTGAACTTGGAAGTGACATATAAAACTTCTTTGCTGAGTGTTTGTTCAGATTTTGCATTTCACTCCAAAGGAACCAGCAGCTGGGTGACAAGCGTGTCCCATGCTTGACCAGGCTGCTGGTTTCTGCTGGTGTTAAGTGCCTCACAGTCCCAAGAAGAGTCTAAAGGGCACATCCGTTGCTGCTGTGCTGCCTAACGGGACTGCAGCCAGGTGCGCTGTGTGGTGAACGGCGGCAGTGCAGTGACAGCGGCCAGGCTTTGGAGCAGGGGCCCAGGGAAGATGTGAAACCTCCACCTTGGGAGATTTCCACACCTAGGCTGGACACGGCCTGTGCCAGAGCTGGTCCTGCTTTGAGCAGGGCTTTGGAGCAGATAACCCAGAAAGGCCCCATCCAACTTATATTACTCTGTGGTTACAGCATCCATGTTTAAGAAAACATCAGATGGCAAATAATTTGCATCCCCCTCCCACCTGCCAAGATCCAAAGCCAACTGGGATTGAGTCTGGGTCTGATCTGCCATGCAGCCATCCGTCCGACGGCGTCTGTTGTCCCTTCTGCCCGTCGGCCCCATCCTTCTGCCTTTTGGTGAGGGAGGGAGGTTTCCAGCACCCTCCTGCCCTGCCCTGAGTCCAGCACCGGTGCACAGAGGTGCCTGCGTCCTCCCCGGTGCCCTGCAGTACTCTAAAGCTACGGCAGTTTGAAAGACACCATGAAATCTCTTCCTTCATCTCTTGGTTCTTGAGATTTTTAAGCTCACGCTTTTCAGTTTTTCTGCACATCACAAAGGAAACTTGGGGGAAGCTTACCTTAGAACCAGACAGGTAAACATGAGCTGATAATCCCCAGAGAGGATGCTGCAGAACGGATAATGCTGCTCTGCCTGCAGCAGAGGGTCCATCCGCCACCTCCAGCGTCTCTTCGCAGCCGCCCCTGGGGCTCACCCCGTGGGCAAGGGGGCTGTGCCTCTGTCTCAGGCTGGAGCGCATCTCCTAGGGCTTGCTGCTGCCTGGTAGTGGCAGTGTCACTGGGAATCGTTCTTCCCTGCTCCCCTGCAGCTCTGCCTCTGGGGGTGACCCCTTTTGGTCTACAGCCGCATGGAGCACCGTGGCAGTGTGGAGCCAGGTCTGCAGCGAGAGGTGGGCTAACTCTGGCAGAAGCCCTTGCTTTGGGGTCTTTGTGTCTCAGCAATGCCAGAACTGCTAAGGAGGGGACTTCCCGTTTCACCCGTTCCTCGTGGCGTGGGCAGGCACCGTGCACGTGTGTGCGAGACGCCGCACATGTGCGAGTCCCCGGGCAGCTGATTTGTTGTGTTTTTGAATGGGGCGAGGGCTGGCAGCTAAGCAGCGCTGTCAGGAGGTGTAGCTGATGGACCTTGGAATAGCCGGTGGAAACCACGAGGCATTCATGCAGCGTTCATTCATGTAGCTTAGTTTCACTTATGGCCGTACCATTTGTCCGCCCAAGTGCTGCGATGGTAGTAACAGGGCTTGAGACTTTCTCCCCCACTTCGCCTTTTCCCCTCCCCTCTCTTGTATTTCTTTTCTCTCATTTTCCTCCTTGCCCCCCTCCTCTCTCTCTCTTTTTCCCTGCAAGGCTGATGGATATGCAGAGTATGTTAAGAAGCAAGCAATACTGTCACCGAGCTGATGGTGCTCAGTGACTCCTCAAGCTCCTGGCTGGTCTGTACTGCAGGAGCTTGACACCCTGACCACTGAGGCATAAAAAACAGAGAATTGGAAGCCTCAGCCTGACAGGCACCGGAGCATCCCCCAGAGAGGGTCCACGATGTGTGTCTGTGTGTGAGTGTGGGGAGGAGGGCAGTGGGGATGGTGGGGGAGGAGAGCAAGGCAGGAGAGGCTGAAACAATGAGATGTCAGCCCATTCCCACCCGCAGCCCTGCCGCAGCGCTGATGCGCGTTCAGAAAGTGCTGCTGCCTGCTCAGCAGCATGCGCGGCGCTGGCGCGGGACGGACTGGGTCTGTGCAGCCTTGGGAGGATGGGAGAGGGGAGCAGCAGCTGCGAGGGGGATGGAGAGCGGTGGGAAGGCTGAAAATGAGGGGTTGTCCTGTCCCCAGGTGGGTATGTGTGCCCTCCCTGGGGCACAGCTCTCAGAGGGCGGCGGCGGCCCACTACGAGCTTCGCTCGAAGCCTGGGGCGCTGCCAGTGCACAGAGGAGCTGGCCAGGCTCCTCTGCACACCCTGTGCAAACAGCCCACAGTACGGATCGGGGTCTGTCCTGCGGTCCTGTCTGCCCCATCCCTCTGTCCGTGCACCGCGTAGCTCCAGGGGACAATGTGGCAGTGAGACTTGCTCCCATTGGGTTTTGCCTGTCTTGTTGTTCAGGTACCGCAGTTGTTCTGTGCATCCAAAACAGGCCTAAATCTCTATATTTCTCGCTGCCCTGTGGAAAGGAACTGATGAAACTGTTGGGACAGGCGCCGTGCGAGACCCTCCCCGAAGAAGAGGCGCCCACAGGATGAAGGGATTTTTGTGCAGCACATGCTGGAAGCAGGGCCTGGCCATGAGCCTTCGAGGACCGGGAAGGACCGTGTCACTCACCCGTGACGTTACCAGCCAGTTTGCTGCCCATGTGCTTTGCAGGCTTGGGCAAACACCAGTAGGGCAGAGCCAGGTCTGAGACTTGCTGGAAGCTGAGGGGATTTGGGAACGGGGGATGAGCTGACGGCTTCCGGTGCGGCAGTAGGGAGGCAGAAGAAGGGACCAGAGAGGAGCTCCTGTGTCCTGCCGGAGGCAGCTTGCTCCCTGGCTAACAGAAGTTTATGGGAACGCCTTTGCCAGTGGCCCTCGTATGTCGGGTGGCCCCTGACATCTCTTCTGGCTTCATCATCATCACTGTGCCTCACTCTTCTGGATTGAGCACTGTGGCGGAGGCGACCTTCAGGTCCTGAAGTTATCTGTCATCCATGACAGGGAGCAGAGAGGAAATGTAGGTACGATGTACTTCAGCAGGAAGACAGGCTTGGAAACAGCTCCATTTTCCATGGCTCATGGTGAATTCATGCCATTCCCTAGAAGCACTAAGGAAAACCCACGCTGAGCTTGTGCAGAAATGTGTTCAAAGGAGCAAGGCGCGCTGAGCGTGGAAGTGCTTGCTGCCGCCGCCGTCAGACCTCATGTCATTGTCCTGACGCCGGGTCAGCGGGGAGGGAGCAGGTCAAGGCTGGTGGGTGCAGTCCTGTGGGTCCAGAGGGCTGCGGGGAACGGAGGAGGGTCGTTAACGAGACCCCCTGGAGCAAACCGGGGATGAGTGGCTCTTGCCGTCAGCCTGTTCAGCGTGTGTGCTGGTGTCCTAGGCCAAGAGGTGGCTTGTGCTTATTGAAGCAGCATCACGTGGGGACCAAGCTACCCTGGACCCGACCCTAAATTTTGTCACCAACCTGCATTATTTCTATACTGGCAGAAAATACCTTTGCAGGTGGGTGCAGCGGCTGCCAGGACTGCACAGCGGGCGCCTTCGCAGGGGAGGGCTGCCCCCGACAGCCAGTGCAGCAGCGTTGCGACGCCTCGACCCGTGCATTGTCCCCTCTCCCCTGGGGCCAGTGGGTCAACAGCTCACCAAAACCTGAATGAGGGGGCCACTCGTGGGCCTGGGGGCCTGGCGGTCGTCCCCCAGGCAGATCTGTGGGTCGTGAGCCCAGGGTGCTGGAGACGTGGCGGCAGGGGGTCTGCCACTTGGCAGCCCCCGGGTTTGGGGTGGGGGCTATGCCAGCGCTGAGGAGCAGAAGGGGTGAAGGTCACAGCAAGCATCTTCTGCTGCATCCCAGCAGCTCCTCTTGTCCTCTTGCTGTAGGAAACCTACTTTCTCCTACCCTGCTGCGTTGTGCATGCATATATTTGTGTACAAGAGAGGGGAAAGGAGAGGAGGAGAGCAGGAAACTGTCATTTGTGGAAGATTTCCTAATAAATCAGCAGCAGTGCGGGTATTTGCATGGTGGTGGAGCCGGGTGCCCTGCCCAGGGTCGGAGCCCCATGGTGCAAGGCTCTGTCCTGAAGAGCTTGCAGCTGAAGTATGAAACAGGAGGTGACATGTGAAGAGAACAAACAGATGGGGAGACTGGGAGCTGATGAGGAGATAAATTGCAATAACTCTTTGAGCCTTTTCTGTGCCTTTGTCTGGAGGGTTTCAAAGCCATCTGAAGTGGATGCAAGCATCCCTCTCCTAGGGTTGCAGTGATGGACGGACATCTGGGACCAAGACCATGTTGTCCTGGAGAGCCTGGAAGGGTACCGGGTATCCAGAAGATGAGCTGGTTCATCTCCTGCCAGCAGAGAGCCTGTCTGAGCAGGCCTTTCCTCCTGTTGTGTTCCTTGCCCTGAGTGCTGTTGGGCTGTGGAGGCACGGACCAGCCCTGTTGGTGTGTCCCAGACTCCTCTCCATCCCTCCTCACTGCCTCGCTCCTGCAGCACAGGCTGCCCAAGAAAATCCCATCAGCTCACCAGCCCTGGGCTGCAGTGCAAAACGGACACGTAAAAGACGGCTGCACCCATTTATTTAATAATTTGCCCACCCATATTGACCTTCCTCAAAGAGGGTGGACAGCAGTGCTTTTACTAAGGCCATCGCTGGAGCATAGCATGCGCTGCATAGCTCCTTTCCCCATAACAGTAACTGTAGTCTCAAATAAAATGATCTTTTGTTTTGTCTTTTTAACTTAGGGAGCGAGTTTTCCGGGAGCCCGTACAGCCACCCACAATATTCAACGTACAATGACTCCTGGAGGTTTCCCAACCCTGGACTCCTGGGTAAGTTGCTGTTCCAGCCCTGGGGGCCTTGGTGCAAGTTGTGCCCTGTCTGCAACCCGTCGGCGATCACCCAGCCCCAGGGAGGCTGGAGATGCATCCTGGCGCGGCCCTGGGTCTCTGTGCTCGGCCCCTGGGTGGGACTACAGGTCTCCATCGGGGTGCACAAATGCTCTTGGTTCCCTTCTCCAGTGAGAAACCCCGTGTTCAAACCTCTTGATTTCCCCTTTCTGCCGCCAGAAATCCTTCCATAGACAGAACATGTTGCCAGAAGGCAGGATCCCCAGTTTTTCTGAGGATGAGAAATCCTGGTGGGACAAAACTCGGGGCGCTTTGTCAGGAGCGCCTGCTTCAGGGAGGCTCTAGGTTGCTTGCAGCCAAATGTGAGCCCCGTCGCTTCCCACGCTGTTGTTTCTTGCTTCTTCAAGCACTTTGCATTTCTCCCCGACCTCGCGTTGCGTTTGCTCCCCAGTCGTGCGTTTGCCTGATCTGCCCCCCCGTGAGGGGCGGCTGTGCCAGCGCAGCCTCGCTGATGCCGGCACGGTCCCCACCAGCGGCGGGGGGCAGGAGCCCTGTGGCTCATGCAGGATCATGGCCCTCATGTGAAGGATAAACATAATCCATTTTACACCACTGTCAAAAGCTGGCCCACTTTGACCTTATATACATGTAGCATGCAGTAATTAGAATTTTTCCCTGCATAATTTGCATGGATGAGGTAAGTAAAATACCAATTAATTGTCATCTCTCAACACAGGAGTAGCATGCCTTAGAGATTTCCAGATTTATGGATGACAGGGCTGTTATATGTGACCTCCAGCAGAGAAATAATTTTGAATTTTTGTCATACTTTTTTCATCCAGTTTCTTTGTTTTAAGTAATTGAGTCCCCATGTAATTGAGCCACCCAGGCTGTATTCATCATGGTTCTTGTCCTTAAACAAATCCTCGGGGAGCAATAGACAGCCTCTGCCTCCCATGCCATGGTGCTGGTATAATGCTGCTATTTGCCGTGCCACATTTAAGGGTTTGTTAGCGCTTCCATCATAAATCAGCGGACAGATCTTCAGCTAATATGGATGGGCATAGCTGCACAAAGCCAGGGGAGTCCCTGCGTCTAAACACGCCGTTTCCATGGCCGCAGCCGGCAGCGCCTGCAGGATTTTGGCTTGGCCGTGTGGGTAGGATGCTTTAGCCGGGGGGGAAAAGCGCACGCCACGCTTTCTTAATTTCTAATTTTCCAACTCCTTTGGAAGCTGGTTTAGCAAAGCTCTGCTGCATGGACAGGCCCGGGAAGCCGGGTTTTGGGTGGCTTTTTAAAATTTTGCTTGCAAACTGGTAAAGAAACTGGCAGGATATTAAAAATAAATGAAAACCCACCCTCAAGCCTGCTCTCCCTCATAGAGGGAGGGCTTTTGGGGAGGCTCCTGGGCTGCACGCCGTGCTCCCGCCTGCGGCTGCGCACCTCCATGGGGGAGGACACGCGCAGCGGAGCCGCACCGGAGCCATCCAGAGCCACCCCAGGGCTCCACGCTGCCCGCGGGGGTGGGCAGTGGCCCTTTGACTCCAGCAGCAGCGTGTTGTGCCCATGACCTGCTCGGCTCCTCGTTTGGCATGGCGGGCTCATATAAACTCTTGAGCTGGCCAGGGAGCAGGGCAGGGTACGTCCCTGCGGTGCTCCGAGGCCGGTGGAGATGGGCAGGTCTGGGTCAGGAGAAGGCTTTAAAACAGAGGCTTGTCAGGAGCCAGCCGCTCTCTGCCGGGACACCTTTTACCTGTGCCATTCCCTTTTTTTTCTCTGTCCGTCCTCTTTTTTCTTGTGTCCTTTTTTGGATGATACATTTTTTGGGGCAAATTCCATCTCACCTTCGACTGTGCGGGAGGCGTGCTGTACGCACAGCGCTGAAGCAGAGGCGTGCTCCCCACAGCAAGGCTCGCATCTCAGGCTGGCACGGATTTCTACAGCAGTATTTACTCAGCAGCATGCTGTGAACATGTGCTTATATGAGGCAAGGGTGAAAAGATTTGGATGCTACCATTTTCCTTCAGAAACTGCAGCTGTATTGGAATTTAAATGTTCCACAGTATAATGACAACAGTGCTGGCATGTTTTTGCTGGCAAGAGTTGTTAATCTGTATGATCTCAGACTCCTTGTTTTTATCCTCTTCGAAATACTTTTTTGGATATTTTCGAAATCTTCTGTTTCAGTGAACACAGTCACAGTCACAGATAACGGTGTATTGCATTGCATGTGCAATGACACATTGATTTGGGGTTACAAGACTGGAAGTTTTATTGCATCAAAAAGATGAAATGGGAGTTTTTGTTCTGCAGCAAGTCCTAAGGATGAACTTACTGTTCAGTTCAGGCTGGTCACAAAGCTGGGAGTGCTGGAGTTCCCTTGCCTGACCACTGGTAGTGATAAAATACCTGTTCCGCTCTGTCCCTGTCAATGCTGCAGGAACTGCTGAGCTGGTTGAGAGCAGGTGTAGCCTGTGACTCCCTGCTCTGCTGAAATGCCCCGTGGGCACCATGCGAGGGCTGGGCAGTGGGGTCTCGGTGGGCTGAACCTTGGGATTCCCTTTCATTTCCAGCCTTTCGTTACCAGAAATGCACCAAAAGCAAAACAGTGGTCGGTTTGGAAAGGCACTTAGAGAAGTCAAGACCATGCCACACAGGGCACTTCCATGGCCCGTGACCCAGCACCTAGGAGGGGAAGCCCAGCCCGCTTGCCCGTGCCAGCGCGGTGCTGGAGGGGGAGGCCGCTGAGCTGGCGCTCCAAGTAGACGCTGCAAGCTCCGGGTACAGCCGTAGGACCCGAGTGGGGATGGCCTCCCTGTCTGGCTGTAGGCTGTGGGTTGGACACATTTCTTGTGCCCCGCAGAGATCCCGTTTACCCACAGCTCAGCCTTTAACCGTGGGAGCCTGATCTTGCACTCCCTTCGTGGCCAAGGTGTCTGCTAACCCCACTGGTAATTCAGGGCAAATAGGAATTCTGTGGCAGAGCCTTAAAATCCTGCTCCAAGTCTCCTTGCACACCCAGAGGCTCTGTGTGATGAGCCTGAGCACCCGCAGTGGAGAGGAGGTTAATTTAAACTATATCCAGGATGCTTCCACTCTTCTCAGGAGTATACGTGAGTGCATTTAGTAATTCTCTCCTGAGAGCAAGCTCTGGCAGTATCAGCCTCAAAGCAGAAACCTTGACAAAATTAATCAGGACTGGTACATGGACTGACACAGTTTGTTTTATTAAGTCCCGCTCCCTTCACCGAGATGAAAGTGTAATACTGTAAGCACTTAACAGCGCCTATGTTCAATTAATTCCCTGTGCTGGCAAGGAAGAATTGCACCGCAGCAATCACACCAGCCTGAGACCTGTGAAAGAGGAGCTAAAAGGGGAGATGCTGTGATTTGTAAGTGGCAGGAAGAAAGAATACTTGGGTTGAAAAATTATTTTTGTGGGGGAATAAAGAGAATAAGAATAGAGAGAGCTGAGAGTGGTGAAGACTGTAGTGGTTAGTCCCCAGTTTTTGTCCCGTGAGTATGGAGCAGCGGGGAGGAGCATGAGCCAGTGGCTGCCCGGGAAGGCAGGGCGATGCTTTTGGTATCCAGGTGGTGGGGAGCAGCTCTCTGGCCCCAGCAGAACCCCGACTGCTTCCCATCGCCCCTGTGTTTGCTCTGCCCTTGCTCTGGTGCTGCCTGCTCCTCTGCACCAGGCAGCCCACTGATGTCTGCCCCAGCTGGTGTGGGAACTGGTGCAAATGGGTGACCACTGTGCTCCCTCCTTGCCGGGGCAGTCCCAAATGCCGTGCCCCATAGCTCCTGTGGAAGCGGAGATGACCAAGCTGCAGTCCTCCAGGGCAGCCCACCGAAGCATGAGAGGAAGAAGTCTGTTCCCTGCTGCAGCTCTGCAGCATCTTCCTGCTCTCCCATCCCGTCATCAGCCCCAGCAGCACCCGCGCCCTGCTCTGCAGCAGGGGCACGGCAGCCTTTGCTGCATGGAATGGCTCGGTCCTGCCTGGACCATGGCCACAGAGAGGACAGAGCCCGAGTTCCAGCGGGATGTGCTGGGAAGAGGACGCAAACCTTTGGTGCTCGTGTGGCATGTGGCTCAGCGGCTCTAGCAGGTGTCCCCAGCTCAAAGCCAGAGGAGGAGGTGGAGAAAGAGGCATCTTTTTTCTTTTTTTTTTTTTTAATCCCCACTGTGCGGTGAATGACTTGGAAGTGCTACAGTACAGGATGCACACGGAGGCTCCTGTGCTCCTGGCGCTCAGTCCGTCGCTGTCAGCATGTTCTGGCACACGTGCCGGCGCAGAGGCAGCTCAACAGGCGCGTGCTAAGGGCGAGTACTGCAACACAGTCTAATGAAGAAAAACGATTCAATTTCTTGCTGGCTTGTTGCAATAACTTCTCTACCATTTTTGCTCGTCGCATTTGCCTTGGTGCTGCTAGTGGCGGGTTTCGTTCGCCGCGGTCCCTGCGCGCCGCCGGGAGGGCTTGCCTGCACCGTCGCAGCGCTGCGGCTGACGGCGCTGGCACGGCGCCGTGCGAGGGCAGGGCTTGGAGTCGGTCAATTAGGATTAGGTTCAGTTCTTCTGTGGGTTTCTGTGGAAAGATTAGAGAACAAGTAGGCGCCAGAAATGACTGTGTCAAGAAATAAATTGATGGCAGTATGAGTTAGAAAGGAAAAATGACAGAAGGACGGACAAGTCTGTTCTGTATGGGGGCATGGTGACAGGGAGGAAGAGTGAATGCTTTGTGATGTGATGTTTTCATTTTTCAGTTTAAATACAAGCTTTTTTGATTTTGCTGCTGAAAGGTGAACTGGAAAAATCAAACTCATGAGAAGCGTAAGGCCTTTGGAAAGCGTGAGAGAAATGTTGGGCTTTGGTGGCTGCACTGGGTCAGAACAGCAGTGGAGGGGGGTGGCAGGGGAAGCGAAGGCCCTGGCACCAAAAAGAGCCCCTTTACCCCAAAACCTCAGGAGTGCTTCATCTGGCTGCGGTGGGACTCATGTATCGCTCCGTGGGTCAGGATTAATTTGGTGCCTCTGTATCCTTTCCCTGGACTTCCCACCCCTCTGCCTGAGCTGAGCTGCTGTGGCTGGGCGCTGGTGCCAGCGGCAGCCAGGACCTGGGTCTCCGCCGGCCGTCATGGCTGGGAGCTGGGCATCACCACGCCCTGCTCCCCATCAACCTCCTGGTGCTACAGTGGGTGAGGACGGCAGATCCACCCAACCCCTCACAGGCCTGCGAGGTTTCTTACCCCAAGGTGCTGCCTGCCCCGCCGTGGGAGATGATACCCAAGGACGCCTGGGCAGCAGGAGTGGCCGTGAGGGGACACGGACTGACAAATCCGCATTCCCAAGAGTGCGTCCCTGTGTTCACTGGCTACAGAGAACATCCCCAGAACCCCAGCTAGACTGGGCATGCACATTTCAAAGTCTGGTAAGCTGTTCAGTTTGCCTTTGCTCATTCAAGGTTGCCTCATGAGGCCAAGGAAGGCTTCGATGTTTTTGAGTGTTCCATGAGTTTTGCTGGGATACACGATACACAGCAGTTTATTTTAGGCCACCCCTGAGAACCGTGTCGCTGACCTTGTGAAGCTTTCCAGCATTCTGCTCCACAAAATATTGTTCCTGAGGTTGGGGCTTGTTAACCTGATGTTCACCCAGCCCAGGACAGCAGTAGTGGTGCCCTCAGCATACAACACAAGGCTGTCACCTCTGCACTTGTGCAAGTCTAAAAGGGATGATGACCCTCTGAAGGGATCTGCTTTGCCTCCATTGATTATGGCTTAAAATACTAACCTTCTAGTTAGTAAACCTAGGTGAGACGGGCTCTTGCCTAAAAGTTCTGCAAACCTTTTTGTCGGTGCTTAGCCTGGCCAGTGATTTCAGGGACTGTCTTGAATTACTCTTGTGTATGGTAAGAGTACCCCTCTAGACCGCTGGTACCACAGTTCTGAAGCTTGGTTCACCTCTTTAAACCAAACCCATTGCAGTGGGTTTGCACACTACTTAAGTTGGGATGTCTGGGGCAGTGCAGGTGGCGCTGAGGGCAACACAGACCCCCTCAGTGTACAAGCTCCCGTGCTGCTGCAGCACTGACTGATGCAGAAGTCACACTCCTGTGGCCAAACCCCATCGTTTCTAACCCATGAGGGTTGCAGAAGCAGAGTGTCACGTGCTTTGGGAGGGCTCTGATCATCACCTTCTCCATGGCTGTGCCAAGCAGCACATTGCACGTACTGTGCAATAGCAGATGTTGGCTGACCTCTGGTTTCCGCTTGCTTGTGCTCCCTTGGAAGTCAGCAGCAGGAGGCTGGCGAAGAAGCCTGGGCTGATTTCCTGACATGGCGCTCACGACAAACACAGCCTGGAAGAAAGAGGTGGGCTTGCCTGTGAGATGGATCCACAGCAGCAAGGTGGGGTGGAGGAGCCCGTTCTTGCAGGACATGGTTCAGCTGGTGGGGCTGTCTCCTTGGGGTGTCTTCCTGGGTGGCACAGCTTATTTCACCAGCTTTGGAAACCACTCCAGGCAGCTCACCAGGGCTGGTTTGGCAACAAAGGTGGAGAAAGCCCTGCATGTTGTAATCATACCACTGTCTTGAGCCGACGTTTAACAGTAAATGTCTGTGGGCTTCCTCTTGGAGGGCTTGCTCTGTGCTCCAGCTTCTCAGCCAGCATCCCTTCAGTAGTCACACAAGTTGTTCTGAAAAGCAAAGCCTTCAGCTGGAGGCTGTGTAAGAGGAGTGGAGGCCAGGAGGTTCTCCAGCCTTGCAGATGGAGGCTCCTTGGCTCAGCGCTCGGGGGAGAGCTAGCGACCAGCGGCACGGGGCATGCCATCTGGGATCTTCTTGGTTGGAGGCAAATCATAGCCGGTATTTTTCGGGCCTTGTCTTGGTAGATGAGTGCCTGGGCATTCATCAGTCTGCAAAGCCTGAAGCCTGGCCTACATAGTTCATTCAGATGTGCAATGCGTGTACTCGATGAGAAAAACAGAGCATAAATTTGATCAGTTTGAGGTTTAAGCGTCCATTTCAAAAGCTGTGATATGGAGTGTCAGGTACTTCACTGGATGAGGCATCATTCTCTGGAGGTAGTTGTAAACCACTTTCTGAGTTCAAATTTGTTACTGAGTGAAAGTCACCAGTATTTCCTGACAACAGTGCCTCCCTTCAACAAATACCCTGGACGCTGAAGGACTTCCCCTGGCCTGGCAGAGGCCAGCACAGCGTCATGGTCCCAAAGCAGATCTGGTAGTACAAACCTGGCATTTCTTTCTGGGGCTCCAAGGACACTGCCAGAGCTAAGCAGGCTCACACGGGTCAGGTGTTATTCCCTGAAAGAGTAGTTTGAGGAAAGGGGGAACTGCTGCTGAGCCCAGTGAAATATGTTGAATGCTTCGGGGTTCAACCTTCTCCTTCCAAAGGAGGGGAGGAATAAATCAGAGGAGTCAGGGTGTTTTAATATGTTGGGGCTGGAACATTTTGACCTCCCATTCTGAAAAGTAATTCACTTTTTTTGGGAAATAAATGAAACAAGTGTTTTGAGCGGAGGGAGTGAACCGGGTGCCCTACAGCCAACAGAAATGCAAAGCAAGGATAGCACCATTCTCATGCAAAATACATGAATGCAATTTTTATTCTAATTACCTGGCCTTTATTGCTGAGAGTCTGAGCTGGGGCTGCAGAGCTCTCTGCTGCCTGTGTCGGCACGCTGCAAGCTGGCACCCTTCCACCTTTGTCTTCCTCATGGCCGTCTCTTCTCCTGCAGGTTCCCCGTACTACTACAGCGCTGCAGCCCGCGGGGCAGCCCCGCCAGCAGCTGCCGCTGCCTACGACCGCCACTGACGCTGGAGCCCGAGGCGCCGGCACCGACGGCATGCACCGCCTGGGACACCTTGCTGCCACCCCGCCAGCCGTGCTGCAGGGGAAGGAGAAAGTACCCAGTAGGAACATGCTAATCGAAATTTTGCCCTTTAAACTTGGAGAACTGATGATTGTTGTGTTCTTAAAGCCGGTCGTGTTGACTGGGTCTCAAATCAAACAAAGAAACAGGAGGAAGCGGTTCTCCTGATGCTCTGTGTGATCGAAAGCTCGCGGTAGCTCCATGTCTTTTGCAGCCGGCTGGCTACTGCTTTAACTGCCTGTGGGTGCCACGGCTGTATCTGGGGATAAGGAAGAGAAGTGAGCAGCCCCCCTTGGGGCAGCTTCCTCTTGCTGCACACTGAAACAGGCTGTGAGACTCAAGGCAATTTTCTTTTTGGTTTTTTTTTTTTCCTTTCTCTTTTTTTTTTTTTTTTTTTTTGGTGGCAAAGAAAAGAATCAGTCTGCTCAATTTTACACAAGCACCACTGTAAATACTTGCTTGTTTGTATTCCTATAAGAGTGGCTTAAGCATAAGCAGCAACATTGTACAAATATGAACTCAAAACGCATCTGAAAATGTGTTTTGAAACTGGTGCACTGATTCAAAGAATTCCGTAAGCTTTAAGCAACTTTGAACCAGGTTAACACTCATTGTGGCTATATTTCAGGCTGATGTTATTTCTGCATAGAGCATCCTGCCTGACAGTTGTGTGTGGTCATGCTATACGCTGGCATCAAACACATGGGCAACTGAAGACATGGGCAGTTTTGTGACATTTTACTGCTTAATATTCATTTATGTTCATTTATCATTGTAATGAGCGTGGAAACAAATTCTCTGGTTTCAAGTTAAGCCACGTCCAAGAAGGAATTCCTAAATAATAGTTGACACCTTATGTACATCTAAATAGGTTGTGTGCTAAAACCCAATTATGAACACCCTGAAAGGAAGGGGGAAAAATACCATGGTAATAGTTTTTGTTAAACGGACCCACTGAGTGGGGTGTACCGAGCACGGGGCGGGGCCCACGCACTTTCTGAGGCATATGAAGGGGAAGGTGCTCGTTTTGGGGGTCCGTGCGTGTCAGTGAAGGCTTTTCAAACTCACAGAATCACAGAATCACAGAATGGTAGGGGTTGGAAGGGACGTCTGGAGATCATCTTGTCCAACCCCCATTCAAGGCGCTGTAGTACAGGCATGCGCCAGGGGGATTTTGCCCCTTAATTCCACTTTTCTTCCTTCCCCCTCGAAGAGGGAGCACTAATAGTGACACATCCTTCGATGTGCAGCCTCCTGGGGCTAATGAAGAGAGGCGAGCGGCTACGAACGACCAGCTAAGCAGCTACTCCAATCACTGCCTCTTCATGGAAGCCAGGAAAACTGCTGAGTTCCCCCTGCAGCCTCCCCCTGCCCCAGGCTAAGGGGCAGCCAACCTCAGTCGTGCACTGATGACAGGCATGATCCTGTCCCCTCCTGCTGAGGGCAGTGGAGAAGCTCCCTGACCCTGGTGAGATGAAGATCTGGCCGTAGCCTCCTTACCCCCAACCCAACCATCCTCATCTGCCCAGAGCAGCACGGGTGCTGCAGAGGGGTCCTGTTGGCACTTGCCTCTGTATGTCCCAAGCATGAAGAAGGGTTGTTGGTGCTGAACCTGAGATGCATTCCTGTGGATGAACAATCAAGTACAAATACTTGCTTCCAGCTGGATGAGCTTTTCTCTGAAATGGCAGCTCCTGGGTTAACAGTCCTCCCTCTCCTCCCCCACTCCCTGCCTCATCGCCTGCGCTGTGTGCCCGGTGTCCTTTGTGGCCACTGTCCCGTTGAGAAGCTCCCTGTCCAACTCCAGTGGCACCTTCTCACGCTATGGAAACAGCCATCACTTCCAGGTTTATGGGGCGGATGTGTTCAGATCCTCAGAAGCCGTGAAGGCACCCGAGTCCCATTGGCCTAAAGACGTTTCAGTGAGATGTTCACAGAGCCCTTCAGGGGTCTTGGCTGCAGCCCTTCAAACTGGGTCTCTCACCCAGAAGCAAGTTTTGTGACAAACTTACCCGTGACAAAACTCCTGCTTTTCATCTTTCAGCAGTTAATAGCTGATACGCACCCGTTTTTAACTGAAGACAAATATCAGCATGGACAATTTACAGGGAACCTTCTGAAGCATTACTTTGGTGTCGCCCCTTTCTGAGCACCTCGTGATCGCTTGCGCCCTGGCGACAAAGCTGCGGAGGGCGTTCCCGTCCCTGGATGCTGGTTGTGTGGGGACTCTTCGTGCCTGCCCTGGGCCAAGGCGTGCGCGTTGTCTGCACCCTGAGCACGCACGCCTCCTCTGTGAGCTCGGGAAGGGATGAGGCCCTCTGGTGCCTTGGCTGAAGAGAGAAGAAACAAGGGCTTGACTGCAGTCGGCAAGGGTGCGGGCGCTGGCTCCAGAGCAGACGCCAGCTGCAGAGACACCACTACGGTGACCAGGCTCGGCTAAACAAATCCTTCTGTCTGTCCAGTGAAGTAACAGCAGCCCCTGTCGATGGCACGTGGGTCCTTCACCCCCTCTTCATAGCACCCTGCGAAGACATTTCTGTTGTCTCCTCAGAGGCATGGCTTGTGCAACATATGGTAATTGAGGCAACTCTAAAGACCAAACGCGAGACTTCAGCAGATGTTAGCGTGCCTAGGACGGCGGCGCTTGCAGTTGGGCTGGGGGCTTCGGAAAGGCACAGTGGGTGTATTTCCCCCGAAGGATGCATGGATGCCGCTGGATGAAGTGACCCGAGGTGCTCAGACCTGGCTGGCCCCATGGTTTTCATCAGGACTCGCTGAGGGTGGCCCGTGGCCAGAGCCACTTGCTGGGCATGGTGGGTGCAGGCAGGGACAGCGTGGGTGTGTGGGCAGCGTACAGGTCCTGGCCGGAGCCGCGGAGGGGAAACCCCAGACACCCAGCCTTGCACATGCAAGGTGGGCACCTGTGCCCAGCCCACCTCCCAAAACACGGCAGTTGGGCTCACTTATATCCACTGGGGCTGCTTCCCCAGCAGGAAAGGCCAGCAAGGGCTGGCCCGTTGAGAATGCACGCTGTGCTCTGGAAAAGACACTTCTTGACAGTGCTTTCTGGTTTTGAGAATATTTCACCTGGGGTTTACAAACTGCTTTCCTCAGGAGGCCTGGACTTTCTGTCCGTAGTCTTCACTGGGAGAATCCTCCTCCTCGGGGAACATCTCTGAAAGGCACCGCTGGCAGAAGGTGGTCCTCTGGGCATGACAGAGAGCCAGTGCTGCTGCCCCCTCCTCCGTGGCCCCTCTGCGGCTGGGGTGGGGGACCACTGCCCTGGCCGGTTTCATGGAGGGTCACTGGGTGAGGCGGAAGCTGGAAGCAAATGACCCCTTGGGGCTGCAAGGATGGAAGAGCGCAAGACCAGCACAGGAGTTTGGGGTGCCCTGCCTGCCTCTCGCTCAGGTGGGATGCCCCTAACATGGCATATCATTACTAGACCCTTGCAGAAATCAGCCCCATAAAGTGCCTTTAGGTAGTTTCAGCACTAAACTCTGTAATACACTGGTCTGGATGGAGGGTTTTCCAGTAGTTTGTGCTCCAGCAATAAATGCATCAGGTACAGGCTGAGAAATGAAATCTGAGAGATGGAGAGGGAAAACGCTGCCATAAGACTAAATCAACAGAGGCCGTGAGTCATCCTCGGAGAGGATTACATGAACTGACTCGTTGAGGAAACCCTCAGTCAGACGCTGTGAGACTGTGACCATAAAGAAGACATAAAATGCTGTGGGCACTGAGTTTGCTTAGCATCTGTGTCTGAAGGTTCAGGTGTAGAGGCACTGGCACTGTCTTGCAGAGCTCAGGATGCCTCAGGACTGGATCTGCAGACCAAAAGCTTTGTTTGTTTGCTGTCAAGTCCAGGCTCTGGGAGCGTGGGGCCAGAGGGTGCATGTTGATCCAGAGGCGCAGGGACGTCCAAGCAGTGCTCTGATCCACGCTGGGACCACGGGTGGCGGGGCAGCCTCTGTGCTTGAGGCACTTGGAAAGGAGACAGCGAGGGAAGAAACAGCACCAAGAAAAGAAAAAAGGAAAAAGAGGAAAAAGAAACAGGCCGAGAGGTGGTTTTAGGACAAAAATCTGTCTGGCCGGGAAGGGATGGTCAGTGGAGCTCACAACAGCGGAGTGCCGGGACCCCTGTCACCCCTCCTCGGCGCCCCTGGCTGAGCCCTCTCAGTGCTGCGGTGGGAGGGCAGCGCGGTGGGCTCGCTGTGACGGGTGGCGGCAGCCACCGGCTGTTGATAAATGCTCTGCCGCGCCTGGTCTTAACTGACGGGGTGATATTCTGGTTCTTATTTTCTTTAATTTGCCTGTTCTGCACGTCCTTCAGCACAGAGGAGAGAGGAAGCCGTGTTACGGTGTTGCTTATTTCCAGTGACAAGTACCCACAGCTCCGAAGAGCCACGGCCTGTAGCAGAGTTAGCTTGTGTGGCCGTGACCAAGTGTCCTCCCCAGTGATGTGTTCTTTGCTGCACGCGTGTGCCCGCGCCCGTGCCACCAGGACACGTGAGGCCATGGCCGCGACGGATAGCGTGGCATTAAGCTGGCCCACCCTGTGACTCTGTTCCAGCAAATGCTGGGAAAACCTGCTTTTTCTTCTGGATTCACTGAGAAAATGACGTTAGAGGGACAACAGGTCTTGGGTGACATGCCCTGCAGCCTGTAGCAGAGCACGCAGGCGATGGTGTGTGCGGGCGTTAGCGGCCAAGGCCAGGTCGGGTGGCTGACACGGGTGCTGGGTTCACGTCCCGAGCCGCGGCCGCCTCCGCTCCGTGCTGGAGGCAGAGCGCTCAGCGGCAGCGCTGGGCTGGGGACGCCAGCCGGGGAGCTCTGTTGCGTCCCTCGCACCAAAACCCACTCCGGTCACCGCAGCGTGAGGAACAAAGAGATCCGAAAGGATCAAAACCAGTTAGTGTCGCTTTTCTGGCAGAGCAAATGAGACTTGATGTGCAAACGCTGAGTGAAAAGCACATCGCAGAGGTGCCCGGCGCCCGCTTCGGCGTGGCGCTGGCGTGGGCGTCAGCTCCAGCTGTGCCTCCTCTGGCTTGTCCTGCGAGAGGGGTCACGCGCCGGGGGAGCCCCGGGGGGAGCCGGGGCGGAGGGGCTTCGCAGGACACCGCCGCAGCACGGCAGTGCGGGCGTGCGTGCCTGTAGAGACGGACCTGCACACGCGTGTGCGTGTCCAGGCACGCGTGAGTCTCCCGCACCCTGGGGGGGCTGCAGAGGGGTGGGCCCAGGTCCTGCAATAGCCCTGGCCACGGCCCGGCTGGACCCCTGTGTCCAGGACCTGCTGCTCTGCCCTGTGGAAGCGAGACGGGAAAACGGCCAGTGGGCGTTTAGACCTGCCTTTCGCTTCGCTCAGCCTCACGTGCGGAGAAACCTTGTCCTGGTTTTTCACTTTCTAGTGGCCTTTGTACATTCTGAAATTACAGAAACTCATTTCATTGCAAATGGAATTCCTTTCCAAGAAAAAAAAAAGAATAGGCTTTTTTTTCCTTAGAGACAAACTACTTTGTATTAGGGACTTCTAGCATCAAAGAAATACATATCTGTTGTATCCACCAAAGTCTGCAATGCCTGCATTGAAGCTTACTTCTTAAAAAAGAGGGGAAAAAGGAAAGAGAGGGAGAGAAATAAAAGCCTCCTCACCTTGAAAAATACATACAAACAAGAAAAATAACTTACAAAAAAACTCGTAAAAATAACTGTTGAATTGCCTTTGAAAGTAGGGGATAACATCTGTTGCAAAACAGATGAAAAAATGCTTCTTAAAATGTGTATGTTTTGTATTCTTTTTTTCTAGTAGGAAAAGAACAGACTTGAAATCTTGGTGTTTTTTCCTTAGTGCTGTGTGTTGCTTTTGTGTGTTATAATATTTGAATGTAATTACAGCAGTGCCAATTTGCCAAAGATGTCGAACATTATTTTGGAGTTTTTGTTTCGGGGTCTGTTTTGGGGAGCAAAAGGGGAGGTGGGCTGGGGAGTGGGGGTGCTAAGGCATGGATCAAAAGGGAGGGGCCGTTTGAAGGGGATTTTTTCATTTATTTGGTTTGTTTAATTCTTTTTCTTGTCAATACTGAAATCTGTGATTTTATTCTAAGTTAAATGGTTGACTGCAACACTTTTTATTTTTAGATTAGTTGAAGAAACATGCAATAAGATTGGCGTAGTTCAATATCTGTGTGTCTTTTCATGAGAGTGACTGTTACTTGTGGACTTTTGGTTTTATGTAACCTTTATGTGAGATAATTATTTGTAAATATTTACCATAATTTTATTGGTTCCTAAAATAAAAGTAATTTTTTTAAGTTCAAAAAGCCTGCTTCCACTCCTGTTTTCACCTTGTGTCCTGCATCCCTTGGGAAAAATAGCAGGTGGCTGCATGTGAAGCGGGACGTGGGGGGCATCCACCATGCGGGGCAGTGCACTGCAGTGCGGGGCTCCCCGGACCCACCTCACCAGCCGGCTGTACCGCGGGAGCTGCCTGCACCGCCGGAGCCAGCTGTACCGCGGGAGCCGGCACACGGTAAGGTTTGTGTCGGTGGCGGACGCCCAGGTCCCCAGGTCTCCTTGGTCCCGCAGGCAGGCTGACCTGGTGGGGCGCAGAGAGCCTCCCAGCCAACCCAGACGCAGGCTGGAAGGTTGCGCTGGGGACTGGGGCCATCAGCTGTTCAGGAGCACCTACGGAGCAGCTCCTGGTCTCTGAAGACCACGGTGGCGTTGCCGGGGCTTTTCCTGCGTCGGAGCGGGTCTCTGCTGACCTGCCCAGCCCCTCCGCCGTGGGAGGAAGCGTCCCCTGGCTGCACAGGCAGAAGGGAAGGGGACTCCTGGGCATGGCGATTTTCTCCCCAGCAGCCTTCTCGGTCCACGCAAAAATAACTTGTTCACTGTGAGATAGATGGGAAGAGCCCAAACTTCTGCCCGTTTCACTGCTGGCCACAGGCAAAGGCAGGGTTGCAGCCAGGCAGGGAGGCACTGGGCACTGGAGAGCGGACAAGCTCTCCTTCCCCCTGCCCTGGAGCCCGTCCCGGCTCTGTCCTGAGATGCACGTGCCCACGTGTATGTGCCACTAGCTGCAGGATTAATTTTGCTAAATACTACTGCTACAAAAAAAACTCATATTACAAAGAGCTATAGCTAATGACTGATGAATTATTCTCAGCGAGTTATGTATAAACGCATCTACATTTGGATGCAGAGGCATAAGTGGGGGTTTATTTGCGGTGCTACTGATGTTTCTGCAGGCTCACTTTTGCCTCCTGACATCTCATGGCAGCAGCTCTGTGCCTCTGCAAGTTCATGCGTGCGCTTGGGACTGCTGTCTGGTCTGCCTGACCAGAGCCAAAACTTGTGTAGCCTTGGGTTGTGAGAAATTTACCTGGATCATCATCACACGTGTCCTGCTTGTGCTGGGCAGCGCCACCGCAGCACCCCAACCACCCCAGCACTGGCCTTGTGAGCAGTGGTAAGGGGATGTCCATTTGATTTGACATGAGCATGTGTTTGGACTGAGACCCCATATTCTGTCTTAATTTTAGCAGTTTTCTAGCAACTGAGCTATGGCAGACTTTAATTGGCATTGAACAAATAATGGTGAATGTGTCTAAGACTTCCAGCCTCACCCATTCTGAATCCCTAGTGATTTACTAACAATGTTTGTGACAGATCTGGCTGGCGTGGAGGTAACGTGCTCCAGGGCAGCTGGTGTGGTGCAGTGCTTTGGATCCATGGCTCGAACAGTGTTGGTAACGCGCCGGAGCGGGCTCGCACAGCATCAAGGCTCTCTCTGCTTCTCCCGCTGACCGCAGTGAGCGGGCTGGGGGTGGGTGAGAGGCTGGCAGGGGGCACGGCGACGGCTGAGCCCGACCGGCCAAGGGGATATCTTTACCATATGACGTGCTCAGCAATAAAACTGCGGGGAGGGAAGTTTTCCAAAGCAGCCATCGCTCAGGGCCTGGCTGGGCACCACCAGGAGGTGGTTAGTGGTTGCCTTTGTATCACTTGTTTTTGGTTTTCTTTCCCCTGCCCTTCAGTTAGTAAATTGTCATTGTCTTGACCCACCAGTTTTCTCACTTCTGATCTTCCTGTTCTCTCCCCTGTTGTGGGGGAGCGAGCGAGCAGTGAGGATGCTGAGCTGCTGGCCATGGTCAACCCTCCGCGGTGAAGTGATCCTTTCAATAAACATTAACATCAGTTCTGACAAAGTCCTCTTGGAGCTCAGGAGAAGGGGTGCAATACCACTTTATTTCTGTGTCCCAATACCATGTGTTTCTATTTTAAAGTTGAAAAGCAGAAATCACGGAACTTTCCACAATTAAGCAAATAATTGCAGATTAATAAAATCACAGCCTAATCACAGACAATAGGCAGCGTGCATCCAGTATTTACTCGGCCCCCCAGCAGGCTCCATTTTTGGCAGACGCCTGCACTGCCTGCTCCGGCAGCACAAAGCCGGGTTGCTTCCATGGACTAGTATTTCAGGGTGCAGTGTCATGGAGCAGACTTAAAAAGAACAAGTGCTCAATAATCAGTTTTCTGGAATTACCAGATTCATCCAGCAGCACTTGCCCAGCCAGGCTGCACTTGCCATTCGGCTCAGCGTCCCCCTCTGCCCCTCTTGCTCCTCTCCTGCCATCGGCCACCAGCCATTCTCCCTGCACGGGTGACCCTGCAGCTCCCTGGAAGCTTTTGGGAACAGCTCTTCATATCCCACGCCCCGTGCAGATTGAAGTGACACCTCCCAGCACCCCTGCCCACCTCATCGCTGCAGGTGGGTGCTTGGATCCTCCAGCACCCATCGAGGCACGGGCGCCCTGAGCGACCCGGCGGCACCGGAGCGGGCGGGAATACCCTGTGCCGCTCTCTGAGCCCTGGTGCATTCAGCGTCTCATAGGCAGCGTCTGCTGGTGGTGACGCCTCCCGGGGAGGAAGGAAAGCCCTCAGCCCTTCAGAGCCCACTGCGTCGCAATGGATGGCTCGCCTCCCAGGCAGCAAGACCCCACAAGTGGGGCTGGTGCTTGGACACCACCCTCGTCGGATGTCCTACAGCAGGGTATGTTCAAGTGCAGCTCTCCCAGCACTTCATGAGGAGGGCAGAGGGGTGAATGAACCTGGTTGTCCTTCCCTCCCAGAGCCCGTGCCGATGCCCGGGCAGCTGTCGGGGGAGATTTGTGTCGCTGCAGCAAAGGGACTTTGCAGGAGGACTGTCAGCTGGCGGCACCATGAGCTGTGTTGTCGCTGTCCTTTCCTTGCAACAGGGTGGCGGTGGCTGGAATTGCTCTTCCCGGCTCTGTTTTTTCTACTTTTTGTACTTCTGCTGTCTTTCAGCCATGCTAGGTTAAGAGAGTAGCAAATCGCCTGTCCTGCAGCAGGCAGGCAGTGCCCGTTCCTCATTAAGCCCTCCCACGTCTGGATGTGAAATGCCACGTCAGCCTGCTGGCAGCAGAACAGTGGGATTAGACCTGACAAAACTGCGGTGAGAGGCGCGGGATCTTCCTGTCTCTCCAGGTGTGAGGCCCCATACTGCTTCGTTCAGTTAGAATGCCCTTCAAGGATGCAAATACAGTTTTAGCTCAAGCCTCCATACAAATGGCCATTGTTTAAGATGCCCGGGAATTGTCATTTAAACTTTTAATGAATAGGAAATGAAGACCCTTGGTTAAGCAAAGGAACGTCTCTGTATTGTAATAGATTTTGCAGACAAGGGCAATATGCAGTCCAGCCAGGAAAGTCACGAGCAGAGACGGCGGGTACACAGGAGCTGGTACAAAGGGATCAAAGTGACGGCCCCTTTGCCAGGATTCCTGCAGCGGGCCATGATGGCTATGAGCAGGAACATCTGGAAATAATGTCACAGACAGCTGGTGAGAACTTGAGACTTCTGTCTCAGGATTTCATGTCCTATTTTCATTCTCAGAAAAACCCCAAAGACTTGAAATGCCCTAGGTGGAAAAGAAAATTCTTTATCTGTGCGTGCACTGTCTTGGAGCCTTTAGGAAGCGTCCCTTAGGGCAGCGTTCCCAAGTGTGGGGCTACTGACCAACCCAAATGGAGGACTGGAGAGCGTGCTGCAGCAGCTGGATGGACCTCTCCCTGCCTGCAGACGTGGTGATCTCACACATTCACCCCTCCGAAGACTCTGCTGGACAAGAAGCTCTGAGCACACCCGAAACTGGATCCCACGCCCTTGCTTCAAACTGAGCAGTGGGCATTGAAAGTGTAGCCAAAACAGCAGGGCCGAAGTTTGTCATCATACGCACGAGAAACTGGCCCACCCACAGCGAAACAGGTAAAATCTGGCAGGCTGCAGCAACATCAAACTCAAATAAAGGCTAGAAGTAAGAATTAGTAATGGGGCATATTCTGCAGAAGCATCAAAAGAATTTGAAGAAATGGATTAACCAGAGAACTTCGAAAAGGTATAAATTTATACATTATGCTGCATAATCCCATCTGTGTGTGCAACCAAGCCGACACAGCTGCTCTGAAAGGGCAAGAGCCCTGTGAGAGGACTTAGGGGAAACCTTTGTTTCAGGATGATTTTCTTAGGTGGAAAAGTCTTCAAATCTGGGCCATTTACTCCATGCTTCCAGCCACAAAAGCAGAGGCATTGTCAGTGCAGGGCCGCAGAGTGGAGCCTGCTCTCCTCCCACGGCTGCACCATCTCACTGTCACACGCTGCAGGGTGAGGCTGGTGCGCCAAGTGAGAACCCACCACATCCATTCCCTCCTCCCTCTGGGTCTGAATCCCCTCAAACAAAGGAGAAATCCCCCCAAAGGTGAAATAGGGGTGAGGGAAGATGAAGATATTTTCCTCTGGGACATTTGTAGGGGGACCACAGGCTTAAAGCATGGTAAGGGAATGAGGTCCTTGAAAGTAAAGCAGCAGAAAATATTCCTGTTTGAGTCAACAGGATCTTAGTTTGAGGAAGATACTGGAAAGCTGAGAGGGGCCAAAAGGAGGTTTGGCCAACACTCGGCTGCAGGGGAGTGGCTGCTTGGAGAATCGCTTTCATGGAGCTCAGCCTGCAGCAGGTGGGAGAAGGGTTCCCCGGACTTGGGTACGGAGCAGTTGGATTCTGGTACCACAATGGCGGTCACATGTGTAAGCCTCCTCTCGGGCCTTAGCCCCAGCCTCTGTGCCCGGGTGGGGTGGGCTGACCCTGCCAACAGCTACACCCCCACCCAGCTGCTCACTCATGACTCCTGCAGCGGGAGCAGGGGGGAACCAGAAGGGGAAAGTGGAGAAAAACTCATGGGCTGAGGTGATGAAAGTTTAATAAGAGAAGCAAAGCTGTGCCCAGAAGGAAAGCAAAGTACGGAGTTTGTGCCCTGCTCCCCAGCGGTGGGCAGGTGTCCAGCTGCTCCGGGAAAGCAGAGCCCCAGTACTCATAGCTGTGTTTGGGAAGAGCAACACCATAACGCTGAACGTTCCCCTTTCGCCTCCTTTTCCTGAGCTCTCATTGCTGAGCATGACATCACACGGTGTGCGATACCCCCGTGGTCAGCTGGGGCCAGCTGTCCCCTGCCAGCCCCTTACCTGTCCCCAGCCCACTCGCTGGTGGGGCAGAGTGGGAGGGACAGAAGCCACTGATGCTCTGCAAGCACCGCTCGGCCACAGCTGAACACCAGCAAGGCAAAACACAGCCCCACACAGGGTGCCACAAAGCAGATTAACCCCATCCCAGCCAGACCCAGGGCAGCATGTAACACATCCGGATCAGGCTCAGAGGGATGCTCCATCCAACCCTGCCGTGCGATGTCCCCGTTCAGCCTCTGCCACCTCAGCACCGGGAGAGTCATACCTGATAGGGGACTGCTAAATTCTGGCTCCTAACTCTATTAAACCCGTTGTAAACCGTCCCTGATAACACTTTAAAATAATGGTCCATTATGGCAGCAATGCTTAATTAGAGTGGAACTGACAAATGGAGTCATCATAATTAATGTTATTGTAATGAATACATCTGCAATTTGGTATAACACACAGAAATGTCTGGCTTCCCAGGAAACCCTCAGATACAGAGGGTGTCTTTTATATTCATAGGGATATAATAATTCCTCCAAAGGAATCTCATCGTAATTTAGCATGAATTAATGTCCATTTATCACACTGCGTTACCCAGTGCAGCAATTTATCTAAATCCTATATATGCAATGTAGACTCTTGTCTAAGAACACCCGATAATGGAGAAATCCTTTGAAGAAACACATTTACTGTAGATCATTAATGCTCAGTGTGCTAAGTGGCCTTTAAATTAAACTAAGTTAAATAAACTCTTCTTTAATATACCAGTGTAACTTTTTCATTAACAAACACATTAAGGCCTTTTTCATTTACATACAGCTGATGCAAGCAGATGATACTAACACGTTCAATTAGCAGAGCGAAATGTAATTCTGTGTGTCTGTGTGGTCAGAAAAGGCAGGAGATGGCAGGGGTTTGGCACACCAGCCCTGCGTCGCTGGGTAACCTGCAGGGGCTTGCCGTGGGTTTGTCTCTGCAGCCCGGTCCCGGCTTTGCCAGATAGGTTGTTCTTGTAGAGGGCAGAAGCTGCCAGGAGGGGGTAAAACCCCACCGAGGAGGGTGCAGGCTGTCCTGCAGGCACACCGTTTTCTGCGTGGGCAGAAGTTGTCCAAGCAGCTGTGCTCGCCTCCCTCTGCAAACCCCCTGGGACCGAGGTGACGTGCTGTGGGCGCTTCTCGCCGAGGCACCAGCTGCACCCACACAGGGGATCCGGTTCAGTCTGAAAACTGGTTTTAACGAGGCTTCGCTCTTTTCCTGGGGAGGGGATCTGGAGCCGCACACCCAGCTTGGGGCCGTCCCACCTTGCCCCCCGCCGAGGGGCACTTACGTTGGTGTGGGGGCTCCAGCTTTCGTGCCAGCGCCCTTCCTCGCACACGGACCGTGGGGAGCCCTGGCGGCCAGAGCCCGGCAGGCCGAGCTAGCGGGGGTCTCCTCTGTCTAACGCGTCCCCGGAGCAGCACGTCGCCGTGCCTAGCAAACTCCTGGGCTTGCGGGATGCTCTTGAAATAGACTCCGATGAAACCTCTACGATGGTGTTTATCTTGATCCTCACGTTCAGATCATGCTTACACAACAATCTGTCTACAAGATTTCTGATGTGACTGCAGTCCTCTTTATCCCTCCGCCTGTATGAGAACTTTTCTTACTGTTGCTTAAAGATACCTAGTAATCTGCCTTCATTCCTGCCACCTGCTTTCCATTTCCCTGTGTGCAATCAAGACAAAAAGAAGCGACGGCTTCTGGAGAAATCCCAGTTACTTATTGACCTTCTGTTGGGACCCCCTCGTGACTAACTGGCTGGTGCACCAAAGGGAAGTGCAAAGGATGTACAGAACATCGAGAAGGAAAAGGGACTGTACCCCAACACTTAGAGATGTAGGGCTGTTACACGCTATGCTGAAAAAACATCTAATCTGAAAGGAGCACAGCATCACTGTTCTGTGTGAATTCTGGTGGACAAGCCTGACGATGAAAGAAGAGCTCCATGCATGTTTGGCTCTTGAGAAAATGGCATTGCACTTATATCCCTGTTTGCCTTGTAAAAGCCCAATTTAATACTTTACTTTCTTTATGAAAAATTCTCTTAAAAATCTTTCAACTTGCTTGTCTCCACACGCTTTGCATACGCTAATTCGGGAGGCTGTTAAATAAACTAGAAGGCTCTGGATTGTTTGGCTCAGCGACTGACTTCGGGACCGTGGGATTAAATTCACTGACTAAAAAAATCATGGTGATTACCAGGCTATAAAAGGTGCAAAATGAAGTACCTTTAGTGTGCTTGCTCAGGGAGGAAGGGGAGGTGCAAAACCTCTTGAATACCAATCAGAGAAACCAACACATAAAACAAGGGGAGGATAAAACTTCTGGAAAATGGAGTGTTCAGAGCAGAAAAAAAAAGGAATAAAATTTTTATATCTGAGTTTCTCTACAGTAAGCAAATGATGGCAGTGGTGGGAGCTCTCCTCTGAGAAGACCAAGCTGAAATCCCTGCATGAAGAGAGTACACCCCTGCTTCTCCCTCGGCTAGTATAGTACAGATACGAAACAGGAAACCTTTGCTAGCTGCATGCCACCACCTCTCCCACTGGGGCCAAGGGAAGACGCGCTCACGGCCACGGCAGCCTCCCGCTTCTCAGGGCAGCTCCCCTCCATCCCTCCGGGTTGCCACCAGCCAGCGTGCGGACGAGGAGGAGGAGGAGGAGGAGGAGGAGGAGGAGGAGGCGGGGGAGGAGAAAGAGCAGGGTTGCTTGTGGCAGAGCTCTTTCGGGTGGCACCAAGCAGGATCGTGCCTTGAGGACCCTGCTGTGCTCTGGGCTCTGAGACAAGGCTCCAAAATGAGCTGCTTCTCCTGGCCAGAGCCCAGGATTTGGTCCCTTGTTATTCTGGGAGGAATTTGGTCCCTTGGTGTTTTTTGGGGAATGGCAGGTTGTCTGGTTGGTTGACTGGTTGATATTTTTTGCAACATATTCATTCTCAGAGCTGAATTTTAGCAGTTAGGGAAGTGAGGTGGTGTACCTTATTACATGTGTTGAACACAACCGTGCAAAGATTTTGTAAGCAGTACAGGCATTACCTAAATCACCAGCTCCCAGAAACTGGGAAGGTGCATGGCTGAAGGACTGGTTTACGCTACCCGTTTCTCTTTCAGTCTATCCTTTGGTACCCAACGCAGGCTGCTAAATAGACAGGACACAACTCAATGCAGACCTTTAGTCAGTACGGCACTGCTGACCCCGTGCAATCATCCACTTCATACCCTTCATACGACACTAACAGCCATCGAAATTCATGGGTTGCTCTGCCCCTCCTCTGGAAACAAGTGCCTGTATGTACCTAATCCAGAAAAGATCACCTTGGAATTAAACTTCAGAGAGAGGAGGTGCCATTTCCGAGGGGATGAAGGGAAACAGCAAACAGGTTTAAACTTCCACGCTCACTCCACCACCCCAGCAAGCACACGACAGAAAAAGAGCAGCACGGTGGAAACAAAACGACTTGTGCAAACATTGCACTCCGGGAGCGGAGCAAGGGAGGCAGGGGGGCACTGTGCTGGACTGCCCCTGGGTTATCATCATGTAAAACAGATCCAGTCCGAAACAGGAGCATCTCTGATAGATGGAGGTAGTACTGACCCACAGTCCTAAAGACACTAAGAGCCCAGTGAGGATTTATCATTTTATTCTAAGCAAAATTTGAGTAAGTATAGCAGGGATGGGGAAATACCTCCTCAGTCATCCCAGCCACGACACCTATTTCAGACGCAATCAGATGCCCAGTTCAGGTCATTCCTCCACTTGTTGATATCAAGAAAGGGCTCCTATGGGGCAGTAGCTGTAGCGTGGAGCAGTGGAGTCAGGAGTGTGGCCCTTGGGCATCAGCAAACCGGGGCTGCTCGTCTGCAGGTTGATGCCTTCACCTCCAACTGCAGTGATGCTGTTGCTGTTGATATACGACAGACAAGAACTTGGTCTGTGTTCCCCAGTCCTGGTTGCTGGCTGGAAGATAAAGTTTTGGAAGTAGGAAGAATGAGAGAAGATGAACATAAAAGCTAATGTGATACTGAGGGCAAATTCTAAAGGAGAGTTTTGGTTGGTTTTTGTTGTGGGTTGTTTTTTTTTAATCTCCTTTTTCTCATCATTAGACAGAGGCAGGTGGGCTCAAATGGGCATCCCACTGCCACAGTTCATAAGTCATACACTGTTGGAAACAGGGGAGCGCAGGTGGAAGGAAAGGGAAATGCGTAGGGTTTGCAGAATAGGTACAGTTAGGAGATATGGAATTACCTGAGTTTTGGGTTTGAATCCTTCGTTTCCTCATCTCACTCCAGAAAGCAGAGGCAACCAGATCACGTGTGAAGGATTAATTAGAGCAGGTGCAGGATTAATGAGAAGCAGGGGAATGTATGGATTTGGCATGAAACTGCTGTATACAGAGGACAACCTGAGAGTTTTGGGGTCCCAGATTAAAGTCTCCAACACAGTTGGTCTTTCAGTGCCTTCAAGCAGAGGAGATGGTAGCAACACCAGGACCCATGGTCTGGAATGGGTCATGGACAGCAACATTTGGCCCTAGCAACTCTATTAGGTAAAGAGTGTCTTGATTCCATCTGGATGCTAGTGACCCCAGGACCTGTGTCACACCTTAGAGAGGCGTGGGAAGGAGCAGGAGTCACAGCATCCACACATCTCCGCACTGCCATTTCTCCTTACATTCCATGTCCAATATGAAGACTCATAGCAGGATGTCTGTTTCTGTACATCCTATAGCAGGGTCTCCACGCTGGCTGAGCTTCCAGAGGTCCTGAAACACACCAGGGAGCAGGAAATTCTGGTTTTGGAGCTGGTTTGCCATGGCTTTGTGACAACACCATCACATTACTGTCGTGTTTCAGTTTCTGTCCTTTCATTTTTATTTTTCTTAATTTCAATTTTATTACAGCTAACAAAAGCATGAAAACCAGGAGGCATCCATTCTGTTGCTGTGTTAACGCAGAGCAGTGTTTCAATGGTAGTTAAGGACACGTACGTTAAATGCTATGAGCTCTGAGTACAGCGAGTGTGATGCGTTGCTTCAGCAGTGGCCATCACAGCTTGCATCTCACTGGTTCTGTGTGGAGGAACCGGGCTAGCTGGCACACGCCAAAGCAAAGCACCTAAGTGGCTCAGGCATGTGACAGGACTTCATTTTATACGGATCCTTTCCTTACTGTTAGGAGAACTGAGGCCTAAAAGGCCCTACTGCTTTCGCTAACTGTGTCCAGACAGCTGACTTGTGGCTACTTCCACGGCCAAAGACGAAGAGATGCTGCTGGGGAAGTGGCTGAGACATGTCCCTGTGGATGGTACCAGGGCTCTGGAGGTACAGGGATGATGCTCTGAGATGCTCTGACCTATGGATCAGAACCACTACAGCAACATTAGGATCAGCACCTCTAACAGATGGACTGACCGTGGGTCTTATGTCCGTCCTGTGGCTTTGCAGAGACGTGACAGCTGCTGACTCAACTAACTTTGAATACAGGTACCAGACTAGGTGCCAGGAGGATGTCTAAAAACAGCTGAGAGGTTCACAGAATCTCAGCGGCTGATGTTGCAAGGGACTCTGGAGGTCACCTGGTCCAAATGAAAAAGTGTCCTGATGTTCAGAGGGAGCCTCCTGTGTTTCAGTGTGCACCCATTGCCTCTGGCCCTGACACTGGGCACCACTGGAAAGAGCCTGGCTCCCTCATTTTCATTCTACCCGTGAGGTATTTCTAGACATTGATGAGATTCCCCTGAGCCTTCTTTTCTTCAGGCTGAACAGTCCCAGCTCTCCGAGCCTTGCCTCATTAGAGAGATGTCCCAGTCCCTTCAGCATCCTAGCTGCCCTTCACTGGACTCTTCAGCATGTCCATGTCTCTCTGGTTCTGGGGAGCCCAGAGCTGGACTGTGAGGAGGTCACTGTGGAAAACAGACCTCCAGACCTGGTCTGGACACTGTCGCTCCCTCACATGAAATCTCTGCTGACTGGTTTTGCTGGATTTCTCCCTCAGCAGTTATTTAGCTGTGAACAGGTGCCAATGTGTGGATGATTTTTCAATATATTATCACCTCTTCATATAATCAATAAAAATTTAAATGAGATGACCTTGGCTGATTCCTTAAATTCCATTACACCCAGACACCAATATTTACAACCCTGTATAATTAAACGTTTTAGGACACAACCACAGCATAATAGCATTTGCAAAAGGCTTTCTTTTTTTTTTTTGTTGATGTGATTTGTGTGTTTTTAAATCCTCCGCTTGCAGTTTTCTGTATCGTGCCACACATTTCATAAATAGCGTGCGCACTGCCCCAGTTGTACATCTTTCCTTGCTGCATTACAGCCAGTTCTGCCTGGCTCATATTACTGCTTTGGACCGTAAGCATTATAAAACCAGCTAGCAAAATCATTCTCTACTGTATTCATCCATTCCACAATTATAGAAGGAAGTCTCAACACCTCCACATGCATGTTGCTTACTAATCCAGAACTAATGTGACCAATATGAAATTCTGACTTTGTATATCCACATACTGTCATTGGAAGAGTAGCACTGTGCAGGCAGAGGAGGTTTTCATACCGTACAGGAAAAAAAAATATGTAAATATAACAATCAACTCCAATGTAACAACTAAAATAACTTTTAATTGTTTTCCCTTCACTTATATTTTCTGCTTGGCTGACTCTGCTTATGGCTCCTGGAAAGGCCAGCTCATCAGTTTTTGTTGTTAATCAAGAACAGTAATTGTGTAAGTTATAAAGACACAAGATGATTCTTTGCTGAATAGGATAACAACTTCCAGAAAATGCAAAGTAGTTTTTTTAATATTTTTTGATTAGCAATTTGTAAGACTGCTATCTGAGTAAACAAGGTCCCCAAGAGGCACTGGGAATCCAGACTTGAGGAAGGGTTTGCTCCTGTGTTGCTGGTGCAGCAGATGCTGTTTCAGAAGAAGAGCTGTCTCTGGGTACCACCAGCTCAGGGCACTGCAGCTACTCTAGCTCTGCCTCTATTAACGACCAGCAAACACCCTGCAACCAGGGGAAATGGTGGGAAAATGTCCCACCTACCCTTGATACCTTGGTAAGTGTCATGACAAGCACCGTGAGAGCAGCATAGACACCCCCTGGCAGGTGCCATTAGTCCTCGGATGCTGGGCAGGAAGCCGGGGCACATCTCAAGCCCAGCTGACTTGAAATATTAGTCCCAGGCTTGTCCTCCAGCATGTGGCCCACAGCCCACCTCGTTGCCCTCTTCAGGCTCCGGGCCAGGGCCAGCCCAGCCAGCGTGCCCGCTGTGCTTTGCCCTCCCTACAAAACAGGGTTTGGGCGGGAGGACGTGCCACAGCACTCAGGGCTGACTGCTGGGGCATAGGAAGGGGACATCTTTCTGGTGAGTTTTGCACCAAAAGGCTTGATTTTCTTTGGAGACAGGGGAGGAGCAGCCTGGCAGCCCCCCGTGGCTACCGGAGGTGCCTGGCAGCCCGGCACTGCACCGGCTGCTTCCTGCAGCCTCACCATAGCGCATGGCCACCCTTGTCTGAAGGAC
Source organism: Phalacrocorax aristotelis (assembly GCF_949628215.1). NCBI lineage: Eukaryota > Metazoa > Chordata > Aves > Suliformes > Phalacrocoracidae > Phalacrocorax > Phalacrocorax aristotelis. Next base: position 734,522 of record NC_134311.1, read on the forward strand.
AGGCAGGCTGCCCTCTCGTTTGAGGGGCAAGAGGCTTATTCACCCCCTCAGCAGAATGAGGCGAAGGTGAGGATGAACAAACCATGACGCCAGCGACAGTGCGCGCTTTGCCTGCCATCACCCCTCTCCTCCAGGATCGGTCCCTGCGAGCTGCTCCAGCCCTGTCTCTGCATGGTCCTTCTACCTGGTGGGGAACCACTTGCATGTTTGCAGGTTTTTCTTGTCCAGGTGGGGCAGAAAAGGGCCCCAAAAAGGAGAAGTCTGGGAACGGAGTGAATCAGGGAGGGAGGCTGATGATGCAGAGGGGAGGAGGAAGAGCGCTCCCGTGGTGCCAGGAGCTGGGCTGCAGCACAGCCAAGGAGAGACGAGGCCAAGGTGGGACAAGGGGAAAGTCAGACTGCTGAAACGACACCTTATTGTGTGGATTTGTGCTTAATTTGTGCCTATTGGGAGTTTGGTCGGCAGCACTCACCACACCACACTTTTACAATACACTTTGTCAAGGAAATGAAAGGCAAAATTCAGTTGCTGATCACAAGACAACCAGCATTTGACAAGGAACGGCTAAAAGAGAACTCTGGAGGAATTCTGGGCAGGGTGGCCCCTGCTTCACAGCAAACAAAGCCATTTTCTAATGAGAACTGGGAATACTCAACACAAGAACCTACAAATTGCTAAAGGAAGTGGAATGTGACAGTCTACTTCCCTCTAAATACCAAGTCTGATTTAAATTTTGTTATTAGCAGTGATTTTAATCTCTAGCCAGAAAACTTTCAGGGGGGAGATGGCTGGCTTTTTTTAAATACAGCTAGTTAAGTACTGCTGTTTCCTGAAATCCTTTTGTTGTATATCTACTGAGTTATGAAGTGGATTTAAGTGGATGAACTCTGGTGCAGCCTGCTCAGCAATGCATGAAGAAAAGAGCTGGAGGTGTAAAAAATGTCAAATAGCTTTCTTATATGCATTAAACTATTAATAAAGATAAAATGATCTTTATGTTTTCAGTTTATAATGTCTCTTTTATGAAAGTAAGAAGCAGCATTGATTCACGATTCGTTGGTTTCACTGCTTTGTGTCATTACTGGGAACACATCAAGAATTGCACCCAGAGCAGGCACTAAGTTGAGAGGAAAAGGTGGCAAACAGAGGGGAAAAGTTTCTCCTTTTCGAACCCAGAGAGTTGCTTCTGTAGGAGTCTCCTCCTTGCTCCACAGGCGATCCAGCGCACAGGCCACGGGGTCTGTGGTGAGGGGCTGGGCTGCACCCCGGCCCTGATGGGTGCACAGGAAACAGTGCTGAACAAGCTCATTAAACATGGAAGGTATTATTACAATTTCTTCATATCCATTTCTAAGTTGTAATTAATTAAGGTATCCTAAAGTATCAGACCAATGGGAACCAGGGCGGCGAATTTGTACCCCAGGTCTCGCGCCATCCACAAGTGGTCTGAATTCTGCAAATCTGAGCGCTTAAAATAACTCATGGAGTAAAGGTTCGTTAAGGCCATCGGTAACACCAGCCACAAACCCTGTGAGCTCTCTGAATGGAAAATAGAAGCCCACATTCAGAGAAGCGTGAGGACCCCACCCAGAACGCCGGGCACAGAGCAAACCCATCCCTGAAGAAGATGTGCAAAGCCCTCATCTGGCTTTGCTCTTGACCCAGCTGCAAGTACTGGGGAGGCAGCGGGGGCCCACCGTGCCCATCAGAAGCCCACCCCCGCAAGCCCAGAGGAGCACAGGGGCACAAAAGCAGTTGGGAACACAAATTAGGGGCTCAAAGGAAGGCACAAGCCATTCGGGACCCTCCCAGGGCTGTCCCAGGAGAGGCTCAGGGTCCCAGGGTCAGCTGCCGGCAGACGGGATCTGTGCCTGGCTGCTGCGGGGACGTACAGATGTTCCCAGAGGGATGTGCCGGTATTCCCAGTGGCGGAGCTCCGTCCTGGCTGGCAAGAGACGGAGCAGGGTGAGGCCAGCGGTGCCCTCTGCCTTGGTGTGTGCGCTCCGTGTAGCTGTGCCGATCTGGGCGGCTGGCAGTGCACGCGTGCGGTGCCTACGTGTGCGTGTGCGCGCGCCTGACGGAAGCGTGTGCTCGGCCGTGCTGCTGGGCGCCACAGGCCTCACCTGGGCTGCCGACCCAGCGCCTCACACCCCTCCCTCCTCCACCGCCTGCCCACTGGTGAGGCACATCCATCTTTCACTGAAATAGTGCTTCACACCCAAAAATGTGTGACCCGCCCCCCACAGCAACACTTGCCTCGAATACGCAGGTGTGCAAAATCTGCATCCGCATGGTTGTCTTGCCTGGTGTTAAAGCCACACCAGGGACGATTTTTCTACCCCTGGCAGCAGGTTGGACCAGCTCACACATGGGCAGCTCTTTGGAGGAAGAATACTTGAGTTTTTTCTGAGGGTGTACATCAGTGACACAGACACTGCGCCCGTTTTCCAGAGCTGCAAATGGCTGAGCAAAATGTTCCAACAAGAAGTGGAGGAACAAGGGTCGCTCTGCCCAGCACAGGTGAGCCCCATCCCCCTCTCCCGCACCTCTGACGGAGCAAGGAGCCAGATCACAGAGCATCCTCCTGCTGCAGCATCCAGGGCTGCGGTGCAGGCGCGCCTGTCCGTTCTCCTTTGCTGCGGAATTTAAAGCTTTTAATATTAAAATATTCACCTATCCCTCTGTTTGGGAGACCCTGGGTTTCTGTCCCTCATGCAGTGATTTTTAGGTGTTTGTTTGGAAGGCAGTGCTCCACAGAAGTACCTGGCCTACATTTGTGTTAGATCTATTAAACAGGCTTATGCACATGTGTCGGAAAGTGTCCCTGCTGCAAGGCAAGGCCGTCGTTGTCCTCGCTTCACAACGAGGAAAGGGAGATCCCAGGGCTTGGCCAAGCCCACAAGAAACACCCTCCGCAGAGTGAAGCCTTCAGACCACACTTCCCAGGGCCTGTATCGACTTTGCAGTTGCCGCATCCTCATGTGCTGTGCGGTGCTGGCAGCTCTTTCTCTGCCCACTGCACAGAATTGCAAATGATTCTGGAGTTAAACCTCTTCGTTTATTGTAACTTTAAGTTATGAACGAATTTAAATTGATCATAGAATTAAAACAACAAATGCTGTCAGTGGCTGTTCCTAGGTGGAGGTGGAGGTGGCCAAGTTGATTTTCTAACCTGCCTCACCTGTGCAGAAAAGTTCAGTGTCTGTATTTGAAATGCTTCCACTGTTTCAATGAACTTTACTCCTGTACATGCATGTCTTGCCGGTGAGAGGGGGCTGGGACAGAGCAAACATCTGGCACATGCAAATTGAGACTCCCCTCAGGGCTGCAAAAAAAGGGTCGTCAATTCACCCTGTTAATCTTGTGCCCAGGGAGGTCTGACATCCCACTGGACAGAGGGCAGTAGCTGCTCACTGAAACCTCTCCCACTGCATAACATGAATGGTTTATTTTCAGACTATCAAATCTATTTAACAGGAGGTGAAATATGCAATTAGTATCATAGAAACGAGCTTCAGTTCATGATACATCTTAATTAGCTATGTAATTTTATTTATGTTTCATTTGTAAAGTCCAGTCTTGTAATTACTGCTTCAGTGTTGAGTGAAGGGGTTTTTTTTTAGCCTTGAAGCATAAAGGAAAGGGAAATGTTTAGCAAACGGCGAGGGATGTTGCCTGAGGTTAAATGAGGTTTCAGCAGGTACATGCTCCTCCACTTCTCAAATGGGTGTGATTTATTGGTTGGCTTTAGGCCTCAAATCTAGAAGTCAAAAAACTGAAAATCATGACTAGTTCACAGAGGCATTCTGGTGGGATCTGTTAATATTTCTTCATCTCTGGTGGGAGCTATTCACATTTCTTCTTAGGGAAATGGGAGGCGACAGACGCCAGCTCTTATTTGTCCTGTACCAGTTCTGCTTGCTGGGGTCAGGATTATTGCTCGCAGGAAAATCTGTTTCCCAAGGTGGGAAATCACTCTTGTTTATACACAATCCTTTGGGAAGCACGATGCTTGAAATGCTGCTGTTTGGCAAGGAAAAGTCTCCTTTCCAGCCACATTTATTTCTCTAAAAGTTCCCATTATTCAGAATAATCATCCATTGCTGAACAACTGGTAAATGAACCGCTCTTGATAGAGCATCCCCACAGGTCATGATGGCTTTTCTGGATAGGATTTGGCAGCAGCAACACACTGCCCTCAGCAGACCTCAGACACCCTTAAAATGAGATCCTCAGATGCCCCTGATGGGACCTGCGTGGCAGTGGAGGCTGCTGTAGAGTGAGTTTTGCAAAGGATGAGCAGAGGCAAGCCCTGGGGAAAATACCACACCCCGGGTAAAACACCATATTTCAAAGTAGAGGAGTGAGGCTCATACCTTCAGGGGAGGCGGGTGCCAATATCTCTGGCAGATCAAGCAAAATGACAGTTTCACAAGAAGTTTCCAAGAGCAATGCTCAGCTCACTGCCTACAGTCCAGCTACCCGTTAGCTCAGAGAGAAGCAAAGAAGCTTCATAGGAACAAGGGGATGTGAGTTTGAGGAATCACTGGCATTTGACTAAATTAAGACTAAAAGACTTTCCCAGAGTTGGTGGCAGGTCATGGAGGACTGGTGCATTATAATTCAGTAGCCTGTTTTTAAAGAAAAAAGTCATCAAAGGGAGTCAGCTTGTTACTTTGGGGCTTATTCCCCCTCTTTGCAAGACGTGCGTCACGTTGCTGCTTTTATTCGGAGAGGCATTTCATCAGGCTGTAGAAAATGCTGTCATTTAAAAGAGCTGCCTTGCAAAATTAGTGAGCATGTAAGCCTTCTGAAACTACTCATGGTTGCTTAATAGCTAATTAATAATTACCTAATAGCTTTTAATTACTTACAATAAGGACAATTCCTAGTTTTCCTGATGCAGAAAGGCCAGGCTGGACCAGGCAAGTGGCAGCAAAACTAGCACCAAACCCTGATGCCTCTGATCAAACACCTCGGTTCCCCACTTGACCTGCAAATACCCCTCTTTGGGACTGCAAGCACGTCCTGGAAATGCAGCCAGAAATTCCTGGGGATGGGAACTCCAAGAGCTTCCAACTTGTCAGGTGGGTGGTGGGGAGCAGGATGCCTGCCAGAAGAATAACTCCCATCATGGAGAGTTTTCCTGCTCTCTGTAGTGTCTGGATGTACTCTAGGAAAGCTGACCTTTTCCAGGAGTGCGGTCACTGTAACCAGGCTCTCCAGTCACGCCTGGGGTTCAGTGGAGCCAAGGAACTTGATGGTTCCTAATAGGCAGGACTGGAGAACTGTTCTCTGCCGAACCTTCCTGAAAAGAGACCATCACGTGGACAAGGGTGCCGGAACCTTGGAGGGTCTGTTTCACCCTTCTCCAGAGTCAGAGACATTGCAGCAAAGATGGGGTCCAGAAGAGTCTGACTATGGAACCACGTCGTCAGAGCTGACTTACGGCCAAAACAGTGCTGCAGAAAGTAGGAGGTAGGCGATTCCTCCCCCACGCCCCACCAGACGTTTTTGGGCGCAGGCTGGGAGGGTGGTGGCATGGGTCAGAAACCACAGGGGCCCAGTGTGTCCATGGATGGTTGGCTGCGGCATCCCCGTCCTGGGTGATGCTGCTTCGGATCAGCTATTCCATGCGCTGACGAAGGGATGAAGCTGCTTGTGATGGCCCAGCCTGAGAGCAGAGACACAGCCTGTGCTGCTGGGGAAGCAGCTGAAGGGACCAGATCTCTACATGGAGGGACAAGCAAGCCAGAGGACCTTAAATCAATGTATTTGTTCACGCTCCTTGAAGAGCAGAGCCCTGAGCTCTAAGGACAGCCTGGGGCTGACCTCTTCCAGCAGGGCAGGAGACCACAGCTGGCCGGGGACTCTGAGCTCCAGCTCAGCTGGGAAGCACAGGGGTGTCCCTGCTATTGCAGAGCTGCAATTTTCCAAGCTCAGACAAGGAAAGGAGCACCCATTAATCACTCCCGTTGTGTGTTCCCCCCCTAATTTCTCTCCTTCTGGCTTTCTCCCTGAATAATTGCCCATCCCACTGACCCTGGATCTCCAGCAGAATCCCCCGCTTTGCAGGAAGGTCTGCATCCCCTGAGCTCTACAGGGGTGGAATGGGACAGAGAAGTCCTTAGGGGGGGTTGCAGAAGCAACCCAGGCATGCAAGCCTGAGATTGGTACCGGGTTTGAGCCAGGACTTTCTTCTTTGTCCCAGCTGTGCTGGTGGGGGAACGGGGAGGTGTCTGGGTGCTACGGCAGCCACTCAGCACCCCGGCTTGTTGCTGACGAAAGAAAATCAGCTGCCTTTGATCTGATCTGCCACTAGGCTTGACACAGACCTGTGAGCTGTTTTCATTAGGGGAAGACACCAGCTGCTGAGGCCCTCAGGAGAGTCCCAGAGCTGCAGCGGAGGGAGGGATAAATGAATTGTGTCACTTTGCAGTGGCTTGGAAAGGGATAACAACATATCACAAGCCGCACCTTGGAGATCTTACTGCGCAAATAGGGGAAGAGATGGGACATGAATAGAGCAAACCAAGGTGATGCCAGTGATCACATCCAAAACCAGAGCTGCCAGCACATTTCTTGCGAGAGGGACACCACCATAATTGCAATTCTGGAGACAAATAGCACACCCATCTCTCACTCCAGGGAATTCAGGCAACTTCCATTTAGGCAGGCTTGAATATTTGCTCATTACATGTTTCAGTGTTTCCAGATAGATTAAAGCACAGGAAATAATCTGAAGAATTTCCTGGATTTTAATGCTTTGTCCTGCTCCAGTGTGGGTGGGAGTGCTGAATGACCAGACTTCCCCCAGGGTAGAGTTTCTAAATTCCACTTAGCTCCATCAGGGAGCAGGAAGAATCTCTCAAGGCCATACGGGTAAAGCCTGCAGATACCACAGGTTAGTGGAGCGTCAGGCTTGGTAGATCACTCGAATCTGCAAAGTGTGCTGGTTTTACTTGAACAACAGATCTTTCACATGACGAAATGCAAGGTCTGGCAGGGATGAGCACGGAATGATGTCAGATTTGTAGGAAGGAGGCATGTGTTTCTGGGAAGGAGTGACAGAGAAAAAGATGTGGTGAGGGTAGAGGCACGAAACCAGTTGACAAAGAGCTTCCAGGACCCACCTGTGGCCGACAGATCAGGGAAGGACCAGCAAGTACGGATGCCATGATAGACAGGAATGCTGCTTCTGAGTACTGGACGAGTGGTACTGCAGCACAGCAAAGCATCTCTGAGCTAGAAAAAATGTTAGCAAATTGGGCAAGGCTCAAGAGAAGTCTCCTAGAATAAATCAGGGCCTGAAACCTTACTTGGACTGAGAGTCTGAAGAAGGAGACTTTGGTTGGTCCAAGGGTCAGTTAAAGAGCAACCTGACCTATCTGGTCTACAGGAGGGAGCTTTGGGCACAAGGCTGTGGTCTGACAGAGGAGAGCCCCTGCGCTGAGCAGAGAAAGTCAGAATAGGAGTCAAGAATTGGGTCACACATATGCAGAATACAGCACGCACATATAAGTTGGGGAGATAACTGAGCACTGGACCATTTTCCTTTGCAGTAAAATGGGTTTGTCACTGTTGATACCACTAGATGTACTTTCAGAAGACTTGGTGCTGGTCTTGGACTTGCTGGGAAAGGCTGATGGTATCAAACCATCTCATACTGGGGTCCCGGGCAGGTGAGGTTGTGGTCCCATCTGGCTCTACTCGTTGGCCTTAAACAAGAGTGTAATGACCTGTGAAAGTCTGGGGGGGTGGTGGTGGCATGCAGCATCACCTTTACTGCTGGATCCTAAGTGGTGGAACATGCTTTTCTCAGAACATCGGTCTGCTTTAACTCCTACAGTGCAAAAATAATGTGGTGGGCAGAAGCCTTTAAAACAGAGGCTGGGAGGGCTGATTAAACTTGCTAGGTAGCCCTACCAAAACACCTCAGACAGCTCCCACTGTGGGGAATAGACCCGTGCTGAGAAGGTCCAGGTTCAGAATCCACAGGTGTACCTGGCTGGAAGAGAGTCACCTCCAGCAGCTCCTGGGGAGAGGGCTGGGTGTGCACAGACCTTGGACCCCTGGACACCTATATAATTGCTTTAAACGTCTTCTTTGGGTCAATAAATCCCTACCAACTATTTTCTAAAAAGGGCTGTACACAGGTGACAAACTGCTTACAATAGAAATAATGTGAATATTAAGTTAATCAAAGCTCTCACATTGGAAGGGATTAAAAGAGGGGAGGGGAAAAAAAAAAACCCAGCTCGTAACAAGCAATCCATGTCACTTTTTTTCCCTCCTGTGTACTCTTGCTCTGTCCCATTTGTCTAGCAGTAATCTACATTTCAAATGATTACATGGGAAGCTGAAGTGGTAGTGACAGGGATAAACGAAGCTTGTTAAACTAATAGCTGCACTAATGCCCAAATATGTGAACTTCCAGAGTCAGGCAGCATCCAAGGCTGCCGGAGCTGTCAGCCCCGCTCCCCCTGGGCTCGTCCGCCAGCCGCTGCCACATGATGAATGGCCCTGTCGAGTAAATTCATCCGGGGCCCAATTAAATAGGCAGAAATGAACTAGAGCCGTCAACCAGGGAGAGAGAGAGGGAGGAAGAAAGAGAGAAGATTTTAAAAAAAAAAAAAAAAGGGTGGGAGGAGGGGAGAAATATTCCTCACAAAGTCAAGGAAGCTCCGGCGCAGTGAAGTCATTCTGTCAGAAAATGGCCATTTAATGCTTTGCCGAGCCCACGACAGATAAGTCATCTGAGGAAGCTTTAGTGGAGTCCCAGGGCATTTCATTTATTAATTATCAGCTTCGAGCGGGGATTGCAGCCAGCCTCTCCCTCCTTCGCATCCCTTTTCCTCCGCCGAGCGCTGTCAGCGCCTCGCCTCCTCCCTGTCAGGCGGGAGGGCGGCCGTGCAGCCGCGGGCTAGTCGGGCACATGGCGGCGGGGAGAAGGCCTTGCGAGCTCTTTGTGCGCCCTCCTTCCTCAGCTTCCCAAAAAGTCCTGGCAGCGGCGCTTTGCCCCAGGCCATCCCCTTTCCCTCCTCCCGCCGTGCCCCGAAGCCGCCGTCTCCCTTGGAGGGCGCAGTCAAACCCCACACGTGCCCCGGCCTGCCCCACCGTAGCCCCTCTGGACCCCCGCTGCCCCCTCTCACAGTGACCCCGGCCCCAGAGAAGGTACCCCCTGCCGCAGGTGGGTGGGAACCAGCCCCAGGGACAAAGCAGCCTCTAGAAGCCCAGGGGCTCTGGCAGAGTGAAGAGGATGCTGCAAGTGGACCCAGATACAAAGAAAAGGACGTAAAACACCCATAAAACGCAGCTGATCGGGGCTGATTTCCCTCTCTCCTTCCACCAGCTGATGCCCCGAGGCGTGAATGCTTCAGGAGAAAGGCTGCCTAAGGCAGCTCCCACCACCCGGCCATGTGCAGGCCTGCGATGGCAGCAAACAGCCACCCCTGACGGTCTTCCCGGCGCGGCCTCTGAAGCCAGGGTTCCTCCCTTCGTCCTGCCCTCCGGCAAAACCTGCTGCTGGTTTTGGTGACGTTGCCTCTTCCCCCAGCCCAGCCCCCACTGTGGTATGGATTCTTGCTGAAGCACCGGAGTGGTGAAGGCGCTTATGCAGTGCAGCTGCATTCACATCACAGAGCGCTTGCCCCATCTCTCCTTTGGCCCCACTTTTATAATAATTTCTATAAACAAAAGAGTAATTATATTTGGGGGGAGGCATGACATGGTGTTCAGCTAAAGCACCTGAAGAAACGCAAGGGCTGTCCCCCAGCTCAGCAGAGTGATGTTTTCCTTGCAAGAAGCTGGGAAAAACGTGTTGCAGCTCACGGTGTTCAAGCGTGGTGAGGTATGTGAAAGGTGGTCAGCCCAGTGGTGTGGTGCTGGAGAGGGGCTGGCAGCCTGCTTGGGCTGGGTGTCACCTGTGCTGACCACTGGTGCTGGCCTGTGAGCTGTCGGGGCTGCAGGGACACGGTACCTGTTCAGCCATGTGGAGGATTATGGCTCAGTGCTCATTTCAGTCCTGGCTCTGCTTCGTTCGGCAGTTCCCCCTGTCCAGGGTTGACCTCTGTAGCACTGGGATTTTTGCTCATCTCTGCCACGTCTCCCTGGTCCTGCAGACACAAGCAGGGAGCATCAGCCAACTGGGTGAAGGCTGAAGCCTTCCCTTCCCTTCCCTTTCCCTTCCCCTCCCCTCCCCTCCTCCATGCAGTTGCCTCTCCTTGGGCAGCACAGCATATCTCTTTGCCTTCCTGGCTCCTGCAGCACGTTTTCCCTCTGAGTGGCTCCAGTTACAGCCAAGCAACATGTAAGCTCCTTCCAAAGCAGAGGGTGGTATCCCTGGTAAATTACGAGTTGCTCTTGCTGTCGCAGTATTCATTTATCTGGCTGTTCTCTGTGCCTCACAGACACCTTCAGAGCTGAGACTTTGAAATGTCTAATGCCAGTTGTGTATTTTACTGCCTGCCATGCTACTGTATGTGCTCCAGGGCGCTGTGGAAGAAACAAACGGGTCTGACAGTTTACTCTTGCTTCTGGCTTTCTGCCTGCAACTTGTAATAGCACATCTGTGAATCTCATGACCAGTTCTCTGAACTTTTTGTGGCAGTTGTTGCCAAATACTCCTTGAAGGCCTAGGGAAATAGTTCCAACTCATTGGTCTTTCCACTGCTGCGTTAATGGGATTTCTCCATTCTTCAGGGAGTGTGCACTGAAATTCCTCTGCATTTCCTCTTCCTGTCTCCTGCTGTTTATGTATTCGGCTCTCCAGCTTGAAATGGCCAAAGTTTTCTCTGCAGAAGTTGCCCTGGTGTGTACTTCCTAGCAGTGCCCTTAGTCAGAGGTCTTATTTGCTCTGCTCCGGTCTAGTGACGCAGCAGCCAGCGCTATCAGGCACAGTGCAAAGGCACTGGCACAGCTCAGCTGCTCTGAGGTCCACCAGAAATCCAGGTGTGTTGTCCACACTGGGAACCCACCCTCTGTCTCACTGCTGTGCGTGGCAGAAGACGTATCCCGTCTCGTAGTAACAAGTAAGTGCCGGTATGACGTTTTGGCACAGTGGCAGCATTTGCTGCCAGAGCACTGTACTCCCTTGCTGGGGGTCATTCGGGACCCTCTGCGGCACCCAGCACCCAGAGGACAGCTAAAGGAATAATTAGAAGAGAAGCTCTGTTGGCACTAAAATGTCAGGGTTTTGTTTTGGTGTTTTTTTTTTTTCACAGGGCAAAGATTTTTCCTATCAAAAATCTATTCAGTAAAATGCTAATGATAGTCAGTGATTAGAAACTGCTGCTCAAGTTTTGAAAGTTCCCGGTGGGTTTCATAGACACGGCGTGTAGCTTGTCAGTTCAAGAAATGCTTTCCACAAATCAAACTTCAGGGTATGCGCTTTTAAAAAATATTTCATTTCCTTAATGCTTCACTGTGCTAAAGCCAATAGGGACTTTTGAGTTAAGTGACAAAGACCACATTATTAGTTGCAAAGTCAGTTCTGATAGGAGTCTCTCATGGCAAGATGCTCTCAGATAGGCATAGAGGAACTGCTAGCAAATGTGTGTAATGCTTATCTTAATTAAAAAGAATAATTGTTTTATTAAAAATTATTTATGAACTTTTTATTTATTAGTGTGGGAGAAGATCTCTGCCAACCAGATGGAGGTGTTCCAGCAAGAAATGCAGACCTTCAAGAAACACAGGGTTCAGCTTCCCCCAACTCTAGTAGGAGTCAAGCAAAGAAATTTGGTTGCAGCTGACACCGTATTACTCCTTATTACTGCCAGCACCTGACATTCAAGGTAGAAGCATCCAGGTCTGGGTGTGGAGCTTTTGGAGATTTCCAAAGCGCTGCCCCTGCTACTGCTGCAGGCCTAGAGAAGAATATACGACCTTGAAGGTTGCAGTTGGGACCCCGGCCCCAGCACACACAGTGCCCCACTGCCCCAGGAGGAGCACTCCTCCAGCCTGTCACCGGTGCTGGTCTATGGTCCCTCTTCTGGAAGAAACAGGTTTAAGCTTGTAGCCCAATTTTCATGGGAATGTTGCAGTTAGGTGAGGTGGTTCCCCATATCCCTGGGGAACTTCGGAGCCCCAAGTTATTGTTTTCCACTGGAACTGGGGCCCAGCTAAAAACACCACCCGATGGTTTTTGTCAGGTAAGCCATGTGCAAAGAGGACAAACACATTTGTGTCCTGTGGCAGGACTATTCGATGTCCCATTTAATGAAGTCTGTTGCGCAATGTCAACAGCCGGGCGGAAGAAGCTCCACTTCGCTGTGGCTGCCCTGGAGCACAGAGCTCTCAAAGGACTCATCCCCAGATTAAACACGACAGCTTTACAAGTCCAGCCCTCTCGAGAAGGCTGCTACCGAGACGGTCCCCTTTGTTGCTTGCCAAAGAAAGGCAGGAAGCCCCACAGATACATTTAAACCTGATTAGAGGACGGGAGTCCATAGACCAGTGAATGCTGGGGGAGGTGAGTGGTGGTCAGCTGATGAAGAGCAAGAGAATGTCTCCTGTGTGCACCGCAGGTCCCCCCTTTCTGTACGGGGGTGCAGATTAGGGGACGCTGGCCAGCTCTCGGCACAGCTCAAAGTATGGAAATGAAGTCAACGAACTGTTTTGATGCCTTTTTAGGTTTCTCAACTCTGCTCCAGCACCTTCACTGAATTAAACAAGGGGGAGTGTTTAAAATCACAGGGCAAAAAAGGGCAAGGGGTTACTGTGTTGATTAAGGAGGAAAAAACTCAACATGTTATGTAAGAAATGGAATATATTGCTTATTAAATGTCCCAGATTTTGCCCAAGTACAGACTATTGTAGAAATTAAACAATGAGCAGGGAGGTGTGAGTAGAAGGCTTTCTTTGCCACTGTAAAGCAGAGAAGACGCAGAGAACTTAAGTGATAAGATACCATGTCTGGAGGCATAGGTACACATGTGTACATACAGACCTCTGCAGGTGAACCCACCTCACAGGCTGCAGAGGTCCACCACTCTTCGGGATTGCCCCAGAAGACATGTCCTCACCCTGAAGTCCAACCTCCACCCTCCAGCAGGCCCTAGGACAGGCAGGGCTTCCTTCCCCCCAGCGGCACCCTGCCCCTCCCTGGCTTCCGCCCGCCTGCACACCCCTACGGCGTCCATCCCTCTTCCCGGGCAGGCAGGCATTCCCCCGGTGTGAGGCTTTACACCGCGCTGCAAACAGCTTGTCTGATGTCTGAGTGGGAGGACAATCCATCATTTTTAGTGTCCTGCCTGTCCCTGGGGGCGGGGGAGGAGAGGAGGAGCATCAGCACAAGACCCTTTTTATGTTACAGGCACTTTGATTGAATGGCTGATGGCCCTTAAACAAAATAAATATATATATAAAGAAAAAGACTGAAAAGCCTTTCCCTGCCATCCCTACCCTGCAAGTGTCCTTATCAGGTAAGATGCCCTCTGAATTTCATAATCCTGGCTGAGATCAAAGGAAGTGCCTGAAATCCCGGGGAAGGAGTGATGTGTAACCAGAGGCAGGGCGAAAGCGAGCTGCTGCCTCCTCCGCACCCCTGCAGAGCTGGCTGGCCGGATCACCGCTTGCAGCTGCCCACCGCAGCTCTGCAGCAGCGCGGCCCTACCAGCCCGGCCGGAGCCTCTGCACACCGTTCCTGGAGAAACAGAGCAAAAATGTAGGAAGAGAGGGGCAGACTGGTTGCAGCCAGTGGTCTGCCCGATCCGATATCCTCCGGTAACGGTCAGCAAGGGGGCTTTCCACACTGGAACGGATTTTCTGGGTTAGTCAGAAGCTTTAGTGCTGAAACGGACTAACTTTAGCTCACACAAATTAAAGATGCAATGTTACAGATCACGTAAAAATAATGATAGCATAAATTTTTTGTGTGAATAATAAAAGTGCTTAATGATTTTTTTTTCTGCAGGAAGAAACGTAAAATACTTTATCAGTAAGACCTAAATAAATCTATCTGCCGTTTTAAAGTAATTTTTAAAAATTATTATTTGATACGGCACCAATAAAAGCTTTTCAAAAATTTTAAACTTAAAGTAAACCAGGAAGGCTAAAATCAGGCAGAAGCCTCTCTTTTTGCTTAGTTTATCATAGGTGGAGAACTGGTTTTGCAGACCATCCCATAGCTTCTGGGAAATCCACTTTAAAATAATGCCAAAGCCTGACTTTTCGCAAGGATTTGGGATACAGAGCTTTCCTGCCTTGCCAGGGAGGCCGGTCCATACGTAGGGCCGATGAAGGGCGGCAAACAGCTGCGTGTGCATCTCACCCGGGCTGAACCTCAGCAAGGCACCTTGCTTACTATGCTTTTAGCTCTCAGCAAAGGGAACAGCAGAGCTCACCCAACCCAGCAACAAGGCGCTCAGAGAGCAGAAGCACGGGTGCACCCTCATCGGTCCAAGGAAGGATGGTGGCAGTCTGGGCCAACAGAAAGGATTGCATCTGGTGTCAGGAGACAGGTAATGTGCCTCAGCCGCGTCACATTGGTCCCACTGCAGGTTTGCTGATGAGGATGGGTTTGTAAGCCCCCAGAGGCTCCCGGTTCAAGCCGTCTTAGGAGGGGGCTGCTCCTTCCCATGCATGTGAACTAGAGGATGGACGGAGGTTTCGCCCCTGGCCATGGGCAGGAGCTGCCCGTGAGCAGGCGGGTCAGCACAGCCGATGCAGGCGGGGGATCGGTCCATGTCTGCCATTTCAGTACTCGCCAGCCCACCCCTGCGTGCCTCCCCTAAACTACATTTCCCTTCGCAAGCTCCCCAGCACGGGTCTTTTTCCTGTGCTGTTGAAACTGGCAAATTTAAGCAAATGCCAATAATTCCATTTTGTCCCTAAATTTCTTTTGTCATCATCATTGAACTTGGCTTACTAATGATTTCTTAGAGTTTCAGCTTGAATGGGCATCCATAGATTTTCCTTCTTTCTGGGTTAAACCTGGAGTTATCATCGGGCGTGTTTCTGTCAGCTCTTAACCATTCCTTTCGCTTGCCCATGGCCAAGCTGCTGCATAAATCTGAGGTTGCAGAAGGGATTCAGTGGGGAAAGGAAAGAGCTTTATATCAAGGCCACATCACTGTACGCATTATGCTGCGGCACCACAGCACTTCATCAAGTTCTAATTATGCCTGGTTGACAAATTCCTAGCCCTTTCAACTAGAGATAGAGTGTCTTTGACTGAGTCCATTAGGGCTCGTAATTTTTGATAGTTGAGTTTGCCAGTTGTCTGCTTATACTGATTTTTTTCCCCCTACTAAAACCAACTTTTATATAACTGCAAGTCTGGGTTCATTTACTTTATGTACAGGTCCCCTAAGAGGCAGAGAAGTGAATTATATTCTCCCTCTTGGTCTTGTGCAGTTACTAAATTACATTTTTAGCACCTGAAATTAACGGCTAACTGGAGGTAGGCAAGGGAGAGAGTAAAGTTAATGAATTGACTAAATATGATAGCAGAGGAAAGCAAAGAGCTGTGTTTCTTCTACCTGTTTTTTTCCAAACTTTGCTGAAGCAAGAAACCAGCAATTACTCGTCAGTCCCGGGGTGTCTGTGAACCACAATTGCCAAAGCACCCGCCGCAGCCGTTGACCCTCCGGTCACCAAGCAGGCGGCATTATTTCGGGAAGCAAGACTGCTGGGACCCGGCCAGCCCTCTCTCCGGCGGCAGGGCAGGCTGCCTGGTGGGACCGGTGGGAGCCGGGCCACTGGTGGACCTCCAGACCAGCAGCAGCTTTCCTCCCTCCTGTGCCTTCCCTGACACTGGTCGGGACTAGGACAGCAGTGCCAGTCTGGGGAGAAGGAAGGATACACAGTGTGAGCACAAAGGCTTGCAGGTCGAGCTCAGACAGATTTTGCTTTCCCACTCCCTGTGCCCAACAGATCGGCGTTCCTGGCTGCACTGAGGACACTCTCTCGGGCTTCGAGTGGAAAGCACAGGAGGCTCATACCAACACATTTCGTTTCAGAGTCCTAGAGGGATGCACAACAGTTCAGCTGATTGAACGCTGTCTCTTATTCTTTTCTCCTCTATCTCCTTTTTTCTTTCATTATGCACAAGCCTCTGCTCTAGCCGGAGCCCTACGCCTGTGCTCTGCAGCTCGCTCTTGGCCGGGTTTCAGTGATGCTCCTGCCCCACTCAGCCCTGTGTCCTGCCGAGGCTTGGCTCTCCCCACGCCCCAGCATCCCTGCCCTCCGGGCTGCAAGCCTGGCTGCTGTCTGAAGGCATGAGGCGCCCACAAGAGGCAGGGTGTGCCTACCCGAGAGGGGTGCCCACCGGAGAGGGCAAGGGTTGCAAAAGTGCGGATCTAGGGACAGGCAGATCTGCGGGTCTCTGTCTGCAGCCCAGCTCAGGAGGGCAGAGCTGGGCTTTGGATGTGAGCATCATCTCAGCGCATCTCACAGCTGTTGACCTGGCTGAAAGCACAACACCTTGCAGCCAGGTCAAAGGCTGTTGGGTTTGTACCTCTGAGCCACTCAGATACCTTTCCCGCTGTCCTGGATGTGGGAGCTCCAATGCCACGGCCTCTCTTGGCTTGGGGACGGAGCTGCAGCAGCAAGCTCATGTTCCTGCACGCTGCCGAGCACTGCTGGCTCTTGTGTCACTCGTCGGGGGGTTTCCCCCGCACAGGCAAAGTCCGTGCCGTCAGCCTATTGTGCACAGTTAATTTGGCCTTTTTTTTGATGCATGTAAGACAGAAGCCAAACGAATACCTGTTTCACTTCCCAGCACCCATCTGCTTTAGTGTTTATTACGTGCAGTGAGAAGTTCTTGACCGATGGTCGGACAGCAAAATTAAAAACTCCCTGTCACAGGGTTAGAAGTTTTCATGCACTTACTTTTTTTCTGGATGTCCAAAGATGTCCCCTGCTTCTCACCTGGTTTTACATCACAAATTGTAACTGCATTTTGAGAAAGGTAGTACCTAGCTGTATCCTTATGTGAAATAATAACTCTAATCTCTACAGTTAGAGGATTTTGTCCCAGATTGGCATTGTATGCCAAACATTTGTGTGGTACACTGGCGTTGCAATAACAAAGACACAGTGAAGCGCCCCTTGAAGAGGAGAACAATGTTATTTGAAGCAAACAGCCCCAAAAACCCACAGAGCATCCTGCTGCAGGTCCAGGCTTTCTTAGCAGAGGACTGTGAATCAGCTGGGTATCTTGAACTGGGGGTCTCAGCAGCATCAAGGGGCTGCAGGAGACGAGGTCTTTAAAAGAAGGAATCTTGAGACAACTTGAGAAAACATGGAAACTTAAATGGTACAGTGACATTTTTCTTTAAAGTGGGAGAAATGTTTTCTCAAGCAGCCCCTTGCCAGCTCCTGTCTGGCAGTGAAGGTGGTGATCAGCATCATTATTGCAAAAGGGCTCCCCAGTGGGTGGAGAGTGGCAAGCTGCACAGCCAGGCAAAAGCTGGAATTTCTGGTTTAAATCTAAATCAGGGATTTCTGGTTTTTTGGGGATTTCAGAACTTACTATCCTCCTGACTCAGAGTGAAGTCAACTATTTCCAGAGGTGCCTTGAAGAGCCATTGGCTCATAAAAGTTGGCATTCCACAACTGTGGCATTTCATGGGGGACTTGAAGGCCTTTCAGATATGTTTATTTTTTATTTCTCGATATCACTTCACAACACCTTGTGAGCTTACGTGGCAAGCATGAAAATAATGGAACTAGGAGGACACCCCCCCCAAAAAAAAAAGAAAAAAAACCCCACAACCAAAAAACAACCAAGATTCTCAAACTGCTGCTCTGGAATGTTTTAAAATGAAGATTCCAAAACTGAAAATATGTTCTGGAAGTTTATAATGCAGAAATTTCTGTATTTCTCAAAATGAACACATCTGTTTGGTTGAAATCGATGTTTTCCAGCAAAATGCCCTGAAAAATCTGTAACCCGCTTCAGCTAGCTAACAGCCAGAGCAAGAAACAAAAGTGTGGTACAGGTTCTCATTAAAGCTAAGAGTTAATCAAGGTCTGTGCTCCTGGATGGAGAACCATCAACTAGCAGTGTTGAGAAATCACCCTAAAGCAGGTGGGTCTGTGACCACTCACATCCACGAGAAGGCTACGGACAATGGATTTTGTTAAAAGTATTTACTTGGGTAAAACTGGGAAACTTGCATTTTGGAGGACATCACAAGTCTTGAGAGCAACGCAAAGCCGCGGACACCAGCCTCCCAGCCCAGCCAGGCTCTTCTGAAGGCGAAGCCTGAAGGGGCAGAACATTGTTCCCATGGCTCTGGCTGGAAACACCCCCCTGTGGAGCTCATTCCCATTCCAGGAGGAGAAGAGGCTCCATCACACGGGGCGGTGGCTGCTACCCCTGGCTATGGCTGCTGCTCCTGCTCTGCTCACGCTGGTCCCTTGAGCGTGGCATCAACTTGCTTGAGATGCACCTTGGTCCCCAAATTTCCATCTGCCCCCCTCCGTTCCATAAAATAACCCCACGGTGCACACGGGCTCTGATCCTCAGAATGGCTTTGGCCGAGCACTCCTGGTCACCCTGCGTGTGCCGGGCAGCTTTGACACACACGTTTGAATGAAATGGGAACTGACAGTGTCAAGGCACTGAAAGCGCTCGGCTACAAAGGATTCATGCAATTATCTTTTGTCAGAATTCATCTTGTCAGCCCTGCACGGTGCTAATGTCTTTAGAAACTCTGAAGATGAAAAACTGAGGGGGGGGGGGGGGCGGAAAATGTCAGTTAGAGCAGTGTCTGGTCATGACAGCGTTTTTGTGGGGTAGGAGAAGTGACAGCTTGGGAAAGCGGTGGTCCCAAGAACAAGTGCAGGGCTTGGAAATTGGCCGCTTGAGCCATGGGGTGCAGGTGCAGCCACAGGTCTCCAGGAGTCAGCGATTGTCAGGTGTCCACAGCCCCCCGGGTACCGCAGCGGGTGGAACCTCTCCAGCCGCACGGCCAGCTCGGGCAGGACGTGTGGAAGGCTTACCAACAACGGCTCAACCATCCCTGGTCGCAAGGTAGGGAAAGGGAAATGTGGCCAATTGCTCACAGTCTCGTTCGCTGCCCACCCCTGGGAGGGACCTGCTGCCTCCGTGCCGCATGGCGCTCACAGGGATGCTGCTGCTGGGACGACTCCAGGGTCAAATTCCCTGCAAATCTCTTGAAACTTTGTTATCGCTGGATTCCTCTAAAAACTACTGATCCGGATGTGCAGAGACGTTGTCGGAGGCATGTCCCGTAGTTCTGGAGGGAGATGTCTCTTCAAACCTTTGCATAATCTGGTAGATTAAGTTTCACAAAAAGCTTAATTTGATGTTGTGAAGAGCTGTACTTTTGGAAAAAAATTTGTCTTTCATGTTCATCAATTTTAGCAAATTGATTTTATTTTTCATGCGCTTTTCCTTTCAAGGCTTCAAGATATTTTTTTAGCAGTTTTCAGGGTTTTTTTTTGCAGGAAAAAGTTTGTTTCCTGTTGCATCTCTATAAATATTGATCGTTTAGCTGATCCAATCAAAGAAAAATTCGTATCTTTCACTTTGGCAATAAAATTTTCACTCTTTGAAAAAGCAGCATCCCTTTATTCCAGTTCCCCTCTTCCTTCTGTCCCAAGTGTTCCCTGCCGTGGCGCAGGCCAAGGCAGGGACAGTGTCTTGCCACGGGTAAGCGCCGTCTCTGCAGGGGAACGCCAGGCGCTCGCTCTGGTCCCCAGCGGTCAGCCGGTCTTGGACGCAGCGCCGGGCTCCGTGGGAATGAACACACTGACATCTGTTGACTGGACACTATTTCTCCAGCCTGCTAACAGCGCTTCTCATGTAACTGAAGCAATGAAGACATGGAAATTGAAACACAAAGGATCACAGCTCTTATTTGTCATCAGGAAGGGCCTTATTAGGGAACACGTGTATCTTTCTGGTGCTCAGGTTGTTCTCACAAAGCCTGTTAAAAGGGCATTAATGAGCTGCTTGTAACTTGGAAAGATCTCCTGCTTTTGAATATTTAGGGATACATTTTACTGGCAACAAAATTTATTTCAGAATTGCTCAATTAGATTAAAACCTTACTGTGCGAGGCTTTAAAAAACACTTTAAAATACCTCCTGTTTCAAAACATTTGCAGGATCTGAGATTTTGTTGACTCTCCCAACCCTCAGACCATCCCACAGTCCGTGATGGAAGAAAACATTACATTTATTACCTCCCATGAAGGCAGAGGCAGTTTCCAAAATCAAGAGCTGTAAAATGTCCCGTATTTCACCTTTATTCAGAAGCAGGAAGGCGAAGGGAAGGGCTGAGCTGGGAGGCAGCCCCAGGCCTGCCTGCCTTTGGTGCACGCGGTGGCCACGGCTTTTTGCTGGCAGGAAAAAACACCTGATCTCTTGGGTGGGGGTGGGGGTGTGCTGCAAAACCAGCATTTACCTGAGATTTGAGGATGTGACACTTCAGGTTCCAAAAGGAAAAGTAAGAGGTTGAAAAAAAAAACCACGTTTGGAGAAAAGCTGGAGCGAGAGGAATTGGGAAAAGGGGCTGAGACATGCTGCTGTGGGCATGGGAAGTCTGATCTCACAGGTCTTCCTCTTTCATGTAAGGGGCTCCATATCTGCAGCTGCAGAGCCAATCCTTTGATCTGAAAAAAATGGAAGTTTTCTGATCTGGCCCTTACTTCCAGGGAATTTCTTTTAGGCTGACATCCTATCATTTTGCCCGCAGGTATTAATGAGTGTGGTATAAAAAGCTAGAAAAATGTCTGTTGGAAAATGGAGACTTAAAAATGCAGCAATGACATGACCTTATTGTAATTAGAACCGAGTAGTTCAGTTTCCGTCACAAAGAGCTTCACAAAATGCTTTCCTTGTCTGCAGTGTTTAAACCCCAAGCTTTATTCAAAAAGAAGGACCGAGAAATATGTATTTGTCTCTACCAGCTCCCGCAAGATCTAACACATCTGTAGCCCTTGGGAGTTAGAAAGTTCATCAAGGCACCCAGCTACCATCAAACTATTACCGTTTAAGTAACTTTTTAGAAGCCAAAGGTTGATATTGTAAAGGAAAGGAAAGATAGAAATTCATCTTACTTAGCATGACCTCCCTCAGGGTAGGTTTGAATTACACTCCAGGTGGGCGATGGAAATCTTTCATGTCTCTCGCTCCATTAGTTGGTACACTTAGCAAAGGCTGGGTAATAACC
Organism: Phalacrocorax aristotelis; assembly: GCF_949628215.1. Lineage (NCBI taxonomy): Eukaryota > Metazoa > Chordata > Aves > Suliformes > Phalacrocoracidae > Phalacrocorax > Phalacrocorax aristotelis. The sequence goes on from NC_134311.1 coordinate 755,670, forward strand.
AGACATACTCTTCTCGTCATGAACAAGACATGGCTACACGTTCGCTCTGGTAATTTCTGCGACATCCCCTTCTCTGGGTGACCAGCATCATCCAGTTCAGTCCCCGCTGCCGGAGCAGCCCCAGGCAGGGCTTCCAGCTGACCCATCGCATCCAGCAGCACCAAATAGAGGGAGCTTCTTCTGGAGGGTTCCCTGCCAACACCTCTGAGGGCAAGGCTAGGACGTCCGTAACAACCATGAGTAGGAATTGGCAGGTCTGAGAAGGGCCCTCAGGCAGCCATTGCAGAGTCACAAAAAGACATCGCTTCTTTGCTCTGGCAATAAAAGGATTAGAAATGCATTGCTTAAAGCGTATCAGCAATACCGGTATTGCTTTCAGTGTTGTGCCTCAATTTTTATGTTAGTGTTTTGCTTAAATTTGTACATCCTAGAAAAACAAGGAAAAATGAAAACATTTTTCACTTAGAGGTGAAGAGAGAAACTCTTCCCCCTGACAGCAGAGAATATTTCAAGAACTAGAGGGCAAATCGAGAGAACCCAGTGAATTTATTTTCTTTTAAAAAGCTCTGTGTAGAGGGTGCAGAGTCCCAGTGATGGAGTGGAGATTAGAAACAGGCACAGGCAGCTGCTGCTGGATGTTTGGTTTGTAATCACCACAGAGCTGGGCAGAAAGAGGGAGAAAAGCAGAAACCTCCCTGCTGGGATGCTGTCCCAGTTCAGACACTTCGGAAGAAAACGTGAGGCAGGTACATACAGGAGCAAAGCCAAGGCAGCCTGTTCAAAGCCTCACCTTTCTTTGATGACTTGACGTGCCATCCTACCCCCCCTTTACAGAGGCTTGATGTAGTCAGGCTGGAGGGGGTCCAGAGAAGGGCCACCAAGATGTTCAGAGGACTGGGAAGCCGCCATACGAGGATAGGCTGGGAGAGCTGGGTTTGTTCAGCCTTGAGAAAAGGAGGCTCAGAGGGGATCTCATCACCCTGTAGCAGTACTTAAGGGGCAGCTACAAAGAAGATGGAGACTCCCTTTTCACAAGGAGTCACATGGAGAGGACAAGGGGGGATGGACACAAGTTGCTCTTGGAGAGATTCCGACTGGACACGAGAGGGAGATTTTTCACGGTGACAACAGTCAACCCTTGGAATAATCTCCCTAGGGAAGGGGTTGCCTCGGCCATGTTGGACACCTTCAAGAGTTGCCTGGATGGGGTGCTGGGATTCTGTGATTCTGTGTTTCCTCCTTGGGCACTGATGGGCATCGGCATTGGTCTGGCAGCTCTACTGAACAAGGAACCCCCTGGTGCACAACCAGCTCTGGCACAACCTGCTCTACCCTAAGCCATCATGACCCTGGCAAAGGTGCTCTGCAAGTGCCCCCCAGGCACCTTCTCATGGGGAATCAGCATGCAGCGGGTGCCATGATAAAAACCTGCATTTCAGTTTACTCTGTTCCCAGCTTCCCTGAGCAGAGTGAGGTCTTTGGCTCATTTGCTGCTCCAGGTTGTAGCTGCTGGAGTCAGGGACTGACCTGAAAGGACAGTCCCTTTGCACAGGGTCCTGCCACCCACCGCAGAGCAAGCACCCACTTCAGGAACAACTGGCTTTGCCTGGGCACTGTGTTTTCAGGTAGCTGAGGACTGGTGAGATAAAACCCCTTCCTAGTGTGCATTGCTTCTGGCATTTGATTTATGTACGAGTTTTTTTCTTAAAAGTCACGAAAATGCCTGGGTTAAAGATCAGCACATGCTTCTAAAGCATCTTCACAGAAGCAAAGATTACTTCTCTTAAACTTTGTCATTTCAGCCTAACTGTTGTAACATTTAAACAAAACGAACTCTGCAGACTGGAATGGACCTGCTCTTGTACGAATGACCTGCTCACCCTGGGTAGGAATGGCAGCATCTGACCCTAAACCAGCAAAAAATTAAAGCAAGGATGAAGAAGATAAGTAAAGCCAAATAATTCAAGGAGAGCAATTTAAACTCATATTGGCAATAACAATGTGCACTGGTCCACATCTGATCTTCAGCTATTTCTAAATTACACAGGGATAATCAAAAAGAAAGAGGATCTGCTACACATTCATGTGCAGAACAAGACTCTGCAATTAGTAAGCTGAGGTCTATGGTTGATCAATAGTGACCCTCCCTGGTAGCTCTGGGTGTTTTTGCAAGGGAAAGGTCATTTCTGCTATTCTAGCTGTACAGCGAAGAGGATAGCCCTTAGATGAGGAAGGCTTTACCCTGTCAGTGCTGGCCATTTCTGGTGCAGCGTTGTGCTCACAAGGTTTTTTTCTGAAGTTCCCATCCTATGGCACTGTGGCCAGCAGGACACAGTCTTCAGGGATCAGATCTTCTGTCAGCTCTTTCTCAGGAGGAGCCCAGCATTGCAGCATGGCTGAGGTTAGCAGGGACCTCTGGGGGTTGTCTTGTCCAACCTTCTTGGCTCAATGCAGAGCCACCTAGAGCAGATTGCTCAGGACCATGACCAGTCAGGTTTTAAGTATCATCAAGGACGAAGGCTCCATGACCTCTCTGAGCTACCTGTTCCAGTGTTTGACCACCCCCACTGTAGAAAGCTTTTTTCTTATGTTTAATGCAATTTCTTTTCTTTCAAGTTCTCCCCATCACTTCTCGTCTGTCCACTGGACACCACTGGCAAAAGCCTGGCTCTGCCTTCTTTACTCCTCCCCATCAGATATCTATGCATGTCAACAAGATCCTCCCTGAGCCTCCCTTTCCCTAGGCTGGACAGTCCCACCTCGATAAGTCTTATAAGACTATATGCTCCAGTACCTTCACCATTTTAGTGTCCCTGCACTGGACTTCCTCCAGTAAGTCCATGTCTTTCATACTGGGGAGCCCAGAGCTGGACCCAGCACTCCGGATGCGTCTCACCAGTGCTGAGCAGAGGGCAGGATCACCTCCCTCGACCCACTGGTGGCACAGCTCCTAATGCAGACCAGGGACCCATTAGCTTCCTCTGCCGTGAGGGCATGCTGCTGGCTCACGTTCAGCTTCTGCCCACCAGGACGATCAGCTCCTGGTCTGCAAAGCTGCTTTCCAGGCTATTGGTCCCCAACCTCTCCTGGTGGTTGAGGTTATTCCTCCCCAGATGCTGAACTTCACATTTCTTTTTGCTGAGCATCGTAAGATGCCTCTCTGCCCAATCTTCCAGCCTGTCCAGATCCCTCTAAATGGCAGCACATCCACCTGATCTGCCACCCACCCTTCCCGCTTTGGACCTCCTGTACACTCGGTGAGGATGGACTCTGCCCCATCACCCAGGCCTTTTACAAAGATGTTAAATGATATTGGCCTTGCTATCGACCCCTGGGGTGCATCACTGGCCAGTGGCCACCAGCTGGACTTCTTGTCACTCGTCACAACCCCCTGGGCCCAGTTGTTCAGTCAGCTTTCAGTCCACCTCACTGTCCATTTATCCACCCTGTTCTTCATCGGTTCGCTTGTGAGTATTTTATGGGAGACAAAACCCCATTTCTCTCCCATTCTCCACTGAGCTAGCTGTTTCATCGTAGGAGCTATCAGGCTGGTCAGGCCTGACTTTCCCTTTGTAAATCTATGCTGATTAATCCCAGTCATCGTCATCTTCTTCATGTGGCTGGAAATGGCTTCCTGGACTATTTACTCTGCCAGCTTCCCAGAGATCACTGTGAGGCTGGCGGACCTGTATTTCCCAATATCTTCCTTCCTGCCCTTGAAGATAGGAGTGACATTTTCTTTCTTTCAGTCCTCAGAAACCTCTATTTCTATGACCACAGCCTTCCAAGGATAATCAGGAGCGGTACTGCAATGACACCAGCCAGCTCCCTTAGATCTCATGGTTGCATCTGATCAGGCCCCATGGACTTATATATGTATCCAGATTGTTGAACTATTATCTAACCTGATCCTCCTCTACCAAGGATTAGGATACCCTGCCCTGGCTTTCCCGCTGGTCTCATCACCCATCTTGAGACAGAGCCCTGTTGCTCTTTTATCTCCTCCTCCTTGTTTCTCCAGGTTGTCCTTCCTAAAGACCCCATATCCACCCATTGCAGCATGTCAGTCATGTGAGCTATCCCACCGCCCTCTGCAGTCCCAGTGACACCATAACTCTGCAACAGCACGCAGACCCCCCATCCTCCTGCTCATGCCCCATGCTGTGTGCGTTTGTGTACGGGCGTTTCGGAGACAGACCCCCACCATGCTGATTTCCCAGAAGGGGTATGAGTGCTTTCTCCATAACTCTGTCGGTAGCGCCTTCCTGCTTTATGTGGATACCCTCAGGGCAGACCCCCTTCAGCCCTGTTCTGTTGATTACAAGCTCCCTCCTATTCACTTTGCCCTGTGCCCTACATTTGTCATCCTGAGCTACCGCCTCCTCACCTGGTTTTGGTGATCCTCTCCCCACCCTGCAGATCCTAATTCAAAGCTCTCTGTACCACATTGGCTGTACTGTTGGCAAAGAACCTTTTGCCATGCTTGGTCAGGTGGATCCCATCTCTTCCAAGGAAGCCTCAGTCCCCTAAGAGGGTCTTGTGGTCATAAAAACCAAAACCCTGCTGCCAACACCAGGAGCATAACCGACTGTCGACCTGTAAGATCTATCCGCTCCTCTTCCAACCCTTGCCCCTCACTGACAGGATCATGGGAAAGAATACCCGGGCTCCCATTGACCGTCAGCCCAGAGCCACGTAGTCACCCCTGACGCCTTCCAGATCACCCTGCCAGTAACTTTGGTACCAGCTGCGTCTCTGGGCTGGAGCAGGTGGGTGGCGGAGAAGAGCTGATCTGCCCACAAAGGTGAGCTGGGACAGGAGAGCTCCCAAGGGGCTGAGGAGCTCTTATACAGCAGCATGTCCAGGGGACTTGATAGCATCTTGATCAGGAGCACCAGACCTCCGGCACACTGCCGCGGCAACGGGCTGCTCTTCCAGGGGACTACTTTTGCAATCTAAATGAATTCTAAAAGTTCTTAGAACTTTTTCTTCTATTTAGAAGCACAGGTAAGGGGCCTTTCCAAAAAATTTGAGGAGTCTGGAGGGGAGTTGTCAGCCAGAAAGTGCAGTAATTCCAGCATCAAAATATATTATGGAGCTGATCCATAATTGGAAAAAAAAAAGCACCAACTTATAACAAGCAACTTGAACAGAACCAATTGGATTTATGTTATTCAAAGGAGATTAAAATGATTTGTTTTCCTTTCCTCAGTTTCAATCATGTTGTTCAGTTTTTCTTCTTCTGTTAAGTCACCTGTAATGCTGTATTGCAACTTCCTGATAGCATCATAGAATCAAAGAAAGGTTTGGGTTGGAAGGGACATGTAAAGGTCACCTAGTCAGACACCCTGCACTGAGCAGGGACATCTTCAACTAAATGCTATTGGGCTTTCCCAGAGTTTAAAGCTGATTCCTTTTCCTATCAGAGCTGTAGCTTGCATTTCACACTTTGGAAAGGAAAAAAAAATCACAGCAAACCGGAAATCCTCATCCCAGTTTGATCCACCATGAGTTTCTCCAAGCTGCCAGAGTCTCTGCTGGCACAGGAACACATCAGCACTGGTGGGGAGTTTGTGAGCACGAGTCCATGGGTCTGTCCCAGGTTAGCAGCGGTAACACTAAACCCATTTACACTCCGGGACTGAGGCTGCTTTTTTGGCTTTATGGCAACAAACATCGAGCAGTAATGACTGACTAGATCTGACGGGGCTCAGCTGTCAGCATCGGCTGTGAGAGCACAGGATAGACACGGAAATGTTTGCAGCAGAGAGGGAACTTTGCAGTGTAAATCAGCATAGACCTGCCCAGTCGTAAAATCCAGAGGGCAATGTATTGCAATTGCAGGGAATGAGACAAGGTGCGACGGTAAGTATTTAAAGACAGGAGAGCAGTTTTCCACATTAAAATTGAAAAAAATAAATTATCCAGAATTAACCAGCGAAAGCAGACTGCAAAGCCTGACACCTGTGAGCAGTTAGCATAGTACTGGTAAAACCGAAGCTGCAGCTGGTGGCTGAAAGCATCCCTGCAGCCTCACCAGATGGTTTTAACACTGGGTTTGACACCATCGTTGCTGCTGTGAGGTCGGGGCAGCCCACCCCATGGAACCTCACTTCTCCTCCTCAAAAACCTTAATTTCAGTGTCCGTGGCCGAGGACGGGCACAGGGTGGGTGCGCAGCCCCTTCAGCCAACACAGAGGCTGGCAGGCAGCCGGAGGGATGCGGCGGTGGTGGCGTAGCCCCAACTGCCGAGCTCGGATAGAGTTTGAAGATGAAGCTTTCAAACCCACAGCAGGAAGCCTTGCTGCTACACGAGGGTAATAAACCGGTGTGAACGCGCGCTGCCTCCGACACGGCCATGTGCACCGTCCGCGTCCGCCACGAGCCCTCTGCTCCGTGTGCCGGTTCCGTCACATTAACTCATCCTGCGTAGCCGTGGCAACGTGTGCGAAGACCACGATGCCGCTGCTGGCGGGTCCGGATCCGGCGCCTGCAGAGCCCGGCACTGCTGAGCTCGGCCCCGGAGCACACACCGCCCAGGCAGCCAGACGCTAATAAGGCCCCTTAGTTTTGTTCATCAGGAGCACCTCTGCTTGCAGGCTGTCAGTGTGAGACCTTGAAAGAAAATTCCCAGAACTAAGGCAGAAAAAAACCAAAAAATAACCTAGTGTCTTCAGCTGAATAAGTAAGACTTTAGGCAAGCACCAAACTGCTTCTTTATCTGCAAAGAGGGAACACCGGCGCTGCATGGCTGTGGGTTTGTAGCTTGTGACCAGCAAAATCCCCCTCCCCAGGCAGGGACACCCTTGCCCCGGCCATGAGCAGCAGCTGCGCAGTGGTACCCGGACGGGTTTGGCATCCGGCACGGCCATGGTTCTCCAGCAGCAACCGTCCCCTCTGAAGCCCAAGTGCGCCAGACATGTCATGGGGCTACCGACAAGGCTCTCTGAGAGGTGGCAGGGGAGGAGGAATGATCTGCCAGGAGGCACGACTTAAAATTAAAAAGGCAAAGCTGGTGGCGGCAAGAGCATGGGAAGAGGGGAGGGAGCAGCGGGAAAGCACAAAATCCATCAAACCCATGTTTGTCTCATTAAAAGTATTTTTAATCTATAATGTCCTGGAATGTAGTTGTCACCCAGCCGCACAGGCATCACCATGTTGCCTCCCACTTTGTTTTCCCCGGCTCCTCTCTCTCACCTCACTGGGACTGCCATCAATTTCTTCCCACCAGCAGCAGTTACAGTAAATGGATTCATTTGTGGGCAATGGGAGCTGAGAGACAAAGGTGACAATATAATTAAGGTTTTTAATTCTATGCCTGAACAGTTAAGTCCAGAACTCATGATAATTAGCTGGCTGCAATGAAAGATCTTTAGTCGTTATTTTCCCTTTGTTTCATATAATTGTTCACTTTGGTCAGCTACATTTGTCCTTTAATTTGAATCCTTGCTCGACAACGCTCTGCTTTTCCATCTATTCCCTGGGACTGCAGAAAGGGCGTTAGTAGAGCAGGAACATACGAGCAGTGAATACGGGCGTGGGGCAGCGTCGCCGGGTGCCCGCGCAGCTGCTGCCTCTCGCACGCAGGGCAGGGGGACGCTGCCGGAGGAGGGCGGCCGCATCGCTGGGGCAGCTGAGGAGCGAGGGGATGGAGAAACAGGGGGAAAGGGAAGGCTCTTGATATCACAGCACCTAAAACAAGCAGAGCAGACGCGGCTTTCAACATCATAGAACTGGATATGCCTCAGCTGCTGTTGGTACTTGTAAAGATAATGCTTAACATAAAGTATCAAAAATGCACCCTCACATTGTTATTTCCTCTGAAAAATGAACAGAAGTGGTAATTGCCTGGTTAGCCTGCTAGCTGCTTTTATGCTTTTGCATTCCATAACCTACATGATGTCTGTAGCTGAGCCACCGCGGTGGGTGAACAGCGCAGCCTCATCAATGGCGATGCCACCAGAAGGCTGTGTTTCGAGGCACGGAGGCAAACACTTCTCCAAGATCATATCCATTAGGAGGAAGAAGGAGGAAATGTCAAAAGACCAGTTTTTAATACTGGGTAGTGAAGATATCTCGAGGCTTGCCTCATCCACACTGGTCACACCACCAAGCCCTAGCACCGCCAGCAGAAAGCCTCCATGCTTGTCTTTGACCTTGCAGAACCAGACCACGAGGGCTGCCACCACTTGCCGGCTCGACCTTCATCCAGGGTAAATGAGCCCCCAGGCCCACAGCACAGCCCTCCCAAATGCACAGGGACATTCTTCAACATCACCACAGTCTTGTCTTTTTGATGTGTGGAGCTGGTGGCACACCTTACCCCTTCTGCCCAGGCTCGTGTCCTCCATCAGGACCTCCAGAGATGGGCCATGAAGGCTCTAGAATTTTAGGTCTCTTGGCTCAGTAAGTATTACTCACCCTTTTTAGGGGTTTCAGAGTGACTCTTCTGTGATCCAAAGATCTAAAGAGCCACAAATTCAGCAGGTCTAAGTAAGACACCCCTCTGCTGAACCTGCATTTAGTCATAACTCAGAGAAATGTGGTCAAGTGAAATCAGGCGAGCGTTCGGTACACAGGCAGGAACAAGAAGCAGGGATCAGCGAGCAATAAGCTAACACGTGCATTTGGAAAGTTTCAGCAGGAATAAAACAGCAGCAGCATTGCAGAAAGTGAATCACTATGTACTGCAAAAACGGTTACAAGAAGTACTGGGAGAATGTTATGCAACGCTAACTTTGACTTATCACATAACTTAGCACATAACACCAATAAGACCCTGCAGAGAGACTATTTTGGCAAGTAATTTGCCCTCTGTGACCTGCCTGTAATCCGTGATAGCACTCTCATTGCTTCAACGCTGAGTGGACTGGAAAAGAGACAGAAAAAAATGTCTTTTGAAAAAAAGAAAAAGGGAGAAGTCAGTCCTACAAAGGAAAATCAAACACTGAGAAGTCACATTATGAGTAAGTAGAAATGTTTCTGTCTACCTGCTCCTTTTTTATCTCAGGGTATGACACTCCTTCCCGACACCCATGCACCAATTCCTTTGCTTTAGGATAAAATTTCAGCCAGGGACACAGAGCCATTTTCCAGAAGAGATCTGTTTTTGTTCCCTCCTTGTTCTAGGGGCTGTGCAAAGGTTTTCCTGAAGCTCAGAGTGTGGGCATGCAGCATCTTGCATGAGCTGGACGAAAATCTGGCAAGCGAGGGAGGAGGTGGCACTCGGTGGGGGGGGACTAATTTCTCACCAGGCTCGGTCATGCGGAAAACCCGCTCAGCCCCAGGCTGGCAGTGGAGAAAGCAAGCTACTGAGGAATAACAGTATTGTCTTCATTAGAAGCATTTAAAACTTGATAACTAGCTGCTAATTACCACTGGCATCAGAACCCATGCCAGTGACTGGTCTGGCCATGTCTATAGCTGTGCCTTGTACCTTGGGGTTGGCTTTGAAGGAGCAGGGCAAAACCTAAGGAACTCCAGCTTTCCACACCAAAATAATCCTTAAAATCTGTACATGTCAGTCTCAACATGCCAAAAATGCAATTTTAGTCCTCAGCTCCCTTCCCCCCTCCTCCCCAGTAGCATTTTTAGGGAAGTGAACATCTCCAGGGGAAGTGTGTGCCCTTGTTAAGAGGAATTTATTTTGATTTGGAGGCTCAGCTCAGCTGTGGTTACAAATCTCACTTCAGCGAAGTACAACTTATTGCCCTAAGCTGGCATAGCATGTCTGCCCGGGGAGTTTGAGCCCCTGGACTTACCGTGTAACATTGCTTGGGCTGACAGTTTCTTTCCCATTAAGGTTTTATCAGGGGAACCTCACAAGCCTCAGAGCCATGGGACAGCAGAGGCAACCGCCCCGTGGATACCACCAACAGCTGTCCCAGGTGGTGGCTGGGAAGCGACGTGAAAGGCACACACCACACCGTTGGCTGCAGATTTCTTGATGTATAATGTCACTTTACAGCTGATTTTGGTACCTACGTCTGTACCCATGTGTGGTGAGCAAACCTGTTGGTGGTTGCACCTCCCATTACAGCTAGGTCTCTGGCTACCAGATCTCTGCAGCCCTCAGGGAATTCCAGTTAGGGGTCTATGGGGACAAGATTCTGCTGAGGCGCAGAACAGTGGGTGAGCTGAAGACTTCGATCAACAAAAAGGCAAGCGACTGGAGAAGGACTGCAGAACGCCTTCCCCCTGCACTGACACCAGCTGCACCACCTAAACCCACGGTGTGCGGCTCCGGCTCGAAGTGTGCCTCCCTGGTGGCCGAGGTGGGTTTCATTCCCCATACAGCACTGCACCGGCAAAGGCAAGGTTTCTAATACTGCACGAGTTAGCAGTGCCTTGCCTGCAGTTTGGACATCCACCAGACAGCACAGCACGCTGCGTGCTTTCTTTCTGGAGGCATTCCTTAGTTTGGTTACTGCCTCTGGCAGAGCCATTCTGCTCACCTCCTTCCCCGCTGGCCAGGCCCAGGCTCTGCTGGCATCCATCTGCGCCCGCTGCACAGCCCTTGCAGGGCTGGGAGGTCTTCCCAGACCTGTACTTGGAAACCCTGTTTTTTGACAGATGCAGGCACTCACACACCCTCTCCCAAAAGTTTTCATCCCAAATGCTTACTTATGCCTTCATTTTTTCCTGGCTCCTGGGCATGTTATTGAAACCTGCAGCAGGAGCTCATGTACGCGTTCCTGTGCCCTTGAATCCATTAACTGCAGCAAAGTGATTAATTATTTTAGCCTCTTTATAGCATCACTGTTAACTTACTGCACATTCATACTTCCAGTCATATAAATGATAGTCTTAAAATAAGGAGGACATGTGTTATTGAACTATTTATAATCGGAGCTGTCTGGAGCAGAAAAAGATCCAAACGGGCATAAGAAAGCAACAAAAGTTAATGATTCAGAGATAAAATACTATGTTTTAATCTACAGGGTGTGTGACAAATCCAAGAAATTAGAAGCTAAAAGGGTAGACGACCAAGGCGAGAGCCTCAAGACACGTCTTCAGCTGCTGTAAAATTAGCACTGTCTCGGAAGGAGCATTGCTGTGGCTAAAACACATACAGAAAGCGTGGAGGTTTGCCGTGCCCACATGATTTATCCTCACAGCAGCCTCATGGGGGGACCAGGGGTAGCCGAGGCCAAAACCCGCACTTGCCACCCCAGCCAAGAAGGGGGGTGCCTGCGCAGGGGTCCTCTCTTGCCAGCCACCAAGCCAGGATGCCCCTCGAGGGCGCAGCACCACAGGGGGATGCACCAACGGATCCATGCCCGGGGTGCTCTACCTTGGCCAGGTGCTTTTCTCCTGGTCCTGCAGCCTGTCAAGTTAACCTGTGGGGGTTTTCTTCCCACATCCTACCTCCACCTGTCTATGCTGAACTGTCAGCCTTAAAATCATAGAATTGTTAAGTTTGGAAAAGACCCTTAAGATCATCGAGTCCAGCCGCTAACCTACCACTGCCATGTCCACCACTAAACCATATCCTCAAACACCACGTCTACCCTTCTTTTAAATACCTCCAGGGATGGAGACTCAACCACCATCCTGGGCAGCCTGTGCCAGGGCCTGACAACCCTTTCGGTGAAGTTTTCTCTAATATCCAACCTAAACTTCCCCTGGAACAGCTTGAGGCCATTTCCTCTCGTCCTATTGCTTGTTACTAGGGAGAAGAGACTGACCTGTGCCTCGCTACAACCTCCTTTCAGGCAGCTGCAGAGAGCGAGAAGGTCTCCCCTCAGCCCCCTCTTCTCCAGGCTAAACCCCCCCAGCCCCCTCAGCCGCCCCCCAGCACACTTGTGCTCCAGACCCTGCCCCAGCCCCGCTGCCCTTCTCTGGACACGCTCCAGCCCCTCAAGGCCCTGCTTGTCCCGAGGGGCCCAAACCTGAGCCCAGCATTCGAGGTGGGGCCTCCCCAGTGCTGAGCACAGGGGCCCCATCCCTGCCTGGCTCCTGCTGGCCACACCAGTGCTGACACAAGCCCGGGGGCTGGTGGCCTCCTTGGCCACCCGGGCACTGCTGGCTCATGCCCAGCCGGCTGTCAGCCAGCACCCCCAGGGCCTTCTCTGCCAGGCACTTCCCAGCCCCTCTGCCCCGGGCCTGGGGCGCTGCCTGGGGTTGGTGTGACCCAAGGGCAGGACCCGGCACTGGGCCTTGTTAAACCTCACACAACTGGTCTCAGCCCATCGATCCAGCCTGTCCAGGTCCCTCTGTAGGGCCTTCCTGCCCTCCAGGAGATCAACACTCCCACCCAACTTGGTGTCATCAGCACACTGACTGAGGGTGTCCTCGATCCCCTTGTCCAGGTCATTGATAAAGACATTACACAGAACCGGCCCCAACACTGAGCCCTGGGGAACCCTGCTCGGCAATGCAAATCTTACGTCCAAGAATTGTCCTCCGTGCACATTTCCACTGGCACATCTTCCTCCCACATGCTGTTACTGAACACTGGTATTATGGACAAGGAGACAGACCCACTGGGTCAGTTCCTGGAGATTTCCTGGAACCCCCCACACCCTCTCCTGACCCACATCTGCTGCTCTCCACAAGTTACCTGGACGAGGAGTCACCCTGGCACATCGCATATGGGCGTATTGGGACACTTTGCATGGAGATACCAGGACCGGAGGCCACATGTGAGACCCTCCCCTCCTGCCACTGCCCTATCACCTCCCCACATCCTGAGTGCAGGATCCATCTGCACCCAGGGCACCTTCACTGCCCGCAGCCAGGCGGGGGCAGACAGCTTTGTGCTGGGCCACCCGCAATGGCACAACACAAAAGTCAGGCAAACATGGCTGTGCATAGAAAAGCTGGCCCAGAGGTTTTCACCCTATGATTGATTCAGCCTTATTCAGGTTATTTCCCTTTAGAAATGAGGGGAAAATGTGAGTGAAGACTGAGAGCATTTGGTTTAGGAGCCTGAGCATCTCTAAAGTGTTACACTAAAAGCAAGATATCTGCTTTTTTCAGTGACGAATTTTTAATGGAATTAAAAGCATTGATTCCACTAAAATGGATAGAATAGAATAGAATAGAATAGAATAGAATAGAATAGAATAGAATAGAATAGAATAGAATAGAATAGAATAGAATAGAATAGAATAGTTCAGCTGGAAGGGACCTGCAACAATCATTTAGTCCAACTGCCTGACCCCTTCAGGGCAGAATCTTCTTCCTCCCCATCGTTTTCCCCTCACTCTCCATTATGCCTGCACACAGAAACTTGGACAGAAGTCTGGAGTGAAATTTTCAGTTTTATTCAGAAGAAGCCTTTTTATATATGTGTTAAATAGAATCCACTAGTTATTGCTGATGTTTGCTCTGCAGATTTCAGTCCTCCAGATTTCCACTTGGCAGGCAGGAGGAACAGTGCCTGGACTCTGATCAGGGCTGGGACACAGGATTCAACAAGCCCTGATGAGTTTTTACACCTGATGAGGTCTGCAAGGAGTGGTTTCTTAGACCGTAAAGCAGTAGGGTCCTGGACCCCCTCGTGCTATAGGCTTGGGCAGCAGCTCAGAGTATGAGACCTTGCTCCCTTTGGGGTTTCTCAGGTGTTACTGCAGCATACCACCACCCACAACAGTAGTGACAGCTGCTGCTTGAGAGTTTTCCCGTTAGTGAACTATTGATAGAGAGATCATTTGTACTGGGAATGCCAAAAGTGCTGGATCCTTTCCCCAAAAGAACATGTGTGCACTGCCCAATAAAAATATCATGAGCCAAAACGCCTTGGGAATAGTCTATTGAGGTTTTTTTAATGAAAAATGTTTTGAATTTTTGCTCAAAATTGGCTTTATTTTGAAATTGTCTTTGCTTACAGAAAAGTCTTTTGAAAGCGGACATATTTGAAATGAAAGATTTTGTTTGACCCAAAGCCAAGTCACTTTTCTTTCCTGTTGTTTTCTTCTGGGCCTTTCATGATGGAAAGTGCCTAAAAATGATGGAGGCTTGCCTTCCCATTTGTTAAAGGTGCTTTGAGGTGATACCACAAGACTCTCAGATGTGACACTAAGGGCTCCTGGCCCCAGCGGGTCAGACTATGGAACCAGCGGGGCAAAAGGCACACGTGGCAATAGGCAGCACAGCCGAATCTTGGGTTACTGCTCAAACTTTAGCTCGCTCGTGCAGGGCGTCTAGCACAGAGTCCTCGCCTCCTCACCAGCCACACGGAGCCTGGAATTAGCTGCAGGTCTCCTCACCCAAATAAATTACAAAGTTTGCAGTAAAATTCTGACTTATTTTAAAATAGGTCCACCACACTTTTTGTCCCCCGCTGGCACTCCAGTCCTCCTCACAGTCATTGAAGAGAATTTACAAAAAGTTGAAAACACCAAAATATTTAACACATCCTTGGTTTTCTGTTGATTTCAATAAACTATCATTAACTTTTTGTAAATAATAAGTATAAAATTGGCTTTGTCTCTTCCTGCAAAATGTGCAACAAAGTACAATTGGATCCAGGTTGGTGATGGAGACTAGTTTTCAGGATCTCTGCATAAGATATCTGCTGAAAGGTAGTTTTAAATCCCACTGCCATGCCATGACTTAGGGCTATATGCTCCTCCGTGCAACGCCCGAGCTGTGTGGCTGGGATCCGAGGCCACATTCCTACCACTGAAGCAAATACACGGGCAGGGATACGTAATGCTGCAAGACTGGTGCCTGGGGACACACTTAGCCTTTCTTGCAGCAGGTAAACCATCGGTGACTTAATTGCAGAGGAGTCCGTGCAAGGGCTGGAAGAGACAGACAGTAATAAGCTAGAATTGTTTTTTCCTGAATATGCATTTTTTTACTTAGTTTTCTGATGTGTCAAAGTCCGGTGCAGTTCCAGGTTCCCTTCCAAGCTGTGAAAGGAATTAGGGGTTATCACAAGGCAGGGTTCACCCAATGCTGCAGAGCCCCAGCGACGTTATGTCAGGTGGATTGAACTGGCTGTAGCTGAGAGATGAAAAGCTTGAAGGGTGTTGTTTTGTGATGGGCCCCAGTCAAGTATTCTTCCTTTTTCTTTCTAAAAGTAATAGTTATGAGACATCGTCCGTAACTTAAAGCTGAAAAGTGATGTAATCATCACTCTCGATTTCTATGCTCTCCCATGTCCCAGGGCAACCTCAGTCTCCAGATTCCCTCCCTGTGAGGTCTCCTGAAGGGCTCCGAGGCGAAACTGAATGGGTGAACCACCCTTACTTTCCATCTCTGCTCTAGGCTACAGCAGCTACCGCAATGACAGAGATTTGCAAATAAAAGGCCCAGTGCAGGACAGATCTGGAGTGGGTCCTCATTAATTCATTTGTTAAGACAAGGTGGAAAATTAGCAGCTGCCTGCTGATGGGCAACATGAATCAAGCTATGCTTTTCCCTTCTTACAGTTACATGTCAATCAACAACAAAACAATGAAACTGGGGTTTTACAGGCTGTTCTTGCTGCTCCATACTGCTGCCTGTTCCCCACCGTGCTGCTCTCACAGGCAGCTGAAGGCAACTGAAACCCAGAGTAACCCAGGCATTGCAGATATACCGAACGCTCCACTCTTGCTAAGTCCATTCCCGGGAAGTCACCGCTTGTTGCACAAGTGCAGCGCTGTGGGTCCCCCGAGAGCTGTCACTGCTCTCACCTATCACCATTGAAGAAGTCCACCTGCTTCAGGGTGGATGTGTCAGATGTACTGATGGCTGAGACACAGTAGATATGTCTCGTCACCACCTTGATGGCTTTTATTTTTGGATGCTGCAAGGGTCCAAATGAATGCTGTTTATTCCTGAAGATTTTGTGCACCAGTGCCTGCCCTTGGGTGACAGCACTTACTGCAGGGAAAATTATCAGGCACCTTGTCCCCTGATTTGTCTTTCCTTCCTGGTCTAGTCCTTACAGATGTCTCTGCTGGCAGGGGAAAAATGTGACCTGGCCAAATGCTTCTCATGTCCCCAAGGGAAATTGCAGTATTTCCACTCTGCATTTGGACATATAAGGTGAAGATTTTCTCTATAATAAGTGTCCACACTTAGACTCTGAAGCCCATATTTTGGACAACTGAGTTAGCAGTTTGATTTATCACTGTCCTTATAAACCCAGAAAGCATATAAAGCCGACTGGCTTCTTCCCATAAAATGTCATGATTTCAAGCCAGTCTCTGGACTCTCAGGATCTGCCTTGTTCTGGCATCCCAGAATCACTTTGTTCTACCTCCCATTAAGGCATTTCGTCTTGGAAAACTAGATTTATACAAAGCGGATTTGTGATTGGACCTTGCTGTACTATCCCTCAATGGGTTTTCACCAGCCCTTCTTCATTTGCCTCTTTACACAGCACTGAAGATGCATCCTTGAAAGGTTCCCACCCTGCTTTCCCAGAACTGCAGCGTGGATGAAGTTTTGAGACATCTCAAGATGTTTTTAACAGCAGTTGAGCAGTTTAGATAAGATTTGCGATGATGCTTAGGTGCCAGTATGTATAAACAGCACTGTCAAGGCACTTCTGGAGAGCCTTTTCATTGCAGGATTTCTTTCCTTCCCCAGCAGTGTAAAAGGCCAGTGCTTAGTCTAAGTCCGCGGCCTGGAAAACATCCTGTCAGTGGGGAGTCGGACAGCCTCGCAGGGGTAACACCGTGCCTTAAGGAGCTGGCTCAGACCGAACACACCCACGGGCGGTGAGACGGTGTTCATCCGATCTTCAGAAGCCTTGAGATGGATGCCAAAAGCTCTGTCCTCTCTTTGGCAGGGAACACCGGCATTATCTGTGCCAACATTCGTGGTGTGCATGCCACATGCCAGTAGAGATGCAAACTATGTCAGGCCAGGAGCTCCTGATGCTCACCCCGTGGAAAACAAACCACTAGTCGGAGGACAGCAGCTCTCTTGCTTATGTGCCAGACTCCATCGCACTCCTGACCAGCACAGTCCTCTACGATGACAGCAGGTGACTTTGGAAGTTGAATCGGAGCAGCCTCGAAAATGCCTGGGCGACTGGCCCACCGCAGCAAGCACCCAGCCCCGTCACTCTCGGGAAGCGTTTTCCGCTGCAGTGCAATGCTGGCAGCACCAACGCACACCACGCAGTTGCTGCACTCCTTTCTGTGCTTTGGTGCATATAGAGCCGCAAATACTGTCCTCTCTGGACTTCCATTTCTGCCCCTAGGCAGCCCTGAAAATACAGCCCAGGGAGCCTGAACCCCACAGACCTGGATACTTGAGTTGCCCTAAAAAGAAAAGGGGAAACTTGGAACATTCTCCTTTTCTCTATGCCTCTTCTTCCTACGCTTAGGATATACCTTGTGAATTATGTATAAAAAAACCTGTGAGTTATGTAAATAGCCTGTAGCTTTACCACCGTGTAACAGCTGGGAAGTGGCAGTACACTGCTCTATAACAACACCACGCTGTCACTAAGTGAAAATTTTTGAGTTATTCTTTTTGTCCCAGTTGAACCACTTCAGGACACCGTAATGTTAAACGTATCTGTATCTCTTACTTTGTGCCTTCACAATTAACGGAAAAATGCATAGGGTGTTCATTTCCTCTTTTTTGCCCTGAATACCACTTAAACAAAACTAACGTTCTGTAACACAATCCTCAAATCCAGGCAGACAGCAAGAAATGGTTGTGTTTCGTATGTGCTACACGGTGGAACCAATGAAAAATTAATTATTGGAGCAAAACTAACGGGCGTTCTTCCACACAAGGCACAAGTCTTAGGCTGTGCAGAGACAGGCACTGCTAGTTAAAGTCCACCCAGTCCTCTGCGGCCTTCACATGTGGCAGGGTGGGTTCCCCCCCAAGGAGGGTGGTGGGCACCGGCACCGTGGGTGCTGGCGGGGCTTGCGCTCACACCACGCAGTGAGGGTGCTTGCCACCAGGCTCCTGAAATGCTGGCCGTTCCTCCTGTGAGGAGCTGGTGAGGGGAGTAAGTGCAAGGTGAGGAGGAAGGAAGGAGCAAGGAAGAGGAGAGAAAGAACACAGAGAGACCCCACACCCTGACCCCCTCTGGCAGCGGCAAGCTGGGCAAGAGGCTGGGCAAGCCTCCCTACATGAGTCTAAAGCCCCCTTTTGGTGTGAACTTGGCAAAAGAATCTGGAAAAAGGTCCTGCTGGTGGGTGCTGTGGAGAGCCTGGGTGTGCATTTTGGCCATTCTCGCATCATACCTCTTTCTTCCGTAATAAATTAATGGGGGTGTCAAACCTGACATTGAATGCAGCAGAATTCAGTCTAAAATTCCTGGTTATGAACAAAGGCACTGCCTGTTTCGAGCCAGAGAACAGCAATAAAGTGGGCCTATGTCTTACTGAGTGTTACTTTTTGTGAACATTTTGCTGCACAGCTCACAAAGTTTGAGAGCTACGTTTTATTCCATGAAGGTTTTTATTTCTTAAAAGCCTACCATCTTTATCTGCTTCCTATAAGCCTAAAAGTAGAATTGTTTTACTATAATTATTTAGCAGTAGTAGTAGTAGCTTATTTTTTAATATAATTAAATAAATTACCCCCAAAATAGTAAAATGTAAAAATGTGTTATTTTCTGTTTGATTTGGGGCACAGGGGGATACTAGTGGAAGGGGAGAGATTGCTTATTGATTAGGGAGCTCTCGCTCTTAGTTTGTAAAACGGCACAAACCCACAAAAGCAAATGGAGAATATCAGGTGAAAAGAAGTGATGAGAATTGTTTCTTGGGCTGTTCTTAGACTCCTCACCCCCCTCCATTTAGGAAAGGTTTTGACGATGCAAAAGTCAAAATGAGGAAACTGAAAGGACAGCGCCTGAGACAAGGTGACAAGCGGTTAATGCACAGGGCAAAGGACACATCCATGTCATAAAAAGTGTCCATGAGGCTACAGGCATCCTCACCTCTGTAGAACAAAGTAAAGTTTCCTTAATGTTCTTCAAACACAGGGTCCTTAATTAGAGCAGAGGAACAACTCGGGCAACAGAAAGGTACTTACTAGTGTGTATGACTCTGAAGTGGTTAGACTTTGATTATAAATGCCCAGACCAGTGAAACCAGGTCTTCCAGCAGCCCCCCTGAGTTTGCACCAGGCCCTGCTGACTCCCTGAGTAACAGCCTTTGTGGCTATCAGTAACGCTGTGTTAGCTGCCACACGCTTCCTTTGCGCTATTGCTTTGGCTTATTTCCCTGCCTTCGAGGACGGGGAAGGGAGGGATTGCTTCGCAGAGTGCGTGGGCAGCCCTGCCGTGTCCAAGGGCAGGCACGGCCACATCCATCCAGAAGCATCAGGTTCCCACTCTTCAGCATGAATGCTGTTCTGGGGAGAGAGGTAGGATATTCGGTTTCCTGTAGGTACTATAACCTTTCGAACTTCAGTGTTTTAGCAACTCCTTAGATTTATCTTTGCATAACAGTGAATTTGACTGACTGCACAGGAGAATAAACACGGAAGTAATAAGTCATACGCTTCTTGCTAACACTATTCACAGACAGAATTTAACATTTTTAAGTTTGTGACATCCAGTGTTCAAATAAAAAAAATGAGAGTAATAGATCTTTTGTCAGCAGAATGAGAACTGCTGAAATACTGAAGCGGGAGGTAAAGCCAATTACTAAATAACTGGAAGCGGCAGCATGAAAAGAGCTATTGACCAGGCATTTTTTAAAATGCAGTCTGACTAAGCAAGCATGCACGGTGGTTTCAAAAGGCTGGGCAGCCAGTCCTATATCTTGCCTGGCCTGTCCCCAGTGTGGCTGTGACTTAGGCTGCTCTTCTCTCAGAGCTCACCTAAACCACTTCATTTTTCTTCTGCACTAAGAGCTTTCAACACAGAGTCCTTCACAAGTGGCACTTGTGTTTTAAATCCATGCCCACTTTTTATCCAGGTTATTTTCCAAACAGAGGGATGCTGCTTCTAAGAGACAAGCCTCTGCTCCGTCCCCGAGCTCTCCTCTCTGCCCCAGCACAAGGGTCCCTGCACCCCTGTAGGACTGATGGGCTGCGGCCCTGGCTCTGTCCTCCTCCTTCCCTCTGCCCAGTCCTTGCAGGATCCTGCTGCAGCAGGACAAGCTGCAGCACGGTGCTGTGGCTTGCTGAAGACACGTGCTGTGGGCAGGGTAGCACCCTGCTGATAATCACAGGAAAACGAAGACGGGTTTCTGTGCACAGGTCGCTGGCTGGAGGTTAGCAATCGGTGCGGCAAGCTCCGGCGCGTAGCTGCTCCGGCACCAGGCGTAGAGCCCTGTTCCTCGGCGCTGCTGCAGCACAACCACTCTGTTTCAGAGAGTTCAGCATCCCACGGGGTCTGTGACTCCTGCCCACACCACCCACGCAGGCGGCCTGGAGAGCACAGCACCACTGCCGCGCTGGGAGGCAATGGTGTCTTTCTCAGGAAACCAGGCCCACGCGAGTCCAAGCCACACCTCCTCTACAACCTCACAGGCACCACCTGTGCCCGTCCAAAATCTCAACAAAATGCATGAACGTGTAAGGTACACAAACGTGAGGTGAGTGAAGTGTTGCAAAGGATGTCAGGTGTTGCAGGCTCGCTTACCCAAGCCCTCTCTGCAAGGGGTAGGCACAGCTAGACAGAAAACAGGGGCTATCTGCAGGAGCAGAGGCAGAGTCATAGAATCACAGAATCATTAAGGTTGGAAAAGACCTCTAGGATCACCAAGTCCAACCCCCAACCCAACCCCCCCAGGCCTCCTAAACCATGTCCCCAAGTGCCATGTCTACACGTCGTTTGAACCCCCCCAGGGATGGTGACTCCCCCACCTCTCTGGGCAGCCTGTGCCGATGCCTGGCTGCTCTTTCAGTAAATACATTTTCCCTAATACCCGATCTAAACCTCCCCTGACGCAGCTTGAGGCCGTTTCCTCTCTTCCTAAACGGACCAGAAACCATCCTTTGGAGGTCCATGCTCTCTAAAGCTTGGAATTATGAAAAAAGTACCACTGAGCTTCTGCTGCAAATTACAGGGTTTCTAGATACCTAGCATCCTTCAAAACTAAATTTTCACCTGACTTCAGCTGACCTTCCCATAAACTCAGTCTGCCTGTACATGGACCTGTTGGAGCGGGGTCAGAGGGGGCACAGAAATGCTCCGAGGGCTGGAGCCCCTCTGCTGTGTGGCCGGGCTGGGAGAGCTGGGGTTGTTCAGCTGGGGAAGAGGAGGCTGCGGGGAGACCTTATTGCCGCCTTTCAGTGCTTAAAGGGGGATGATATGAAAGATGGGGGCAATCTCTTTAGCAAGGCCTGTTGTGACAGCTCAAGGGGTGATGGTTTTAAACTAAAGGAGGGTAGATTTAGACTGGATATAAGACAGAAATTTTCTACCCTGAGGGTGGTGAAACCCTGGCCCAGGTTGCCCAGAGAGGTGGTCCATGCCCCATCCCTAGAGACATTCCAGGCCAGGCTGGATGGGGCTCTGAGCAACCTGATCGAGTTGCAGATGTCCCTGCTCACTGCAGGGGGTCGGACTAGATGGCCTCTAAAGGTCCCTCCCAACCCAAACCATTCTATGATTCTATGATTCTATGATTCTATACTGCATTGGACTTTGCCACTTGTAATGCTGGAAAATTTGTTGATGTCACTTAATTTAGTTGGAAATACCTGTTAATCTGAGGCATATATATTTTTTTTTCCCAGATTTATATTGCTACATTGGTCAAATGTATTACTTGAACATGTACTTGAACAACCACCCAGTGCTAGCCCAAGGTTCACCCTTGGATGTGAATACAGGGGCTTAGAACAGGAACATAGCCCGAGAAGGTGCCTGCTGTTCTTGTAGGGACCATGACAAGGTTCTTCATCAGATGTAAATTACAGGCAAACCATGCTCTTGTAGTCAGCGTGCTACATCGCTCCATAAACCTTTGAAGAAGTCCGGTGGTGTTGCTCTCAAGAACAGTTCAAACAGAAAAATCTTTTTGGTGTAAGTGGAAATATTAGTCCAGTCACGTTAAAAACTGTCTCCTGGATCAATAGATGGCACTGGCCACTAGAAGGAAAAAGAGCAATACCTCTACTTGTTCCTGGCAGGTTCTCTAGCAGGTGGAGGGAAAAGAGTCATTAATCTTGTTTAAATTTGCAGGAGTCATAAACACAATTAAAATATAAACACTTGTGTTTTTCTCTAAAGCACCAGAAAACAAAGCGTTGGAAATTATCATACACAGATAACAGAGCAACCACACTATCAGCATATATTGGGCCTCTGTTATTCCAGAAAATAACAAATTCACACATTCATTTGGTGATTATTGAACAGAAATTGTGTAAAACAATGGAAGCTTTGGATTTATTTTAAGGAAAATTTCATTTTTATTCTAAAAGGAAGCAATTTTATTTCTTCTGATCTATGTAATATTATTCCAGGCAGAGGTTTGTATTCTGCATAATTTGTACCTCAGAATGATCTATTGGACCCAGTAAAATTGTATACCTGTTGTCCTGTCTATCCAGCCATAGCTAGTAAAGAGACCTTATTTAAATATTCAATAAATACAGCAGGCAAGAGAGCAAGTTTTCAGGGTATAACAGAAAAACTGACTTGCCCAGGGCCACCCAAGCCTGCAGTGGGGACAGAAACGGGGATTCCTGCAACCCCAGGTCACAGCCTGCGTGCCCACCCTCCTCCCTTTGCACAGGCACTTGCAGCTAGTGCGTGCTTGGTCAGGGAAAGGCGCTGTGGAAACATAAAGCCGTTCAGCAAATAAGGAGGAAAAATAAGAAATCAGGCTGGCTTTATTCTGTTTTAACCATGCT
The DNA here is from genome assembly GCF_949628215.1 of Phalacrocorax aristotelis. Lineage (NCBI taxonomy): Eukaryota > Metazoa > Chordata > Aves > Suliformes > Phalacrocoracidae > Phalacrocorax > Phalacrocorax aristotelis. Next base: position 778,398 of record NC_134311.1, read on the forward strand.
GCTCCCTCGACAGCTCGGCCTGGCCAGGGGTCGCCTCTTCCCGGTGACCGCGCTCAGCAGGCAGCAGGGCTGCCGCAGGACAGCGGCTGCCTCCGCGGTGCACAGCAAGCCCAGCGCAGCTGTGGCACTGGCTGGTGGAGGGGCATGGGGAGCTCCTCTGCCCCAGGACAGCCCTGGCCTGGCTGTCCCTGCCCCAGCGGACTGCGCCTCCCTCTCAGGGCTCACACGTGCATGGCGTGATCCAGCCCTTCACACCAGCAAATCCTCCTGAGGTGCTTGACTACTGCCAGCTCCAGAGGACCCGTGCTGTGGTCAGAGGGTCTGCAGCAAGCAGGGCAGGCGGGCGTGCCCAAGTCCTGCCTAGCCAGGCACTGGCATTCAAAACACGGGTATTAGCATTCCTGAAAACCCCACCATGAGTGTGCTCTACCTCTGCCAAAGTCTCTCACCACTGACTTCAAAACTAGCTGAGCAATGAGGACCCTCCAGAACCCCCATCCAGTATGTCATCCTGAGGTTATTGAAGCATGAGAGACCAACTTCTTCCACTTGCACTGCTCCTCATCAGCTGTGAGTGTTTTAGGCACGCCAGTCCTCGCCAGCAGCAGCGGAGCTGAGATTGTCCAACATCATGCCTGTGCAGCGCAGAGGCTGGACAGCACGGGGAGCTGGCAGTCCAGCCTGCCTTGCTCTGGGGCTTTGCTGAAGCTGACAACAACCCTCCTGTACTGATGGAAGGAGAAGCCCTTGGAGAGACCGTCATAAAAGCTGGGGACTGGAGCCACGGAGGTAGAGCACACAGTAAGGGGAATCATCCCCAGAGCTCAAACTCATGTGCTCCTCCTCCACAGACCTCCTCTGGACGAAGTGGTAGGATGCAGAGGAAAAAGAGGAGCAGATTCACAGTCATCAACATCTAACGCTTTTCTCCTGGCAGGAGAGCCACTGTGGGACAGAGCCCCTGCACGCCTGAGCAGTGATCACACAAGGGCAGGGACCAGTCACCCGCCTGCTCCGTGATGAAAAGTGCATGCCCAAGTAGTTTTCTTGCTTCCAGGGTGAGGTGAGGATTTGGCCATGGCAGCTAGTAAAGCCCTGAAAACCACAAACCAACCTCAGGCACAGGAGGCGGCCATTGGTGCTGCCACCCCATTTCTCCTTCACCTCACTGCCTCCTGCGAGGCTGCCGGCAGCGTCTGGTTCGGTAAACCTCACTCCCAGCTGCCCCCTGCAGTGTTCCCGCCGCTGCCCCCACCATCTCTCCAAACTCTGGGGAAGCACGGCTTCGCACCCTCGTGTGGCTGGCCATGCTTTTTTGTGAAAATTTACAAGAAAGACTGTTTCTGCACTCACCATTTCCATAGGCGCGTGGAAGAAGCCCAGCACTTTCCGTTACAAACTCTTACTGTGGCTGCTTCAGTGTTTGGGGACTTTTTTTGATGTTATTTGTTTGTTTTATGGCACAGGTAGCTCTATATCTTGCTTCTTTCAACTTTTCAGTGTTTAAACCTGGAAATTAAGTATCTTTCTCTTAATATCTTTTTTCTTTGTTTTAATGTTTCTGTCACTGCATCTGGAAAAAGATAATAGGGGGCTGTGTAGAATGAGAAGGAAAGCACCTGAGGTAGCAGCCATTGCATCTACAAACACTTTAATATTTCAGGTTTCAACATCTGTTTTGAAAGCCTCGTAGTAATAAGGGGCTGGAAATATACATGTTTTCACATATATATATATATACACACACACATTTCTACCCTCTAATGACTGTTATAATTAAGGTTATTCTTAGGGCTTGCAGGCTTAAAGAGTTCTTATTTCAATTCAGATTTGTTTGCCACTGGAGTCCTCCCAGTGTTCCTTGGGAAAATCATCCTGATGCTTGGATAGTTCAACATCTGAACCATGCACACAGACTTTGTCCTGGAAAGCCTGACCTAAGCTGTGGGTTCTGCTTCCCTTCACCGGAGGAGCAGTGCAGTGGGCTCAGGACTTGGCTCTGCAGCCGTTCCCATCCCTCCCGGCTCTCTGCCTCGGGGCGTTTGCCAGGGGTTCCCAGACAACAGCGGCCACTGAGCGCTGGGCTGGGCTTCCAGCCTCTGTGGCCTCATTTGCAGCACTGGGGGATAATAAGCTTCTGCCGTGTTCGGGGACTGAAGGATCTCAAACTCCTCATGCTTTCCAGACAGACAGCGAGACACCAGGCTATCAGGCAGCTTTGCTGTTGTGAGAGCACTCTTTGTCCTCCTCAAGAAAAAGCCATAAAACCTCAGCCTTTTCTGTAAAGCAGACCTGCTGCTTTCTGGTCACCTTTGATAGTAAGAGCCTGAAGTAGTCATCACTTGAAATCAAAATTATTTTCCACTAAGTTTAAGGAATTCTGGATACCTGAGCAGCTCTTCTTGGCAGCATTGTGTAAAAACGTCAGCAACAAAAAAAGTGCTTAATTTCTTTGCAAAAAGCTTCAACAGACCCGAGGCAAGGCAATCCAGGTCGTCAGCTTTGAATACGCAAATGCTATTTTGGATGCATGCATGAGCTGGTCATTGGCTGGATGAAAACGTCCAAGAAAAATCACCAAAATGCCTTGGGGAGGTTGAATTGTGGCTTTACAAGATCTTCCCGGTGAGCTGGAGTGGGCTGTGACCTGTGCACGAAATTGGTGCCTTTCAGGGGAGGAAGGCTCTCAAGTGCAGCTTTAACCGTGGCCCCACCTCAGCAGGACGGGACCCCTGGCCCCCAGCCAGGGCAGCACTGGGGGCAGCCGGCCTGGGGGGCGGCGGCGCGGTGCTCCCCAGAGGTGCTGTGGTCAGAAGCTCCAGACCGGTCCCCTCCGACAGGTAACTGATTGGATTAAGAGTCCTGTCTGACAGCGTGCCTGCTCAGCCGCATGGGCTCATCAACCTCCCCGTCCTGCCTGCTAATAAATCCAGCACCAGGGACCATTCCGCTTGATGATCTGTCCTTGGGGAGTTTTTAAGGCTTCGCTCTGTGAAAACTACTTGGAGTCTATTAAAATTGCAGCGCTGCTGTTGTCATGTCATCCCAGAGAGTCACGGAAGGTGCCTGTCACCCAGGTGGACGGTAGCTATTACATACTCAAGTGAAAAAATAGCCCCCGCTTTGGGAAGACAGGCATCCCTGCCAGAAAACTGAATGGAAGGACACTTGCTCGTCTCCTGACCTGTCATGTTGTTACTGAAAAACGCGGTAAAATCAGAAACAACTCCTCAACGCCAATTTAGTATTAAAGAGCAGGCGTTCTTTATTCACGGCGCCAGACGCACGGGGGATCGCTCCTCCTGGCGTGCGTACCTCACACACCTTTCCCGTACAACTTGTAGATCAAAATTTTAGGTATTCATACATAGTCATTATTGTCCTGTCTACTGATCGGTACAAACTTGCTTGTTCCGTATGTAAATTACTGCGCAGGCTCGGTGGTGGTCCGTGAGTCGGTGGTCGCGATCTCCCCCTGCCAGAATTGCCTTTTGCCTTCTTGGCTCTTAATCTTGGCTAGTTCTCTCAGTCCGCTCCACGAAACCGTGTTTTGTCATCCTTTTCTGACAGAAGCACGTTGTCTGTTGTTCTGTTGACATTAACGATCGCCTAGTGACTAAAATGCAGATCGACAGATACACTGATTCGTACGCTCCATGTTCCCGTAACGTAACAACATCCCTCATTGATTGATTTCATCACTTTGGTTACAACGTTAAGGGATGAGCCTGAGGAGAGGACGCACCACGCTGTACCGCAGGCGCTGTGCCATGGCTCTGCCACTGAAAACACATGCAATGCCTTTGCTGAAAGGATTAAGCAAAAGGGTAATTATCGCCCCTGGGCTCCCCGTCGTCAGCCAGGCTCTGCTGTTCCTGCTCCTCAGATACACGTGCTGCCAGCCAGCTTTCTGGGCTGCGAGAGCCCAGCAGTGGGCTCCCCCGGCCGCCACAGGCTCTGCCTCCGCTACGGCTTCAGAATTCAACCACGCCAGTGTTTGGGTAGCTCTGCTCGCAGGATGGGCTGCTGCTCTAAGAGATCTACTTGCAGTCAGCTCGTAAAGGATGTTGCCTGAATAAATTAGAAGACAGCAACTGTGGGATCTATAATATCTGTACAGAGATGTATAAATAAATTACAGTGTTAATTATTTTCTTGGATTCACCTTTGGAGAGCTGAGGGGAGGCAGCCTGAGAAGGGCTGAGTCCAGCAAGACGATGAAATATCTTCCAGCTTGTTAAGCTGCTGTGGCTTTTGACTTGACCACCATAAAACCCAATAGCCTTTGTTGTTTAAGACAAAAAGTTAATGAATGCAGAATCGCAGGCTGAGTTGCTGCAAAACATTACCGTGAGATCTTAGCTTTTGTTTTCCCTGGGCAGCCTGCATGAGCAAAGCCTGAATCTGTGTCAGGCTTGGGAGAACCTTCCAGCATCCCGGTATCGATGGCAGACCAGAAACATTCAAGCTGTTCAAATACCTGGCACATTCACAGGACACGTGTAAATGACTCGGAATGAAGCGCATGTCTGATTAACCAGATTACATTACATAAATACCAAATAATTTAAAATGATGGACAAGCAGTCTCCGCAGCTAGAGCAATGGCTTCTTCCCTGAGCAAAGCTGCCTCTGTTTCTTCCCCACAGGGTGTCACCCTAACAGAAGTTGCCTCAAATGCAGGATGCTGTCTGGAGCTGTGTGTTGGTGCCTGGATGCTGTCCCTCTGTGTGTGCTCTCACACACAGACCTTGCAGTCCGTTGCACCCTTGAAGGGAGGCTGTAAGCTGGGGATGTAGGAGGTGCTGAGCATTGGGTGGTGACCTATGAAACAAGGCTAATTTGGCTTTCTGTAGACCTTGTCACACACGAGTTGTGCCTATAGCTAGGAGGGAGCAATAAAAGGGAAGCAGTAGAGACGTTTTCTGTATCTCCAGTGCTTCTTTCCATGCTGTAGGCTTGGGACAACTGGGTCTCTTTCACTGCTGCTGCTCTACTGTAAGCTTTTTCCTAATCATTTCATTTCTGGCAGGTAGAAAATGCAAGCCTTTTTTTCCTGTAAGATGCCAATAACAGTGCTGCACACTGCAATTTAAAATCCTGTGGATGCCCTTGACAACCATTTGCTCCACAAACAGAGGCATCTGCACTCCAGAGTGTTTGATGTGCTAAGTGAAATCCCGCCTTCCCTTAGTTTACAACAATGGCAAGGAGATAAGTCTCAGAAAGTCTCGATGCTGTTGAGTTTTAGCAGTTGGAGAATAGCAACAGAGAAAAATAGACATATGGTACGTTTTCCGCTTACCACTTTGTAATACTCATCTTCAAACACTTCAGATACTTGGAGTAGAAATCCAAAAGCCAAGACTGTCTGCCGCTGCATTATTTCAAGTTTTTGTGAATCCAGCTGAGAGGATTGTGCCGAGCTCAGCCCCTCGCAGTGCGGGTACAATTCTTCTGTGCACATTGTGCGTAGCTCAGGCTGAATTTAAAATTCAGGTCCCTGCACGTTGGACCCTGCAGTGGCCTTGCTTTTGTTACAATGAGCAGTAAGAGCAGGTATTCGTCACTAATGTTATTTCAACCTTAAAATTAACGCCTATTCACAACTGTGGTATAATTTCATAGGCATCCTTATACACAGCAGTACCAAGGTAAATGCCAAGGTGGGGGGGAACAAAATTCTTTCATTAATTCCCATGTGTCATTTTTTTCACTGGTTGACAGGAATCAAAAACATAATCATGGAAGGCACCACTTTTAGAATCAAAACCCTAACTGAGGCATGGACAAACTGGCCACAACTTGTCTACCCCCTGTTTTCCCCATTCACTTTATGTTTAATCTAAAACATGTCAAAAACCGAATATGGATTCCCATATCCTGGGATACAGAAAACAATGGGATACTGGCAGCCCACAGTACCTTGGCGGTGATGGAGCCCACACATTGCGACGATTTGAGAACTCGGGTGAGTTGAGTGAGCCCTGCTTGTAAAGCGTGACTCAACTGAGGTGGTAAGCAAATGCTTGTCAGTGGAGCAGAGATGGCTGGAGATGCATCAGCAGCATGCAAAGGAATGAACTGCTCCTCATGAGACTGTGTCTCACCAAGCGTGAGCACAACAGCTTCAGCTGGTGAGCAACAGTGGCCATTAAAATGGTGGAATGTGCAAATTAATCATAATAATATTTAGAAGACAGCATTCAGCTGATCAATCACAGCCTTTTTGTTTTGCGTGCTGTAATTGTCGTTCTGAGAAGAGTTAGAGCGACTACAAAATCAAACGACTGCACGACTGCAGAGCTGGTTGTAGCTGTACCACGTGGTATTTCGACAACTCTTCCAAGGGAGTTCTCTCTCAGAGACTTTTGTTGTGTTCTTTGATGGCATGTTAATGTACACCACCCCTATTATGTGGTAGAATATCAATCCAGTTAGTCTTCCATACCCAGATCACTTATGAATTTTAGTAAAAAGCAAAGCAAATTCCAAACGCCTCTTGTTATTTTCCAGTAAGAGTTTGGCATTTGGGAAGTGCAACCTGGTGGCAACTAAACCTGCACTAAAGACTGAGGTTTACTCATGGCCCAGGCTCTATTTTGGGATCAAAATACATGTTAACATTACTGACGTCCTGGCACGGACGGTGCAAACTCATTTAATGTCTAGAGGGTCGTTACATAGACAGCTGTCTGCTAGCAACCACTTTTAAGGACGCTAATTCCTCTCACAAATTATCATGGAGACAGTAATAACTTTAAGGGACTAGTGCCCTGGTCTAGACTTAAGCAAGCGACGCAAGGATTAAAGGGTTTGTTTCCTAATACTGCTCCCTGGAGCCATTCACCCCACATTCTTGGGAATATTTAAATGTAAAATCAATATATAAGCATGCCCTGTGAACATAAACTCCAGGTGCATGTCTTCCCTCCCATGACATGTGGTGTGAGCCTCTGACACCGAGCTGTGAGGGCTTCACATATCTGGGGTATCTTTTCTCCCTCTCCTTCCGTTGCAGAAGGTATCTTGGCATGGCAACCAGAACTAGCCTATGAAACAGCCAACGCTACATGGAGGGTATGGGGGCTTTACAAGGGGATTTCCAGGATATTCTGGTGCCTTTGGACTAAAACATCTTTTCTGTTCCATTGCTTTGCCCATGTGAAGACATTTCTTCTTATGGGTATATGGTCGCATAGCTGCAGCAAGCCATGGGGACTGGACAGGAGGACGGGTAACTGGAGTGACTGCTGCCAGTCCTGCTCCTGGAGGCATTTAGTCCTGCCATGTCTGCTGTGGGAATCATGTGCCAGGCTCTGGGAAAGTGACAGGTCTGTAAATTGTCAAAGCTCACCTGCAATTGCACAAGGCTGCGAGCCTGCTGATGTGGTTCATCATACAGTTAAAACAAATCTCTATCCTATCAGATCATTAGTTGTCCAAGAACTTGTCCTTGCCGCAGTCTCCTGGATGATCAAATGGGTATCCTCAAGCTCTCCAAAGCTTTCTTCATGCCAGCAGCTAACGGAGGCAGCAGTTCATGCAGCCGTCTCTGGGCCCTGCTCTGGGAGCTCGTGGACCTTCTGGGGACACTGTCCAGGATCTTTGGGGAATGCTTGGGAACTGTCGAGAAACTCAAGCATGCCTGCTGCTGTCAGGCAAGGATGAGGTAAGGGGAGCCACAGTGCTGTGTGCCAGAGGAAGCTCTAGCAGCTTTAACAAGCAACCCTTGACCCAGGGTGCCTGGAGCCTGTGTTGCAGCTGCCCCTGATTAGGGAGGGTCCACCATGCTTCAGCTGGTGCTTGGGAGAGCCCTGTATGAGAGCCAGACCCAGGGCACAGCTCCAAGAGGCAGGAGTTCGCATAGAGGCGTGCAAAGGAGGGGTCCTCAGCTGATTTCGTACCAGCACAACCAGTTTCAGATGTGGTGATGCAGCACAGGGCAGTTTCCCCAGCAGATGTTGGCTCAGTTGCCCCAGCCAGGACAGAGGCTTTCATGCAGGTGGAGCTCTGGGTGCTGGATGCAGCCCTCCAGGTCCCAGGCTGCAGGGAGTGCCTGGGGCTCTCTCTGGGGCCTGGAGTAATGTCCCTCTGTCCTGCAGGAGGTATGCTATCTTGGCAGAGCTGTGCTGCCAAGTGATGGAGCTATGAGCAGGCTGCACAGCATCAGCAGGAGGTAAATGGCATCTGCTCTAAGACGCAACAGGTTGAAGATCCTTGGGTCCCACCTGCAATAGGGAAGCAGGCAGTATCTACCCCCAGTATCAAGGTAAGTGAAGCCGCTGGGCAAGGGGAAGGATGGAGGCTGGTGACTTCTGGCACCAAGAGGAAGGCTCATGCCTCACCTAACAGCACACAACTGCAAAATAGCTTCACTGCCCTCAAAGCTGAAGAGAAGCCAGATGTGCTTTCAAGCAAAGAACCTGGGCCACCTAACCCTGAACCACCAGGAAGAAGCAGTGAGTGACAGTGTGTGAGGCCCTGCTGTGGGGGACAGAAGCTGATCTGATCTATCATTTAGAGAGTTCTGCTGCCTGCCATGGGGCCTGGCTCTAAGATGTTGTGGAGGGATTGCCGAAGACCATGGGACCTTATTTACAGGTCAGCATCTGTTGGGGAGGGACAAGATCCACCTCACCAAGTGGCCAAGTGTACCTTTGCCAGCAAGGTGGCTGACCTGGTAAGGAGGGCTTGAAACTAGAAATCATGGGGGAGGGAAAGAGTAATCAGCAGCCCTTCAAGGGAGCGACAGGCAGGGCTGATGAGCAGGGGACATGGGGTGATGTGACAAGAACAGAACACAAATCTAATGGGGCTTAAGCAGGGTCACCTCCAACACTTGCATAGAAGCAATGAAGTGCCTACAAGGCACCGTTATGAAGAAATACTCAAAAACCCTTCTGGGAAATCAGCATGCCGGTGCCTCTCCAAAGTGCATGTACACTCATGCGTGTGGTGTGGGCAATAAACCTGATGAGCTAGAAATCTGTGTGCAGCTGCAGGGCTCTGAGCTTGTTGGGACTGTGGAGACACAGTGGGATGGCTCCCATGACCTGAGTGTTGCAATGGAGGAACACAGGCTCTTCAGGAAGGACAGGCTGGGAAGATGAGGAGGGGGAGTTGCCATCTATGTGAGAGAGAAGCTGAGTTCTGCCTGGGGGTGGATGAGGAGCAGAGAGTTTATAGGTTAGGATTAAAGACAGGATAGGTACAGGGGACATTATAGTGGGTGTCTGCTACAGGCCACCTGTCCAGGAAGAACAAGCTGATGACGCCATCTTTTCAGATAGGTAAGAGTACCCTTGCATTTGCAGGCCCTCGACCTCATGGGGACTTCAACCACTCCAATATCTGTTGGAGGGACAACACAGAAGGACATAAGTAACCCAGAAGCTTCCTGGAGTGTATTGACAATAAATTCCTCCTCCAGGTTATAGAGGAGCCAACAAGGAGCTCTACTGGACATCATACTGACCAACAATGAGAGGCTACTTGGGAATGTGAAGGTGAAAGACAGCCTCAGCTGCAGTTACCATGAGATGGTGGACTTCACCCTCCTCCCTGCCTTCAGGATCCTGAAAGGCAAGCTCACAGTCCTGGGTCTCAGGAGAGCAGATTTTGACCTCTTCAAAGATCTGCCTAGAAGAGTCCTGTGGGATCAGGCCCTAGAGGGAGGAAGGGCTCAAGAAAACTGCTTCAAGCATCAAGTCCTCCAAGAATAAGAGTAGTCCACCCCAACAAGCAGGGAAATGGGCAAAAATGCCAGGAGGCCTGTGTGGATGAACAAAGAGCTCCTAGCCAAACTCAGACATGAAAAGGAAGCATACAAAGCGTGGAAACAAGGACAGGTAACCTGGGAGGAATATAGAAGCTGTGTCTGGTCAGGGATGTCAAAGACAACAAGAAGGGCTTCTATAATTACATAGGGGACAAAAGCCAGTCTAGGGAATATGTGGGCCCATTGCTTAGTGGGATGGGGGACCTGGTTACACAGGACATGGAAAAGTCTGAGGTACTGAAGGCCTTCTTTGCCTCAGTCTTTACTAGCAAGGCCAGCCTTCAGGAATCTCAAGTCCCAGAGACCAGGGGAAAGGCTGAAGCAAGGAAGATGTAACTCTGATGGAAGAGGATCAGGTCAGGGAATACTTAAGCAAACTGGACATACATAAATCCAATGCTGACTGGAGCTGGTGCTGAGAAAGCTGGTGGGTGTCATTGCAAGGCCACTCTCAATGATCTTTGATCAATCATAGTGATAAGAAGAAGTGCCACGAAATCTGGACAAGTACAAATGTCACTCCTGTCTTCAAGAAGGAGGACTCAGGGAACCACACTGCAGTCAGCCTCACCCTGATCTTGGAAACCATTTCCAGGAACACTAGAGGCAAAAAAATCTCATCGGGGTAGTCAGCATGGCTTCACCAAGGGGAAGTCATGCTTGACCAATTTGAAAAACTCCTGTGCAGAAGTGACTGGCCTCGTAGATGGGGGGAAAGCAGTGGATATTTTCTACTTGGACTTCAGGAAGGCCTTTGATGCTGTTTCGCATCCTCTTAGACAAGTTTTTGAAGCTGGATGAGGAGATAGTGAGTTGGGTTGAAAATTGGTTGAATGGCCACACTCAGAGGATGGTAATCAATGGCACAAAATCTAGTTGGAAACCATTAAGTAGCAGACCACTTCAGGGGTCAATATTGGGTCTGCTCCTGTTTAACCTGGCATGCTGTGTCCAGTTCTGGACTACTCGGTAAGAGACATGGACATACTGGAGGGAATCCAACAGAAGGCTGTGACAATGATTAAGGGGCTGGAGCATCTCACATATGAGGAAAGGCTGAGAGCTGGGACTGTTCAGCCTGGAGAAGAGAAGCCTCAGGGAGATCTTATCAATGTATATAAATCCCTTAAGGGAGGAATAAAGGTTAGGGAGCCAGGCTTTTCTCAGTGGTGCCCAGTGACAGGACTAGAGGCAACAGGCATAAACTGAACCACAGGAGGTTCCCTCTGAATGTCAGGAAACATGTTTTAACTGTGAAGATGATTGAGCATTGGTACAAGCTGGCCAGGGAAGTTGTGGACTCTCCCACCTTTGAGGCATTCAGAAGATGTCTGGACGTGGTCCCACGCAACTGGCTGTAGGTGGCCCTGCTTGAGCAGGACAGGTGGACAAGACAACCTCCAGAAGTCCCTTCCAACCTCAGCCAGTCTGGGAATCTGTGATTCTTCACATGCAATGGAAAGCTGGAAAGAACATTGGGAAGTCTTTAGAGGTAATGCCAACTTCCAGTTCTCTAATGCTAATGAAGAGGATCCAACATAGGTATTGCTAATGAGCTTAGCTGCTGGTTTAGGAGGGAGCAGCATTTTGCACAAACAGACCCTCGTGATCTATAAGTTGGTCATAGCCTTCCACTTTAAGATTTGACAGAGGCAGCTGCTGTAGAGCCAAACTTCTTTATAGATTTCAAGTGTCTTTCTATGATAAGTCACAGAAATGTTGAAAGCAACATGTTTCATAGGAATGAGGAGAAGCTGAGGCAGTTGGCTTGATCAGCCTGGAAAAGAGAGGATCTTGGGCAGGATTTTACCACAGTCTTCCAATATCTGCAAGGAGGCCATCAGTGGGCAAAAACACAATGGTAGGAGGACAAGAGATGACAGGAGTAAATTTAAAAAGAGCTTGAAGGCAGAATTTAAAGAGAACCTTTTCCCCCTTAATAACAGTCTAGCAGTGAGACAGCTTGTCCAGAGAGGTTGTGCAGTCTCCATTTTGGATGTTTTCAAGACCAAACTGGATCCTGGGTAACCTGCTCTGTCCTCCTAGCTGGCACTGCTTCAAACAGCAGGTTGGACTTGTATGGTGGGTTGACCTTGGCTGGCTGCCATGCGCCCACCAAGCTGCTCTATCACTTTCCCTCCTCAAGTGGACAGGGGAGAGAAAATAAGACAAAAGGTCAAAGTAAGGACAAGAAGAGATCATTCAACAGTTACTGTCATGAGCAAAAATCACTTGACTTGGGGTAATTAATTGAATTTATTGCCAATCTAAATCAGAGCAGGATAATGAGAAATAAGAACAACCTTAAAACACCTTTCCCCCCTCACCTTCTTCCTGGGCTCAGTTTCACTCCTGAATTCTCTACCTCCTCCCCCTGAGGGTGCAGGGGGACAGTGGAATGGGAGTTGTGGTCAGTTCATCACATGTTGTTTCTGCCGCTCCTTCCTCTTCACACACTTGCCCTGCTCTAGCGTGGGGTCCCTCCCTCAGGAGACAGTCCTCCATGAACTTCCCCAACATGGGCCCTTCCCATGGGCTACAGTTCGTCACAAACTGTTCCAGTGTGGGTCCCTTCCACGGGATGCAGTCCTTCAGGAACTGGCTGCTCCAGACTGGGTCCCCCATGGGGTCACAGGTCCTGCCAGCAAACCTGCTCCAGTATGGGCTCCTCTCTCCAAGCACCTCCTCCCCCACCTTCTTCACTGACCTTGGTGTCTGCAGGGTTGTTTCTCTCACATAGTCTCATTCCCAGCTGCTGTTGTGTGGTAGTTTTTACCTTTTCTTAAATCTGTTATCACAGAGGTGTTACCACCATCACTGATGGGCTCAGCCTGGCCAGTGGTGGGTCTCTCTTGGCACTGGCTGCAACAGGCTCTGTCAGACGTGGGGGAAGCTTCTGGCATCTTCCAGAAGCCACCCCTGTAGCCCCACCTCTATCAAAACCTTGCCACATAAGCCCAAGACAACTACAAGCCTTCTGAGGTCCCTTCTGACCTGAATTATCCTGGAAAATAGATAAAATCTGAAGAACCTTCCACAGGAACATGGGCACATTGACACCCATCGTGCTACTCGGCTGAACCCAGACAGGAGCAACACTGGCACTACTGAGGGATGCTTCTTACCAGACTAAGGTTTGCTACTGTGAAGGACTACTTTCCCTCAGGAACCGGACTATGCTGGTTTCTTTCCTACCATTGCATGCAGAGATAGCATCCATTTTGGTGAAAACAGCACCATGTTTGCTTGTACACTCAGAGGTACCAGACTTTGGGCTTCTTAGAGGCGCTGTGTCAGTGTGAAGATCTGCAATACCTGCTGCACACCCTCTCCTGACCATGCTTCTACAGAAACATCTAGAGTTGTAGCTTAGCAGCACCCACAAGCACTCCTGTCCAAGCAGCTATTGACAGGAGCTGCAAGAGACTGTTCCTGACCACAGCCACCAGGTCCACCTCCCATGTATCATAGGCACCTGCCAGAGAGACCCAATGGAGCCAAGAGGACAGACCGCTCTCTACATCTTCATCCTGTAGCATATTCCAAGACTTTCTTTCACTTTCCCCAGAAAAGGAATGGTTATTCTAAAGGTAGCAGGTTGTCCTGTCTTCACTGCAGGCAATTTTTGAAAGTTGGTTAGCAAGACCATAAGATCACTGCTGCACGCATTGACTCTGTGGGACGTGCAGCCCATGGGCTTTTGTTTCCCTGTGGAGTGGCGAGGGATTCAGGACTAGTGGCCAGATGTGCTGTGCTACCTAGCTGGAAAAGATTCACAGTGGAATGAAGGTCTTCCTGCCAGGAAGATCATAATGAATGGACTTGTTTCCAGTCCCCACACCTGATGTCTTGATTCTGAGTAGCTGATTCTCCTTTGAAATGTGCTGCTTCAGACCTCAATAGTTCTCCTAGCCACGGCACCACCAGGACAAACTCAGGTATCCGGTGGGCTACGTGGCTGGTGGTTGCAGCAAATGGAGTTGCTGTGTTTTCTTTCAGATTCTCTTTCACGGTTACTGTGATGACAGACTTTTGGCCCAATACCTTGCAGCCTGTTGCACGCATGCAGTCACCCCCTCTCCATCGTGGCCATGCCTTATTGCTTAGCTAGGCCGTGTGTTCAATGGAGAGGCTGTGACAGCGTAACTCCAGTGTGGTGGCTGCCACAGTGGGGAGAGGGCCAGTCACTGCTGGGCTGCCTGAAACCATGCTAAAATGTGCCATTCTTGCTTTCTCAGCTAGTGCAGATCCAGCCTCTTTGTCTCCCCTAAGATGTGTATGTAGAGCCTGGCACCGACAGGGTGGACATCGTGCTGCTGAGCTGGCACATAATCAGCAAGCTGCAAATGGGGCAGTTCATATCAAAGTGGAAATGCAAATTCCAGGATAAATGCTCTACTGGCACTGATTGATTGTAGTCCTAGAGAGGCGAAAAAAGAATTTAGCAGTTAGAGCTGTGAGGTGCCAGAGCAGTGGAGACGCAGAAGCATTAACCTGAACCGGTGCAAAAACCTCGAGTGTAGTGGGTGAGGACACTGTTGCAGGCTAGAGCCTGCTCCTCTGCACTGCCCCCGTCTCCCGCTCTGCTTCATCCACCTTCCCACAGAAACAGACCTCACTGCCACAAGTCATGCAAGTTTTGAAGCTAACATGTCCCAGCCACAGGAGAGAGATGAGAAGGATTAAACTGCATCTGTACCTTGTCTCCATGTCAGGAGAAACATGGTGGGTGCTAGTGCATGGCTATTTCTTTCCTTACCCCTTGGTATCAAAACAACATTTATATCACCCAGAGGTAGACTCCGTTCAGAGTACGGCTGTGAATAGTTTGTGACCTGCCTTCAGCTTTCAAGCAGTTATCTTTGCCTCCATGAAAACCTTTCAGAAAGGTGTGGATCTGATACAAAACAAGTCCTGGGAGCACTGGGGGAGACCATGTCCCACATCACCTGCTAGTCCACAAGGACCCCCATCCCTCTTGCACACCCCCTTGGCAAGTGTGGCAAACTGTTCATTTGGCAGAAGGTTCCCGTGGCCACCTTGTCCCATGCTGAGCTCCAGGTCCAACTGTGTCACATGGACTTCTGTCTTTTTGTATTCTGTTAAATTAATTCTTTATAGCTCCCCACTCTCATGCCAGTTTTACAGCTGGTGTATATATTAGTCTGTTAATGGTTATCTCTCATAATGATTTTTATAAATATTTATGTATGTCTCTTTATTAGTTATTATTAATACAACTGGTATACAGCATCTTCACTGACATTTTGATGTCACCCTTTAGAATCATTGAGGTTGGAAAAGACCTTTAAGTCCATCAAGTCCAACACCACCATGTCTCCTAAACCGTGCACTGAAGTGCCACGTCTACATGTCTTTTAAATACCCCCAGGGACGGTGACTCCCCCACATCTCTGGGCAGCCTGTTCCAAGGCCTGACCACTCTTTAAGGGAAGACATTTTCCCTCATCTCCAACCTAAACCTCCCCTGATGCAGCTTGAGGCCATTTCATCTCGTCCTGTCACTGGTGGCTTGGGAGAAGAGACCGACCCCCCCTCACTCCAGCCCCTCTCAGGCAGCTGCAGAGAGCGAGAAGGGCTCCCCTCAGCCTCCCCTTCTCCAGGCTAAACCCCCCCAGCCCCCTCAGCCGCCCCCCAGCACACTTGTGCTCCAGACCCTGCCCCAGCCCCGCTGCCCTTCTCTGGACACGCTCCAGCCCCTCAAGGCCCTTCTTGTCCCGAGGGGCCCAAACCTGAGCCCAGCATTCGAGGTGGGGCCTCCCCAGTGCCGAGCACAGGGGCCCCATCCCTGCCCGGCTCTTGCTGGCCACACCAGTGCTGACACGAGCCAGGCACATTCTCCCTCCCGACAGTTTGAGAGTGCGTCAGGGCACAGAGGGCATCTGCAAATATCTCCCAGGGCATGGAGGGGTGCAGCACTGGGAATGTGCCGGTTTTTGTCTTTCCTCCCCAGGTTCCCTCTGGGTCAGATCATCCTTCAGTCAGGCAAGGACCTCAAAATCCATGGATGTTACTGTGTGCCTTTTGTGAACCTGGCCCTTCATCAAGACGGGGATTCCTTCAGAGAGTCAGATGCCCAAGTAACAAGGGAAATGGAGCAACACAGTTGTTTTTTCCCCTTAGGGGAACTGTTGGAGCTCTCCCACAGGTCACCTGAGGCCTGGCACAGACACCTCTCACACTGTCCTGGGAGAGTCACGCAACACACAAGTGTGGTCCTTCTGTGTCCACTTTTAGATAAACTGTCCCCGTTTGCTGCATTTGCTGACGAATGGTGGGCATCCACCTGGCAATGATCCTGCAGGGAGGCAGGTGATCCACTCTGTATGGAGGCATGTCAGATTTAAGGATTTGCAGACTAAAAATGAAGCTTATGTTAGGGAGGAGTAGTCAAACAACCGCCAGAGAACCATTTTATGAGGTTTTGATGGAAAATGTTGTGTCGGAGAAGCAGAGTCAGGAGTAACAGGAAAGGGACGTGTCAGGGACAGAGCTGATGCATCTTGGCATCTTCCTTTGGTTGGCAGGGAGGCGCTGGGAGCCTGGCAGCAGGGTGCACACCAGCAGGCTGCTGAGGTCAATCTCACCTGGCTCATTTCTCAGCTCTGCTACACTGCTGACCCCAGAGTGGGCACAGGGCAGTTGGGGCTGATCCTGCATTCCCTGTGCTCCAGTACCCCCCATGCTCTGCCTCTTCTCCAGGTTTGTACCGTGACAGTCCATCCCCACCTGCCCAGCAGTGGGGCTGCCGGAGTCCTCTTTTCCTCCATAGCGTGCACACACACACGTTTGCATGTGCTCTCCTACCCAACGCCTTGTGCCACGCAGCCTCGACCGATGCGTGGAGGCTGAACCCACCTACCCCACAAAGGGATGCTCACAGCTGTGGGTGCAGGTGATGCCATAGGACATGCCCCATGGGAAGCCGTGCTGTGGCTAAAGTGGCTTGAGAGGGTAACTCAGGCAGCAACGGACTATCCGAGATGCCATCCTATGCAAGACAGTCATGATGCCTCCCGAGCAGGACACACAAGAGGAGGAAATTCCCAAATTCAGCACCTGAACTGAGCCGGAGGCTGTTGGGGTTTGGAACTGGAGTACTTGCTTAGTGTATGGATACAGTGATTAGGCAATTAAAAATGCTAAGGGATAACTGATAGGAAAACTCCCGGTGCCTTGTATACTGCTTTGATTCAACCACTCAAAGGGGTGAGGACAGCTGGGGCTGCAGCTGGAGAGCTGCATCCCAGGCCACTGTTTGGTCACCTGCACCTATCCTGCTCCTTTTCCTAGCTGCTTTGTGGGTAGCTAGGAGTAGAGAAGCTGTTACTGGAAATCCAGTGGCAGATCAGATGATATGGATAAACAAGCCTGGCCTGGGATGAGGAAGGCTGAAAAAGGCAGTTTTGGCCAACAGGTTTCCAGCTCCACCCTTGGGAGGTGGTATCTGAAAGCATCCAGGAGAGGCACATGCCAATGGGGAGAGGGCCCAGGGTGTATTTCAATCTCTCACTGCAGGGGGAGTAAATTGCACAACCTTTCAATAGGAGGGGTGCAGAAAGACTATTGGTGAAGCATTTTGGATGCCCTGCACAAAAACCAAACCATCTGCTGGTGCACGGACTGGGGTGGAAACACAGTGCAGAGCTGTTATCCCCACACACATCCCATGGCTGTTCTGGCTCTGGCACAGCAGGGTCATCCTCGCTTGCCGAGGGCAGGTCTGCCAGCCTGTTGCACCCAAGGCTATTTGAACACGTGCAGATGCCGCCACCAACTTTTTGTGTCACTGGCACAAGTCACCGCTAGTTTCTAATGGGTATCGGATATATAAGTCTGGGTATTGGTTTTAATTACTAAACACCTAAAAGCTTCAGATGGAAACAGGTACTCTTGAAAAGCTGAAAATGAACTGTTTCACAGCTGAGGCCACACCCGCCGCTTGACAGCAATCCGAGTAGAAGATGTAGGTAAAACTTCTGCATTTTTTTCTCTGTGAAGACCTCTGCAGTAGCGTGCAGTCCCATATTACCACAGGAGCACTTTTTGAAAAGCCTGGGCAGGGCGGGGGCGGCGATGCTCTTACCCTGCTCTCCTCGTGTTAGCGGCAGCGGCCGCGCAGGCACTTGGTGTTGCCGCGGGCTGAGCGCAGCAAGCGGTGGGTGGGTGGCTGGGAACCCCTGCCTTTGCCATGTGCCATCACAGTAGGTTGCCCAGACCCCCTGCCCCATGGCAGTGATGGCAGCGTACGTCTCCAACAGCAGCCGTGCCACAGCGCTTGCGGGCTCCTTTCCCGTTTCGGCAGCTGCCCCGAACTGCGGGTCCGGTGTGGGCTGCCGCAGCTGCAAACAGCAGCACAGCAGCTGCTCTGTGCCTCATGTCTGTGCGCCTGCCAGCGGCGCCGGAGGCTTGGTGCCTTGCTGTCCCTCCATAATGCAGAGACTCCACCGGGCTGGGACAGGCACCTGTTTTAAATGGGGAAGTTATACTCTGTATTCTGCTAATCTGACCGTGCATAGCCTGGATCCTGAAAGGAATAGAGCCTCTCATGGCAGGCAGGTTTGCAAAATTTATTTCCAAAGCTAGTAATTTAGGCGATGGGGAGAGAAGTTTTCACCCTTTGCTGCTGCTGTGTGCAGGTCCCAGGGAAGAAGCTTGTCATTGTGTTGAGTAGCTGGTTTTGCTGAAAATGGACATTAATTTTTGCAAAAGTTTCAGCTTCCTTCAAACCCACTGGTATTTTAATAGAAGAGTGTGTAGTGACTGAAGTCAGGACATGAGTGGTAGATGCCATAGCTGAGCATAGGGTGCCCTGCTAGACTGACGCTTCAGAGGAAAAGCGAAATGCCCCTTCATGCTTCGATTGCCCGAGCCGGCTGAGGAGATGGTGCTGGCATTTGCTGTTGATGGCTGTGCTCGGTTACCGTAGCTGCTGTCGGGGTATGTGATGGGGGTCATGCAGCTTGAGGTGAGCACACAGATGATGTGCAGATGGCCCTTGTGAGTCGCGGTGCAGTCCAGCCCCCAAACTCATGGGAGCACAAAGGAAAAGGTGTTTCACTTTCATACTATTTCCCTCCCTGGAGTAATGAATTCCAGCATTGAAAAGAAATGTGAATAGTATCAAGAGAACCCGAGATCTGGAGCAAGGAAGACCCTGCCTCTGCCCATTGCTTCTCTGGACTTTGGAAAAGAGGCAGGGAGGAGCCAGCACCAGCCTAAGACACGCAGAGAAAGGGGTAGACATGTGTCTCAAATACATCAGTGCACGCTCATGGTGGCCTGCTTGCAGCTGAGGATCCGTCTCCTGGGGAACCAAGCATGTCCAGGTGCTCCAGAGGCAGAACAAAGTGAAAAATTTCTGCTCTCAGCTATTACAGTGAAGTCTTTTTTCTCTCTACAGTTGATAAGCCTAGGCTGGGGCAGGCGAGAGGAGAGGCAAAGGCTCAAAGGGGAAGGGGGTCTCCTGGCAATGTTGGATCTTCTGTTATGCACTGGAAACAGGTTGGGGTACTTGGTGCTGGGCTGAAGTTTCCAGTCTTTAGCACTGAGGTTACGCAGGTGGCTCAGTGCTCAGCTCACAGTGCTAGGCAAATAGTTTCCAAGATGTATATCTGAAAAGGAATAAGCACAAGTGTTTCTTCCCTTGCTGTAACGCTGATCAGGAACAGATTTTAGCCCCTTTTGTTTCCTCAGCTATGCTGAAACTTAAACTTAGCTGGAATAAAGCTGATGGATTTTCTTTGCAAAGTCCCTTGGGAATGGAGGAGGTCTCTCCCACGTCTTTTCCAGTGTGTGTGTTAGTGGGTTTTTGCCGAGGAAAAAGCACTGGAAGTCTGTCCTGTCAATGCCGCCAGTGTTGCAGAGCCACAGACCTTATAGCTGTCCGCTTGGCCTTGTCCTGTTCCCTCCCTTTGGGTGACGGTCAGGGCTCACTCGCCGGGGGCTGGTCAGGCACAGGAGACCGCTGGCACTCCTGCCGCGGGCTGCGCCGTGCCAGGCTGGAGAGCATGCTTTGCTGAGTCTTGTGCAACCTTTCTGCCCCCCTCCCAAATAAGCTACTTATCCCCATTTACCATTTCCACATCAGTCCCTCTTTTGCTGATTTTACACCCTCCTTTGGTCATTTTGGCCCAAACAGCTGTGGTGCGCTGCAACTCCCTTTCAGTCTCTTTCCCCGGAGGGGAGGTGCCCCCACAGCCCGTGCACCCTCCATCATCTCCTGTTTTTGCCTAATTAGTGTAACCCCTGCCTGGAGCAGGCCAACCTTTCCCCCTTCCCTTGTCTGCAAAGTCCAGTCTTGCAGCATTACCTAGCTTAATCTTGAGCAGAGGACGGCAACTTGCCCACGTGCTTTTGTACTTCAACCCTCCGTTCCATGAAGTCAATAACGTGTTTTAGATTTCAGCTGGGATGGGGAGGTGGTGTGTGTGTCCAAAAACGAGTTCCCTAAGTGCACTGTAGGGTGCTCATGCATTTGTGTGTCTGTACCATAGTCCTCAGTGGGGAATTCACAAACTGTCCCCAAAACTTGCGGGGGGTGGGCATAGGGCAGCTCAAGCTGCATGTGAAAAGGGGCGTATGGGAGAAAGTTACAGGACCCCTAACCAGGTATTTGTTATTTAACATAAACATTTATCTTTATAAATATATAATGTATGATACTATAGTATCAGATATAGAAATATGTATTTCTGTAAATATTTATATGCATGTATTGTATTTATATAAATATTTTTGTGTGTGTGTGTTTTCCAACAAACAGACAATATGCATTCTCCTCTTGTTAACATTATTTTGATAATCAATATCCTATGCTTGTCTTGTTTTTTCATACAACACAATTTTCTAATGCACTGCCTGCTGGCTAAAAATCACTGCATCCAGCAGGGCACGCTGCCCTTCCCACCCACACCCCGGCCCTCAGTCTGCCTCAGCCAGAAATAAGTCACCCACAGAGCAGCTCCTAGAGGGGCACCACAGCACCCTCTGCACAGCTCTGGGGTGCGTCCAGACCTGGGCTAGAGCCCAGAAAAAGCCCAGACCTGGCTGTGTGCTCTGTTCGTCTACAGTGACAAATCCTGGTCGAGCCCCAGCTCTGTGAAGGGAATGAGCCTCGTGGGGAAGGGCAGCCTGGGCGCTAACAGTTGGAGTTGCTGACGTTGTTCTCCTGGGTTGCTGATGGGAGAAGAGGTCTCACAGTGGACAGGGGTGTTGGGCTAATTGCTTCTGGGGGACAAAACCTGTGATCGCTGCAAACAGCCCCCCAAGCCCCTCTGTGTCCCTGTTCCTGAGCCACCTCAGTTCCCTGCCTCCCTCCCCATCTGTCTTGGGGCCAGAGGCAGTGGCAGCCACCCTCTCTCCTTCCACCACCCCCTGCCCAAGGAATGGGATGCAGCTCCTGCACCATGTGGGGGTCCTGAGCACTGGAGGCACATGCTGCAGCTCCCAGGGTCCGGCTGTCCTGCAGAACCCCTGCCTGGTGGTCTGGCACGAACCCTCTGTGCCGGGAAGCTGACGGCCTCTGGGGAGCTACCTACTGCCTGCAGGTCTGGCGCTTTTATCATGCACACTAAGAGGAGACATAATCAATTCCCCAGTTGGCACTTTGCACTGAATACCCACTTTTTCAGTCTGATAGCAGGACTAAATTAGTTATTTAGCAATGAGACCCTAATTTAAAGTGAGCAACTGCCCTGACAAGGATCATTGTTCAAGGCCGTCCCCCCTTTGCTTTCAGATGAGAGGCCCACCAATCCCTGGAAGGTGATAAATAGACAATTAGAAAATAGATATATTTTGTTAGTTCTACAAAGCTCCCTGGTGCTGTCAGGCTCACAATAAAGGGGGCTCCGGTAAATTGGTGGGCAATGAAAGCCAGCTGTACGGTCATCACTCCTACAGACACAAAGCCATATGTGGCCATTTACAGGACATCCCTGAGAATAGATGGAGCCAATAAGACCAGAGGGAACTAAAAATACTTGACAAAGTTGGCTGCTCTTCATTTAACAAGAATAAAATATCTAATGGAGTGTAATGGAAGCCATCAATCACCCCTGCGTAAAGCGCGGCTTTAATACTCTACTTTTAACTATTAGTGCAAGTTTTTATTCATCTGTAATAAGTCAGAAATTAGTATCTCCTATGTGGAGCACGGTGATGTTGTGCAAGGGCTAACAAATGGTGTAGGCCCAGCAGCACCACCACAAAGCAAATCCAGACCTAAAGGCTGGGGGAGAGAACACAAAGAGGACCGTAGGTGAAGGCAACCACCTCTTCAAACATGATGACATATCTGCGCGTCCTGTCCAGGAAACATTCCTTTTAGGCTTGCGAGCAAGCTGGCGTTGCGTCCTTTTACTTATCCTTATCTCCTTCTAGGCAGGGAGTGAGGAGTAGGTGTCACGGAAAGTCCTTCAGTTATCTGCTTATTAGGGAAAAATATTTGAAGTGCTTCTCCTGGAAGCGCAAATCAGAAAGTCAGAAGCTCCTGGCACTTACTCTGTTCTGCAAAGCAGGATTTTAGTGTAGAGCTTAGCACCAGACCTGTGCCACATCACGTGTAGGTTGAGCATGAAATGGAGCCAGGTCACAACACAGCATTTGCCTTCAAGGCCATTCACACCATATGAGTGGCACTATATAGTAATCACTGCGGTTTTAAGAAGCTACTTCTTAATGTAGCCAGTTGGGCCACCAAATGTCAAATTTCATCAGAATAAAGCCCAAAAACTTTGCCGTGTGTTACCACTGCTATAAAACAGGACTCATCACTCGGTCTCTTGTTCGTGTGCGAGAGGCAGGCAGACAAAGCTGCTACAATGTGTGGAAAAGGGTATTTATTAACCATGGAGCCATGACGCTCACAAGAGAAAAACACACATCAGCAAGTCAGAAAGTGCTGGCCGTACACCCGAGGGTTCAGACTCCCACCCCCATAAAGTCGGGGTCTTTGCCTGCATTTAAAGATGGCATATGCTGCAAGGTAACTGTCTGCTCTTGCCTATTTTTAGCGGCTCTCCCAGGACAAGAGTTGTAATTTATTTTGCAGAACACCAAATGTCACATCCTATGAGTACTTTGTTGTACAAAATGCAATATAGTAGCTGGAGAAAAGTGACCTTCCATAATGGAAGTGTCCTATAGAACTAATAGAAAATGATAACCAATAGGTTTTACCAGATAATTATATCCCTCTTCTAGAACAGTTCTAAAAAACCAAGGACATCTCTCTCCATAACATTATGCGGTTCAGGCTTGTTTGGTTTGGGCTTTTTTTTCACTCTTTCAATTCCTTTAGAACCAGATTCGTTTAATCTCTGGCCATGTATAAGAAATTCCTGTTGCTGTTGTCAGGGTTTCAGATGCAAGGATTAACCCTTTGACTCTGATCAACCACCCTGCCCTTTCTGCAGGCATGGTGACTTACCACAAGCTTACAAGGTCTACACAGTCTCCCAGATCTAGCTTAACTGATCTTAAATCTATTATGTTTTATTTCCATGGGAGTTGCTGACTGGGTAACAATTATGGACTTCTTTATATATGGCCACAGCCACACATGAATTGCAGGCTTTACATCTCCTCTGCTGCTGTAGGGTGCCATCCTGAACTGAAGCCTCTTTTGTGAGGTCTTCTTGGTCTTTTTTTGAAAGATTTGGACTTGGTAAAGATATCGAGTGAAGGACACGTCCCTTGACACACAATTACCATGTCAGAGCAGACTAATAATTTACTGACCAGTAATGTACCAAACACTTTCAGGGGAAAAAAGGCTCTGTTTTTTACACATGCACTGTTCAGTCCCACTGCATCTTATCGAAATGGCAAGCTCCCGAGGTGAGCGGCCCTGGTGCTGACACGAGCTGCAGTGGAGTGCTCCAGCATGGTGCAGAGTGGGGGTTTCCTGAACTGGGGGAACCTCAGGGAGAGACGAGAGACCCACCAGGAGCCCACAGCTCATGCGGTGGTGGCTGGCAGGACCTGGGTGGTCCAGAAGCAACGATGGCCAAGCCCCTGGGGACCGCTAGTGACCAGGAGTGCCATGAACAAGGTGGGCAAACAGGGTGTGGCACATCAGCAAGGGCGTGGCACAGCAGATTGCACGGAAGGATGTGCAGGAAGGGCACCAAAGCCCTGCCAGCTCCAACAGGGAGCAATGGTACCCACCCAGCAGAAGACCACGGCCTCTCTAAGCTCTGCCCCCACTATGACAGCTGTGGCTTCCCAGAGCTGCACCCAGGTGGAGGAACTCCTCTGCTGAATGACAGAGGTCTGGGAGAAGGCGAGTAGGTTGAGGAGTATCAGGGAGTGCAAAAGAGAGGCAGAGAGAGTACTGGGATTGCACCCTACCTTCTCTGGGACAGCCCCATCAGGCAGGCAGGATATGACACGGAGGATTCCCTATCATCTCTCCATCTGGCTGAACATGTAACTTAAGGGCTAGGGGGCAACGGCGACAAGTCCTTGCCCAGCACAGGAGGCACGTCTCCTCTGTGACTACCCCACCTTCCCAGGTGGCCCTGCATGGCAGGTACAAGGCTCTGCAATCAGAACCCAACAGTCAGAATCACAGAATCCAAGGTTGGAAGGGACCTCAGGAATCATCTAGTCCAACCCTTCTAGGTAAGAGCATAGTCTAGACAAGATGAGGACAACGCTTCATTGAGGTTGGAGGTGTCACCAAGGTCAAGTTGGCCTATGCGTTGTGACAAAACCACTTCCATAAACACAAAAAAGCCGGATCGTTGTCATAGAAGGCTCCTTTGTGAAGGGAACAAAAGGCCCAATATGCAGACTGGACCCACTTCTTAGGGAAGGCTGCTGCCTCCCTGGTGCCTCAGTTAAAGATGTGAAGAGAAAGCTTCCTACCCTTGTACGGCCCTCAGGTTGTTATCCGTTATTGGTTTTCAGGTAGGGAGCGATGAAGTTGTGGCAAGAAGTCCAAGGGCAATCAAGAAAGTCTTCAGGCCCTTGGGATGACAGGTTAAGGGCTGAGGAGCACAAACTGTGTTCTCCTCTATGCTTCCAGTGGCAGGGAATGAAAAGGCAAGAAACAGAAAGAGCCAGCAGATCAATACCTGGCTCCGAGCCTGATGTCACTGGCAGAATTTTAGTTTTTTTTATTATGAGTTCATCTCCACGACACCAAGCCTCCTGACAACAGATGGGATGTACCTGCCTCAAAGCAGGAAAAGGATCTTTGCGCATTGAAAAAGCTTTAAACTAGTTTTGAAGGGGGAAAGGAGTAATACCAGGCTCACTAAAGAACTGCCTGAGGGCAGCTTGCCAGTGTTTGAGGGACAGTGTGCTAGTGAGGTCCTTGGTTCTGCCGTGTCAGTGGAGGTAGGGGATGGAGGTCCATATGGCAGCAAAGACACAAGGGTTATTGATGTGCTGGAAAGCATGGAAGTGCCTGAGAATGGTCACGTAGGAATTAGGGCATCTCTCCCAGAAAAGGTGTTGGGATCAACAGCCCAACTGAAGTGCATTTACAGCAATGCACACAGCATGGGCAATAAACAGGAGCGGGAATCTGTTTTACAGCAGGAACACTACAATACAGTTGCCATCACGGAAACATAGTGGGATGACTCGCACGGCTGGAGTGCTGCAATGGACGGCTATAAACACTTCAGAAGGGACAGGCAAGGCAGGAGGTGTGGTGGCGTAGCCCTGTATGTTAGGGGGTGTTTGGATTGTCTAGAGCTTAATGATGCAATAACAGGGTTGAGTGTTTGTGGGTTGGAATCGGGGGAAGGCCAGCAAGGCAGATATCATGGTGGGGTTCTGTTACAGACCACCCAACCAGGATGAAGAGGCAGACAAAATACTCTATAAGCAGCTGGGAGAAGCATCACAATTACTAGTCCTTGTCCTCATGGGGGACTTCAACTTACCACGCATCTGCTGGAAATACAACACAGCAGAGAGGAAACAGTCTAGGAGGACCCTGGAGTGCTGCTGGGGAGAACTTCCTGACACAGCTGGTGAGGGAGCCAACTGGGGAAGGCGCCCCGCTGGACCTGTTGTTTGCAAACAGAGAAGGGCTCGTGGGTGATGCGCTGGTTGGTGGCCATCTGGGGCGTAGCAATCATGAAACATTAGTCTTTGATTCTTAGAGAAGTAAGGAGGGGGGGTCAGCAGAATTGCTACCTTGGACTTGCAGAGGGCAGACCTTGGCTTCTTCAGGGGGCGCATTGACAGAGTCCCGAAGGAGGCAGCCCTGAAGGGGAAAGGAGTCCAGGACAGCTGGACATTCTTCAAGGAGGAAGTCTTAAAGGTGCAAGAGCAGGCCGTCCCCATGTGCCAACAGACAAGCCGATGGGGAAGAAGACCAGCCAGGCTGACCCGAGCGCTTTGGCTGGAACTCAGGGCAAAAAAGGAGAGTTTATGACCTTTGGAAGAAGGGGCAGGCAAATCAGGAGGACTACAAAGGTGTAGTGAGTTTATGCAGGGAGGTAATTAGAAGGGCCAAAGCCCAGCTAGAGCTTAATCTGGCTAGTGCTGTAAGAGACAACTAAAAATACCTCTATAAATACCCTAGCAGCAAAAGGAGGGCTAAGGGGAATCACCAGGTGCCTTTATTCAATGTGAGAGGAAACAGAGCGACAAAGGCTGAGGTACTTAATGCCGCCTTTGCGTCAGTCTTTAATCGTAAGACCAGTTGTACTCTGGGTACCCAGCCCCTTGAGCTGGAAGACAGGGACGGGGAGCGGAACGGAGCCCCCATAATGCAAGGGGAAATGGTTAGTGAGCTGCCACACCACCTAGACACACACAAGTCCATGGGGCCGCATGGGATCCACCCGAGAGTACTGAGGGAGCTGGCAGCAGTGCTCACCAAGCCGCTTTCCATCATTTATCAGCAGTCCTGGCTAACCGGGGAGGTCCCAGCTGACAGGAGATTAGCAAACGTGACGCCCCTCTACAAGAAGGGCCGGAAGGAGGATGCGGGGAGCTACAGGCCTGTCAGCGTGACCTCGGTGCCAGGGAAGGTCATGGAGCAGATCATCCTGAGTGCCGTCACGCAGCACGTACAGGATAACCAAGTGATCAGCCCAGACAGCACGGGTTTAGGAAGGGCAGGTCCTGCTTAACTAACCTGATTTCTTTCTGTGACATGGTGGCCCGCCTCGTGATGAGGGAAAGCCTGTGGATGTTGTCTACCTAGACTTTAGTAAAGCCTTTGACAGTGCTTCCCACAGCATTCCCCTGGAGAAAGTGTCTGCTCATGGCTTGGACGGGTGTACTCCTTGCTGGGTGAAAAACTGGCCAGAAAAACAGAGAGTTGTGGTGACGGAGCTAAACCCAGCTGGTGGCCGGTCACGAGCGGGGTTCCCCAGGGCTCAGCGTTGGGGCAGGTTCTGTGTAATGTCTTTACCAATGACCTGGACGAGAGGATCGAGGACACCCTCGGTCAGTGTGCCGATGACACCAAGTTGCTCAGGAGTGTTGATCTGCTGGAGGGTAGGAAGGCTCTGCAGAGGGACCTGGACAGGCTGGGTCGATGGGCTGAGACCAGTTGTGTGAGGTTTAACAAGGCCCAGTGCCGGGTCCTGCCCTTGGGTCACACCAACCCCAGGCAACGCCCCAGCCCTGGGGCAGAGGGGCTGGGAAGTGCCCGGTGGAGAAGGCCCTGGGGGTGCTGGCTGACAGCCGGCTGGGCATGAGCCAGCAGTGCCCGGGTGGCCAAGGAGGCCACCAGCCCCCGGGCTTGTGTCAGCACTGGTGTGGCCAGCAGGAGCCGGGCAGGGATGGGGCCCCTGTGCTCGGCACTGGGGAGGCCCCACCTCGAATGCTGGGCTCAGGTTTGGGCCCCTCGGGACAAGCAGGGCTTTGAGGGGCTGGAGCGTGTCCAGAGAAGGGCAGCGGGGCTGGGGCAGGGTCTGGAGCACAAGTGTGCTGGGGGGCGGCTGAGGGGGCTGGGGGGGTTTAGCCTGGAAAAGAGGGGGCTGAGGAGAGCCCTTCCCGCTCTCTGCAGCTGCCTGAGAGGGGCTGGAGTGAGCGGGGGGTCTGTCTCTTCTCCCAAGCCACCAGTGACAGGACGAGATGAAATAGCCTCAGATTATGCCGGGGAGGTCGAGATTGGGTATTAGGAAAAATTTCCTCACTGAAGGGGTTGCCAGGCATTGGCACAGGCTGCCCAGAGATGTGGGGGAGTCACCATCCCTGGAGGTATTTAAAAGACATGTAGATGTGGCGCTTAGGGACATGTTTTAGTGGTGGACTCAGCAGTGTTAGGATAATGGTTGGACTTGATGGTCTTAAAGGTCTTTCCCAACCTAAATGATTCTGTGATTCTAAATAGCAAATATGCCTTTGTGTTACACCAGAGGTGAGGACAGAAAAAGGAAGGCTCACAGCGTCATGTCAGAAATGGGCACTCTTGCTTCAACAAGATCAGCCAGGGCACAGAAACAAATTCCCATCCAGACCTCATTGAAAGTATTTGAAAAGCTTCCAAATAAGGCCCGTAATAACAAAAGCTAATACATGCCAACAGTCACATTTTTCCAGCACAATGTGTGCATGTCAGGGAACACAAGACATGGATTGGCTCCTGGCTTCTGTCCCCATTTTTAGGTTTTTTCATGATACTTGGTCATACTTTATTTTGGGGGAATAAAAACATTGTTCTCATAGAGCTATGAGGTTTTTTACACGTATGCTTTCTGTCAGTAGTATCAGTTACCCACAAGCTGCCCCGTGCCTACCTGAATCAAGGGTTTTTTTCCTTTGCCTTAGAAATCCAAGCCTTGTTATGGCCTCTCTTGTAGGAAAAGATTAAAATTTCCCTACATTTCTTCCTGTAAAAAGCCAGGGCAGGATCACAGAATACTAGGAGTTGGAGGAGATACCTGGCCATCACCCAGTCCAACCCCCTGGCTCAGGCAAGGTCACCTAGAGGTGGTGGCCAGTTGGGTTTAGGACACCTCCAAGGATGGAGACTCTACAACCTCCCTGAGCCACTGCTCGTTCACACTCACAGTAAAAAATTGCTTGCTGACATTCAGGAGGAACCTCCTGTGCTTCTGTGTGTGCTCATTGCCTCTGGTCTAGTCACTGGGCACCACTGCAGAGAGCGTGGCTCCCTCATCATCATTCCTGCCATCACATATTTATATGCATGGATAAGATCCACCCCCTGAGCCTTCTGTTCTCCATGCTGAGCAGTCCCGGCAGTCTCAGCCTGTCCTTATAGTAGAGGTGCTCTAGTCCTTTCATCACCTCTGTGGTTTTGGGAGGCCCAGCACTGGACACAACACTCCAGCTGTGACTTACCAGTGCTGGGAGGAAGGCTCACCTCCCTCAACCAAACAGGAGAAAAGGTCTGAAAAGGAATCTCAGCACATGTGGTCCTGCTTACAGGGGAGCTCAATATCAGGGCTCTAAGGGCGCTCGCAGCCCTGAACAGCCCCACTGAAGCCCACCCCAAACTTTGCCCGTGGCCTGGGCCTGAGCTCAGCCCTCCAGGACCATCAGATCCTGACGCAGCAAGGCTGTGGGATGATGCTGCTGGGGCTGCACCCTCAGCCTCGGGAGAAATCACAAGCCATGGGCTGCAGGGAGATGTTAGAAAAGAGCCGTGGTGGCAGGCGTTCTCTCGGGACAACCACAGCAAGGAGGGTGGTGGAGGCCTCTCAGAGAAGCAGCAGGAGCCCATGGTTGTCCCTTGTCTTGCCGCACACTTTGGTGGTCCCCAGGTGACCAGGGGCAGCTCCAGCCTTGAGCTTTCCCAGCTCGTGCTCAGTGGGGAAAAGGCCACAGTGGAGGACGGGCACCTCTCATGCCTCTGAGGCAGCCTGGTCTGGCTGGCCAGGACGGAGAGGCTGTTTTTATCTTGTTGAAAATGCAAAACCCTATGAAAAATGTAAATCCATCATAACTTCAAATGTGACAACATCCTGGTTGGCTTCTTCCAGCAGCAGGCTCAACGCTGGCATTAGAGAAGCTGCCTCCAAAGCAATATTCAGAGAGCTGGTTGCAGAAAATACAACGTACTGCTTGGCGTCCTTTGGGGGAAGGGTTTGGCTCATTGCTGTTAAATGGAGTTCTACTAATTATTTACAAGGCATATCCTTAAAGATCCATTCTATGATTAAATTAACGTAAAATGTATTAATACATGAAAATCACCAAACAGGATGTATTTGCAAGGGATTTTATTTTGTTTACATTTGATAGGGCATAATGAGGCCATCTTGGTGCTAATTGTGTCTCTGCTAGAGACGTGATTCAAGAGCACAGCCTACCATTGTTGAATGAAATTGCCCAGAAAAGTAATTGCTTTTCAGGATGAGCTTGTGCTCATTTATATGATTATGATTTGTTGATTAACCTTTTTCTCTTTCTTCCCCTTCTGTGCATAGTAAGCAGGATCTTCTCCTTTTGTAACTTTATCATTTTAATAAACCTTGGCATGCCAGCAGCAACCCAGAGATCATCGTGACCTGCTCATGACCACCTGAGCCCTACTTAATCAATTTAATTAATCTACCTTACACAATCCTTTATATCAAGTTTAATCAATTCCATTTGATACACCAAAAACTCACTGAATGTTGTAAAAGCTCTTGAGTTTATCTTTTTAAGAAGAAATTAGCTTTTTCTCTAAGACCGTTGCTAAGTGAAACTATATCCATGAAAAGTACTTAGAGTAACTTCTCTCAGCAAAGGAAGAAAATAAGAGCAGCCATACAGGCCCATTCAACCCATCAGGCTGTGACCAGTATGGGATGTCCAAGGAAGAATACAGCAGGATGACAGTCACTTTATTAGGATTTTATCTGAATATTCTCCCACTAAGTAATGATTTAGTTTATGAGCTTCAGCCACCTCATATTTTGTGAGATATCCAACTCAGGAACACAAGAAAGGATGGGGATACCCCACTGATCCTCAAGTTTATGAACTGGTTGCAGAGAAATCATAGGAAAAAAAGAAAAACAGGAAGAAAAGTTGACTATACAGCCTAAAATCCAGTCAAAACTGCGAAGTCACAGTGCACTGGAAAAAGCCGTACACACAGGAATGCGAGACCTGCAAGCAACCAGGGTGACCGAGGCATCATCCGTGGCAGCCCATGACGTGTTGGCCCCCAAGGTCACAGCAGCATCTCCAAGAGGGAGACCTGCCCCCCCTCTGCCCTCCATGGAGGTCACAGCCATCTCCAGAGCCGGTGCAAGTCTGCACGGAGCTCTGTTACAGAGGGGGCTTCTTTTAAATGTTCCAGAGCCGGTGCAAGTCTGCACGGAGCTCTGTTACAGAGGGGGCTTCTTTTAAATGTTAGGATAATTTGAGTTGGGTTTTGTGGTTTTTGGTTGGTTGTTTTTTTTTAACTATATATCGAAATGACTTCTGTCCCCCTGCTGCTGCATCAGGTCCTTGCGGAGGGAGACCTGTCTGGAAGTCAAGATATGCGTTTCACTTCAGGTTGAACAAAACATCTCCTCTGACCCTGAAAACAAAGTCAAGAAGAATCATGTTCTGCATCCACCCAGAATGATCTGCGGAGGCTCCTGGCCAGCTCTTCACAGGTGAGGGATACCCGCAGACAAGCGCTCAGATCAGCCGCACAGTGCTGCTTCTGCCCTGGGGAGGACGGGCTTGGTCCCACTTTGTCCCACCAGAGCCCCAGCGAGCAGCGTGCAGGCTGTGTCCCCTGCCACTGCCACTATCCCAGGCTTAGCAGGGACAAGTGTGAGCTCCGGATTAACAACCATGTACCAAGCCCCATCCTCACACTAGGTCTTGGCAGCTCTGCCAGTTGCAGCCCACGCATCGATGTGGCTGGGCGGCCACGGGCTCACAGCAGTAGAGGACAAGGATTCCAGCTTTGGGGATACTGAAATTACCTGCTCTGCACTTCGAGTGCATTTGCAGTTCCTTCCCCCAGCCGCCCAGTTCACACGTCCAGAGCCCCCTCACGATTTGAGCAGGTGAGTGCTGAGCCCGCAGTGCTGCCCAAAGCGCCGACGCTGCCGGAGGGGCCGTGGCCCCTTCCCCATGCTCTGCCCCTGGGATCAGCTCACTGGCCCTTTCTCCCTAGCGCCAGGGACTCTCACCAGCCTGACTGTCCCCAGCAGCAGCACAAACCTTCTCCTCCCTGCCATGGGGGAGAGCAGAGGGTGGTGCGCGGCACTGGGACACAGAAAAGCAGGAGGCTGCTCCCAGATGCAGGGTCTCCCTTCTCCTCCCACCTTTCCTAAAATGCCTGTCAGACCCCAAGGGAGGGGGAAGCCCCCCCAGAATCCCCTCTCCAACACGAGTTCCCACAAAGGGACAGGAGGGGCGTCTCCACTGCTGCCCCTGGGTCCAGCATCCTGCGCCGGACTGTGTGCCCCACTGCACGCACTGCTGCCCTGTGGGGGGTCTGCATTGGAGGCTGCCCATCTGACTCCCAGCAGGTCAGGACCCCCTCACACCCTGTCGGCCCCCTCTTCCTTCAGCTTCCCTTTCCTTTCCATATGCACCCAGCAATCAAAACCAAGGACGTCTGTGTAGTGGTGTTCTGTTTTTCTTTACTTTTTTATTATGTAGGTGTGTACAAAACAAGGCTTTATCTAAGCAGCCCAGATCCTAATGTTAAACCTCTTTTTTATCCCACAAGTTAAACAAAACTGAAAATCTATTCCTACACAATTAATTAAAAATGGATGCATTTCTAACTGCTGGGCTTTTAATTACAAGAAAACCTGTAATTAAACCCTGAACATTCGCATTAGGAGGCTGTAAGGTAACACTACCCAGTGATACTGAGACAGTTTGGAAGATTTGACTGCAGATCTCCATGTTTTGAAATGAAGGTGCTGCTACCAACAGCCCTAAGACACTTTACTGTTCCCCATTTGGGAGCTTTGCCTTATCTTAGCTGAATTTCCCCTTGCTAGCACTCGAGACCAACACATCTAGCAACTCACTTTCATTTTTCCAGCTGGCCTGTGAAGCTGAAACCCTGGAAATGACTACTGGTGCAAGGCTGAATGTTTTCTATTACTTCATCCTTTCCCAGATAGCTACAGGTTTTCGGGAAAACCAGCTTTGATGGGGAATTTCAAATTGCAGATGAAAATTTAATTCTCACAATTGCTAGCACCATTTTGGAAGGCAAATCTGGATCATATCTCACCCTGAAAAAAGGTATGTTGCTCTTCTTTCTGCTGCAGGAGCAGCTTTACATGTTCATGCCAGTTTCTGTGCTTGCTCCTATATGCCTCTTCAAGTTTATGAAATCCTTAGAACTTTCCCGATATTTCCCGAGCCCTGTGAGCTCCTTCGCTGTGCTGACAGGCACCTTCTGTGAGCCCAGACACGGGGCATCCTCCCTCCGGCCAGACCTTTGCAGGAAGACCCAGTTCCTGCACTCCAGGGAAAGGCCTGATATGGGTTGGGGGAGGTCCCAGTCCTGGAGGTCCCAGACCTGTTGCTGTACCTCACCTTGCCAGTTCCACAGGCGTTCACCTCCCATGCATATGAACAAGCTACATCCTGCCCTGGGCGCACACATGGTTTTATGAGCATGGTGGCACATAACACAAAATAAGGTTGTAATATCGCCCACATCGGCAGTGTGGCACGGGGATTTTCTGTAGGGAATCCAGGGGTATTAGGTTTTCTTGTATAGCTTCTTACAACTCATAGTTCTTCCTTGGTGTGGTGGGTTGACCTTGGCTGGCCACCAGGTGCCCACCAAAGCTGTTCTATCATTCCCCTCCTCAGCTGGACAGGGGAGAGAAAATACAATGAATGGCTCATTGGGTTGAGATAAGGAAAAGGAGAAATCATTCACCAGCTACTGTCATGGACAAAAAGGACTCAACCTGGGGAAATTAGTTTCATTTATTGCCAATCAAATAGGAGTAAGGTAATAAATAAAGACCAATAAACCCCTTCCCCCCCCTCCTCCCTTCTTTCTGGGCTCAGCTTCACTCCCAATTCGTCTACCTCTTCCCCTCAAGTGGAGCAGCGGGACAGTGGAATAGGAGTTGCAGTCAGATGTTGTGGTTTAGCCCCAGCCAGCAACAAAGCACCACCCAGTCCCTCGCTCCCCACCAGGTGAGATCGGGGAGAGAATCAGAAGAGTAAAAGTGAGAAAACACCTGGGATGAGATAAAGACAGTTTAACTGGTAAAGCAACAGCCGCACACACAGGCGAAGCAAAACAGGGAGTTCACTGACTCCTTTCCACAGGCAGGCGGGTGTTCAGACATCTCCAGGAAGGCAGGGCTCCATCACGCCTATTGGTGACTTGGGAGGACAAACACCATCACTCCCAGCATCCCCCCCCCCATTCTTCTTCCCCCATCGCTATACACAGAGCACGATGCCATATGGTCTGGGACATCCCTGGGGCCAGAAGGGGTCAGCTGTCCTGGCTGTGCCCCCTCCCAGCTTCTTGTGCCCCTGGCAAGGCAAGGAGAGCTGAAGAAGACCTTGACTAGCATAGGCACTACTTAACAACAACTAAAACATCTCCACATTAACAACACTGTTTCCAGAACGACCCACAACAGAGCCACACACTAGTTACTATGAAGAAAATCAACTCTATCCCAGCTGAAACCAGGACACCAGTTCATCACATGTTGTTTCTGCTCCCCATTCCTCTTCACACTCTTCCCCTGCTCCAGTGTGGAGTCCCTTCCACCGGGCGCAGTCCCTCAGGAACAGGCTGCTCCAGCATGAGTCCCCCGCGGGTCCACAGGTCCTGCCAGCAAACCTGCTCCAGCGTGGGCTCCTCTCTCCACGGGGCCTCAGGTCCTGCCAGGAGCCTGCTCCAGCAGGGGCTTCCCATGGGGTCACAGCTGCTGTCAGACATGTCTGCTGGCTCCGGCATGGTGTCCTCTATGGGCTGCAGGGGGACAGCCTGCCTCACCGTAGTATTCACCATGGGCTGCAGGGCAATCTCTGCTCTGGTGCCTGGAGCTCTCCTCCCCCCCTCCACTGACCTTGGTGTCTGCAGGGTTGTTTCTCTCACATTTTCTAACTCCCTTCCTCCAGCTGTTGTTGTTCAGCAGTTTTATTCCCCTTCTTAAATCTGTTACCCCAGAGGTGCTACCGCCATCGCTGATGGGCTCAGCCTTGGCCAGCGGTCGGCCCGTCCTCGAGCCAGCTGGCACTGGCTCTATCAGGCACAGGGGAAGCTTCTAGCAACTTCTCACAAAAGCCACCCCTGTTGCCCCACCACTACCAAAACCTTGCCATGTAAAACCGATATAATTGGGATCATGATGCTTTCTGGTGATCTGAAGGTTCAGCCTCGTCTTGCTGTTGAAGCCAACAGTCTGAGAGAGCAAATTCTCTTCTAGCAGCAGATGAAACCCAGATTTTTGCCCAAGGAAAGATGGTTATTACATCACTTTCTGTGGTCTTCAGGAAAGGTGGCAATTACTTCAGAAGACTCAAGCATGGGCCAGGGCTGTGGGAGAAGGGGAGCCTGGGAAACTGAAATCTGTGAGAAGCAGCAGAGGACCCGGAGGGAATGTGGGATGTAACAAGAACCCAGGGAAGGGAGGCCAAGAGCATATTCCAGGAGGAGTCTCTGGGTGGGAGGTGAAGGAGCTTGGGGCTGGCACAGACTGAGAAGGTCAAAGAATTCTGGAAGAAAGGGAGAACTGGTGGATCAGGCAGCGAGGAGGAGGAGGAAGGTCATACAGGTGAGAAGGGTGTCAAGGCTGTGGGACAGGATGTGTTTGGAAGGAAAACTTGCTATGGGTGAAAAAGTAGTGCTAAGGGTAGAGAAAGGCATACTGTAGCCCATCCGGGGCTCAAACCCCAAGCGTTACTGGTGAGGTCAGGGCTTTGCAGGTGTATCTCTCTCAAATGGACTTTGAAAACTGAGGTAAACCCATGTGAAGCAGGGGCAGACAGCTTCCCCTGGTGGTCTGAGGCTGTGGCGGCCGCTGTCTCCCAGGAGGCCGGAGCTACCCCTCGGTCCTTCCTCCCCATACCCCGGGGCAGCACAAATCAAATCAGAAATGGGTGATGCAAGAGAATTACTCGATTGCTTTTTGAGGGGTTGTTGGGTAAAGGTTTATTTTATGTCATGATGACTCAAGGCAGTAGGAAGGGTTAAAGGAGAGCTTGTTAAAGCACGATTATCACTCCTCTGCTATGGAAACAGAATGAAATCTGCCCATTGCTCTCAGTAAGTCTTTTTTTTCCTTCCCTTTCCTTCCACAAAAATAAGTTCCTTGAATTAAAGTCAGCTCAAAATATAAACGCACTTTATTTTCCCAACACTTGAATGGGCTTATTGTTTCCACCATTTATATTTAACATTAAAGTTTAATCATGAAGTTGTTAACCATAAAAAACTATTAAATGAGTACAGAACATTAAAAAAATTAGTAAGTATTTCAGAATGAGCACTTGAAAAGAAAATTTATGCATAGAAACAATGGAGAATTACAATTAAGAGCTCTAGGGATCTGAGAATGATTTGTCCAGCCATTACACAGTCATTTCAATTTAAATTAAAATTGTAACTATTTTCTAGTCTACTAAAAATATGTGGTGTCACATTAAGAGTTTTAATGGAGCTTTCTCTAGGGAATGCAGAAAAGCTAGTTAGTAGCACATAAATAACTATATATTGGAAACTGAATAAATTCTCTGCCAAAAACCTAATATGATAAAAACAAAAATGACAGCGGATTATTCTATTTTCTCTAACAAAGCGTAGCCCTCATATTAAAACCAAAGAAACAGTTCACAGGGTGTCTGAGTCTACATGGTTTCTCCAGAGCTGACTGACAAAAATAAAAGTCTGCCTGATATATGTTTTAACTCAGCAAACCCTTGTGTGAATTATGCTGTGTATGTAGCTCACAGTCTGACGTTGCTCTCTAACGGTACAATCTTCCCTCCTTCTTCTCCTAGAACATACAGCCAGGTCCACCTACAGCATCCATTGGATGCTATGGTCTGTCCAATATCCCCGACACTGGGAAAATGGGCTTAGTTAAAGTTTCAACCACCACAAAGCATGTTTTCAGGATAAAGAGAGTTTTTTAACAAGTTGCTTTATCAAGTCTACTTAGACACACGGATCTGACTGAACAAAACGTACTCATGCACCAAGTCAAAACCAACCTTAACATGGACCTGGATGGCTTTTGCAGTTCAGAAGGTGCTGGAGGTCTTGGAATGGCATGCTGCTCTGCGGGAAGCGAAAGGCAGGTTTAATAAAGACCAGGGCAATGTGTTTTGCCTGCTTTGGTCAGCAGCACTGTACTTAGGATTTTGAAGCAACACAACGAATCTGGAGCTCGCCCTCCTCCACCCCCAGCACTCCAGGTGGGGTCTCAGTGGTGCTCAGGGAGGGCCTTTTCCCCTCCCTTGGCCCAATCCTCTGAGCACAGCCCAGAGAGAGGCACTGGCTGCCTCTGCTCCCCAAAACAAGGATCTCCCTCCTGCTCTTGTACTCAAAAAGTAAAATAACACACCCAAATATCTGGTCTATAAGCACTTCCATACCTGCCAGACCAAGCTAGGGACTGGTTAGTGAGGTGTCTCTTCTTGCACCATCGTTACTAGATCGGTGTAGATCGCAAATGAGCACTGTGGGGTCCTGAGCAATGCCCACACCTGCATGAAGGTGTGATGCGCTGTGTGGGACAGATGGCAAAACCCACTCTGTGATCATATGGAGGTATTTTGAGGTGGACGAAACCATCTCCCAGGTGTTGAGCAGGCTTTGGGGGCAGGACAATATAATGCAAAAAAAAAAAATGTTTGGTGTTACAGCTCTCAAGCACCCAGAGGTTAAAGCTGTAGGGACTGGTAGCTACTGCCAAATATATTATAACGAAACAACTAAAATTTTGTTATCTGTCTCTCCCAACGAAGGTTGGTGGCATTTAGACATTTGATAAGCTTTCCATATGGCATTCCTGCTTATTTCTTCAACTATTCGTTATTTTCATAGATTACGGATGTCAGAATAGTAATTCCCTTAGTTAGTATATTGACTTTAATTAAGTAAAACAAAGGGCAAGCAATTAGACTAATAGCCTCAACCCTGACCAAATCTGGAAAACAAGTCTGTGCATTTTTTTCTTTGTGTTACATCTATACCAAATCTCACTCTATACACTCAATAACTGACTTAGCTTCAATATGTAAACATATTTTTATTTTCCCTTCTCCTCAAAATTTAATTCCATTTTTGCCTGCTCAAGTTACACAGATCTGTTTCAATCTTAACACAGGCCAGTTACAATTTCTCTATCGGTTTCCTATTACACACCTGAACTGTCCACCTGCCTGCAGCTCCGCAAAACCGTCCAGCAGGACAAGCTTTGAAGAAAAGAGGCAAGGAGAAAAGTGATGAGAAGGTGATATTCTCTAAGAAAAATACTTTCTGTGTTGTAATTTTAAAGCAGGGGCCTTAAAAAGGGTCTTTACATCAGGCTTTGAATAGAAAAACGATTTAAATCAGTGAACAGATGGGCTGTAGGGATAAAGCAGGAAGGGTTCACTGCTGTATGTTCCACAAAATAAAATCAACATGCAACACAGTTTTGATAAATTATCAAAAGTAGTCCAGCCCTTCTTTGGATAATTGTTTCCTAAACAATACATAGCAGAGCTGATCTGCACTTCTGAAGGGCACCTGATACTGCAACAGATAGGAAATAGATTACACTGGGAAGGACGGGGATTACTCCATGAATTACAAAAATAAGGGAGTCAGAGATGAAAGGTGATCTGTTGAAGAGGGGAGGGCTTCTGGTAGGTTTTTCAAGCATTGGTCTGGGACTGCTCTCGATAAATATCTCTATTTGTGGCCTGGACACAAATTATAGGTGTTACAGAAATTTGCTGATAGCACTGAGGTAGACATGGATAGAGATGAACAGAAGGGAGGAACTGAGAATGTGTGTGGTGGAAAGAACATGAATATCCATAGCACAAAGTACTGGGGACAGTAGTTCTGGTAGAAAGATGACGAAGAGTGTTGCTATTGCATGAAGTCCATACAGGGACTTACAGGGACCATTTGGCAACCTGCTTGCAAAGGAAGATGAACCAAGATCAGCCAGGGGAGTCCTCAACACCAGGATGATGAAATGGAGAGTCAAGAGGAGGCCTTAAGAGCTTGGCTAATTCAGTCTTAGCAAAACGCATGTTGCTAAGTCATGGTTACTGATACACTTGGACAAATGGTAGTGTCATGGAGAGGTAGGATGAGAGGAAATGGGGTCAAGTTGCACCAGGGGAGGTTCAGGTGGGTATTAGGAAATAATCACTCCACCGAAGGAGCTGTCAGGCATTGGAACAGGCTGCCCAGGGAAGTGGTTGAGTCACCATCCCTGGAGGTATTCAAAAGACGTGTAGACGTGGTGCTTAGGGACATGGTTTAGTGGTGGATTTGGCAGTCTGAAGGTTACAGTTGGACTTCGTGATCTTGAAGGTCTTTTCCAATGTAAATGATTCTATGGTTCTATGAGTCTTAGCAGTAATGCCGAGAACACATTCACATACAGTGAGCATAAATGAAGTTCAGACTCTACAAGGGGTTCCTAGCAAAGGGAATGAAGTTAGGACAGCCTCCTAGGTGTAGCACACCAGTTGATTTCAAGACTGACTGACACGCATGACTTCACACAACCTGGCTGCCTGCAAAAGGAGTAGTTTGAATGCAGGGAAGCAAGACAAACCTTCTGGCCTTGTGTTCCTCTGTGCAGAGGCTTCCACAAGCTTGGCACACAACACATGCTCCTTGTTATCCACACAGCTCCTTTGTTTGTTAACCCTTGTTTTTGCCTGAGAGTTCCACCTGAGATCAGCTGAAATAGACTTCCAGCAATCTCAGTAAAGAAAAATTACTGATAGCGTAGCAGCAGTTTGCTTCCAAAAAAAACCACAAATGAATCTTGCTTCTTGCCCATTCTCTGATTCCTGTCACCAGATGTCATTCACTCACATGAAGGAATATTAGCAAAAAAAGTCAGGACGTTAGCCTATGAAGAGGAACCTTATTTCACACATCAGAGCTTGTAAGACAACTTGAATCAATTATCTCCCAGTTGTTTTTAGCTTAAAAAGAAGGAAGGAACAAGGCATCTTAATTAATGTTTGTCCTTTCCTAATATCAGTCTTGTCACCACAGGGAGGAGATACTCACACAGAATGTGCTTCTAAGCAGTGGCAGTTCAGGTATTTCAGGATGCTTCTGTAGTCATTCCTGAAATAAATACTCAATAAATGTAAAAGCTAGCAAATGTTTCAATCCTTCAGCCCCTGGGCTTTGCAGTTGTGTTTGGTGATCTAAAACACATATCAAGCTATTCATTAGCTAGGGTGTTATCAATATGCCTTGTTCAATCAGCCCTTCCTTCCTCTACCCTTATTTCAATTCAGATCAAGTTCCAGGCAAAAGCCAAATTCTTGGGGAAAAGTTTGTATGCAAACAACAAGTGAGTGAGCAAAATACAGCTCGCACAATACTGCAGCGCTCCAGATACCCATCAGCTACAGCCCTTGGCCACGCTGCCAGCGTTGTTAGCTGACCTCCAACTGATATTTAACTGACTCAAATTTTAACACCCAAAACCCAAGCAGGAGTATAATGTTGCAGCTAGAGGAGTCAGGTATAGGACGTATTTAAGCACTGATATGAAGATTTAAGCAGTGATTTGTTAGAACAATAGGTTAGGTATGCTTTTATCAACACAAAGCCTTAATTTGTGTGCCAGTCACATATCACTTTTAAGATCTCCTGCACTGTGTGGGCATCACCATATACATTTCTTTATCAGCAGTTAAGGGATATCAAGAGCGTAGCTGCCTCTTCCAGCACAAGCACACTTGGTGGGTGCCCCAAGCACCAGCACAGCCCCTCTGTCCCCACAGCACCCCTGCCCAGACCTCGGCCCTCCGACCCTCCACGGGTCTCCTACTCGCCCACCGGTCCAGCTTCACGTTTGCCAGTGAACACACTCCCACACGTGGTTTGGGGAGGACACAGGCACTCGCCCCCCCAGCAGCAGGCACCAGGCGGCGGGACGTGACCCCTGCGCATTGCCCCGTCAGGTGGCACGCTCCCACTGACCCCCTACAACGCCCCGGACCCTCGGGCTTCCAGCCTCGCCCGTTGCAAAGTCCTGGTTTGCTGCAGTCTCTCAAGAGCCCACCCACTGCTGCGACTGACGATGTTCGTTTGTTGTCTTTGTCTGCCAGGTTTGCACCCTGTTATTTGTTATTTCTGACTTCCCCCTTTTCCTTAGTATCCCATTTGACAAGGTCTTCAATCAGATAACCTTTCCACAATGAACTTTACCACATTCATGCCACCTTGTCTATTATTGTGACTCACCAGGTCTGGTTCTCGTTACTGCCTCTCTTACCATGTCAGTCATCTTTGTGTCGTTACACATTCTTGTTCATCTTGTCCCTTTTTCCGTATTATCACCTTCTGCACCTAAAATGTTCTTGACCAGAAGCCCTTAAAGGAGCAGCAGCTCTATCCTTTCGTATATCCCTGCAAACTTTTCTACCTTTTCTTGAAAAGCACTAAAAACATCCCTATTCCTTTCCCTGTCTGATGTAACGAGGCTTAACTATCCACCTACCCAACCCTTCCATGCATGACCCTCGGGCTTTACTTAAGGGGCAATAATGTGGGGTTTGCACACAGCATATGCCACAGCTGCCTTCATGTACCGCTAATTTTATTTCTAGTGCTCAAGATGTGCACCCGGCACTGCTAAAGGTGTCACTCTGAACTCCTTGTAGACAGTCAGGTTTACAAATGCCTTCTCTTTTCAAAACAGTTCAAAGGTGCTATTGTTCTTCACACAGCAATCTGATCATCGCTTAACACAGGAGCGTCAGAAAGAACATACACTTGTTAAGCATCACCGAGGCTTTGTAATGAGATACAGTAATGTTTTATATGGGATCATAGTTTAAATCCTAGCACTCTTGACTTCACATTTATTGAAGACAGTCCTATTTTGTACAACATTAAGCATATAGTGTAACTCTGGGAACCACAGCTGTGACTTAGTTAATGATCTCAATAAATCCTACTTAAGCAGAGACAAGAAGAGAATTATGCAAATCACTATTTCTGTACCACATGTACTTGATAACTGAAGACATACCAAAATAAGCTTCAGCGTACAAACACCAATGATTTTTTCACCCATGTATGTGAAAAATATGCAAGAAGGGGGACAGCTTACAGAATTTTATTTCAGAAGAACTGCAGAACATTTATTACAAAGCTTTATATTAAAGGAAACATACAGAAGGCATATGTACAAAGAGGGACGGTTAAGAACCTGAGAAAGACTACAGATTCTTCAAATGCAGCTGTGAATGAAACAAAGAATTGCTTTTCTGAACAGACCTTTCTAGAACATTGTGATTAAAGCCTCCGTACCAAGCTGCTGCTTTATCAGCACATGCATCAGCCAGTCACAGCTGGCAGCTAGACAAGATATCTTCCATCAGTCTCTTGTAGACCCAGGCATCACCCCTAAGCCGCTGTCGCCGGATACCCACTACTTCAGTCTTACTGAGTTGACACACTTCTAACTCAAACTCCATAGTTACTTTGCCAAAATCTGACAGCATTTGACATTTCAGGGTATAACTGTACAAAAAAGGAAAAACAGAATAATCATTGAGCTATTCAATGTTAGTTTTGCAGCGTAATTTTGAATTAGTAAAAGTGCTTTACAGAAATTATCCCGCTGCTGTTCAGAATATTGGGAAACAACCCAGAATTTGATGAACTCGGACCTTTGAATACTTTAGTCCCAGAACGCCATCGTTGTGCCCAAGTATCTACATGTAGCACCAATGTCCTACCCGGCCAGAGGAACCGCTGCTAGCCACAGACCCCGCGTCTCAGAGTG
The DNA here is from genome assembly GCF_949628215.1 of Phalacrocorax aristotelis. Lineage (NCBI taxonomy): Eukaryota > Metazoa > Chordata > Aves > Suliformes > Phalacrocoracidae > Phalacrocorax > Phalacrocorax aristotelis. Next base: position 821,076 of record NC_134311.1, read on the forward strand.
CAGAGCTGGAAGGACAGAGATGTTCCTGCATTCTTCCTAAACAAGACTACTCTCCTCCTGCAGAGACACCCCTGAGAGGCCGGTTACAGCTCAGCTGGTGTGAAAAGTAGCAAAACTGAATGTGAAGTTTAAATCGCTACAATGGGAGAAGGTGCTTCTGTGCAGTTCAGTATCCTTCCAGACTCTGAGCCTGAAAACGCATCTGAGATTGAAGCATACACTTACATTCTACAATACCTATCATTTAAATATTCAACTTAGAAAATGCGTATTCATAAGCGAGCACAACAGTTCTATCATGCATTGGGAAATGAGGAAACAAACATTAAGCTTTGATCAGAACTAGGAACCAAATCTTACTCTCAGAACCTTAAGTCTAGTTAGTAAATCCTACAAATTTAAATAGAAACCCTACAAATTAAAATAATCCACACAAAGGTGTGTGGATTCTGTGCAGCTTTTAAAATATACTGATCTCTTGCCTAAATGCCCATGTCTTTTAACTGCCAAGAATGAGGGTTAAAAGGTATTCACATTATCTCCCAAAAGTGTCTGATTTGGTCATGTGGCTGTACCCTAACAAACCTTTTGTATTTACAATTTCTCACGAGAGAGGCAGAATTCACATCGGCCTCTAAGAGCTACCTCACTGTTATCTGTGCATAGATTTGCCTAGTTCACACCTCTTCAAAGAGCTCTATCAGAGCTCACTTAACACTGTTTTGCATTCTGTGGACAAGTTTTATTGCACACATTCATTTAGTGCTCTGTACGCTTTCTATAAAATTGTGTTTTACAGTGTGGGCTGAGAAAGTAAGTTTAAATACTTCACTTTATCAAGGATTGGAGCACTGACTATTTAGACAAATACAAGTTGAAGTCATCAGACTTTCCACTTACCCCTTCTGAACATATTCCACATGCTTCTTTGAAAGAACACTGATTATTTCATTCAGCAGTTCGTCTGGATTCAGTAGCTGAGTGGTGGTAACATTACAGTGTGCCTAAAAGTAGTCAGATCATTAAAAAAAAAAGAAAAACCTTTCTCCTAAAACTGAGGACATTATGAAAAGTTTTCAGAAAAGCTGCTGAACACATCATCATAGCGACAAATGCTTCAACTTCCCAATATTATCATAATTAAGGCATTGCAGTAGCAGCAGGAACACTAAACAACTGCTGGACAATTAGTGTCCAGGCATGTCCAAACCATGATCTATCATAAAATCCAAAGTAGCTGTGGTGGGCCAGGGCAGCACGGAGGCTATTAGAAGTTTTGTCAGTAGCTAGAGGCAATACCTGGAGAGGACTACAGGAGACAGCCACCGGACTGCGCTCAGAGCACCCAACCGCACACTCCGCAGCTGGGACATCGGCTGCTGTGTGTTGCCTAGCTGAGACTGAGCGCTTCCAGTATCCAGGAACATGCTTTAGTTCTGGAAATGCCTCATGGTGCCACGCGTCACCGTGTTTAAAGAAAAAAAGGTAACTTACTACTTGAAAGTTTACTCTTATGGGGGTTTATTTCACTCGTCCAAGAGGTGACTTCTTGAACAGCGTTCAGACACCCATATGTAATGAGAGAAAGTATAAGCCAGCTGTAATATGCCACAAATGCTCTATCCAGCTTCTGGAGTCACAGAAGCAAATGAAAGAAGACAGGATCATAAAATAGCTTGACAAATGAACATAGGTTGAGGATGCAAAGTCAAAGACTGCTTCTTACAGTTCTTGTTCAGCCTAAAACATAGGCAACTCGCTGCCATAACCGCTGTAACACTGAAATAAGGTTGGGTCTTCCCCTATTGTACTCCAGTGTCCCTAGACATCCATCAACAATTTTTCATATACTATGGACAAGGGAAGCCAATGCAGAAGGATAAAAGCTTTTAGAGACAGAAGATCTAGCTTTTGTTCCCAACTGCTCAGGTTCCTGAATCATGGGCACACTCTGGACTCCTGCCTGATGAGTTGCTCAGGTTCATAGCCCAACATATGTCCTGAACTTGTCAGAGGCAAGGTGCCAGTCTTACAAGTGCCTCTTGGAAAAGATTCCAACTGGAATACAGTAGCTGATTTCCATTTACACAGGCTGCAAAACAAAGTGGTCCTTTTACTGATAGACAGTCCTTACTGTACAGTGGGTGTCCTAACAGCTGCAGCTCCAGGAGCCAGTCACAGCTGAAGGTGTACATCACTTATTTCTATGGACCTGTTTATGCCTCAGTGACAGTCTTGCCTCTCATGTTAATCATGTTTTTCAAACATGTAATCTACAGATGCAAGTATAAATTCTTCCCTGTATAACTTCAAGTATATTAGTTACTTTTGAGTGATGTACACGTTTCTGTTCCCTACACTAGTCTTATGCTAACGCCATTTGATGTGTATTCTACAAAGTTAATATTAACCTCATGAGTCAACTCTGGTAGGAACAAATTATTAATGTAATTTTGAAGTGCTCTGTCCAGTGCCCTATCTGAGGAACTGCTTTTTCTACGACTATGTAAAGAAGGGTAAATAGCCAACTGGCTCAGACATAAAAACTTTAAAACAGTGACATAAAAACTTTAAAACAGTGACATAAAAACTTTAAAACAGTGACATAAAAACTTTAAAAATCAAAATTATGCTGACAGTGTCAGAAATTCTTTCATAAGGTGTAGTTATTTAGGCTTTAAGTTTAGACGTCAAGAGAACCTGGGATTAAAGACTATCTTGGAACAGACATATCACTCCTGGACAACAGAAATCTAAACCAGGAATGTTCTTAACTTATTTTCTTAGTGGGAGAACTATCATTATCTCTATACAAATAGCATTATTAAAAGTATTCAGCTAGGGTTCCTTTAAAGCCTTCCTACTTCCCTCCCATTTGGTTTAGGTGGGATATAAAAAGCAATGGACGAACTCCTCCCTTGATCTGTTGATGACTTGCCTGAGCCCAGAAAAACACGATATCTCTGGATGAAAACTGGGACATTGCCATGTCAACAGAGATGCCATAAGATCTGCAGTAAAGTGCAGCTGAATGCAGGCAAGTCTGATCACAGAAGTTTTCACAAGACCAGCTCTAGAGGTATTGGATGTTTTCAATAATTATGGTTCTTTTCATGTAAGATTTTTCCAGCAGCCATACCTTAAGTTTCCTTGGACGATCTCTAGCATGTCGTTTCCTTTTGCTTGGTGTAAGCATTGTGATCACTTTATCAAGGCCTTTTTCAAGACTTCCAAATATTTTGGCTTTTCTCTTCTTTTGGCTGCTGTCCACATGAGCTAGGTTGAGATCTAACTCCACTGAATGACACCTGTTACATGACCAAAGTAGTAATTTTTCCTCAGTGTTAGAAATCAGTTGTTTCAGATATGTCACTAAAATATAACCAGACCTGACAGAATGAAGAAAACCAAAGGAAGCACAGTGTATTATGAGTTTCTGTTTGAAAGTCAGTTGCGATTTAAATCCAGAGGTGTATATAGAAAGCGTAGCCCTCTGGGGAACTGGAACAAGAAGGAACTTGCATTATGGAAAATAGAAATATATTCTGAAGATAATTGAGTTACATAGTTTTAAAACTTTTCTCTGCCTTCAGCCTTTTCTAGCAAACATAGAAAGAGGTTTTAGGAAGGGTTTTACCAAGAAAATGGAAATAACAGCTTGCTGTTGTAACAAGGCTTCCTAGGCAGTACATGGATTAAGGTAGCCCTGCTCTAAATCAGAAGTGTACACAAATAACTGGACATTTACCTTCTTTCGGGAAGAACCTTGGCTGCTGTCAATTCATCTGTGTGTGTTGGGTTTGTTGGTTTCTTAATTGGGGTGACTGCAGTGAACTGGCTCTCTGAAAGAAAGCATCCAAGCCAAAGTAGGTATGTTTTTGCATAAAGGATTTTCTTTTCTTCGGCAAGAATTTATCATGATTAATTATTTATTTCTAAAACCAGCCCCCTTTTCTGTCTCAGGCCTGTGTCTTCAGAATGATAAAATATGTTTTTAATATAAAAACAATACTACCCCTATGCTACAAAGAAAACTGTGACTGATTTCCCCAGAGTTCTGCAAGTCAAGCCTTGGAGCAGCCAATGCAGTTCAATATTAGAAATTTGGAATGGAAGAGGATTAGAATTGCTTTCTTGCTCTGCCACTGGTCCTGGAATAAATACTGACCTGTGTCAAATAGTTGAGTTCTTCACCAAGGCATTTCCCTTATATGAAGGGTGTGAGTTTATATAGCCACGTTTAATAATACACACTGCATAACAGCCTAAAAAGTGCTACTGCCCACACATTGACAGAGTTCTGTAGAGCGTGGCTTTGAATACGTAGAAGCAAACACCAAGTGAAACAGTCAGCAAATAAGTTGTTACAATTAAACCCCACCTCAATGTTCAAAGTTTCAGCTCTGTACAGAATTGCACCTGGCCCCAGAAAGCGATGATCTCAATTTCCAATGCACATTTCCACTTTTCTATCACTAAGAAAGTATTAATACTACCTTTCCTGAATCACAGACCTTTCAGTGAAACAAAGAATTAGCTCTTAATTGTTTAATGCTCAGAAATACCTCACTAAAGTGAGCTGAAACAGTGTTTCTGCATTTCCCATTTCAGAAGGAGTACCTGCTTGGCTTTTCAAACTTTCCATGAAGTCAAGCTTCACAAGTTACCACATACAATCTTAAGACAAAAGTCAAACTCATAAACAACTAGTCTTTGTAGTGCACTTCCTCAAATCCTTTACGAAGGACATCACTGAAAAGCAGTGTGTCCATTGAATCAGCCTGCAAAGACTTACTGTTTCTGAACAGTGTTCCTTAGCACCCAGAAGTGTCTCCTATCGTAAGTCCTTGGCATTTGAAGGACAGAGTTGGTGTTGGACCTGTAAACGCTAAAACCTTTACGTTGATGGTTGAATGGAAAGGTAATGTACATACAGGATCCATCGTTTTTTAAAAAAAATGGACTAGACAAGCTGAGAACTGAAATTTCTGGTAACTCAAAATCTGACATAATTTAGACAGAGTTCTGTGGCCTAGCACATGACTGAGATCTAAACATAGTTAATGGAAGTATTTTCACTGCCACACTGGACTGTTACTGTGAAATACTGATAATATGATGAAAATGCTGATGCATGAGAAACCCAAAAGTTTTGTGTTCTCAACCTTCATGGAAAAGTGGAACCTGATACAAGTTCTAGGAACACAGCACTTGGCTTTGAGTCAGAGTGTGCCAAAAGACATGCACGTATGATCCTGTAAGCAGCAATGACTTCTGTAATTACATACAAGTAGTGTGCCCTGATGTATGGTTAAGCCTCCTGCAGCACCTTACCAGATGCACTAGAAGAACCAGGCTGGTGAATATGGAAAAAAAAGTTAAGTCTTCCAGAAAAAGGTGTGTTGGATTAACAACTACTGTGTTCTTATTTTGATTTACAATAATTCCTAAGCAAAATTCATGTTCTGACTTTTCATTAGTTACATTCACCTTACCTTCGAAGGCAGGCGCCTGAAAGGCCGTGGTTTGTACTTGCGTCTCAACGTGACTCTTTGCAAAGGGAATCTTTGGAGCAGGAAGCGCAAAAGGCATTTCATTTCTTAAAGCTGACGCTGTATCAACATTCTCTTTGTTTTCATGCTTCTTTGGTGCCACTTTTCTTGTCACTGGAGTTGACAGTGTGAATTCAGTAGCATTCAGTTGAGCATCATGCCTTGAATGCTACGAGATGTAACAAAAAAAAAAAAAAAGACATTCTTTGTTGTATTCTGATACATCCAGTAATGTTACAGACAAGGAAATTCTAAAATTGAAGCAGCTTAAAAATACCATAGAATGCTTGGCTATTGAGCAAAATAGTTAAAAACTCTTCAATACCTCTGATTCCCTCTATAACTTGCTAATAAGCATCTCAAGTAATTTGCTATTTTTTTATCTGCTCTTCTAAATTCCTCAGCTTGCACATTTAAGACTATTCCTCACCAGCTCATCTAAACACAGCTAAGAGTTTTCATTTAATTTGACTGTGAAATTTTAATAGCTGCATTAGATTTGCTTGTCCAATACAGACAGGCTAAACCTTCACAGACTAGTCCAGCTATAGCCTAGCTCTGAGATCTTGTTTGTTCTACCCTGTTGTTTTCCTGTCAGTTTTTAAATGTTCCTTTCCTCATTCCCTATACGCTGGTTTTTTTGAAAATGTCAAAGCTCGAGTTCTCATACAATGAATCACAACGTATAAATAGACGAAGCCACTATTTATGTTCAGGTATATTTTTAAAAATGTCTTTACTCACTTTGTAACTCCCCTTGGCCAGGGTGCACCAAACATTTAAACATGTAATAAGTTTCATGTACAATGAGAATAAGATTTTTTTTCTTTAATTGAAATTGTATATCTTTTGTTTTTTAAAGTAATTAGTAATTATTCTCCAAACACCTGCTTTGTTCTGCGATTATTCAGAATAAATTCTTCTAATGGAGATTCTTCAAACACTGAAGCTGCATCAGAAAACTCCATCAATCCAAATGCATGTGGCACTTCACTGCAGTCTGGAAGGTCTTCATACGTTGTGGTTTCTTCAGACTGAAAAGAAAGATTGAGTTGAGATTCCACTGCACTACTAAAAGGAAGATTTCATCAGCAAAGTGTCATTAAAATCTAAATCTTATTTCTTTTTAAAGTTCCTAATTATGGTTAACAGCTAATGGAAGTTCCCATGCTGGTGACCTAAGTTTTACAATACAGCTTTAATATCGCCACTGTGGATTTGTCATTTTCATAAAAAGCAGATGTGAAATTATTCTCAAAACACCATTGCCAAGTCACCTTTCATGACCTGTGTAAAGAAGAGAAGCAACTCAAAAAATACCTGCCTTTGATTTCAAGACTTGGACCACAAGCTCTTTTTACCACAAGCCAAATAATAAGCTGGAAAGAACGCAGTGAAGTCTGGAAGGGGGCTGGATAAAGGTAAACATATTACAACCAAAACATAAGATTATGGAATGTGCAACAGTACTTGAACTAGCATTCAGAAACCTTCATCGAATTGCTAGCCCTGAGAAGCTGTAATTTATTAAATCACAGTATTCATAGCTTCAGCCAAGATTGCTAACCCTCATGGCTCACACCACATACAATCAGATGTATATCACAGTAACCTCAGTTTCTAACACCTTCTGTCATTTTCAGGAACCTCTTCCCAAGGATTAGTTTCATACCACTTCAGTGAAATTGCATACAATTACTTTAAATTATCAGTTCTCAGATGGAATAGATATCATTCTAGGAAGATATGTTCTACTGGCAGGTAAGTTTCTTTTAGCCTGTGATCAAGGATCAGACCTCTTATTACTACTGGAATAGAAACCAAGCTTCCCTGCATTCTACCAGACCTAATAGGATGACTTATTAAAAAGACCTTACCAGAGGGCTGCTAGCTATAGCCAAGAAGCCAACAGCCTGATATTGTAGTTGAAATCATATTCCATTACAATACGAATGCCTTAACAGCATTCCTTGGCTTTCGTGTTTCAGAAGAGATTCATGCCATGGTGACTTCTTTTGAATATCCTTCCATGTTAAATTGCTTCAAATAAGGCAGCACAACACACAAGCTTGTGACACCAGATTCAGAAGCTGGCTAAGGTAAAGGTTCCATTTCCTTGGTTGTCTTCACAGTATACCAGCTCTAACTAGAGAACTTTACTAGTTGGGTATTTCAGCAAATTCAGTTGATATTCACTCACAGTACCTACATGCAGGTAAGCTAAATATGTCCCAAGTGCTGTAGAAGAACTAAAGAATTGATGTGTAGACATGATTTTCGGAGTCACCCGTGAAAGCATGATGCACGTTTAGTAGCATTACCCAGCTCAATTTACCTAGGACACTAGAGATGAAGTAACTTCACAGCACCAGCACCACTGAACCTAGAGAACCTTCACCTTAAAATCATCTGAGTGTAGAAGACTAACCCACCATGATCATGGAAATCACACTATGCATATTCAGCAACACTTATGATTCATGATGTTATGGAGCACTGGTAGTCTTAGAAGTCTCATCTGCATTTCAGAGCAGTTGTATGAGTGAACTGAAGTGATTTACATGCAACTGAATCAGATACATAAGGAATATTTATTCTGAGTGCTTGTCTCTATGCAGAGACTAGCACATTCAGATAGCTAGTTAACAATATTACACAGGTGTCACTGTTCGAGGGGGAATGGCTAATAGAAAGTCTGCAATTTTACTGAATATTGAGTTTGTCAAACAGACAAGTATCACTGACATCACATATAACTGTGTATTATATATGATACTGCAAGCAATTTAGCAACTTTAGACAAGTTCTGAAGCGTCCTGTTTGCACTTCGCTACCAAACCACAGAAACAGAAATTACCGTAAGATATACAAAACCGCTTGAGAATCCAATTCATCAGGAAAACATCAGCAACATGTTTCCTTTACTCAAAACAAACATAATCCTCTCTGGGATCGTGTTCTAAAAGGAAAAGGATGAGGAAGGGAGGGGTCTCTCCCCTCTGACCATCAGCTCATGCAGTGTCCATATCATCTCAAAGTAGGCTGCCCAGACGACATGCCAGGATGTTTCAGAAGACTTTCCTTACTAAGCCATGCTAAACGCAACTAGCAAGGTACAAAAATATTGAAAGACTAATGTAAAAGAGTGCAGTAATAAGGTAGACATCACGGGAAAATCTGGAACGGTTATGTAGGACAGACAATGGGCAATTTTAGTCCATTTCCCTGAACAACCAAGGGGACATTCTGCGTGATACTTATAATGCACCATGTCCTCCCAGACAGTTATTCAAGTAATGTCAATTCGTAGAAGCAGCCCAGCTTGCTAAAACATGCTAATGAGGAGACTGAACTGTTTAATGACCAAGACTTTGGCTGACTGCACACATGCTCTCTTACTGATGTTTGGGGCCCCAGTTTCTTTTCCCAGGCAGAGCTTTGTTAATGCAGAGCAGCATTTTTACCAGTATGTTGTCCTGTCAAATTCTAAAACTTACCTCAAGGTCTGCTGATTGTGCTGTATGGGCATGCCCTGTTAGACTTGCAACCTCTAAGCACACACGCTCACCACGAGCCTTCTTGGATTGAAGCAAGAGGTATGTTGCTGACAGTTGGTCATATTTCCACTAGGGGGGAAAAAACCCAAAAGGGTATTTTAATCTCCTCCTTGTAAACACTGTAAGTACAAAGCAAGCTCAGCCTCCTGAAAATCTCTGCATTTCTGCAAGTTTTTCTGCCTGATGTGCACCCCTAACATTTGACCACCTAAGTGTGTTTCAGACTTCAATTGATTCACACTATATGTCTGAGAACAAGAAACTGATACTGGGGCCAGAACGTATCTCCTGAAGTGAATGGCAAAGCTATTAATACAGTTTAGCCAATATTTCAACCAGAGACTCAGTTTTTTGGAATTCTCCCTCTCCATTCTTCCCCTGTGAGTGGCACCAACTTCTTGCATAATTTTCAGCAACGCTGCTTGTGTGAGGAACACGAATACAATGTCTGACACGTTTGCAGCATAGTACAATTAGTTTGAATTAGTTACAAAGGATTAGAAGTCCTCCTCCAATAAAGCGCTATGCAAATGCCACCAACCTATTTGGGAGGACTTTTCCCTGTGTAGACAGATTATTTCCTACAACAGAAGAACAAGTATTAACTCCAAAAATCCATCTGAAGTATCACACACATTTTAAAAGTCTGTTTCTTCTACATTTATGTGGGAACCCTGACAGTTTTTCCAAAGCAAAGAACTATGTCACTGGTACCATGTACAAAGAAGAAAACATTCAATTTCAAGGGAGAATTTTGAGATTTAGGTTAAAGCTTGAGAAGGCATCATGTTTAAAGTCTCTTCTGCAGCTTGCAATGTCATTATTAGCATTGACACAGTTCTTCTAGAAGTAGTCAGTTCGCCTTTTGTCATTTGTATTCGTAAGTGACTAAACATATTCACTTTTTAAAAAAACTGTGAATAGTAACTCCCCAAAATATATTTTATAGTCTGGGTGATGCTCTGATATTTTTCTCTTACTCTTCCCCTCCCCACCGCCTTACTTATTGAACCATTTCAAAGCAAAAAATTAATGCAGCAAATGGCACCTGTTGTTCAACTATAAATTTCTGCAAATCTATTTTGACTTTAAGAGATTCACGATTTTACCATGGTGGGAAATAACAGTAAAGTTTAGGAAACATCGTGAGCAAATTAGAGGAAAAGGGGAAAAAAAAAAACACAAATTTGAACTTCAGAACTATAGTTATAAGCTACATCTAGGTTCTGGAGTTCTGCAGGGCCTCCTTAATTCTGACAAGTATTCAAAATTTCATACTTAATAAGCAAGCATGACTCTGTTAATACAGTAAGTTTATTTACTGTATTACTGTGTTTAATTATTGTAAGTTACTGATACATACTTCTTACCTCTGATATTAATTCTGATATACTCTCCCTGCTCTTTTTATGAAACACAGAAAGCTCTGTTATGCAGTCTTCATCAAGATGTCCCAACTGCAAGAACATAACGGATATTGAAACATGAGGTTTTCAAGTTGCCTCATAATTCATATCTGACTGAAACCATCGTGAAACCCAGTGGGCTGAGCCAATAATCAACCATGATTTTAGACCTTGTATTTTCAGTTAGCATCATAGCTAAATATTGCAGAGAACAGGCTGAAAAAAATAATACAAGTTCAACAACTCCACAGTCTGGCCCCGCCTTGGTGAGAGGCTGTGAATTCAAACAGGAAAGCCTGATAGCAGATGAGATTTTTACTAGAAGAGAAGCTACACTTTCATCTCTTCTTAAATATTCAAAGCTATCAGACATGCACATCTTTTCTAGAGCCAGTTAGAACTGATGCTGCGAACACAGTAAAGCTCTTCTTTTTCTAGAGAAACAGTGGCATCCGGTGGCTAAAGGGAGGCATTCCCTGCAAATATGCATGAACTACTCAGTACTTACTACTGCCAGCTAGATTATTTTATTTTTTTCCTCTCCATGCTACCTTAGTCTCTCACACAAGTAAAACAAGTGATAGAGAGACACGACAGACATACTTTCAGCATGGTCAAATTTTTATTCAAGCTAGCAGTTTTCAGCAAGGACTGAGGACTAGATGCAAGATAAACCATAATTACATCTAACGTGCTCTCAAGAACATTTGTGGTTTTCATCTGAAACAAAGTATTGACCAAGCAGCCTGGAGAATCAGCTGGTCATTCATATGTGAAAATACTTCATATTTTGATGAGGAGTCAGTTATTTTGCAAATCAAGATGAATCAGCAGCAGAATACAATGAAAACACACTTGAAATTTCACCTCAAAAGAAATCAAGAGAAAGTAATAACATTTTGACAGCAAGAAGGAATCAGAAAGGAGCCATGGCCATCTCAAAGTTCATCTTTGGAGAAATGCCTTCACACCCCCACGCTGTGAGGACGGTAGTAAGCCAGTAAAGATTACATTAAATACTTTAGTATTCATCTGACAAATGTACTTACCGGGTATTTACTTTGCCACTGAACAGCATCAGAATAACCTTGCATGAGCCAAGGGTGACTTAATAGGTGTTTAACTGTAATCCGCTTCTTTGGGTCCACCTAGCGGGCAATAAAAGCCAAGGTAATACTTAAATCGTGGAGAACTGTAGAAACAATTTTTCTTCTACTCAGAATTTTACGGTAGTTAGAAGCTCAAATGGCAACCCAAACTGTTTCACAGCTTCCCCAAAAGGAAGGTCAAGCACGTAGGCTGTGAAGACTAGTTATAGAACCTACAGTTACAATAAATGTTCCAGGAACATTTAGCATTTCCTAGATTGCGTAGATGTAGCCCAAATGCACGTTCAGTACATTTAGCTTAATTTATAAAACAGTTCTTATTTGTATAGCACAATTAAGAACAATCAAATGCAGGCTGCTTGAAGACTCATTTAAACTTTGATCGATTATTTCTATACCAAATCATTCTTCTCAAAGGATTTTCAGCAGAAGGCAATATTAATCTTTTCTTTAAAAATCTGTAAGAATTAAACTTCTTGTTTAAACACTGAATATTTTTAAAGTATTTCTTGAGGTAATGTTTTGACTTATGCAACAGTAATCTGTAGACCTATCGAATGTAAGCAATACCTGCAGCATTTGGTTAAGTAGTCGAGTACTGCAAGGAGATAGCCACTTTGGAATACTGTATTTTCCTCTCTGCAGGAAAAAAAAAGAGGATTTAGAAAGAACCTTGAACAGCTAGCTCAAAAGGGACTCCTGAATACTTGGATGAAAGTGGCATTTGTATTTGGTCAAAAAGGAAGAACAGCAGGCACATGCAAACTTAGCTTTAAGAATGGCTTGAACAAATTTAAGAGTGGTACTAAAGCCCAGCTGCGTTAGTAAGGAAAATGCTGTTTGAGTTATCAGCTGCAGTTTTCACCCACTCAGCTTGTGTGACATTTCCACCTCAGTCCCCTTCTGCAGCTAACCTGCTGCTTATTTATTGCATTGTTTCATCATATCAACTCAATACTGACATTTTAGAAGTGCAAACATGTTGGAGCATGAACAAATATTAGGCATTTTGAAATGTGAATATTCATTGAAATCACTACTTTTCAGACACTAAAATTAAACCATCCTCAACATTTAGCTATTTTTTAATAGGTTACATCTAATGCTACAGTTTCAATTTCTACTCATACTGCAGACAGGAAAAAGGTTGCAGATCTGATAGCTAAGTTCCTTTCAAATGATTTACTAGGGTTTCTTAAATTCTTGATCAGAAGATTGAAAATAGCTTTCAGACTGGAGGTACAACAAAAATAGCTAAAAACCAAACCAAATTCACCATCAAGGATCATTTACTTCTCAATGAAAATAGAGAAAAAATAAATTTAAAAAAAATTCAGTAAACAGCCATTATGAAACAACATAACTATCAATTTGTCAAGGCAATTTTATTTCTACAGATGACAAAATAACCAAACAGTTTGTATTATACGCAACATACATTCCTAAGCAGAGCATGTATTGCTTTGACATCACAGAATTTAAGTTACAGCTTTACAGACACTACTAATGAGCTATGTATAAGCAGTTTGTAGGCTGTTTCACAACATACCTTCAGTCTGAAACTAAGCCAAGTCAAGCAGCACGTGTAATCTGCATTCTGTTTTTAATTTATTGCTACAGAACATGTGACAAGGAAAAACAAAATTAGCACCTACTTGACTAAGGGCAATGCTGGAATGTAAATAGCTTGCAATAATTACCAGATCCATAAGATCACACCAGAAATCAGGTTTTTTACTGAAGTTACATCACATGCTTGATTTTTCATTAAAACTTAAAGGCTTTTAAAAAAGTATTACCAAATGAAGAGATGTGGAACATTCCAGGGAAAAAAACATTGAATGTAAGTCTTACAATCCTAATGAGATTCAAGCAGTAGATTATTATGTTGACTTGAAACAATAGTTCTGAGTTGAGATAACTATAAATTTCAGGATCTATAACGTGTAAAATTAAATCCCACAACAATGCATAAGTGTCCTCATTGCAAGCAATTTTCCATTCACAACCAGATAAAATTAAAACATACTCAAGAGTGGAAAGAGCAAGCCTGCACTGTAACACCTGTGACTTTATTGGGTTTTGCCTGTGCCTGGACTGAGTTTTAAAACTTGGTCCTCTCACTTCACTTTAACAAGTTTCTCTGGCCAACATTCTGTTGGTGTAAACAACTCAGCTCCCAGTTCCTGTGCACGTTAGTCACCTATACCTGTGCAGAAATCATCTTTGATAACCTTAAGATCTCCACTCCACATCTAAGCTCTCTGGTCACGTTTCAATTATTGACCAGGTTAAGAGGATGAATACCTGCAGCAGTTAGCTCATTTACCGGCTTCTGCTTCTTGGCGTAATGACCAGCATAAAGGATTTTCCGTCATCCTACTAAAGTATGCTTGTAAATGGACAAGTTCTCAACACATACTGACCTAATGGGTAGACAATGCAGTTCGCACCGCAAGCAGAGAGGCAGAGGTAGCTCAAGTCTGATCGACGACCGAGTTGATTCCCCTTTAGAGTGATTTTACTGAGAAAGCGCAAGTGCTTCCGAACGTGCTCTGGACGACGTTTTTAGTCATACAGTTTAGCTTTAGGTAGCCCTGTGCGGAGCACGGAGTTGGACTCCATGATCCTCACGGGCCCCTTCCAGCTTGACATATTCTATGATTATGCAAGCAGGAAAGTCACATAATTTGAATGGTGACTCCCCTGAGTATCAGCACCTTTACACGATTTCTTTGCCTCAGTTAGCCATGGCTTTTTTTTTTTCTTTTTTTTTTTTTTTTTTTCTTTCTTTACAGCTCAGACTGGGCTTCCTACAGGTCTTCTGTCAAGGTACTCAAGTCCGCTCCAATTCCAGCCTAAAAAGCCATGCCACTTGCTGAACTAATCCTGCACTCCGCAGAGCTCTGATTGTTACGCATCCCAAAACCATTTCTTTTGTAGATTGGCTGTCAGTTGCCCCGGGCCAGAGTAGTCCTTGAACGCTCTTGAGGCATTTTCGGGGTTTTTTTGGGGGGTATATGAGACTCTTAAGTGAGAGAAGGAGAAAGAGGCAGAGGAAGCCAGAGGCCTTAGCCCCCATAGCTCCTCCTCACCCACTCACTTACTGGAAGCTTTATCAACCTAAATTTCATGCCAGCTTAGAAGTGGTTGGTAGAGGCGTGCGTATGACGTGGAACAGCAGCTGTTCAGCTGCATCAGCAGGAGTTTGCAGGGAAAGAGAACCAATGCCTGAATTCTGTTACCTGCTATTTATTCAACTTCTGTTGATTGTGGTGTCTTACGCTTCCTCCTCATTTTGGAGGAGGAAAGCGTAACAGCAGATGCAGGATCCTGCTTTTCCTAGACATGAGAACAGCTGACACTTAAGAACATTACTTTTGGCAAATCAAACGACATCGTTGCAATTCTATTCCATGCAATACAAGGAGAAGCCAGATGAATCCAGCCCACCAGCAAGAAAATGCGTCTCCTGAAACTCAGTTTCCTATCCTATTACAGGACCAAGCTAGAGTACTGCTAAGGCTGATCAAAGGTGGAAGCAAAACCGCAAAATACCGATAGGAAAAGTAGCAAAGCGTTAACAAAAGTCAGCAGATGATAGCACCTTTTCCCCCTAGGCACAGCTCAACGGGTTCCACCAGGAGAAAAGCAAAGGCCTCGCACAACGCTTATCAATGCCTTTTCCTAGTGTGTTCTAGGACCGTCAATACCTACCGTTATCTTCCTGTAGATAGTCATGACATTGTCATCATCAAAGGGGAGAAAGCCACACAGTAGAGCATACAGCAGTACTCCCATGCTCCAAATATCTGCCTAAAAAATCAGAATGGGAGTTCACAAACCTGATCTAAAAGGCCTTAGAGACAGGTAACATTGTTCCCCTTTAGCAAACTCTGCCTACAACTCATGAAAAGTAGGCTCCATAATGCAGGACAGAACCCGCATATCCCAAGAGAAAGCCCACAACCCAAATTCAATTTTCAATTCCCACAAGCTGGGGCACCACTAGATCCAATATCCTCTCCTTAGGTCACCAAATTGCTGAATTCCTTCAACCTACATGGATTACACTGGCAAAAATTACTTCAGAGATACCACACGGGATTTAGTACACTAACATGTTACTGATTACAACAGCTATCAGCACAGTTACAATCAGCTTTAAAGCCCTGCTGCTGCTTCTCTATTTGCAGAGGCACGACAAGGTACACATGCCTCACACTGCCTCACACTGTAATTGCCACTTGGACCGCAAAGAAAAAGGAGGCTGGAAAAGGCCTGGACTTCATGGAAACTAAAACAACCAACCAAAAAACGCAAGCAAGAGTTAGAGGCCAAGGAGAGTGGTGCAAAGGTACGTCAGAAGAAAAAAGACTGACTCCGTCCAACAGCACAGCAATTTAGGAGGTCTGAGGGGATTGCAATTACAGCGCTTTGGATGGATTCACAAAGGTAAGTAGCAGGTCCTCATGTTCTAGACGTGGAATCCAAGCTGGGCAACCTCCACATTTTTTCTTCTCTCAAATTGTACTACACTGCGCCGTACAAAGAGAGCAAGTTTTCAGGCACGAATTTCAAGCTAAAGACAGGCCTGGTAAAGCATCCAAGATACTGAGACTGCACAAAAAATTTGCAACAAGAGTTGGATAATTAACAGAACAAATCCTTGCTTGAACGTGCAGTAGGAGGAAGGACTTTCGGTGACTCTTTTGTAGGGCACTAAAATACGCAGCACCAAACGGAGATGATAGGGAAGGGTTGGTCGGGACGAACTAGCCAGCTCCACGGTACGTGGCCAAGAGCACCACGTGCTATTCCAGGCTGTGACCGTTGAGGCTAGTCACATGGCTTCTGAGAACCACCTAGGCAATGTTATCCAGCGGTACCCGAGAGAGAAACCAGATACGTGAGCGTATCTGAACCGCACCGCTTCAAACAAATGGGGGGCGGTGCGGGGGGAGCCCTAACCTAAAACTGTGCCACGTACCTCTGAGCCAAGATATGCCTTGCCCTGAATCAGCTCCGGTGCTGCATAAGCCGGGCTTCCGCAGCACGTGCTCAGATGGTAATCAAGGCCACCCTGGAATAACAGAGAAAACTGAACACAGAGAAGCATTGGCTTTAACACAGCTTAAGTCTCCTAGCAACGACATATTAGAGGCATCGGAGGCTTCATTTTCCTCTGCTGTGCGTCTACATTCTTATACTTTGCCTTGGATTAATACATGGCCTCTCTAGGCAAAAATTGTCTAAGACCACGAGTATCCCATAAACGTTCGGATCCCAAGCTGCTCATTCACCTACCACCCAAGCAGCCTTTTCCACAGCTCCTCCTCTGATAAGAAGACTTCCCTCTGCAACTGCAAAGAGAAGAGAGGCGGCACTTGCGAAGAAGTGGTGCAAGAGCTACTGGGCATGAGGCTAGCTGGTTATTTATACCAGTATTTAATGCAATAACTTGATGAAGAACCACTAAAAATACTTCCCTGTTAAAACCATGTTACTGCTTTGCCTGGGCTTTGTTCTAGGCAGATCAGAATAAGACGACGTTACAGCACCAAGATGATGATGGTCTAATAGTCTCGATGGCTTGCCCGATGCCCGAGTTTTACCTGAGGCAGCTAAAACGATCCGAGGACAAGTAACTGTCCTTGGGTCAGTAAGACCTGCCCATTAAACTGTTTCCTAACAGCACCCACCTCACGTGTTAAGCTGACAAATGGCTTTAAAGGTCTCCTAGAAACCAATTTTAAACTCAGAAAACAACTTGCTACAATCACGTGGAACCAGAGGATTCGTAACCATAACCGGAATAAACTACTTGATTCAGTCCACAATCTCCACATACACACAAATCTTCTGAAAAGAGACAGACACCATTAAAACTTATTAGGGAAAAATGCACACCAACAGAAGCTTAATATACTGGGCCTTTATAGATGGCAGCAGGTGCTACACATGCAAGGTGATCTCTGCCTCAGATTAGGATAAAAGGTGAAGCGTAAGAGGAGAAAACGATCTAACAGTCTGGTCATAACATGCCGTTAACTGCTCTCTCCCACAGTTAAGGCCCCACCACGTAATTAGCGATTGGATGAAAACTGTGCAAACAGCTTGAGTTTAGGGTCTTTGGGCAAGTCTCTGCACTGCAATCGGAAGTCAAACATGGCTTTTTCTCACGTGTGTGCAGTAGCTGACTTAGCTCTGCTCTGAGAAAGCGACTGATACTCTCACCTTTGGCTTTGCACAAAGTCCAAAGTCTATCAGCTTCAAATTATGTTCCTCATCAATCAGCAGATTTTCCTGGTAAAAGAGAAAGCGGTAATGAAAGCTTCTACAACCCAAGTATCCAAGGCACCGTGTCTTCTTTCACCTTGTTTCTTCCTGCCATTAGCAGCTAGAATTTACCTAAAGCTCTCCTCTGCAGATTTTGACCGGCTGCTAGTGAACATATCCCGTATTCCAGATGGGGAACACTAGCTCCCATCTGCTGAGAAGGGCCTGGTGGGGAGAGGGGGAGTGACAGACAGCAAGCTGGACACAAGGCAGCGGTCTGCTCTGGCAGAACAGGCGGCCAGCTATACCACGGACACAGGAAAAGGAGCACAGTCAGGCTATTGGGAGAAGGCACTCTAGTCCTCTGTTCAGCCCAGCTAGAAGAGTGCATCTAGCCTCTGCCCCCCAAGCACAGGAAAGACATCAAACTGAAGTAAGCTGAGTGGATGGCCAGGAGTCTGCTTGGGGGGCTGGAGCGCTTGCTCAGTGAGGAGAGGCTGAGGGAAAGGCAGTTCCTTCAGCCCGGAGACGAGAAAGCTTCAGTGGAGTCCTTTGGGGGTGAAAACAGGACAGTCTGCACAACGGAATAGCACCATAGAGACTGTCTCCAGGTACAAGCCGGCACAAAGGGAATAGGAAAAATGCCTAAGCAACATTGGAAGTCAGACCCGTGTCTCTGCTCCATTCCCAGCTGGAGCGTGTTGTTCTGCTTCTCCTTCAGGGGAGGGTCCTTCCTCAGATATAGCCGCATCCAGCTCAGCTGAGGAGCACAGTAGCAAGTAGAAATAACGCTCTTTCAGAAGAAGACAGGTCAAGAGCTCTAAGCACAGGACAACGGCAAAGACGTAACTTGCTCTGGCTCCTCATGGAGAAACAGAAGTGGGTGTGCGTTATTACTTATGCAAATCTGACCCCTGCTCAGGCTTACCGGTTTGAGATCCCTGTGGGCATATCCCCGACTGTGAACGTAAGCAACTGCTGAAACAATCTGCCGAAAAAATACACGAGCTTCCTCTTCCGAAAGGCGGTCCTTAGAAATTACATAATCAAGCAGCTCTCCTCCAGGACAGTACTGCGTGAAGACAGGAAAAAGAGAACACCTTCAGAATGCAGTAACGAAATCCGAACAACCAGAGCACTGGACAGTTACCAGAGGACACTCTTCCATCCCTCCCGCTTTATCACAGTAGCACCCAAGCGCCCCACGCCAGCACTGCGGCAGACCAAACGAGCCGAGACAAACAGGCTGACTCTTGCCTGACGCCTCGCAACGGCCACATCACACTAACATCACAGGCGGTACAGATGGCCCAGGAGGTGACAACCACGCAGGAGGTCCGGGGTCCCGCCTATCCTGCTGATGCTATTTTAGAATAACTGAAGCGCAACGTAGGAATTAAAGTCATTTCACTTCCTGTAAGCAGTGACGAGTGGCTTTTACAAGTAGACAGAAAACAGAACACACTAGCAGCTTCACTATTAAAGTGAAGCGTCTTGAACGCGCTCATCATTGGGAAGGCTTTTTACAAATTGTTTCATTTGAACTCTCTTATCATCCACCGCTACAGCTAAAACCAGGAACCTTCGCCATGGCAGAAACGCCGTTTCTTACCTCTAAGACCATGAATATTTTCTTGGCTGTCTCTATCACGTGATACAACTGGCAAATATGCTGGTGACATAAGTTCTTCATGGCCTCAATTTCTATCTTCACACGAGGCAAGTCATCCTAAAAAACCGCAACAGCAAGGTATGAAATTGCCGACTACCTGGACAGCCCGGACGTCACAGCAAGCGTCAGACTATTGGGAGACACACAATTTCACAGCACGGAGATGACAGCATACAATTCAGCTGCTCAGATTTAATCCAGCAACAGCTCTGCTGTTACTGCCCTACAGTTCTGGCACACCAAGCAGCAAAACCCAGAGGGGCAGGTGTAAAATAGTTAGCATCCTCACCAGCATTCTGTTTCAATTACTGTAATCATCTTTAGCTTCCTCAATTTTACAGCCAGAGAAGGTTGCCCTCTCCACAACAGAGCACAAGATTTGTGGTCTTCTATTAACACTCATCCAAGTCTACAGCATCAGTCAATAACCAACGGGACAAGCAGGCGGCACTGACGTGTCGGGCCACTCTGTTCTCGAGAACGCACAGGAACAGCAGAAGACGATACCGACTGTTAAGTATCTTTTGGCTTACCCCTAGAGCAAGTTTATCCATGATTTTTATTGCAACTTTTTCACCGGTGAGAAGATGTTCCGCAAGTTTTACCTTTGCAAACCCACCTAGAATTCAAAAAACAGACACTTAAAACTCAGAGCGATGTCACGCTTTCTGGCCTACAGTCTCAGTTACGCTGGAGTCCGTAGCGCACACAGCGCGCAGCATCTTCGCTAGAGGGAGAAGCGATCGCTGCTACCGACCTCCACTCACAGCGTTCTGTCCCCTGAGAGACACACTTGAAACGCGGCCTGTAGATTCTGGGGTAACAGTGAGTCTGCGCTCAGGTAAGTACTCCAGCGGTTAGGCAGATCGCACGCACCTGTGTGCGTTCAGATTAAGCCTACCTGTCCCAATTGTTTCACGCAATTCGTAGTACTTGAGGATTTCCTCATAGCCACCTGCAGCCATTCTGAGAGGAAGAGGGACCTCGCTATTCCGCTCCGCGCCTGCAAGGACAAGGCGTAGCCACCGTTTGTGCTTTTCCGCTCCAGCAGGCTCGTCGGAAGGGAAGTACCTTTGCTGCAGCTCCGCACCGGGGCTGCGGGGAAGGGGGGCGCGATCGCGGGGGGGCGCTCCCGGGGAGGGCACTCGGGGGGGCGGAACGGCGCCAACGACGGAGGAGAAGGCGGCACCCACGGAGACGGGAGGAATGGAGTGGGGGAGGACCCGGCAACTACACCCGAGGGAGGGGGAGAGAGAGACAGACACAACCGCCTCCAAACCCTGATACCCACTTCACCCCTCACCGCCCCGCGCGGCCGTTACCGTTCAAATGCCCGCGCCGCGCGCCCGCTACCGCCCGGGACGCCCGAGGGGCCAATCACCGCGCAGGACGCCAGGGGAAGAGGCGGGCCCGCGCCATGCCTGCCGGGAGGGAGGTCGGGCGGGGCTGGGGGACAGCGCGCCGCCATGGCGGGAGGGTCTCCGCCGCCATCTCGCTGCCGACGGGGGCGGCGGAGGCCGTGCCCGGTCCCGACAGAGAACCTCGCCCCGTCCTACCGGCGGCGGGGGCTGGGGCGCGACCTGCGCCACACGCAAGATTTCCGCTCGCCCGAGGAGCCCGCGCTCGCGCCGCGGCGGGCTCGGCTTCCCTCCCGCGGGGCCGCCCCCTGCGGCCGCCCGGCCCGAGTCCCGCTGCCCCGGGCGCAGCGGGGCGGCTGAGGAAAGCAACAGAAAGGCAGGGTTTGCTCTGTTAAGGCTGGGAGCGACGGTCTGCCTTTGCTGCGGCCAGCCCTTGCCCTGCCAGGCCTTTCACCTTGCCGTGTACCAGACGTCTCGGCCTGAAGCCACTGGCAAAAACAGACCAAAAAAAAAAATCCCCCCAACCCAAAAAGAAACCAAGTAAAACCCGATTGGTGAAATGTCTTCTTTCTGTAAAGTATCTCTCCTTTGGAATCCTCCCACACAGATTAAATCTTCCCTGAATAAGACAACCTACATTTCAGTTCAGGTCTTGCCTGAAGGAAAAAAAGGAAGGAGGACGCATCTGGGAGGGAGAATGGAAGCCATTCCTTTTGGGCAAGGCAAACTCTGTTTTACTTTCCCTGGAGGTGTCTCTTGCAGACGGGGTGTCCTATTCACCAGCCAATGAACCCATTATGAAAACCACTTATTAATTTCACTCCTGTATTTTCAGCCTTTCCAATGTGACTACTGCACAATCAAGATGCTGAATGGGAGAGGCAAACGTAGCTCCTCACTGGTACCAACTGAAGCAAGGCAGGATGCCTTTGTGCTGAGGGTTAACCCTGGTAGGCTGCAAAGCTCCACACCTGCCAAGCAAGCGCACATCATATTCCTAGCCTTAACAGAAACACCGAAACACAGCAGTGAAAGGGATGAGACCACGTTGCCCTGAGCTTCTGGCACTGAGTATTTGCTAAATTCTGATAAAACTGAGGGTCGTAGTCATTGTAAAAATAACTGAAAATGGAAGCATCTGAAGCGGACAAGAAGGTCCAGGAATACTGGCAGAGCAGCTGGGCCTGCAGCGGCAATGGAAGAGTTGTGGGCAATTGCTAGCCTGTTGACAGTCACCAGCTCTGCTTGCCATTCCTTCTAGAGACGGTGTTTTCGGGTCAATCGGCTTTCTCTGAACTACAAATCAGGAGTACTCACGGCATCTAGATGCATTCTCCCTGGCCTGACCCTGCGGGGTCCCTTCCCTCTGCCCCTGAGGGTCTGTCACGATCCACTGTTGGCTTGAACAGTTTGGCAGCAGTTAAACGCCCTTGGTTTCCAACCGACCTCTCATAATTCTGGGATGTTGGGGGTGGCTGGGCCTAATTTCTGGGTAACTCCGATGTGTTAACGTGACTAGGTTCCTTTTACATTCTCGGAAACAGAATTAAGACTCAAACCGGAGTCAAGTGCCAAGGCACTTTATTTGGCCAAAAAGAGATATGCGAGCGAAAAGCAAAAAAAGAGGGGAAAAGAGGGTGAAAAAGTGAACAGGAGGGTGGGAGGGAGTGGGACTGCTGCGACAGCTGTCACCACGGATCTGCGGCAGTCTGTCCGGTCCAGGGAGTGGGGGGGCGGGTGGTGTCCGGGCGTCTGATGCATCTTTGAAGCCGGTGAAGGGGGGTCGTTCCAGAACGCTCCTCCATCGTCTCTGCCGGTTTCCCCTTTTTGTAAGGTTGCTCTCTTGCATAGTCGATAACTGTCCTGCATACCCACGCTTCCCCTTCAGCGGTGGGGCACATGCCCAGTACCGTCACTAGAGGGTGCTTGAGACTTCTGGAGGCTCCGAGCCCCACCCGCCATATGTTGCCAGTCAGCCTTGAGACCGGCCCTACGCACGGAGAGTATGTGCTCCGAGATAACGGGGCGCGCATTCCTGCCGCGTCGGCCTTGGTGATTAAACTGTTCTGCTCAGCTGCCGTAGCGATCAGGCTGCGGTAGAGAAACTTGCCCACAAACAATGTAGAGACAAGATTCTAGTCCCTGACAGAGTCCCACTCCCATCCCCCTGGGTGTCCGAGTCCCGGGCGGTGGGCAGTGAGAGGCGTGTGACAGCGAGAGGCGGCTGTCATGGTGGGCCACGTGCATGGCTGACTATGGCTCCATTTAGTGTGGGGGCCTCTGGCCCTGCCCGCTCCCCCACTGGTGGGGCCCGCTCTCCACCCCTCCCAGCTCCGCGTGCATGCCCTGGGGAGGAACTGCCACTCTGGTCAGCAGGGGGTGGAGAAGCAATGGGGTCTGACATGGCCGATCTCCTACCTCGGCATGGATGCTGGGCTTGGCCAGGGCCTGGGCAGGGCCCCCCCCGGCCTCCAGAGATCCCCAGGGCCTCTCAAAGCCCTCTCAGGGACATGTGCGGGCCAAGCAGCCCTCCCAGAGAGCCCCAGGGGCTCTCCTGGGCCTTGCAGGGCCCCATGGAAGGCGCTCCAGGGCCACTGCAGGGCCCAGGGAGCAGTATGGCTACCTGGGGCTCCACGTTGGGTGCAGCAGAGCCCCCCCAGCTGTCTGGGGAAGAGCAAAGCTCCACAGCACCATGTGGGGCCCCTCCTGGTGCCCTTGTGGGGGCCTGGGGGACAGAAGGGCTTCCCAAGGGGTGCAAGCAGGACCCGACGCGTCCCCTATAGCTGTCTGAGGAGTGGAAGCTCTCCCCAGGGGTGCATGGTGGGCCTGGCAGGGTTCCCCTGGGGCCTGGCGGGCAGCAGGGCTCCAGAGGACCTTGTGCAGGGCCTGGCCCAGTAGGTAGCCTATGGCAGTGTGGGACAGGAAAGAGGGACTCAAAGAGCACAGGAAGTTCCACACTTATCAACGGCCGGGAGACACAGGCAGGCCAGCTGTGCAAAGGCCTCTGCTTCCAGGCTGCACGATGCCCGTTTCCTTCCTGGGCCACATTCCAAAGCGTTCCTCTCGCTGCCCTGCCACAGCACCTGGCTGCTTCTTGAGGCTTCCCGGCCAGCGAACACACTGGAGCCATGGGCCACGGCCCAGTCGTGCCCCTCCCCATGAAATGGGAGCACGGCAGAAGCTGCTGGCGAGGGGACAGGTCCAGCTGCTCAGGTGGTGCCAGTGTGCAGAGCACACAGGGATCAACGCTGCACCCCACTCCAGCAGCACAGGCAGCTGGCCCCCAGGGCAGGTGCCCTCCGGAGCCGGTAGCACAGTGCTTGCAGGCGGAATCTGGAGGGAGGCTCTGGTGCTGCAGCGCCCAGGATCAGCAGGGTTTGAGATGCCAGGGAAGCGACCGAGAGGCTGCGGTCAATCACCGTGCCTTGAAGGGCTGGGACAGAAAGGACCAGCCGAGGTCAGAGCGCAGATCTGCAGGGACCTGGGAGCCCCTCTGGTCAGGGCCACCCCTGCCCCCGCAGCTCTTCGTGGAGCTAGGAAGGAGGGAGGCAGGGGTGCTGGCATGAGCTGGAAGGTGCTGGCCACTGAGGCCCCACGTGTCCCTGAAACCTCTCCCTGCTCTGCCCACATGGGCTCCTCACCCACGCAGGGAGCAGCGCCCTCCATGGCCAGGGCAGGGATTGGAGCTGCCTACCCAGGGTCTTCACTCCTCCCCACCCGCCCCTGCAGACACCCCACTGCCCTCACTCACCCTCGTAGATGACCTGGAGCTTCTCCTGGCACCCATCCCTCAGCTGCTGTCCAGCGATACCTAGGTACACATAGCCTGTCACAAATCCTACTGGCCTTCCCAGACCAGCAGCCTCGCTCCCCTCACCAGCCCCACAGGCCTGGCCATGAGCCCTCCTCGCCTCGGGCAAGGCTGAGCCCAATGCTCCCCTGAACGTGAAGCCCAACAAGGCTCTATCACGACTTTTGCTGGAGTTGCTGTCATAGAGGATGCAGTCACCTGGGAGAACAGGGCATTTGTCCTGCCACTAAGTGCCTGGACACCACCAGGGCCGACATCGAGGCTGGGAGCGCCTGCTCGGTGAGGGAGGCACGGGTGCTGGAGCACCTGCCCGTTGAGTGGGTGGCGTTCCTCACAGCTGGGCCACTCTGTGGGCTGGGCACAACTACGCTCTCAGCACCCAGTACTTTGCAAATCTCTCCCAGTCCTTCCGTGACTTTTTGTGGTGGTGCAGCCTCCCGGGCCACTCTGACTGAGATCACAGCATAAGCACTGGTGTGCTGTTACCTTCGTCACAGGTAGTGGGACTTGGGTGCCAGGCACCCTCTGGCTACACCTGGCAGATGAATTATTCCGCAAGCAGCTGGGTGAAGCCTCGTGATTGTTAGACTTGTCCTCATGGGGGACTTCAGTCTACCAAACAGACAAGACAGCGAAAAGAGTCTAGGAGGTTCCTGGAGTGCTGCTGGGGAGAACTTCCTGACACAGCTGGTGAGGGAGCCAACTGGGGAAGGCGCCCCGCTGGACCTGTTGTTTGCAAACAGAGAAGGGCTCGTGGGTGATGCGCTGGTTGGCGGCCATCTGGGGCGTAGCAATCATGCTTTTGAGGAGGGTGGCTTGGCATTCTCCATAGCTGCTGATAGCAGCCATGCACTGAACTGTTTTCCATCCCCAAACTACTCTTCGTCCTCCCTGAGCATTTAAACTCCTCACCTCTAGTTACTGTCATCCAGCTGGATGGGGTAGAAGGAAGAAGCAGCTGGTTTATTTGGAAGGTTTTCACTAATTTCTGCAGGTTGTAGTGGTGCTGCTGTGCTGGAACTTGGGAAGAAGTTATTCCATGTATTGTAAGAAAAAGGCTTGGTAAGAGTTTTCAGAAGGGGGGCGGGGGAGAAGGACTCAGATGAATGTGTTTTTATTAAATGGACAGGGACTAGGGTGACTAATACGAAGGTGTAGAACAGATACCTCCTTGTTAGTCATGCAGGAGAAATTCAGGTTAATTTCATGGAAAGAAAGAAAGAAAAGCAAGGGAAAAACTATTAAAGGGCAAATTAAGAAAAAATTGGTATTGCCTACAGATTGCTGCATGGTGGTAGTGGAAATATATAAAAGAGTCGCTTAAAAACTTTTACTGCCTGTCCTGCTGTAGGAGGGCCTATAAATTCCTGTGTGCATCTCCACCTGTACAAAAGTTCCCATCTAGTATGGAGTCAATCTATATGTCTATACACATATGGAAGCAGATAATATTTGCTTACATTTCTGTAGTGTGACAACTGCAAATTCTTTCTAGTAGATATATTTAGAGTAGCCAAAGCTCTTACCAAGGTATGCAGGATGCACAGGCGGGGAGAGCACACTGTCACTGCCATACCGTTACCTATTGACTTCTGTACAACTTCTGTCTTGTTGTTGAGAAATGCTTGTACTATGAAAAGTTCTGGAAATTAGAAACTTTTCCATCTGGAGGTAGGAAATCACCTAAGTATGGAATAGTAACATGGCTTCTGAGCTCAGTCAGTCAGTGCGTGTTTTCGTACAGCAAGTGGCACAGTAAACATGAAGAAAAAATCCAGAAGGTTGCTAACTTCTGCCGTTCATTTAAATGAAAACTGTGAATGTGTTGCTGTGATCAAGATGGCAAATACAGCGTTAAGCAGAGGAACATGAAGCAGGAATAGAGAGGTAGCATTGCATCTGTATAAAGTATTAATGAGACACTTAGAGATGAATTTCTGCGCTTGGAAGTTTGATACAGTCACAGCAGAATTAAAAGGTGCTGTTCTCAGATTAACATCACGGAAGCTAGGAAGACAGACCGTGTCATGTGCAGCTTTTCCAAAAGGGTTGCAGGATTTGTGGAAACACTTGTGTGTGTGTTACATACAGATTAATTATTCCTTTTTATCTCAGCATATTTGAGTTTGCTAATTTAGTGCTAAAACTTTTGTGTGCCAAACTGGTAAACCCCAGCGTACAATTCCTTTAATAAAAAGGAAAAGGAATGTGGAAGAATCCTGCACAGTAAGTATATATGCTTCAGTATGAGAGCAGGATCTGAGTCTTTTTGATACTTGATATGAAATTTGCTTTCAGTACACATCAGAGAAAAAAAATGTTGTGGGAAGATTTATGGGCATCATGCAGTCAAACTCCTACGTACGTGTATTGTAGAAATGCAGACAAGACAGGAGACCTAGAATGGTAGCTCTAATTCCCAGTAATAATGTATTCTTAAATTTTAGCTGGATATCTAGTGAAATCAGGTTGCTTATGCTTGCTTAATAGTAGTATGTGTAACAAAGGTGAAATTAATTAATTTACTTCTCTTCTCTCAGAAGCAGTCCCCCTCTGCAGATGCATCAAAACCAGAAATTACGAAGCCATCTGAAACAAAGGTATGAATTCCTGAGAAACTTAGGCTTGCAGTTAAGCACAAGTATATGAAGCAATGGAATTTCTTTTTCAATATTTTGATGCTGAGTAACTTTGCATTATTTCTTCTCTGCAGCTTACTTTCCTTTTCAAAAAATAGCTGAAAAATACCATACCGAGTACTCGGAGGATTTTATGACAGAGATGCTAATTTTAATTTTAGCTCAGTCACACTCTGTGACATGTATACAGCTCATGCCAGTGTTATTAGAGGCTTATTTACCTAAGGGTAGTTTTTCAGAAATTCAAGGAATTCAGGACAAGTTTCACCTTTTAGTGTACGTGCAGTTGTGCCTTCTCATTAATCTCATATCTTTGCCTGCCTGACGAGCTTCCTTGCCTTTGTCTTTTATGCTTGTTCTGTCTTATGAGTAGAACTTCTTCAGTGTCAAAGCTGTGTCATCAATCATGTACTTGTTAGAAGTCATAATCCTCCCTTACGCCTCTGCTGCCTAACACACTTCACAGATATTATTTAAACAAATGATTAGTGATTCCCCTGTTCCTTCCTTTTCCATAATTGTAACAGTGAAACCAAAACACTTCTGAATATCAAAGTAGACCAGCAGGGCCTTGTGCAGTGGTAAAACTTAGGACTGTCTGCACCTTTTGTAGATAGGAACAAAGGAAGGCTTACAGCAGTGAGGTGGGAAGAGGCCCCTGGAAATCGTCTGGTCCTGCCCTCCAGCCCAGGCAGAGCCAGCTCTGCAGATAAATCAGACTGTTCAAGGTCTTGCCAGACAAGCTTTGAATACCTGCAAGTGCAGATTGCACAGCATCTCTGGGTAGCCCGTTCTGATGTTTGGTCACCTTCATTACGGTGATCTTTTTCCTTTGATCAGGCGGCAAGTTCCGTTGCAGCGACTTGGATCTGCCGCCTCGTGTCATTTTAGCATGGACCTCTGAGGAGAGCCTAGCTGCATCTTGAAGTTAGCCACTACATTCCCCTCACCCTTTTAAAACCCTTTTCCTCCACGTGCACATGTAAGACTCAGGCTGGGAGCAGTGAGCTGGACGACAATTAAACCATTTCCATTTGTGTGTGCTCGTTGTTACTCGTAAATGAAGGAATCTGCAAGTTTCCAGTTTCATCTTCCTCTTATGTTTGTGAGCAAACTCCTTTGTATCGTGTTCATTACTGATGCTGTTCTCCATACGGCTTAAGCCAGCCAGCGATCTGAGAATAGTTATGGTCTTTCCCGGCTTGAAATTTGAAAGAACTGTAGAAGAATGTGGTAGATTTCTAGTCAGATCTTTAAAACTGGTGTTTGCAAGGTAAGACAAAGATCGAGTAGCAGAGGCATACTGTGCTTCAGCGCTGTGAGACTGGTAAACACAAATTCCTTTGAAACTGATAGAGTTAGAACTGTTGTGACTAAAACTGGTTGCTTTGGGGGAGTCAGGAAGGCTTCAAGACAAGAAGCTCCTAAACAAATTTACGATGACAACATTTGACCTTAGAAAAGCAGAGGTACAGAACCATAAAGATAAGGAACTGCAGAGCAAACACCAAACCAGAACAGACTATTCCTCAAGGACAGTATGTACACGATCTCAGAACCGAGACTGCATGAAAGCAAAAGTTAACTAGCAGACACAGTGAGGAAGGGTATATCCTTCATCCAGAGACCCCTGACAACCACCCGGAGACACCAACTGGCATGGGCAAAGGACATCTGCCTATGATAATGAGTTATCAGAAAACGAATGAATCTGTATATCTTTTCTTGGGGAGGGGGAACTAGCAAATGTGCATGTAAAGCTTGTATAAGTTATGCATCTAACCCTGTGCTGGGTTAGATGCACCTTAGGAGGAGTGATCCCCTGTGGGTCCAGCACTGCAGAACAGAATACCTGCTTAATAGTCGTTCAGCCTATTGAGTCCTGATTTCGGCTTTTCACGGCATCAAAACAGTGTCCTGCATTTGCATGTGGAAGACAATTAATGGTTTCTTTTAATGTCTGTTGCATTCTTAATGCCTCCCTCCTGCTGGATTAAGCAAGTCATCTGCATTTTGACAGCAGAGTTCATCAAAAAGAATTAGGGTTGCTGAGTCCTTTCATTTCTGAATTTCTTAGAGATTAACAACTCTTTCCAAACTGCCTGCTACAATCACGTTTCATTTGTCTTTCTTAGAGCCGCTCTAGTGTGCAACTACCCTTACACGTGCCCTGGACCCCTCTGTAGCTTTCAGTTCTGTGTGTGAATCCTTTGTCTCAAAGGACCCTCAGTATTATGCCCCTCTTCTGAGAAAGCTGTGAGTTACTGCAGCAGAGGAAGGAATGTGGAATTGTTGTTGTGCAGGCGAAGCCTCATCGCTTAGGTGGAGGGGTTGGAGGAGCCGGGTGGAGCTGGCACCCTGTGGCTTTTGCTGGAGGAATGGAGGAATCAGGGTGCCGCCACTGCCACCGGCAAAAACACACCCCGGTCAGCTCTCTTCCTTTTGCACGGCTTTGTGCAACTGCACTGGGAACTAGGGAACCAGTAAAAAATGTCATTTTTCCTTTCCAGGCTATTTTTCAGTTTCCCGAGTCAGTTTAAAATGCGGCCTCTCAGATTCAGCACAGTGCAGGTGGCAGCAGGCAGTGGAAGGGGAGGTGGAGCATCTTCTTCTCCATAGGAGTTCAGTGTACGCTGTACACTGATGCTCTGGCTTCAGGCTGTGACCGCTCTCGGCTGGCTCTGTTTAAAGGATGACTGAATAGTTGCCTTTGAATGTATAGCCTCGAACTAAAATTGTTGGTTTGTCTCGCCTGGTAACAGTATTTTTTGAATTGGATTTGGACTTTGTTATTGCTAAAAGCGTCTCCAAATAGGTGTGTCTGTGTGTGTGAGCACGTTTGTTCATGATCATGTGTTTTAATGTGGCCGTAGCAGCTTCATGTGCGTCTAAGTCTTGAATCAAAGAACTGCCCCTAGGAGTCCAAATATTCTTCGCATTGTCATAGATAAATTTATAGGATGAGCAATTATGCACATTTTAAAAGATACACAGGGAAAATGACTAATGCACACCCTACACAAGAGATACGTGAAGTGATCAGTAAAACAGTGTTTACAACATTGAAACGAAAGACACGCGGTTGCTAATATCTGTTTTGGCAGGCTGAGAATTTGAACTTATGTTCCGTACAGTTCGTGGCAGGTGTTGACGGAAATGCAGGTAAAGATATTTTATTGTCCTGCAAAAAAGGTCTGTTTCCTTTTCTTCTGAAAAGCACGTAAGGAAAACCTGAATTTGTGCTCTAACAGCAGGTTACTTATAGTCCTCAGCAGGCAGCAGTCCCACAGCAGGGAAAGTCCAACTCTGTTTCTTGAACCTCATGCTGCACTTCTGTTACGTTTCTTTGCAGCCTTGCTGCCGAAGGACATCTCGTGTCTGACTGACTCTTTGCTTTAGATGTTGCGTAAAAACGTCCAACCTTCTTAGCGTAAAAACTGAAAATTTAGGACTACCTTTTCCACATAGTCTCATTTAGTGTACAGGTACACAAATGGGTTTTGATTTGAGTTAACCATACGGTCGTCATGTAATGAGGATGTACAAGTGGGAGCCTATAAAGTGTGGCTGCACCTGCCACGTACTGTGTTTTAATCAGGTTGGGTGTCAAGAGAAAATCCAAAGAGGGGAATCTGAGAGGCTAAGTGATTTCTAATTTTTACCCCACTTTGGAGTTTGGGAAATTTTTGTCGTCCCTTTCAATATTTTACCTGGTGTGACTTACCTGTGCGCGGTGTTGAGTTCTTTACTGTGGTCTGCAGCTCCGCCAAGCTTATGCCCGGGCATCTAGGTTTTTATAGATGTTCAGGGTTTCCCAACCAAGCATCTGTGGTTCAGTGTGTGTGTGAATACTTGCATACCAAATGGTAAACAAATTCAGCAAATTTCTCTATGCGGCCGGCTAGAAAACAGAAACTGCGTGTATCTAAATGGTCGTTAACATTTGGCAGCTGAAATCAAACTACTAAAAGCAATGAAAACATTTAAATCACCGCCTAACAGATTTCTCTTTTGGTTGTTCGCTGACTTTTAATAGGCTACTGGGGAAAAAAACTGTTATTTATCTCGTAGTAACTTTAAAGACGCTCAGTGTATTAATAGGGTAGAGGGGCTGAGGAAGGCTTCTGTCTGTGGCCCCCTATTTCCCAGGTGGGGTTCAAAACTTCTCTGCTGCAGGTGGACAAGGTGCAACGAGGCACGATACTGGTGTCCCCCGGCAGCTCCAGGGGAAGCGTCGGGGTGCCAGCCCCAACGGGGAGGGCGCCCCGGTCTCAGGGTCTGCATCTCCCGCTGCGCTGCGTCCCCTGCTCACCCAGTGCTGTTCCTGGCAGATCAGATCACGCTCCCCTGGCT
This sequence comes from Phalacrocorax aristotelis, assembly GCF_949628215.1. Taxonomy (NCBI): domain Eukaryota; kingdom Metazoa; phylum Chordata; class Aves; order Suliformes; family Phalacrocoracidae; genus Phalacrocorax; species Phalacrocorax aristotelis. The sequence goes on from NC_134311.1 coordinate 852,812, forward strand.
GCTCTGTGTGCTCCCCTGGCCATTCGGTGGCCCAGGCTTCTGAGGCTCATGCAGTGGGCAGCAGCCTTCTCTTTGGCATCTCTGTGTGACCTGCCAGTAGCCACATTGGCTCTTTTTGTCTTAATGGTAGCACAGCTGAAGTAGCAAGAGCAAGTAAAAATAGCACAGAAAATATGGGGAGGAGGCTGGCATTTTCATTTTGTCTTTCTTCTTACCAGATAATAGCTGTTCTTTAATTTTTCAGTGTTTGTTCTTACGGGTTTCTACTAGTAGCAGTTCACTGCTTACTGTACTTTGACTTGAGGTGAATCACGGGAATCAATTTTGTGGCACGGCTGCAGAAAATTTGCAGGTGTAAATCAAACTGTTCCTTACATTTTGCTTAGTATCTTCTTCCCCTCCCTTTTCGATCCTTCGTATGAGGAGTGTGCGCGCACACGTGAGTGCTCTTAGATGGCTGGAGGGGAGGTCTGTGCCAGGGTGTTGTAAGCTGCAAGATCAAAGCACTCTATACTAGTTACACAGCATGTGTGCTCAAGAGTATGAACCTGTCTGATATTCTCTGTATAAGCCGACCCCTTAGAAATAGCCAAGCATATTAATCTCTGTCTGAATATATTTCAGTCCGCACCAACCACCAAAGCAGAGTCTGGAAAAAACATGCAGTCAACCAAGGTAAATACTTCCTTTCCAGCTTTGGCAAGTTGTCGTACTTTGGTCTTTGACTAACTTTGAAAAAAGAGGCTAAGCTCTTTGCTGCTACTGTGCCACAGGAAACTGCTGTGTGATTAGGAACATACCTGTGTGCAAGAGAGCTGGGAGCTGACAGGTGTGGAAACGCAGTGTTGGGGGGAACAGTCAGGATCCATTATTGCCTCACAGCAGCTTAGGCCATGTTCCGATGGCCGCCTTTTAATCTGTCGTGTGCTTAGTTGAACCAGTGTAGGCCGTGTTCCATGGCTTTGAATGGCAGGAAGAGTAAATGGTCTCAGTTTTTTATTTTATGACAGCCAACAGAGTCTCAAAATAAAGAGCTGCCTGAAGAGAGGCAAAAGGAACCCAGTGGTGTAAGGTGCATAATTTTTCTCTCTTTTGAATGAGGGCTTCTTGTGGTATTTTTCTTTCTCTTTCCTGTCTCGCTTTTCTGTCCCTCTTTCACCTTTTCGCTCGCTCCTTCGCCCTTGCTCTCTTGCTCGCTCTTTCTTTCTCTTGATCTTTCTTTCAAAAAAAAAAAATAGACAAACAAACAAAGAAAACCAAAGCCAGCCCCTAGGTATTTCTGTATCTAATGATAATAGTCTGTCTCTGCACAGGCAAAAAGCCAAACCTCACCTTCTGTGACAGCAACCTCTAAACCAAATCATGCAGGAGAATTAACTACAGCTGAAGCTCACCAGCCTCCGCAAGCAACCTCCAGAGAAACAGCAAAGGTATAGCAGAAGTAGCCATCCAATTGTTATTTTTTCTGTAAATGCAGGGGTTAGAAATCCACGTCAAGGGGGATTCTTGTGCTGAATGTTGTGAGACTGAGCTTCCAAAAACCACAATGTAGAAAAGCTCAAATGCTGTCTTTCGTTTCAAAGCATGTATGACAAACCTCCTTGTCCTGCTCTAAAATCTGGGACTTAGAAACTTCACTCTTCACCCACTAATTAAGTTAAACAACAGCCTGAATGTGCCACTTCCAGCTAACCCATGACAGCATTAACGGATAAGCATTAGCTGCAGATAGAGCTGCCCGGCCCCGTGGTCTTGGTAGTTTGTGCTGGCGGTTGGTGATCCCGATGTGCATCTACCTTTTGTTGTCCTCTTTGTACGTCTGTTTGCATTGTCCAACGCCCTCTGGGTGTCAGCCAAGCAAGCGACACTAAGGTGGTCGGAACTGTAGGCCTGTTCCCGTGTGTTCCGTGTTTGGGGCTCCTCTGTCACTCATGCAAGCTTTTTGCGAGCGACTTGCAGCTACGTGGGTGTACCTGGTTCGTTCTTTGTCGGTCTCTTCCCTTGCACCTTCGCCGCTGAAGGTGAACAGAAGGGTCGGTCTGGCCGGTCAAGCAAACACTTTGTTTATATGAGCATTTCCATCATGGAACCCCTTCACCTGTGGACTTTTAGGCATGTTGGTAGTAGCAGTGTTGGCTCCAAATGCAGCAGGTCAGCAGGTGATCCGTTGGCAGTAGGGCAGCCTGTAGACCCTGACCGCAAGACTCTGAAAAACACTAGGAAGAGAAAGGTTGGGGGAAAAGTTGGGGAGGGGTCATTTTGGAGGGGCAAGTGGAGAAAGAGCTGGAGCAAGTGGGCAGTAGAGTCAGGATGCAGATCTTTTGGTCTTCTGGTCTGCTTGAGTCTGGGTGATGAGGCGGGAGTAACATGAAGGACTCCTGCAGCTCTTCTACAACCCACTTTTTTTTGCAGTAAATGGGAACGTTAGTCATGCAGAAGTCTGCATGTTGTGTTGGTGTTGCTCCTGCACCTAACTCCCTGAAGCAGTGTTCCCCCTACCTGTTTGAGCAGCATTTGCTGCTGGTGTTAATGGTGTATGGGGAACTATTGCATGTGCATTAAAGCTTTCCAGAGAGACTTGGAAGGGGCCTCATAGTCCTTCTGCACTGCAGACTTCTGTTACTGGCAAAGCAAAAGAAAGAGGCAGAGTACTTAAAATTGCATCCTTTCTTTGTCGCAGCAAAATCATGCTGGAAACAGAGTGTGCCTCTGTCGTGGTTTTATCTGAGATAGAGTTAATTTTCTTCACTGTAGCTGGCCTAGTGCTGTGTTTTGGACCTAGTATGAAAATAATGTTGATAACACACTGATGTTTTAGTTGTTGTTGGTAGTGTTTATACTAGCCAAGGACTTTTTTAGCTTCCCATGCTCTGCCAGGTGCACAAGAAGCCAGGAGGGGAGGAGGCACAGCTAAAAGAGCGAATTCAAACTGGCCAAAGGGATATTCCGTATCATGTGACATCATGCCCAGTATGTTACTGGGGAGAGGTGGCTGGGGGAGGGCAGGCAGCAGTCGTGGCTTGGGGACCGGCAGCATCGGTCAGCGAGTGGTGAGCGGCTGTATCGTCTGAGGTTTGGAATTTTGTTTTTCCTCTGCCTGGGGGTTCATATCTCTCTCTCCCTCGTTATTTCTCTTTCATTATATTACTATTATTGCTGTTATTGTAATTACTGTTTTCTTGTAATTATCCAAATGTTCTTATCTCAGCCTGCGAGTTTTCTTACTTTGGCCCTTCCGATTCTCTCCCCCATCCCACAGGGGTGGGGGCGGTTAGCGAGCAGCTGCATGGTGCTTAGTTGCTGCCTGGGGCTGAACCACGAAAGTCTCCGTAGTACTGCAGGTAGATGGTAGCTCACTCTGCCGAGGCATCTGAATGCTGTGCAGCTGTGTTAGCCAGTTGCTGAGTCAAAAAAAATATGTGCAGCCTCAGAGTGGATGTTTTAGGCTGGACTCAGTATCATGCAAGCTGCAGGTACTCAACTTCCAGACCAGGCAGCCAGTAGGTAGAAACAGCTTATCTTTTTTATTCAAAGTATAGATGAAAAGGGACAGTAGATGTGCATGTGTCATGGTTTAACGCCAGCGAGCCACCAAACCCCACGCAGCCACTCGCTCGCTCCCCCACTGGTGGAGTGGGGGAGGGAATCAGAATGGTGAAAGTGAGAAAGCTCGTGGGTTGAGATAAGGACAGTTGTGCTGGTTTTGGCTAGGATGGAGTGAATTCTCTCCACTGTAGCTGGTAAAGTGCCGGTGGCACACTGATGCTGTAGTTGCTGTTAAGTAGCAGCTCAGCGTCCCTAAGTAGCGCCTCTAGTAGTCGGGCACCTTTCCAGCTTCCCGTGCTCTGCCAGGTGGGCTGGAGGCTGGGAGCCCAGACTGCTGACCCCAACTGGCCAAAGAGATGTTAATTCCGTACCCTGTGACACCATGACCAGTACAAAACGGGGGCAGTTGGGCGCGGAGGGGTGCTTGTGGCTCGGGGGCTGGCGGCGGTGGGTTGGGAGGGGGTGAGCGGCTGCGTCACGAGCTGCCTGATTTGGTTGTTCATTCCGCCCTCCCCGGCCCGGGTTTCACCTCTCTCATTATTCTCCTTCTCACTGCATTATTGTTGTCATTGTTAGTGTTTTATTTTAAGTATTAAACTGGTCTTATATCAACCCACAAGCGTTACCCTTCTGATTCTCTCCCCCGTCCCGCCGGTGGGGGAGTGAGCAAGCAGCTGTGTGAGGCTGAGTTGCCAGCTAAACCACACAGTTTAATTGGGAAGCACACACAGGCGAAGCAAAACAGGGAGTTCACTGACTCCTTTCCACGGGCAGGCGGGTGTTCAGGCATCTCCAGGAAGGCAGGGCTCCATCACGCCTATTGGTGACTTGGGAAGACAAACACCATCACTCCCAACATCCCCCTTTCCTCCTCCTTCCCCCACCTTCACCCCCCATCCCGTCGCTGGTGGCGTGGGGTGAGGAGACGAAAAGGCCTTGGCTCTGTGCAAGCCCTGCTCAGCAGGGACAGAAACATCCTTGGGTTATCAGTGCTGTTCCCAACACAAATGCACAATGCAGCTCCACGCTAGATATGGTGAAGGAAATTAACACTGCCCCAGCAAAAACCAGCACAGCATGCCAGAGCAGAACACCTCTGTTTCACTTTGTCTCCAGAATCTCTAACATTGGGTGTCTAATAAAGCCATCTCTTAATTGTTCTCTTATTCCTCCAGGCTAAGCCTGAGAAGATGTCCACAGCGGGCGCAGGCGCAGCGGGCACAAGCGCAGCGGGTGCAGGGGATGCAGGCGCAGGGGATGCAGGTGCAGGTGCATCTGGTACAAGTGTGGTTACTGCAGCTGATCAGTCAAGCACTGAGGTTGGTAAACAGTCCCAGCAAATGGTTCCCTTGTAAAAATGTCTCCAGAGAGTATTTCTCTCTCTAAAACGCTTCAGTTTCAGAAAAAAATGAAGTGGTAACTGCTGAAGTCTTGCTAAGTAGTAGTTACGTGTGGTGGTGAAGGACTATCTGAAAGAGTAGGTACTAAACTAGTGGTGTGTCATTTGTGTTGTGTCAAACAGGACTTATTTAGAATCACTTTTGCCACAACTAACATGAAATTCACTAATCTTCATCTTCAGTTATGTTTGCCCATGTATGCATGGGTATCAGCTGATAGATAAAGGGAAACGATCTTGTTACTGACATTGATGAACAAGTTTAAGGACGGTTCTCTCTGAAAAATTTGGCAAGTGCAGGGCCTACAGAAAGAAAGCTTTTGCTTTGGTTTTCAGGAGTTTCCTACAGATTCACCAAATGATTCAGACTTTTTTTTCTTTGTACAGCATGATAACTTCTGTAATGGTCTGCTTATTTTCTAGCCTGATATGGACGACCTGGCAATAGATAGCCTCATAGACACCTTAGGTGGACCTGAAGATGATTTGCTTACTGATCCTGCTTACAGTTATCTGGATGTTATGGTATTTTACATTTTTTAAATTTTTTTTTTTTAGAAGATTGGTCTCTAAAATGTGTCTGTAGTTTCTCACTACTACATTGATCCAGTATTTGTCACTTTGATCTGTTAGGAGGTAAAACAGAATTTGCACAGTTGCATTTTAGTCTTGTTGTCAGTAATACAGAAATGATACCATCCCGTGTGTGTTGCAGCAGAGGACAGTAAGGTGTCGACAAACAAAGTTAGTTGTGTTTTGAGCTGACTGCCGGGCCGGGTCTCCACTGGATTCAGAAAAGCCAGCGATCGAGACTTGTTTTTTTATATATTGGGAGGTGAAAGTAACCCAATTATCATTGGATTCCTAGGAAATAGAGATGTTGCTTGTCTTCCAAAAATCCCAGGATGTGGGAGAGGGCTGTGGGGTGCCAGGTGACATAGATGTGTATAAAACTAAATAGAATTTGGCACAGATGTGTTTAATAAAGAAGTAGGAATTTTCAGGAGACTGACTGAAGCCGAAGTCAGTCAAATAAATGCTCAATGCGATGTCTGGCGTAATAATAACAAACAGAAGAAATAGTAGCTGGGCATGCAGGAGTCTCTTGTGATGTCTTTAGCAAAGATTACTTGAATTTCTGTACTTGGCAAAAGAGTTCTCTAAGGCAGCCTAATCTTACTGTTTAGAAATTTAGAAATTTAACATAAAAATAAAAGGTTCCCTAGAAAATGAATCAACAGCGAGGAGAAATACCTTTGATTCTTCTGTGACAGCAGCATGTGCTTATGAGGTCATTGTGTGAGTCGGCATGGGGCACAGTCGGACTTTAAACCGTGCTTGACAGCGTTGGTAGTTGCACTTTACTGATCATAACCTAGTTTGCATTTTCTTGCTCAGAATCCCATGACAGATGCTGAGCTTGCAGAGGCCCTGTATTCTGTCTTTAGCTGCAGTGCTGCTCCTGCTGAAGAAAGGAGTCTGCCAGAGGTATTGGTATTTTTCTTGCCATCGCATGCCTTTATTGCAATGAAGTAATGCCATCATTATCTTAATATTTTGCTTTAAAACGATCTTGATGATTTTCCCCTTCCTTTTATTTTTACAAATTTGCCTGTAATTCTGTATCTCGTTTTGCCCTTACGTAAATGAAACCAAAGGAAGGAGAAATCGTGCGAGCACAAGCAGCGAGTTCAGTCAAGACCTCCATGCCTCCTAAGGAGAAGAAAACAAAATGAAAAGAAGTATACTTAGTCATTCTTTGACTAGCTAACTTGTAATTAAACTTTAAAGCACGTGTCGTATTTTACGTGTGCCTGATTCTGTAAAGATGCTCATCGTCTGCATCTTCATTTGTAAATCGTCTTTATCACAGGAAGTGTAGGAATTACAAGAACTGCCGTTGCTCAGACTCTTACTGTCCCTCAAAGATCCAGCCTTAATGGGTCAGATGATTTTTCCTTCTGGATTCTCCTGCAGAGTAACTGTAGTTATTCTGAGTAGCAGGTGTTTGCTAAGCTGTGTGAGGTGTGTTTAAAGCTTGGCTGTGATGTCATTTTCTCATGCTTTACAAGCCTTTCTTTTTTCTTCTGTGGAGAGCAAGTGTGACCTTACGCTTTCTGGGTTTGCCATTTCAGAGCATATGGCAATTGTGCTTTTTTTCCTTGCCTTTTTCTTCCCCCCCTCCTTACGAGGAGATGGGCCTTGATTAGACCGTGCTAATTGTATCACGTAATTTGCTGTATCCTGCAACGTGATGTTAAGGAAATCGGGTAAAGCCGACCAGAAGCGACCGCTCTGGTGCCAGCTGTTTCCTTCACATACACAGCATAAAAGACATGTAAGGTAAAACCTCCATCAACCTAAAGAAATAATGAAATGATTTACATATTTTCTTAAATACAGGAGGTAGGAGATGGTGCGGTGCAAGCTTTCCTTGATACTCTTGGTGGACCTGAACCTGAACTTGAAGAATATCTTAGCCCTGTTGTAGAGGTGTCAGAGGTATAACCTTACTCCTTTTTACAGCAGCTTTCAGACTCCTCCATGATATCCCGGGTCCTCTTTGTTAGATTCTGTACAAATGTGTAAAATAATAACAAAGCAGCTTCTGTATGAAAGGCCTAAGGAATGTCTGAGTCTTACGTGATTAAGAAAATTAAGAAATGAAGAAATGCTGAGTGGATACAGGTGGAATAGAATATAGCAAAGTGGTCTGCCAAATGGTAAGCATTTCATTTGGCTATACAAGCACACATACGTACACCTGTCCCTGTGTTAGCTATAGTTGCTGTTTTTCCCCCAGGCACTGGGTACAGTTTATAGCAAGCTCTTGCTTTGCATGTATTTGCCATTCCATTTCTTCAATTAACTTTTGGGGGTTTTAGTGCACGTAGTCCTTTTTCTATCCGACCCTGTTATTTTTCTGATTTGGGTCTTGCCTTTCGCTGTGTCTTCTATGACTTCCGTTTTCCTTCAGCAGTTAGATCTTAGCAGCGGCCTTGTGTTTGCATGTTAACTTGGACTTTTTAGTTTACTTTTGCAAACTCTGCCTATAACCCTCCTAATATCAGTTATTTTCCCCACCTTCCCTTACAGCTCAGAGCAAACAAAGGACAGGGAAGTGGCAGAAATCGTTCGTTGCCGAGAGAAGATGTTGGAGCTCAGTTTTGACAAAAAAGCATGTGTTGTACTGCAGATGCAGTCAGCCTGGGCCTTCAGATAACTTAGTGAATGCACTGCTTTATGAAGGAGGTCCAGAGGATTAAAAGCTGTGTTTCTGTAGGATGGTGGAAAAAGATACAAAATGATGGCTTGTGTAGTTGCAGTGATGAAATCCAAGGAAACCTGTGGATTTTCTACACCCCAAAAATTCTAAAAGTTATGGCTCTGGATAGTGCCCGAATTTTTTTAGAATTTAAGATAAAAAGGCCATATTCACATATGGCATTGATTCTGAAGCCATGGTGATTTTACCACAGCAATTTGATAGCAATGACTTGAGGAATTTTAATACCTTTATATATGAAATAATTTTATCTGATGCTAGTACTTTGTCAAACAGTAGGCTGAAGACTCTTTGAGTGTCCTTTGAGTTTTTATTTTAATTTCCCTAAGTGATTTTTTTGTTTGTTTTGTTTCTTCCATTTTTTTTCTGTGTTTTTAAGGCAAGAGCTGAAGAAGGAGAAAAGGCTGGAGAACGTAATGACACGGTACCTCCAGAATACAGCCTGTTACTGGAGTTGGTAAGTTTTTGGTATCTCCATTGCTTTGTAGATAGGGCACTGCATCTGACACTTTCTTTTGTCACAGAGAGGGAAAGGATGTCTGGAAAACAAGCAGAAGTGGTTATTTAACCAATGGCTTTCTCCGGTTGGTGATTTCTGTATCTCAGGTTTCCTGCCCTCCTTTTGTGGGCATGACTGGGTTTTCTAGGCACTCTGAGCAAAGATCGGATCTTCCAAAGTCACACTTTTCTTCTCCAAGAGTGGTGTTACTTGCTTCTGATCCTAAACCTCGGTGTTGTAAAATCCATCCCTTTACAGAAGTGCTCTTGGGTATGACGTTGTAATGTAACCTTGAAACGCTGTTGTAAGTGGTGTGAAAATCGCACCCGATTTTTCAGCTCGTCACTTCAAGTGACGGAGGATAAAGTTCAGAATTGACAGTCTTTGCGGTGGTTATTAGTATAACTGATGCTAACAAGGTTGCTCTATAAACTGGCCTTGCTGGAGCCTGATGTTAACGTTCTGATTTGAAAGGAGGAGTTTTATCGCTCGTTTTAGAGATCGCAGGGCTGCCTGACTTACAGACCCTGGATTTAACCCCGCGTTCGTTCAAGTGTAAAAGTTTGGGGGTTGCGCTCAGAGCTTGTTCTACTACTGGATGAATTCCTGCTGTTTAACTATGGAATTAATTCCTGCTGCATGGTGCCGATAGGGATGAACACTTTCTGGTCTCTTGGCCCATTTGTATTGGGTAGACATCACATTTGCCTTTTTTATCCACTTACCTCGCCATGTAAGAATTCCCTGTTTGGGGGAATTCCTGTTACTGTGTCCCTGATTTCATCTTGGGTGTATTATTTATTTTGTATCATTTCGCTGGTGATTATGGAGTATGGCACCTCTTATAACAATGGCAAGATGTTAATAATGCTTACTTTACCTTTAGGATACAGATGGAATGCCAATGCTGCCAGAGCCTGAAGAAATACCTAAGGTTAGAAAGCTGACGGTATTGTAGGGGTGTGGATAGGTACCCTGTTTTCTCCCTGTCTCTCATCACTTCTCCCTGCGTCATTATGTAAGTATCTTGGTCTGCTTGAGGGTTCACTTCCTTGCACAAAACCTGCTGATCTGAAGTGTCAAGTGAACGCTGGCTTTACTGAAATTCACTGGCGGTGAATGAAGGGCTCACGGTAAGAAAAACATTTAGAGATTACAAAGATAAGAGAGAGATACAAAAATGACTGCTGGCACGAAGAAAAGCCGTATGGGGAGTTACTGTCAGGTATTCTGTAGAAGTCTGTTGGAGCCGTTGAAGGACAGAGAGAGGCGAGGCAGGAAAAATCTGTTTTCTTGACAGTTTTGTCTCATTAGTCACCAAATATAAAGGAACACAAGTGGAGAGAAGGAGAAGGCTGCTGTGAGCATTCTCCTAATCACAAAGAACAACTTGGACTTTGCAGAAAGTATCTGTCGTGGCCTAGAAAGTATGAGATAGATTGGAAAGATTTAAAGAGAAGGTTACAAAGGTTTGCTGAAAACGCACGGGAGGAAAGCAAAAATTAGGACAAGCAAAGGAACCGTGCACTGAAAAAACAGAGGGCCTCACTTTGGAAATACTGTGAGTTGAGGAGTGCTGCCAAACCTGGGAAAGTCCACGTAACCTCCATTCTTCTGAAATGAGCGTGAAGGTCAGGACCAGTCTGAGCAAGAATGGCACTGGGCCTTTTGCAGCAGCAATGTGAAGTCATTTGTATTCTTCAAGCCTGAAACTCGGAGGATTGCAAAGGCATTGATGAAAAGACTTTACATCTCTAAATTTTCCTGTCAGTTCTTAGACACGCAGTTGTGAGTGGGTGAGGTATGAGAGCTGCACAGAAGGAACACCTGACATGTATGCCATAAGGCAAAAAGAGCAGCTATGCTCTGAGGGAACCAGGCGCCGATGTCAGGAGACAAGCCTTCCTGTTCCACAGGGAGTACAAAAGAGGTGGCACACACGAGAAAAGGAAAAGCTCCGGGAGAGGAACGTGGCGTGTGTTAAGGGAGGTCGACTCCTAATTTGACTGAAGTCCAGTACAAAGCCGAAGAGAAGATGAGCTCAGAATCATGGGGTCTTCTGCCAAAAGGATGAAGTGGTTAGTAGAAGAACGAGTATTCCTCTGCTCTTCCACCCCTATCAGTCAGAGGCACAAATACAATTGAATGCTGGTTCTGTAAGTGCATCACAGGGGTATCGAAGCGATACGTTGCCGTATTTTTGTCAGCACTAATTATAACTTGAAGAAGGCGGTTTTGAGCAGGATGGGTTCGCCAGTATTCCTGTGGTATCATCAGTAATTTAGATCTGTGAAACCAAAACCAGCAAAACAAAAAAGTTACGTCAATACCCGAAAAACCTTCAGTCACTTACAGTTGCCCCTTGATTCCTGGTGAACGCAAAGTTCGTCCTCCTTCATGATTTCAAAGAGGGCTCCATTATGCATACCCTTAAGCCCAGGCATTACTTTTAAGTACCTGGCAGTACTTCTGTGAAAAAGTTATTGCCTGAATGCTTTTTGATTTAGTGGAGGAATTCGGTCTTTACGAAAAGTACGGCCTTCTGTGATGAGACCTGTTATAAAGACTTCGGGGCAGGGGTCAAGAAAGGGAGGGAAGCGGGAGGGAAAATAGGAGACCTCCTACCTGAGAGATGTCACTTTTCTTATTTTTATGAATTTGACCAAATGAGCCCTAACCAATTAAGCTCCACGTAGCAAGTGAATGGCAGTCACTGCTAGCAAAGATTTAAACATTTAGGCGTAAGCAGTAGTTTGAAGGATGCCAGGTACATTAGTAATAGATCGCGGCAGTCTATAGATCACATGGTACTAGGTCACACAGTATCAACAGACTGTAATGGATCATAGAGTAGGGAGCTAAAAGGGCACTTTATTCACTTCTCCCTAAAACATGCACAGTCTAAAACACAGAGGGTCAGCAGTCGGTGCACAAGCTAAGAGAACTCTGTGCTGATACTGCCTCTGAGGGAATGCTGCTTCTGCTGGAAAAAAAGAAAACAAAATTCAAACGGGAGAATCATAATCTAATGGTGCTGCTTTCTACTACCTAAGTGTAATTTATACTTGAAGTATTATAACACGATGATGCTGTTATAGTAAATACTATCTAGTAATAATTAGCATTGTTTTTCTAGGTAAGAGGTTGCGTTTTCCTTTCCAAGTAGCCCTGGAAACAGCATGGAATATAACATTCTCGACATTATATTGACCTTTGGTAACAAAGCAACTGACTCATTCTGAACAGTGGTTTTCTTAACTTTATGCACTGCAAAATTCATGCTGGTTTGTTGCACGTAAATGGGAAAGGTTATTTCGGAGTAGGCTACAAAAGTTTTCCTGCTTCTGGCTAGCTGAAATATGGTTCTTGAAAAAATAAATTGAAAACAGGCAGTGACTCACCTGTACCACATGTATCTTTTTTGCAGCCTTTGAGTGATTACGATCTTGTTGATGACTTTTCAAAACACTTTGCCTGCGCTGCACAGCCTGCAGTACAATACACACCATCGACGCCCAGCAGCACATCCCAAGTATGCCTTTCTAGTTCATTGAAGATGCTGATACTGCTAGTTTTGCTAACATGACATAATGCTACTCTTCTTTCAAGAAATGTATTTTCTTCTGTTTCTGTTCCCCCCCACCCCGTTGCTTTCAGTGGAACGTGCAGTATTGGCACTTAGTCCTTAACTGAGGGGCTTCTACCTTTCAAGGTAGATCTTTCTTTCTTGTTTTGTACTGTATTAAAAAAACCCAAAAAGCCACTTAACAGGTAGATTTTGGGCTTCTGAGCATACCCAGTAAAACACACCGTAATTGCTCTGTTTCAGAAACCTTCAGATCCTGTGTCTGCAAAAACTGCTGAGGCTGTAGTAGTCCCTCGTGCCACAGCTTGCACTGTGCAGTCTTCAGCTCCATCAGCTGTGTCTTCAGTGAGTAGTCTTACCTGGAACTAAAGCACAACGCAGTGCTGCCTTTGTGCAGTGGTGCCGCGTACTGTCACGGGGGTTATTCCCATATTGCGTATTCTTCCTGCGTAGAGGTAAGCCACAAGGGCCGAGTGCTTTCCAAAATAACCAAGTCAAGCACAAACTGAACAGGGAAGGTCAGTGCCCTTCTTAATAGAGGAAGTCAGGCTGACAGTTCTGGTGGCCTGCTTTAGCTCTTAATGCTCTAGAGGGGATGCTCTTTGTGAACTTAATAGGTACTGCAGGAAAAGACAGAAGTCTGCAAAAAAATGGTAGTTGTCCCGCTGAGTGTTTTGGGAGATGGCAGTAATGGCTGGCATTCTTGTACCCGTTCTCAGAATGTCTCTGCTTCTGTTAAACACCAAAGCAAACAAACCAGCCCCATGTGGAGTATGTTAGCTGCGACTAAGTCTTTGGAAAGCAGAAGCCTCTTCACAGAGCAACGCCTGTCAGAGTTTCCTTGTGCCTTGAACTCAGCAGATCCCAAGTATGTGAAGACAATTAGGGAGAGAAGCATTACCTTTTTTAGTTCACGTATCAATTTTTACCTGAAGTAATGTGGGGCTGGCAGTGGTAACATATGAACAGGTTTCTTCAGCTGCAGCTGAGCTCCAAACTAAGGATTGGTTTTTACTGTATCGATACCCTTACAGGTTGGTCACGTGGCAGATGAAGTACTGGAAGTCTTGTCCGGTAGCCTAGGAAAGAGGGAGCCTGATCCAGGTGACAAGAAACCTGCTGTGGACAAAGTTCAGGTAGGGAAACAATCAAACCTCAAAGAGTAGACTCTGATGTAATCGTCTTCAGCGTTCCTGTATTCCCTCAGGCTAGAAACAATTTAGAAATAGTAATTTCTTTTGTTTTAACAACAGAATCTGCTTGTGAAACCAGTTCTGTTCTGCTTAGGAAGTACTAGTAGGATTTCAGCACGGCGAGTGCCTTGTCTTAATCATTTTGCCTGTGACAGTACGGTAGTTCCCTGAGCTGCCGCAAACTGCGTTTGCTTAACGTCTTACTGCTGAACCAAAGCAGAGTTGATGTGCCCATCAGAGGTAGCACACAGCATGGTCCCTTTTCAAAAGGAACCAACTTTATAAGGAGTTGTTTAAATGAAGAATGATACATAAAACTTGGGGTTTTTCACCGATCTTGCTCTTTCAACAGGCAGCCTTAAGTAAGTCGCTGAAATATGTGTATTCTGTCTAAGGGAATGCTGTTCACAGTCACAGTCTGAATGCCTCCGTTTGCTACCCCAAACCGTGGGCCAGAGGGTATTGACTGGAGGCAAAAGTAGAGGGCAGCTCTCCTGGTGGGCTGGAACTCTATCACATGGAAGCTCCCCAAGTTGGCTTTACTACCTTTTCTTAGTTGTCGTCTTCCAACATAACTTGTATGGGGGGCTGGTCCTTTTTGCAGTCGGCTACCTATTTCTCTGTTCAGCCTTCCATTGCAGGCAGCCCAGGTAGCTGCTGAGTGGATTCCAAAAAAAGTCAAGAATTAAGACTCAGAGGTATAACGCTTATTCTGTTATTGGTCCGTGCTTGTCTGTTCACCTAACTCTGCTGATCTTCATTGAAATAAGTAGAGCTACTTCTGATATACACAGGAGGAAACAGGCAGAGAAATGAAGGCTTTCCAAAGAGAATCATAGAATGGTTTGGGTTGGGAGGGACCTTTAGAGGCCATCTAGTCCGACCCCCTGCAGTGAGCAGGGACATCTGCAACTCGATCAGGTTGCTCAGAGCCCCATCCAGCCTGGCCTGGAATGTCTCTAGGGATGGGGCATGGACCACCTCTCTGGGCAACCTGGGCCAGGGTTTCACCACCCTCAGGGTAGAAAATTTCTGTCTTATATCCAGTCTAAATCTACCCTCCTTTAGTTTAAAACCATCACCCCTTGAGCTGTCACAACAGGCCTTGCTAAAGAGATTGCCCCCATCTTTCATATCATCCCCCTTTAAGCACTGAAAGGCGGCAATAAGGTCTCCCCGCAGCCTCCTCTTCCGCAGCTGAACAACCCCAGCTCTCCCAGCCCGGCCACACAGCAGAGGGGCTCCAGCCCTCGGAGCATTTCTGTGCCCCCTCTGACCCCGCTCCAACAGCCCCGTGTCTGTCCCGTGCTGAGGAGCCCTGAGCTGGATGCAGCCATCTCTAAATTTTTCTCTTATTTCTCCAGCCTAGGTCTGAGATGTCCACAGCTCCTCTGTGTCAGTAATGATGCTGTGTCTTGTTTCAGAAAACCAAGGAGGGTGAGAAGCCGGCAGATTCCTCAGACGTTATCGCTGCTGCTAAGGTTTCTTCAGTGCACTCAGCAGCTCCTCTAGCTTCTACCTCAGTAAGCCGCCTTTTCTGTAGATCCTTATCTAGGACCTACATTTCTGTACCGAGAGGGTGGCCAAACCCCGGAACAGGCTTCCCGGAGAGGTGGTCAATGCCCCAGGCCTGCCAGTGCTAAAGAGCCCGTGGGCAATGCCCTGAATAACGTGCGCTAACTTCTGGTCAGCCCTGAAGGGGTTAGGCCGTTGGGCTAGATGATGGTTGCCGGTCCTTCGCAGCTGAGCTATTCTATTCTGTTCTGTTCTACCCCAAACAAAGAACTGGCTAATGAGGAGGAATGAGAGCACGATCTGGGCAGTTTTACCAGTATAGACTGTTGCAAAGTTAAGGAATTTGTTGCTGATAGTGGCTGCTGGGGGGAAAGAAAGTGTTCCCTCTGGGGGGAAAGAAAAAGCGTGAATTTCTGGACACTGCATGTTCAGCGGACTGCGAAGACTGGCCTGCCTGTTTCGTGTGAGTTCCACTCACTGTCGTCTTTCAGCCTGCCCGTGAAAACCCCTCCCCCGTGCTCTGAGAGGGACGTGCCCAGTCCCGTGCCGATTCCTCCAGAGTTACTGAGGACATCAGAGGATGTGTGCGTTTCCTTTCCGCGGGTCGGCACGGGTAGTTGCCTGTGTACAAATGCTTTCGTTTTTAGGCTTGGCCCTTAGCCGAGCCGCACATCTCTTTTCCTGGTCAGGGGATGACAACATTTAAAGCAGTAAGAGCGCCGTCGCTACCGCGCTGGCAAAGCCACCTGTTAAGCCTGTGAAAGGCGGGGTTCAGGGTCAATGGCAGGACAGGCAGTGCCGTGACCTCCATCCAACACCACGAGGCCCCCCCCCGGTGGTTCAGTGGTGGCGCTGGACACCCCCGCCTGTCTCCGCGTGGCGCGTGCGGTGGCGGCTCCCTCTGGTGTTTCCAGCCTGCTTTGAATGGGGCTGTAACGCTCCTGCCGCCTGGGCGTAGTAGGGCTTTCCTCCGCACCGGCTGTGAAGGGAACCGGTGTGAACGGGCAAAAGACCGTACGTATTGTGAGGATAAAACGTTAATAAGTTTCAGTTCAGACTGACGCTCCCTCAGCAGCTAATCTGCAGCGATGGTGCTGTTGGCAAAATGAACGGCAGCTACCGAAACCCAGTCTTTTCGTGGAACTGTTCTCCATAGATCAGTTAGGCTTCTGTGTAACCAAAAAAAGACACTAAATTAAATTCCGTAACCCCTCTTGGAATTCTGTTTTCTCTAGGTCCAAATATCCTGTAGTTGTTTCCCCAGGTGTTGCACTACGCTGTCATCACAAAGGGAGAGGTGGTTATTCATTGTCCACTGAAGTTGACAGTTCATTCGTCAGTACTTATATTAGCTTGATGAATGAAATTATTTTTACAGCTGATTTGCGTTCACGACTGTGTTTATACTTTGTTAGGGAGGAAAAGAGATGGATGAAGCCTTGGCTCTCCTGTCTGATTCCCTGGGACAGAGGGAGCCTGGCCCTGATGAGAACAAACCGTTTGTGGATGAAGTAAAGGTAACAAAAGACATTCTGAAACTTGTGCAGTCTGGGGAGGGGCGGGGGCTGACAAAACCAACAAAAATCAAACCTGAGAGACTTACCTTATTTCTTAGAGATTTTTTTTAAATGGTATGCTGCAATGTTTCTTACGTACTCCTAGGAGTACATGGCATGTGGGTTTCAGATGTAGGAGTAAGGTTAAAAGAAAAAACCAACACGCTCCAATGTTGTCCCACACGCAGGCACAGCAGCCCGTTCACTGAAATGCTTTTTGCTTCTAAGCATGCGCTGTTCAATCAGCTGGGTTACTTGTAGCTTTTGAGAAACATGTTGAGTTAGGAAATATCTTTTAGCCGCTTGGCGGTGAGCGTTGAAGTATTACAGGAAATTTGCAGTAGTTTGATTTCGGTGCCTTTTATCGTCATTGTTCCGGTTATTTTTTCAGGTGCCTTCTCTGGCCTCTGTTTCTAAAATGAAATTTTTGGCCTTCTTTTTGTCAAACTTTGACTTCTATAACCCCACAAATACCCAGTTCATCATCAGATGTGTTCATTTAGTCAGTCCCATTTTTTAAGTTGCCTGTTTCTGCTTGTTTTGTCCTCATTCAGTCTTGCTTCATGCGAGTGCATAAAGACCCTACTGCTAGTAAGGAAATCCGATGCTTTTCTGCGTAACGGTAGTAGTAGTAGTAGTAGTAAACAATAAACTGAAATACCTAAGGTAGAGGACATTACTGGGGGGAAGAACCGCCATGAGCTGCCCATGAATAAATTTAGGGTGGAATCTAGGAGTTTTCTACTCTCAGCCGAGGCTCTAATGTGGGGGTTGTTGGCGGCCTTAGGAACAGGTTCAAACAGCCCGGGTAGCGTTGTCCCTTGCCATAGCAAGGGAGCGAGTGCTTCACGTGCGAGATCTCAGCGACTGCTGTGCTTCACTGGAGCTGTAGGAGCCCAGCTTTCTTCATGTGTTGTTCTTTACAAAGGCATGGAAAAGGCTTATGCTGGATGAAAAAATTTCAGAAAGAAGCGTTCCTTAAAATGTCTGTGTTAAGAAATAGAAAAATGTTCTTCAGCAATAGGCATAAAAACCTGCTTGTATTTGGCATGTTCCTAGTATGCCAGGGTTCCGAGGGCGCTCTGGGGCAGCTGGTGGGATCTCAGCGCGAAAATCGTGGATGACTCCTGTTTCCTACAAGCGCTCGAACTGGCTAAGAGCCAGCAGCCCCCTCTCGTTAGCCATTTGCTCTCTTACCCTGCATGTGCTGTGTTCTGCCCTGTGCCCTGGTCCCTCACCTACAGGCAGAGGGAGCGGTGCACGCGTTGGTTTTTTGAATGGTGCATGTTTTTTGTACTTGGCTGTTAAAGCAGCTGCTGTTGTCTCTCGTCTCCTACTGGCTCCTGCCAGCCCGTCCCTGCCTGTTTCTTGCAAGGAGAAATTAAAAAACAAGACATGAATTTACAAGATCTTTGAACTTTGACCAAACCAGGATATTGGCAGGCAAAAATCAAATGCCTTGGACAGACGCAGCTGTGGAGGAATAAGCAGTTCCCAAGTGAAACTCTGCATTAGCTTCCTTAAGCTTATACTACCAGGCACCCCGTTACCAAGAGTGAATTTTAAGCTTGTCCGTACTTAGACTGTTGACTATGATTCTCTGTGCTTTTACGTTGCGGTGCGTTTCTTCCTCCGCTGGGGGGCAGAGAAGCATCAGCTTTGAAACTGAACCCTGAAAAGTTCCAAGCAGATGCAGTTCCTGGAAGGAAACAGCTCCGTTTCCAAACAGCTCTTCTGACCACTGCAGTGCTTCCCCAAGGGCTTGCCTTGACACCGAATCCTCGGCTGGCTTAGGACAAACCGGTGGTGTTTTAAGTGCTGTTTTATTTGGTTACGGGCTTTGCAGCTAAATCGTCTGCTGCAGCGTTACTGCTTATACCAGCGTTTCTCTCTGTGTACGCTTCCTGGTGCCCCGGTCTCCCCATCTTCAGACGAGGCTCCAGACTCCAGCCTGCTGCGGACTAAGGGCAGCAATGGGATGCACGCATCCTGCACTGAGCGCTCTCCCACCTTACGAACCATGTGTAAAATAATGTGTTACGGCAGATGTCAAAGTAGGAGCCGTAAATCCTCCATTCTCTTTGTAACTGTAATTATTTTTTGTCCTTGCAGTGTACAACAAAAGTGGAAAAGAAACGACCAGGAAAACGAACCCGAAGGATGAAGCATATGTCAAGGATCCTAAAAAGGTAGAAACATGCATATTATAATACAGGCAGGCACGGCTACCCTACACCGTAACTGTGAAAGATGGGCAACTGGAATTTGGAGTCGTGTTACATGGATGTTATTTTGGGCAGCATTTTGCATCAATAGGTTGAACTTGCCCATTTTTGTAAGCGTGTACATAGGAGAAAAGCACCCGTCTATTTCAAGGGAAATTTTCAGTAAATGGGCGACAAAATACGTTTCTTTCAGAGAGAGCGATCTCTACAGGGGCTCCATGCATGCTCCGCAGGCTCCTCATTCCCGTATTTGCTGATCCAGGAGCGACACTTCACATGCCTATAGCTGCCTCGGGATCCCCATCACCTCTCTCTTTTCTTGCCAGTCTTAAATAAGAGCATTCTAAAAGCGATTAGAATACACTCCTTCGACCACATGTCCTTTTCTCAAGTTATTATCATAATTTATTTTAAAAAATGCATGAAAACCTATATATATTCATAAATAAGTATGCAGAACGAATCTGGTGGGAAAAAGCTTTATTATGAAATGGCTGCGCGTGCCTTCTGTGTAACGACAGCCTTTCAATTTTCCGTGTAAAACTGGGGGGTGTCTTTAACTCGTCTTCAGAAGGATGTCTTTTTTAATGTTCTGAGTTGGGGCTGGATTGCGGGCATGGGTAAAGGATGGTGAGAAACAGGCTATGGAGAGGTCACAGCCCTCTGTATCCGAAACAAAGTGAGTGATGGAGGAAAATGGAGAACGTCTGTACTCAACAGAAGATACAGATACTGTTGTTAAACTTTCTCTAAGCGCAGATCGTATTTACGTCTGAACTGTGATTCTGATGAGTGTCTGTCACTGCTTGATTTCAGGTTTTGGCTTAGCTCACAGTGTCTTACTATCTCATGCTTCTCTTGCTCTTTAGGCTAATGGACGGTCCTCCAGCGGCAAATCTGAGAAGCAGAAAACGAGCTAAACGTTAAGACGATTGGGTGAGATTTCTTCTTCCCTATTTCTGAACTACCACAAAGGCAACTCGTGCTAGTGTTACTAAGCTGACTTTTGTGGACTTCAGCTGAACCAAGACAGGATCAGAGAGGCTGGCAGACACAACACTTGGAATGACTTTGAAGTACAGCGTTCCTAGGCAGGAAAGGTTTTCTTCACGCCTTTTGCCTGCACAGTTTGTGCAGAATTCCTTCATGTAGCTAAATCCCTTTAGGTTCCTGTACCAAAGCATTGCAAGGCATGACGTGCTGCTTCCCTAGTAAGACCTTTTTAAAGAGCAATGAAGACCAAGCACGTATCAACCGGTTGTTTTTGTCTCTAGGGCAGTGAGCTATGTCATTATTCCTGCACCAGGCTAACTCTGGGACAACATGCAGAACAGACAAAAAAGCCCCGCAGCCAGGCTGGCAGGCAGAGCAGGTTTCAGTGCCCCACTCTCGGCTTCCCTGGCACGAACACAGCCTCGCTCTGTGCCCGTGTTCCACTGCCCCCCCGGGCTTCTTTGTACTGAGCTTGATCGCACCCTTAACACAGGAGTGAGTGACCGGAGTCTTCCACCATCCTTAGTTCATGGAAGTATTCGCGTAACCACGCTTTGATGCTTGATACAGTGCTTCAGGCTGGAGGGTGTCCCGGGGTGTGGAGGAGAGAGGCAAGGGCACACCCAGTGCCGGGCTCCGTCCACCCACCTGCCAGCCAGGAGGGTCCCAGTTGTGGCTTTCTGGAGAACCTGCAGAGGAGCCTCTCCTCTGACTGCAGAGGCAGTCCTGGCAGTGTGAGTGATTACACGAGCGAAAGCCCCTGAGAAGATTTGGCAGCGAACTTCAAATGGGCAAGGCAAAGATGCATTGTTACGGTGTATCGGCAGTGGAGCTCTACCCTCGCTGCAGCATCACCTTCAAACAATACCTGGTCTCCTGCGGTATTAAGCCTTCCTGGATCTGTTTCTGTCACTAGTGGCTTACATTCCCAATAATTCCGCCCAGGTTTATTTTGTGACTTTCTTTTCCCAGTGAAAGAGGATAAGCACTCACATTTTCTTCCTTTTTCCTCCCTCCAGGGTCTCGGTGCCTCACGTAAAATGTCTTCTCTGCCTTGGTGGATAATTCTTCCTGAAGAACAAAAGCTGATGCAAAAAGCACGTGGTTATTCTGGGTGGTTTTTGTACAGCCATACTTGCTGGACTTTGTAATATTTTCTTTTTTCCCGGTAGTAGACTAAGGTGGTTTTTATTTCTTTTTTTCTCTGGCCGTTCATCAAACCACACCACCATTCTTTCTGTTATACTCATCTACTTTGACTGCTTTGTCATCCTCTTCGGTTTCAGAGAGAAAGAACGCTTTCTATTTGCAAGAAATATATTTCATAACTGAGAAGCAATGCCAAAAAAAAAAGAAAAGAATCTGCAGACTTTTGCACAGAGTCTCCACATAGTGCCTGTAAATCTCAGAATAATTTGTAAGTGCTAGCCTTTTTAGTGTTGCAGTGAGTGCACTACGTATTCTGGAATATAATGAGCTTTAGCTGTCCTCAGCCCGCCTCTGCCTGGCTGTACGGTCTTTCCTCAAGCTGGTTCCTGGTAGGAAAGCGTAGGTAAGCTGGGGGTAGCTAAAGAATGAGAAACTGGGGATTAACTGCTTCATCGAGCGTATCTAGTAATAAATCAGGTATTTTGGATGCTGCCTTAACTGTAGTTAAAACAACAAAACCACACCAGATAAGGGTCTTAGGGTTTTTGTGTTTTTCTGTTTTGTTTTTGTTTCTTTCTTACTATTTCCAATCGTATCTGTACTGTTATCTCGTAATTTCTGCAGTCTCCTGGACTGAACAAATACAAATCCTGGTGTACCAATGACACCATTACCATCACGAAAGAGGAAAGAAAGACGGCACATGAGCCTAGGCAGAGGTCAAAGAGAAGTTCAGGTCAACAGGCAGACCTCTTAAAATTTTATCCCGCACCGTTTCTGGTCCTTGCTCCTGTTCCTCGCACTCCAGAAGGGAATGCAGAAACAGGGTGGAAGTTAAAGCTGCAAGGAACAGCGTCACATTCACCTGCTCTGCGAGAGACCAGGCATGAGCAGGCACCTCTCGTAAGTCTGCTGCAGGCAGGGCTGTCGCGAGTGAGGTGTGCCAAGTGCCTCCGTGTTTTCCTCTGTCTTCATAACCCGCAGAACCCCTTTTGCACATCCTTACACATGTACCGCTTCACCCTTAGCTTGCAGAGGAAGGTCATACCAACAGTTGTTCTGATACCAAAATGAGCCTCTAGCATGTAGTGTTGCAGACGGAGACGGCCCGGAGACTTAAGTTGGGGATATGTAGACTTTTAACTGTACCTTGCAGTCTCTGAGAACCTGTGTCACACTAATAAAGTTTCCAAGAACACGCTGTGTTGTTGTAACTTTTTGTTATTACTGCTGCTATCAGAATGGGTCTTGCAAGACAAAAGAAACCCTAGAAATGATTAAAAAACCCCCAACGTTGGCCTATTAAAACTGAATGTGTTTAAAAGACCCGCAAAGTACCTGTCAGTGGTGCTGCGTGAAGGCCCTCGCAGTCTGATCAAGAGCCAGCCACAGTTTTTTCCCCTTTTCCTTTGGTTTCAAAGCTGTATCGCAGTTAAGTAGGACCGAGTTTAACTTGTGGACCCCCGTTGTGTAGGGAAGCTGCTGAAAGATTAAGGCATAAGGACAAGAGTTTTCAGAAACATAGTGATTACTGTGATGAAAAATTCCAGTTAGAATTTTTGATGAACCCTGCGGTACGCCAGTGAGTAAGAGTCGTTCTGAGGTGACAGACGGAACCAGGGGAAAACCTTTTTGCAGCATCCCAGCGTCCGTCGTTGCCCTCACTGCAGGAGTCTGTCCTTTAGCCCAGTGCTGGTTTTTAGCAAGGGGGAAAGGGAGACGCCTAAGAAGAGGAGGAAGATGGGAGTACACTGATAGTGAAACAGAAATGGGTGCGTAAGAACCCAAAAAGCTGCTGGGTGTTTGCAAGCTCTGCACAGGTGTGCGTAGACAATACCACAACCTCTCCAGCCAGTTTTCTTGTGGACGTTTTCATATAGGTAATGGCAGCTCTTTAAGTACTGCTGTTTTCAGCCAGCCCTTGGCACAGGGGTAGAATTTCTGTCCAACCTCAGGGAAAACAGATTTCCAATGACACTGAAGAATCTTACACTCTCCCTAGACCCACGCCTAAGTGGCAAAGAATGCTTTTGGAAGGTGCACTGTGCTGGTTTTGGCTGAGAAGGGGTTAATTCTCCTCACTGTGGGGGTCAGCTACCTTTCCAGCTTCCCGCGCTCTGCCGCGTGGCGTGGCAGGGGGGGCTGGGAGGGGCAGGGCCATGGTGGGGGCGGCTGACCCCGACTGGCCAATGGCAGGTTCATTCCATACCATGTGACACCATGACCAGTATATTGAGGGGGGGCAGTGGCAGCGCGCAGGCGGCGCGGCGTCGGGTCGGCGGGCGGCGAGCGGCTGCGGCGCGTGCGGTTTGTTCCGGCGGTTCGTTCCCCCTCTCCCCTCCCCTCCCTTCCCCCCTCCCCCGGGGCTTTGCGCCTCTCGTTGTTCTCCTTTACATTGCATTTCTACTGTTGTTTCTTTTAATTTTCATTATTAAACTGTTCTTATCCCAACCCACGAGCGTTACCCTTCTGATTCTCTCCCCCATCTACCGGTGGGGGAGTGAGCGAGCGACTGTGTGGGGCTGAGCTGCCGCTAAACCACGACATGCACGTATCAAGGCCACGGCGTGGAATGGTAATGTGAGAGGGCACAGGTAACGCGTCAAACTCCTAGATACTGATGGGTAGAAAACTAGATGCTTACTGCATTTGAAGGCGACTGTTGGCGTCTGCAAAACCCACCACCTTGTAGTTCATTTTGATCATAACCTACTGTAGGGCAAATCTGAAAGGGGAAAAAAAGTTTTGGTCATCTCTCTTTGATGTCATAACCATAAGTAGTGGTCACAGCCTTCACTAATATATTAGAGAGACACATTAGTCATGAGAAGTTACGAAATTTGAAAAAAACGAGACTAAGGAATACTGGCATTTGTCGTGCTGTTCCACAGTCTTAATTTTTGTATTCTGATAGCTGTACTTCTGCAGGTACTGGACAAGTCCAGCTTTAAAGGCATCAGCAGTCAGGAAGTCCCTCAGCATATTTAATATACAAGATCCCTGGGGGAAAAAAAAAAAAAAAAGAAGAGGGGCAAAGTGTTTACAAAATTAGCTTAGCTGGCAAGGTGTTTGTTTCAGAAAAACTGCCGCTAGTTTGGCACTAGTCCGCGTAACCGTTCGCTTTTGTACGTCTCTGGTTAAAAAATTATCGGGTTTTATGTATATTGAAACAGGACTTCGTTTTTTTGTGATCACTACTCCTAAAAACATGACTGATTAAGTTACGTTATTATTATTTTGATTAGTCTACAAGGCAGCACCATGTAAGGCTCCAGCAAAAAATACTCCTTGGGTTAAGAACCTAAAAAACTGATTTAAGTCTAAATTGATACAGAACAGAGAGAAGAAGTAAAGGCTTCCTGATTTTAGAAATGGAAGAGGCAGCTGCCATTTGAATGCACCCAGGTGTCTCGGACAAGGAAGTGTTCAAGTCATAAAGTTATTAACACCATGTGTCAGGGATGCCTTATGTGTAGGGGTGTACTCAGTAAAATACAGTTGTATAGTACAAGCCGTACAACTGACACCTATAGCAGTTATGTATTTACCTTCTCATAGGAAACATCATTACCAATCAGTTCTAAAATTTGAGCTGGATATTCCACAGGAGTAGATACACGATGTGATGAATTTCATGCATCCACTGCCACGGCATCAAAGAATCTCCTTAAGAAAGAGTCTCCCTAATAGGACAGAAAACAAAATATTACTACTAAATTTTGCTCAGTGACCAGAGAATCCCAATTCGTTCACTTTTCAGTCCATTCTACATGACCTTTATATCATAGAAAGAAAACAAAACATACCTTTCTTTTTATATGACAGCATAACCTCCTCCAGACAGTAAAACAGACAGCCACATGAGTTCTAGCTCTGAGCTGAGTAGAGCGGGATGATGACTTCTTTATCTCTGCTGGTGATGCCCTTGTTGATGCAAGCCAGCATCCTGTTGGCCTTCTTGGCCGCAGCAGCACACTGTTCGCTCACGCTGAGCTTCCCGTCCACCGGGACCCCCGGGTCCCTTTCCACAGAGCTGCTCTCCAGCTGGGTGGATCCCAGTCTGTGAGGATTTGTTCCATAACTTTCCCAGGGTTTGAAGCAAGGCTGATGGGCCTACAGTCACCTGGATCCTCCCTCGGGCCTTTCTTGTAGACAGGGGTAACATTTGCCTTCCTCCAGTCCTCTGGGACATCCCCCGTTCTCCACGACTTCTCAAAGGTTATGGAGAGCGGCCTTACAATGAAGTCAGCCAGCTCTCTCAACACCCTTGGGTGGGTGGCATCAGGGCCCATCGATGTGTAGGGGTCAAGCTCCTGTAATAATTCATGTGCTGACTCTTCCTTCCCTGCTGGTGGGTCGGGGTTTGGATCAACCGGCAATTTTGTTCCCAAAGCCTGGGACCCGACACTGTTGGTGAAGGCAGAGGTGACAGAAGTGTTGAGGACCTCTGCCTTTTCAGCATCGTTGGTGATTGACTCTCCCAATCTGTTTAACAGCGGGCCTACGTTTTTCTTCTTTTTCTGCTTGTGGCTGACATACCTGAAGGAACCTTTCTTGTTATTTTTGACAGCTACGGCCAGTTTCAATCTGAGCTGGGCTTTTGATTTCTAACTGCATCTCTGCACGCTCTGGCAATGCCCTTGTAGCTCTCGAGGGATAATCCTCCACTTCTCCATCTCCGGTATGCTTCCCTTTTGGCTTTGAGTAGACCCAGGAGGTCATGGTTGAGCCAAGGGGGCCTCTTGCTCCGCTTACTTCCCTTTCCTTTAGAGGGGATAATCTGGTTCTGTGCTTCCGACAGAGAGTTCTTGAAGAACTCCCACCACTCACTAGCTCCTTTGTCTTCCCTGGAAGCATCCCAATGGAATCCCTCCCAGCTGAGCCCTGAGTGAACTGAAGTTTCCTCTCCTAAAATCCAGAACCCTTGTCTTAGAGCTGACCTTCGGCATGCTCAGCAGGATCCCCAACTCCACAGTATTGTTTTTCACTTGCTCCCCCAGGGCTCAAAAGTCTTGCGTGATTTTACCCAGGTTACGGCTCTCGGTGTCATTCATGCCTACAAGAAATAGTAGCAGTGGATAGTAGTCGGTTCTCTTGAGGGGTTGTGGCACCCTCTCAGCCACATCTCGAACCTTGGTTCCTGGAAGGCAGCATACCTCTCGTGACTCCCTGTCAGGCCGGCAGATGGGTGCCTCAGTACCCTTCAACCGAGAGTCACCCACCACGAGCGCTCGTCGTTTCTTTTTACGATGTCCACGGTGTTTTGCTGGTACATTTTCCCCTTGCAGAGGACTTTGCAGGCCTTGCTCATGGGCGTCCTCAGTCGTTAAGGCTTCCTATCTGTTTCTGATTGTGATGGTGGAGGGTGCAGGCTGATGTGGAATCCTGCTTCTGAGAGTCACCAGGGTCCGTGGTGCCTCATTCTCGGAGGTGTCTGCCACGGGAACATGATTCTGAAACCACCTGCCTATCTCTGACTCAGCTCCTCTAACACTGTGCAGCCTCTCAACCGGTTCCTGCAGTTCGGCCACCTGACGTGACAGGTCATCAACCTGTGCACACCTCGTGCAGGTACTTCCCTTTTCATCAGGAGAGGGGTTTGGGCATTTGCTGCAACCCACTGCCTGTACTGACATTTCCTTTCTTACCAAACCCATCTGGCTGGACGCGTCTGACATCTCAGGGGCTTCTGCTGCAGGAACAGTGGTTTCAGCTCTGAGGCGAGTGCCCACCATTTCGCCAGAGACCAAAGCACTTGCCTGAACTGAAGACCTACAAGCAGGCTGCCGGAGTCCCTCCTGCTCACCCTGCCTGTGCCAACTGCCACGCCACGCCCTGTTTGCCCGTCCTGTGCGCCACGCTCCTTGGGGCCGTTTAAATCTCCCGCCGTTGCTTCTGGCAACGCTCCACGCCACGTCAGCTGCACGTCAGCGTCGCTTGCGAGAGCTGCCAGCTCCTGATGGGTCCCTCTGCTCACCCCCAGGCTTGTCAGGATCGAGGAACCGCCTTGCCTGCCCTGATCTAGTGCTGAGCCACAGGACTTGCCCTTGCCGCCGCTGTGCTCCTCGCCGACTGAGCGCTGTTGGCGGTTAATTTTTGCCAGTGAAATCTTGTAGGTTGAAGGAATTCAGCAGTTTGGTGACCTAAGGAGAGGATATTGGGTCTAGTGGTGCCCCAGC
Organism: Phalacrocorax aristotelis; assembly: GCF_949628215.1. Classification (NCBI taxonomy): domain Eukaryota; kingdom Metazoa; phylum Chordata; class Aves; order Suliformes; family Phalacrocoracidae; genus Phalacrocorax; species Phalacrocorax aristotelis. The sequence goes on from NC_134311.1 coordinate 879,938, forward strand.
TTGTGGGAATTGAAAATTGAATTTGGGTTGTGGGCTTTCTCTTGGGATATGCGGGTTCTGTCCTGCATTATGGAGCCTACTTTTCATGAGTTGTAGGCAGAGTTTGCTAAAGGGGAACAATGTTACCTGTCTCTAAGGCCTTTTAGATCAGGTTTGTGAACTCCCATTCTGATTTTTTAGGCAGATATTTGGAGCATGGGAGTACTGCTGTATGCTCTACTGTGTGGCTTTCTCCCCTTTGATGATGACAATGTCATGACTATCTACAGGAAGATAACGGTAGGTATTGACGGTCCTAGAACACACTAGGAAAAGGCATTGATAAGCGTTGTGCGAGGCCTTTGCTTTTCTCCTGGTGGAACCCGTTGAGCTGTGCCTAGGGGGAAAAGGTGCTATCATCTGCTGACTTTTGTTAACGCTTTGCTACTTTTCCTATCGGTATTTTGCGGTTTTGCTTCCACCTTTGATCAGCCTTAGCAGTACTCTAGCTTGGTCCTGTAATAGGATAGGAAACTGAGTTTCAGGAGACGCATTTTCTTGCTGGTGGGCTGGATTCATCTGGCTTCTCCTTGTATTGCATGGAATAGAATTGCAACGATGTCGTTTGATTTGCCAAAAGTAATGTTCTTAAGTGTCAGCTGTTCTCATGTCTAGGAAAAGCAGGATCCTGCATCTGCTGTTACGCTTTCCTCCTCCAAAATGAGGAGGAAGCGTAAGACACCACAATCAACAGAAGTTGAATAAATAGCAGGTAACAGAATTCAGGCATTGGTTCTCTTTCCCTGCAAACTCCTGCTGATGCAGCTGAACAGCTGCTGTTCCACGTCATACGCACGCCTCTACCAACCACTTCTAAGCTGGCATGAAATTTAGGTTGATAAAGCTTCCAGTAAGTGAGTGGGTGAGGAGGAGCTACGGGGGCTAAGGCCTCTGGCTTCCTCTGCCTCTTTCTCCTTCTCTCACTTAAGAGTCTCATATACCCCCCAAAAAAACCCCGAAAATGCCTCAAGAGCGTTCAAGGACTACTCTGGCCCGGGGCAACTGACAGCCAATCTACAAAAGAAATGGTTTTGGGATGCGTAACAATCAGAGCTCTGCGGAGTGCAGGATTAGTTCAGCAAGTGGCATGGCTTTTTAGGCTGGAATTGGAGCGGACTTGAGTACCTTGACAGAAGACCTGTAGGAAGCCCAGTCTGAGCTGTAAAGAAAGAAAAAAAAAAAAAAAAAAGCAAAAAAAAAAGCCATGGCTAACTGAGGCAAAGAAATCGTGTAAAGGTGCTGATACTCAGGGGAGTCACCATTCAAATTATGTGACTTTCCTGCTTGCATAATCATAGAATATGTCAAGCTGGAAGGGGCCCGTGAGGATCATGGAGTCCAACTCCGTGCTCCGCACAGGGCTACCTAAAGCTAAACTGTATGACTAAAAACGTCGTCCAGAGCACGTTCGGAAGCACTTGCGCTTTCTCAGTAAAATTACTCTAAAGGGGAATCAACTCGGTCGTCGATCAGACTTGAGCTACCTCTGCCTCTCTGCTTGCGGTGCGAACTGCATTGTCTACCCATTAGGTCAGTATGTGTTGAGAACTTGTCCATTTACAAGCATACTTTAGTAGGATGACGGAAAATCCTTTATGCTGGTCATTACGCCAAGAAGCAGAAGCCGGTAAATGAGCTAACTGCTGCAGGTATTCATCCTCTTAACCTGGTCAATAATTGAAACGTGACCAGAGAGCTTAGATGTGGAGTGGAGATCTTAAGGTTATCAAAGATGATTTCTGCACAGGTATAGGTGACTAACGTGCACAGGAACTGGGAGCTGAGTTGTTTACACCAACAGAATGTTGGCCAGAGAAACTTGTTAAAGTGAAGTGAGAGGACCAAGTTTTAAAACTCAGTCCAGGCACAGGCAAAACCCAATAAAGTCACGGGTGTTACAGTGCAGGCTTGCTCTTTCCACTCTTGAGTATGTTTTAATTTTATCTGGTTGTGAATGGAAAATTGCTTGCAATGAGGACACTTATGCATTGTTGTGGGATTTAATTTTACACGTTATAGATCCTGAAATTTATAGTTATCTCAGCTCAGAACTGCGTGGGTGAGGAGCCCATGTGGCCAGAGCAGGGAGAGGTTTCAGGGACATGTGGGGCCTCGGTGGCCAGCACCTTCCAGCTCATGCCAGCGCCCCTGCCTCCCTCCTTCCTGGCTCCACGAAGAGCTGCGGGGGCAGGGGTGGCCCTGACCAGAGGGGCTCCCAGGTCCCTGCAGATCTGCGCTCTGACCTCGGCTGGTCCTTTCTGTTCCAGCCCTTCGAGGCACGGTGAATGACCGCAGCCTCTCGGTCGCTTCCCTGGCATCTCAAACCCTGCTGATCCTGGGCGCTGCAGCACCAGAGCCTCCCTCCGGATCCCGCCTGCAAGCACTGTGCTACCGGCTCCGGAGGGTGTGGAGGAGGAGGAGGAGGACCCCTGCCCTGGGAGAGCCGGCTGCCTGTGCTGCTGGAACTGGGTGCAGCGCTGATCCCCGGGTGCTCTGCACACTGGCACCACCTGAGCAGCTGGACCTGTCCCCTTGCCAGAAGCTTCTGCCGCGCTCCCGTTTCATGGGGAGGGGCATGACTGGGCCGTGGCCCATGGCTCCAGTGTGTTCGCTGGCCGGGAAGCCTCAAGAAGCAGCCAGGTGCTGTGGCAGGGCAGCGAGAGGAACGCTTTGGAATGTGGCCCAGGAAGGAAACGGGCATCGTGCAGCCTGGAAGCAGAGGCCTTTGCACAGCTGGCCTGCCTGTGTCTCCCGGCCGTAGATAAAAGGAGTGTGGAACTCAGGGCAACCATGCCAGACCCTCCACGCACAACTATGGAGTGCTGCTGCCACCCCCTAGACAGCTGTAGGGCATGTGTGGCATCCTGGTTGCCCCCTGGGGAGCCCTTCTGTCCCGCAGGCCCCCACAAGGGCACCAGGAGGGCCCCCACCTGGCTCTGTGGAGCCTTGCTCTTCCCCAGACAGTTGGAAGGGCTCTGCTGCGCCCAACGTGGAGCCCCGGGTAGCCGTACTGCTCCCCAGGCCCTTGCAGCGGCCCTGTGGCGCCTTCCATGGGGCCCTGCGAGGCCCAGGAGAGTCCCTGGGGCTCTCTGCAGGGGCTGCTTGGCCCCACACGTGCCCCTGAGAGGGCTTTGAGAGGCCCTGGGGATCTCTGGAGGGCAGCGGGGCCCTGCCTGGGCCCTGGCCAAGCCCAGCAGCCGTGTGCAGTGAGATTGGCCATGTTGGAGCCCCATTGCTTCTCCACCCCCTGCTGACCAGAGCAGCAGCTCCTCCCCGGGGCGTGTACGGGGCGCTGGGAGGGGTCAAGAGTGGGCCCGGCCAGTGGGGAAGCGGGCAGGGGCAGAGGCCCCCCACACTAAATGGAGCCATAGTCAGCCATGCACGTGTCCCACCACGACAGCGGTCTCTCGCTGTCACACGCCACCTCACTGCCCACAGCTTTCTTCACCTAACCCCGGCTGCTCCCACAGGGAGAAACTCCTTTGTCGTGACTTTCATGAATTGCTCGCTTTTATTTCACAGAATACACAGAATCGTATAGCTTGGGAAAGACCGTCAAGATCATCGAGTCCAACCGTTAACCTACGACTGCCAGTTCACCACTAAACCATGTCTCTAAGCACAACATCCGAACCGCTTTTCAATACCTCCAGGGATGGTGAGTCAACCACTTCCCTGGGCAGCCAGTTCCAATGGCTGACAACCCCTTCAGTGGAGTAATATTTCCTAATACCCAACCTAAATCTGCCCTGGCGCAACCTGAAGGCTGTTTCCTCCCATCTGATCACTCGTTACTTGGGAGAAGAGACCAACCCCCACCTCGGTACAACCTCCTTTCAGGTAGCTGTAGAGAGTGATAGGCTCTCCCTTCAGCCTCCTTTGCTCCAGGCTAAACACCCCCACCTCCCTCAGCCGCTCCTCATAAGACTTGTGCTCCAGACCCTTCCCCAGCTTCGTTGCTCTCCTTTGCACATGCTCCAGCAGCTCAATGTCTTTCCTGTAGTGAGGGGCCCAAAACTGAACGCAATATTTGAGGTGCGGCCTCACCAGTGCCAAGTACAGGGGGACCATTGCTTCCCTGTTCCTGCTGGCCACACTATTCCTGGTACAAGCCAGGATACCGTTGGCCGCCTTGGGCACCTGGGCACACTGCTGGCTCATGTTCAGACGGCTGCTGAACCCCATACACTTGGCCTCAGCACATCCAGCCAGCCCATCCATATCCCTCTGCAGCGCCTTCCTACCCTCCAGCAGATCAACACTCCTGAGCAACTTGGTGTCATCGGCACACTGACCGAGGGTGTCCTCGATCCTCTCGTCCAGGTCATTGGTAAAGACATTACACAGAACCTGCCCCAACGCTGAGCCCTGGGGAACCCCGCTCGTGACCGGCCACCAGCTGGGTTTAGCTCCGTCACCACAACTCTCTGTTTTTCTGGCCAGTTTTTCACCCAGCAAGGAGTACACCCGTCCAAGCCATGAGCAGACACTTTCTCCAGGGGAATGCTGTGGGAAGCACTGTCAAAGGCTTTACTGAAGTCTAGGTAGACAACATCCACAGGCTTTCCCTCATCACGAGGCGGGCCACCATGTCACAGAAAGAAATCAGGTTAGTTAAGCAGGACCTGCCCTTCCTAAACCCGTGCTGTCTGGGCTGATCACTTGGTTATCCTGTACGTGCTGCGTGACGGCACTCAGGATGATCTGCTCCATGACCTTCCCTGGCACCGAGGTCACGCTGACAGGCCTGTAGCTCCCCGCATCCTCCTTCCGGCCCTTCTTGTAGAGGGGCGTCACGTTTGCTAATCTCCTGTCAGCTGGGACCTCCCCGGTTAGCCAGGACTGCTGATAAATGACGGAAAGCGGCTTGGTGAGCACTGCTGCCAGCTCCCTCAGTACTCTCGGGTGGATCCCATGCGGCCCCATGGACTTGTGTGTGTCTAGGTGGTGTGGCAGCTCACTAACCATTTCCCCTTGCATTATGGGGGCTCCGTTCCGCTCCCCGTCCCTGTCTTCCAGCTCAAGGGGCTGGGTACCCAGAGTACAACTGGTCTTACGATTAAAGACTGAGGCAAAGGCGGCATTAAGTACCTCAGCCTTTGTCGCTCTGTTTCCTCTCACATTGAATAAAGGCACCTGGTGATTCCCCTTAGCCCTCCTTTTGCTGCTAGGGTATTTATAGAGGTATTTTTAGTTGTCTCTTACAGCACTAGCCAGATTAAGCTCTAGCTGGGCTTTGGCCCTTCTAATTACCTCCCTGCATAAACTCACTACACCTTTGTAGTCCTCCTGATTTGCCTGCCCCTTCTTCCAAAGGTCATAAACTCTCCTTTTTTGCCCTGAGTTCCAGCCAAAGCGCTCGGGTCAGCCTGGCCGGTCTTCTTCCCCATCGGCTTGTCTGTTGGCACATGGGGACGGCCTGCTCTTGCGCCTTTAAGACTTCCTCCTTGAAGAATGTCCAGCTGTCCTGGACTCCTTTCCCCTTCAGGGCTGCCTCCTTCGGGACTCTGTCAATGCGCCCCCTGAAGAGGCCAAGGTCTGCCCCCTGCAAATCCAAGGTAGCAATTCTGCTGACCCCCCTCCTTACTTCTCTGAGAATCAAAGACTCTAATGTTTCATGATTGCTACGCCCAAGATGGCCGCCAACCAGCGCATCACCCACGAGCCCTTCTCTGTTTGCAAACAACAGGTCCAGCGGGGCGCCTTCCCCAGTTGGCTCCCTCACCAGCTGTGTCAGGAAGTTCTCCCCAGCAGCACTCCAGGAACCTCCTAGACTCTTTCCGCTGTCTTGTCTTTCCAGCAGACATCCGGTAGACTGAAGTCCCCCACGAGGACAAGGCGAACAATCACGAGGCTTCTCTCAGCTGCTTGCAGAATAATTCATCTGCCAGGTGTAGCCAGAGGGTGCCTGGCACCCAAGTCCCACTACCTGTGACAAAGGTAACAGCACACCAGTGCTTATGCTGCAATCTCAGTCAGAGTGGCCCGGGAGGCTGTACCGCCACAAAAAGTCATGGAAGGACTGGGAGAGATTTGCAAAGTACTGGGTGCTGAGAGCGTAGTTGTGCCCAGCCCACAGTGGCTCGGCAGTGAGGAACGCCACCCACTCAACGGGCAGGTGCTCCAGCACCCGTGCCTCCCTCACCGAGCAGGCGCTCCCGGCCTCGATGTCGGCCCTGGTGACGTGCAGGCGCCTGCTGGGCAGGACAAGCGCTCCGCTCTGCCGGGGGACTACGTCCTCTATGACGGCAGCCCCACCAAAGGTCAGGGTGGTGAGCTTAGGATGGACGAGGAGGTGGTAACGCAGCGGGACGACGTGCCTGGGGAGCCTCATCGCATCCCAGGGAAACCACATGGTGCCGCCAGCCCTGTCACCGCTGAGAGACAAGGCCACGCTCAGCAGTCCCAGCAGCCCCACTGCCGCAGCCGCACAAGGGCCTGGAAATGGTTGGCCCGGGGCAGCGCTGCCATTTTCCACTGGTGGCCTCTGGCGACCGCCTGACAGGGACAGGAAGAAACCGCACAAGTTCCCCCACCGGGCACAAGCCCTGAGGCAGGCGGCATCGTGCCACCGCCCCGGCCACCTTCAGCACGCCGGTACCTGCCGCAGGCCCACAGCCCCGCAGGCCCCAGCGCTGCCCCCACCACCGCCCCTTGCAGAGCAGGTTAGCCGGCAACTCAGCCCCACACAGCCGCTCGCTCACTCCCCTTCCAGCGGGGTGGGGGAGAAAATCAGAAGGGTAAAAGTGAGAAAGCTCGTGGGTTCAGATAAGAACAGTTTAATAATTAAAATAAAATGCTAATAACAACAACAACAACAATAATGCAATGAAAAGGAGACTACTGAGACAGACGCAAAACCCGGGCCGGGGGGAAGGGGGAATGAACCACCAAAACAGACAGCTTGTGACATAGCTGCTCACCACCCGCCGACCCGCTGCCACCAGTCCCTGAGTCGCAGCCGCCTCCCTGTGCGCCAACTCCCCCGCTTAATATACTGGTCGTGGCGTCACATGGTATGGAATATCCCATGGCCAGTTGGGGCCAGCTGTCTGGGCTGTGGCCGCGGCCCTCCCGGCCCCTTGCCCACCTGGCAGAGCACGGGAAGCTGGAAAGGTGCCCGACTACTACAGGCGCTACTTAGGGACGCTGAGCCGCTACTTAACAGCAGCTACAGCCTCAGTGTGCCACCGGCACTTTACCAGCTACAGTGGAGAGAATTCACTCCATCCCAGCCCAAGCCAGCGCAGACTCCAGAACAGGTTGCCCAGAGACGCTGTGGATGCCCCATCCCTGGAAATGTTCCAGGGCAGGTTGGGCGGGGCTCTGAGCAACCTGGTCCAGTTGAAGATGTCCCTGCCCATGGCAGGGATTGGGACATATTTCTGTGGGAGGCGGGCAGGGTGCAAGAGGAAGCCCATCGACCGCAGAGCCAGGTTCCAGGCCTCTAGCCAAAGGGGGAGCGCCAGTGCTGGGCAGTGCTGCCCGTGCGTCGCGGTTTAGCCCCAGTCAGCAACTCAGCACCACGCAGCTGCTCGCTCACTCCCCCCCACCCCAGCGGGATGGGGGAGAGGATCGGAAGAGCAAAAGTAAGAAAACTCATGGGTTGAGGTAAGAATTTAAAAAAGAGTTTAATAATTAAAACAAACCAGTCACAGTTATAGTAATAATAACAGTAATGGTATGTTGAGAAGGAAAACAACAAGAGAGGGAGAGAGAGGCGACACCTGGGGAGGGGGAAAAGCCAAACAAACAGCAAGCGATGCGACCGCTCACCACCCGCCCACTGACGCCACCAGTCCCCGAGACGCGATTGCTGCTTCCCCGGCCAACTCCCCCCAGTTAATATACTGGGTGTGACGTCATATGATACGGAAATATCCCTTTGGCCAGTGTGGAGCAGCTACCTTGGCTGTGCCCCCTCCCCTCCCCTCGTGGCTTGTTGTGCCCCTGGCAGGGCCTGGGAAGCTGGAGGAGCCCATGACTAGCGTTCGCACCGCTTGGCAGCAACTAAAACATCAGTGTGTTATCAGCATTATTCTCATCCTAAATGCAAAACGCAGCACTGTACCAGCTCCAGTGAAGGAAATCAACTCCCTCCCAGCCAAAACCGTAACACCGTGGCAGGGGAAGCATGCAGAGGGGCCAGAGGCTGCAGCCAGAACCAGTGCCGGGTCAGTATCCCTGGGAGATGCCGTGTCACAGTGCGGGGCAGGACAGCCTGGCCCTCCTGGCCCAGTGGCCGGTCACAACAGGGCCCTTTGTGACCTACCTGTGTGGCAGCTAGAGGTGCCCAGCACTGGCGCGGCAGCCCCACAGTGTCCAGGACTCTCACGAGAGAAGGCCATGAGCCGCGCAGCTCGTGGAGGAGCCCCTGTGCACAGAGCACGTGTTTCCCTGCAGCCCCGGGCACACCACGGCCCCAGGGCCAGGGTGCGTCGCCAACGCTCCACCGCCCCCACCGGGTATGAATGCAGGGCTGGGGCTGGGCCAACGCCACAAGGACCCCCGGGGACCTGGGCCCAGCAGGCGGGCCCTTCCAGAAGGGGCTGGGGGCAGGAGAGCCGGTGCCAGCGCCGGGGTGGGGACTGCCCGCTGGGAAACGGTGTCCTGCGGGAGATCCCGCCTGTGCCTGGCCTGCTCCTCCGCCCCACCTCCTCTCCGCTCCGGCCAGGCAGCAGCGGGGTGGGGCCGCCTGCCGTGGGCTGCCCCCTTCACACCCTCACCCCTTCCCTCCGTCCCGCAGGGTGGCGCGTGATTCCCCCCGCAGGAGCTCTGCACCCAGGGGGGCAGAGGAGGAAAGGGCTGTGGTGGCCGCTGAGGACCAGCAGCACTCAGAAAGCCCCAGGCAACACGAGCTGCCCAGCGAGGACCTGGGCTCTGCCAGCCCCCCCCTAAACGCGGAGGAGGAGGAGGAGGAGAAGAGCCCCAGTCAGGAGATCCCCTCCACAAGTGGGTATCCACGGGACCCCAGGGCACCACCTCCTGCCTCAGGGCACAGAGCAGGGCAGGGAGAGGCAGCTGGGCTGGCAGGAGGCAGAGGTGCTGCGGGGCTGGGACCTTTCCCACCCTGCTGCCAGCGGCATCCTGGGGGAGAGGGGGCACCAGCACCCTGGCCCAGGGCTTGCCAGGGGCAGGAGGGCAGCGCGCGCAGGGCTGGAGGGAGGGCCCCTCTCTTCCCTCTACCTCCTGCCCCTGCCCACACCTCTCCCTGCTCTTCTTCACCAGGTGCAGCTGCTACTGCCCCCAGCTGCCAGCTGGAGGGCGATGAGGAGGAAGCCCACGACTACTTCTTGGCCTTCCTTAACAGCACCGAAAGGGTAACCGCAGCCTTTGGCGGCAAGGCTCTGCCTGCAGCTCCCAGCTGGGTGCTGTCGTACAGCTCCGCTGCCTGCACGCGGGCTCTTGGAGGGCTGCTGCCCGTGCAGAGCTGCTCGCCTCCCACCCCCCTGCACCACCACTGCAGCGCCTCGAGCCCCTGCTCCTGCTGGCCGTGCCTCTGCCCCCTCACCCTCCCTCCCTCCCTCTCTCTCTCTTTTCTCCCGGACTGTCAGGAAGAGGCCTCCAAGCTGAGGGTGCTGGCCTCCATCTGCACGCTCTGCAGAGCCTGGCTGCAGGGCAGGTACCTGCCTAGTTTCAGAGCAGCATGTGAGCTGGTGGAGAAAATGGAGGTGAGGGGACCCCCAGCAGGGCTGAGGGAGGGGGGCAAAGTTGGCCGAGCACGGCTCCAGCGGTCAGGACAGCACTCGGGCATCTGGGCTCAGGGGGAGCGGGAGACAGGCCTCCGTGGGAACAGCCCTGCCTGCCATGGGGCGACTGCGGAGCGGGGGTGCCAGTGCTGGCCTGGGGACAGCGGGGCTCTGCCCACCCTGCACACTGGTGCGGGCACTGGCAGCTCCTGTGCCCCATCCAGGTGTGCTCTCCCTCTCCAGGTCCTCCGGCTAAAGGAGTTCCCTCCCAGCATGGACGCCGCGATACGGCAGCAAGCTGTGCTTGTCATCGCTGCAGTGAGGTACCTGCCCCAGGCCGTGGCCGGGCCAGAGCATCCCCACGGCACAGGCCTGATGGCACCGGGCACCTCCTATCCTGGCAGGACCCTGGCAGCGCGCTCTTTGGGCCTCTGCTCACCCTCCTGCTCGGCCCATTGCCGGGCCTCATGGCAGGTTGCAGGGTGCTCCAGGGCTCCCCGGTGCCTCTTGCCTTTTCCTCTGAAGGGAGAGGCAGGAGACAGAAAGGGGTTCGGGCTCCACTGGCCAGGACTGCCCTCTGTCGCTGGCTCAGCATCACGGGGGAGGAAGGTGGTGCCGCCACGCATCCCTTCCCCACCTTGTACGGGTACCACCCTGGCAACTGCCAGCCACAACGTTAGCGGACACCTTCCCGGACGTGGAAGCCCCGGCATCCAACCGGCACCTTCTTTTTTTGCAGCAAAAATACGCAAGGCCTGCGGGACCAGCCTGTCTGCCACTGCGCCTCCAGCGGCTTCCATCTTCTTTCAGCAGAGAACACAGAGCACGACCGTGATTCACTTGATGCTCAGGCAAGTGTGGGGTGAGAGCCTGCCAGTCGGCCCCCATGCACCTTTCCCCAGTTGGCTTTGGCTGCTGGAAGATGAGAGAAGGAAGACTGGGGGGATGCTGGGGCCTCTCCTGGGCACCAGAGGGCAGCTGAGGCACGCCTCAGGTGGAGGGCATTCAAGGCCAACCTCCTGCAAGGAAGAAGGGCCAGGGCAAGTGTGCCACCCGCTGCATCCCCTTGCAGATCCTGAAGACCCTGGACAGCATGCTCATGGTGTTGATGCACAGGGCTTCGCCGAGGACCACCACCATGATAGTCGAGAAACTCTTGCAGGTCAGCCATTTGCCAAGAGCAGGGCTCACGCGGTCTCTTCCCTGCCTTGCCCTAAAGAGACGTGGCCTTCTGGAGCATGCACACCCCAGCCCAGAACCACAGCAGTCGAAGGAGTCCAAGTGTCCTTCCCAGGCCCCCTGCTCTGGCAGCTGGCACTGCTGAGCCACTGCCTTCGCTCCCTGCCCCATCCCCGCTTTCCTCCCCAGGCCACAGCAGGGTGGAGCTCTGCTGGGATGCGGCCACGGGGCAAGGGGAGCCCAGCCCTGAAGTACTCTTCTGCTGGCCTCCCCACGGCCATAGCACAGCCTCCCTGGTGCAGGACCCCCTGCAGGTTCCTGTCCTCCTGGAGAGGGGGCGTGCGGCCCTTCTTGGAGGATCACGTGGAAAGGGGCAGGGGTGGCTGGCGGGGCAGGATCCGGCTGCCTCCCTGACTGCAGCGGGTGCCCAGCTGTCGGCAATGGTCCCCGAAGTCAGGAGGCGGCCAGACCCCGGTCCAGGCCTTCCTCCTGGCCAGGGGAAGCTTTGGTGGCACGTTGCACAAACCCCGCCAGGCACTTGGCAGAGCCACCGCTCCGGGTGCCGCTGTTGTTTCCCAAGGCAGACCAGCAGCTTTCCCCTCCTCAGGCCCTGGTGCCCTTCACAGCCAGCCAGGATGTGGCTACGCGCCGGAGTGCTGTGAGGAGGATTGTCAGCCTGAGCCGGTGCATGAGGCCCGCTTCGATGCTGGAGGTAAGGAGCCTGCGGTAGAGGAGACCTCTGGGCACCCCTCGCCCCTTCCTGGTGCCCCAGAGTAGCCGGTAGCTCCGGGCTCCCTGCCACGGAGGCCTGGCGTCGGGCGGGGGATTCAGCAGGGCACAGCCCTGTGCCAGCACTAGCCAGATGCCAGCGCCTTTGCCCCTCTCTCTGGATGCTGCTCTCACCCGTGCCTTTTCTCTTGGGAACCAGCTCTGGCCCCGAGCAGGGGAGCATTTGGCGGGCCTGGCTCTGGCAGCCCTTCGCTCCAGGGGAGGCCCTGCATTGCTGCCCAGACGCTTCAGTGCTGAGGGCCTGCGGGGCTCTCGGGTCCTCACCCTCCCCACTGCCACGGCCTGATCCCGGCCCCTTCCCCAGCCCGCTGGCCCTGGGGCTCCTGCTGCAGCTCCGCAGGCCCTCCCTGCCCGTGCTGGGGAGAGCTGGGCAGGGCAGTGCCAGGCCTTGGGGCAGCCTGCCAGAAGGACCCGGCAGGGGGAGAGGGCGCCTGGCTGCACCCCGCCAAGGGGAGATGGAGAGTCCCACCAGCGTGGGAGGAGGGCTCCTGCAGCTGAATGCCACTGTGAGGGACCAGCAGAGCCAGGCTCTCTGTCCTCCTGCAGGCACCCCAGTCACATGGCCTCATGGCGATGGGAGGCAAGGCCTTCCCAGGGCTCCCTTCGCAGGGAGGCAGCACGCTCCTCGCCCTGTTGCGGCTGCCGCAGGACGGGTCTCCACGGGGTGCAATGTGAGGCACAGCCCTCCAGAGCTCTGCCTCATGCAGCACTCGCCCCGGGGCCTGCTCTCAGGGCTTAGGGCTTTTGTCCCATCTGCCGCAGCCTGGCCCTGCTACAGCTCCTTCCTCTCTCCCACAGGCCTCGCACTTCACAGCAGGCACCACCCTCCTCTTCAAACTCAGGACCCTGCCATTCCTGGGGCAGGTGATGGGGCACCTCACCCTGTCCTGTGCCGAGCAGGACCAGGAGATCAGCCGTGGAGCTGTGGAGGCGCTGCGTGCCTTCCACCGCTTCATTCTGCTGCGACACAGTAAGAGAAGCTGGGGCCTTCCTGCCACAAGGGCCCAGGCGAGGCGCCGCACCGCCTTGGCCCCCCTATTCTGCTAGAGGAAGGAGCGGCAAACTCCTCTGAGGCTGGAGCAGGGTAGCAGCCATGCCGCGCCAAGCCCAGGCCCCACGCAGCCCACCTTGGAGCGGTGCCTTGGGGACCGGCCTGAGAACCCTTGAGCTGGAGGGCCTATGGCAACAGCATCCCGGGGCTTCTCCCCTCCTCCTCCTGCCAAGCAGAAAGCCACACCGACCCCTCCTGCCCTTCTGTAGCCTAGGAGGCCGTTTCCCTTCCTCCCCCTGGGGAGGGGCCCACGGCCACCCTCGCACATCTCCGCCTGCCCACACAACGGAGAGCCAGGCACAGCGCTCTCCCTGATGCCCTCGCCTGCTGTCTGCAGCTCTGCATTGGTCCTGCCGCTCACTGTGTGTCTCCCCTCCTGCCCAGGCAGCAAGGCAGCATGGGAGGATCCAAACCTGCCAGTGGAGCGGGAAAGCGCTACCACCCTGGGGCCCAAGGAGTCCGCTGACGAGGCGACGGTAACGAGCTCCTCCCTTGCTGGGGGTCTTGGCCATGGGGCTGGCAGGACACTTGGATGAACCAGTGCATCGGGCGGGATGGCACGGCCTTCCGCACATCAGGCTGCGGGGTCCCACCGCTTCTGCATAGGGAGTAGCCAAAGGCCTTAAGCCAGCGTCACTGCAGCAGCTACGGCCATGCTGGCCACCAGCGAGTTCTGGTTGCTGGCAGAGACAGCACACCGTGGCCCTGTTGCCCCGCTGCCCTCCTTCAGGCCACAGAGCAGCTTCCTCTCCACACCCTCTGTGGCTGCAATCACCCCAGAGCAGGCACCTGTCCTGGGGCAAGGGGCCAGTGCTGCCCCACCTTCCTCACTCCAGAGCTGCCCCCGCTGCTCAGCTGAGCCCTGCAACCAGGGTGTTCAGTGAGACACCTCTTCCCTCTCTCTCTCCCTCAGATATTTGGGAACTTCCTCTTCCAGACTGAGAGGACTGACTTCATCCTCACAGTCTTGAAAGGCATGGTGCACCCAAGAGTGTCTGACACCCAGCCGATCGCCAATATGCTGGAGGTGGTCTTGAGGGACCCCAGCTCGCAGCTGGCCAAGGTACGCTGCGTGCAGCCACGTTCCCTGTGCACGTGCCCTCCGGGGGCTGTGGCCCCCACCCCGAGTCCGAGGCTTGGCAGCACCCGACAGGCGGCCTTGGAGGCCAGCAAAGAGCCACGGGAGGCAAGCGGTTCTTCGTGGCAGCAGGGGCCATATGGGGCTGCGCTCCAGCCCACTCCACTCCCCTGCCTCCACAGGTGGGTGAGGTCGTGCAGACCATCCATGGGCAGCTGGCGTACGTCAGCCAGCAGCCGCTCAAGGACATCCTGAGGAGGACCCTTCTCCGGCTGGCCCAGTTGTACCCTTGGGAGGTGACCACTGGCCTCCTGCACGCTTCCCCGCACTGTGACAGGTACGCGGCTGGCTCATCAGCCTCAGGGGCAGCTCAAGACCTCTGGAGCCTGCCCAGGCAGAAGGGCTGGTGACCAAGGCAGCCCCACTGACAGTGTGCTCTGGCTCTGCAGCACCGCCAGGGCCATGTGGAGCATGTTGGCCTCCGACCGCTTCCTCGCGGAGACCGTGCTGAAGCAGCTCCTGCTGGCCCAGGAAGAGGGTGCCAGCTTGCACGTGTTTGAGGCAGAATGCTGCTGCTGCTGCTGTTTCCTGGCTGTGAGTGCCTGGAGGAGGCCCATTCCACCTGTCCACCCGCAGGGCTGTGTGCCCCTCTCCAGCCCCTCTGCCCCTCTCCCCCTGCCCCCAATCCCAGACCTGCCCAGGGGCTCCTGGCACAGGGGCCTCGGGGCCACGCCAGGCAGGGCAGTGTGTGCTGCTCAGCCTGCAGCTCACAGCCAGGCAGCCTGCCCTGCCCCTGCCCCTGCTGCCCTCAGTGGTCTTCCCCCCTCCCCACATCCTCCTGCCTGTGTGGCAGCCGGGAAGCCTGGGCCAGGGCGGCTGCCTGGCTCCCTCTGCGCCACCAACGCTCGCATGCCCATATTACAAATGGGAGCTGAGACCTGAGAGCCGCCACCGGTGGGCTCCAGGCCATGTAGTTGGGCTGGGCTCTGCTCTGGCATCTCCCTCAGCTCAGCTCGGCGCCTGAGCTGCTCGCCCCAGCCCTGGGTGGTGCTGCAGGGACACCTCTGCAGTGAGAGCGGTCCCTGGGTGTTTTCTGCAGGTAGCCGGTGCCATGAGCGAGATCTTCCAGGAGCCCGCCTGCCGATGCCGCGTGCTGTTCCTTTTAGCTGAGCTCTTCATGGCAGTGGTGGTCCAGATCTCCTTCAGCCTGAAGGGCTCACGGCAGGGCTGCTGCAGGTCTGGCAGTCACAGCTGGGAGGCCAACCATCCTACAGCCCTCTGCCTCAGGTGCTCTGCCCCTGCTCCCTGGTCTCTGCCCCAGGCCCTGAGCTGCAGCCGCGGCTCCACGTGTGACCCCGCTTTGCTCTGCACGCAGGCACGCGCTGAGCGGCATGCAAGGTCTCTTCCAGTGCCTGGGCGGTGCCTCCCTGCTTGAAGAGATCGGGAGGCAGGGTGCCTGGGACATGCTCATGAGCCCCGACACCTACCACACCAGTATCGCCTTGCTGACTAGGTGAGAGCCTTGCCAGTTCTCCTGGTCTGCCCGGGTGTTTCTCCCCTGGAGAGGAAGGGTCCCCTGCACGATCCCCTTCCTCGTGGGCGGTGGGGCGCGAGCAGGCGACGCAAGGTGCAAACACAGCCTTGCCCACCGTGCCCGGGCCTGCGGGGTAATGGCTGGGGCTGGCAGCGCAGTCCCACAGAGCTTTGCCTGCCCAGCTCGGTGCCACCAGTGCCTTCTTTCCCCGGCCAGGGTGCTGCGGCGTGAAGTACCAGACTGCTGCGCCTCCATATGGGAGAGGGCGGCCGTAGGCCTCCTCCAGAGGCAGGACTACCTGGACGTCGGTGCCATGACTGTCTTCGCTGAGGTGGGCCTGCTGGCAAGCGCTGCCTGTCTGAGGGCACGTGGGGGGAAGCTGGGCTGCGTGCACGAGGCAGAGGGCAGAGGGGAGGCGGGGAGGGACCTCTGTGGGCCCTGCAGCCTCCTGCCTGGGCTGTGACTGGCCCTGCTGCCTTGCCCCGAGCCGTCCGGGAGCTCTGCTGGCTGTGCCAGGCTCTCACTCTGCCGCCGCCTGCGTTTCAGCTCCTAGGCTGCACTGACTTTGAGCAGGTCACTGACCACGTCCTGTACGTCCTCCACATCCACCTACGGAGCAAGAACTTGGTGCTGCGCAGGATGGCAGTTACGAGCCTCGTCACGCTCTCTGGGAGACCCGAGCAGGTGAGCAGGGGCAGCCGGGCACAGGGAGGGCACCCAACTGGGGCTGGGCTGCAGGCGATGGTGCGTGCCGTGGCTTGCTCGGGCTTTGCCAGCAATCGGGAGCGGCGGGAACGGTGCCCACCGCTCCCGCTGCCCTCGTCAGTAGCCCCTCAGCACATCAGGCCAGGCCCTGGGCTGCGCCACACACGGAGAGATCTCTGCACGACCGGTGCTGCACCCTCTACACGCAGAGTGCTTTTGCCGGTGCGGTCCTCGATCACATCGCAAAACAAAATGGTGTCTTTCACGCAGGCAGCGACTCTTCAATACCTGCTGCCACGGGTCTCACAGCAGCTGCAGGATGACGACTGTGAGGTCAGGACGGCAGCCCTGACTGTCCTCAGCAACGTGCTCTGCCTGGTGGACAGGCAGACGGCTCTCACCATCGCTCTGCAGCTGGTTGAGATGCTCCTGCCACTCTTTGAAAATGTAAGGCGGCAGGAGCGCAGAGGCTTGGCTAGCATGCCTGAGGGCCTGTGTCCGTGGCCCGGGGATGGCGCGGCCCTCTCGGCCTGAGCCCACCGGCCCATGAGTTCTCCTCACTGCAGAGGGAGAGCCACAAGCCTTGCCCTCCACACCGTGGGCTTGGAGGAGCCAGGACTGAGATCCTCCCCTTTTCCTTCTCTCCTCCTAGGAGTCCAGCTACGTGCGAAAGCACTCCATCCTCCTCTGCAGAGATGCCATGAAGGTTGCAGTCAGAACCCACAAAAAGCAGATGCGGAAGGACGTGCAAAGGAGCCTGGTGCCCCTCTTCTTCCACCTGCACGACAGTGACCACAGCGTGGCTCAGGTGGGGACTTCTAAGCCCTCTGAAAGTGCCTCAGCTGGGGCCCAACCTCTGGAGTCCCTGAGCAGGGCTCAGAGCCCCTCCCTGCCGGCAGCCGCACAGCTGGCAGCATCTGAGAAGCTGGGCAGGGACATTTCCTACACCTGCCCTGCCGGATCCAGCACAGCTGGGCAGCAGTGCGCGGCCACAAAGACCTAAGCACTGGAGCCCCCGTGGGCTTCCCAGCGGCGCCTGCAGGTGCCTGAGGCCGCAGTTTGGATGCCCAGCCCTTGCCTCCCCCTGCCCTGCCCAGGGACCCCCAGGTCCTGTCCCTCGGGCGGCGGTGCCACCTCCCGGTCTCTGCTCCTCTGCAGGCATCTCAGGAAGCCCTCCTTGGAGCTGCCGAGTTCCTCAAGTGGGGGCAGCTCAGGAAGCTGATGCAGAGGGAGCAGACGTACCAGGTTGGCGAGTGCCTGGTAAGGATGCGCCCGAAGCCCCACGCCCAGCCTGGAGAAGCCCTTTTCCCCCCACGCCCAGCGCGTGGGGCTAGCAGCTGTGCCCCCACCCACAGCGGCAGCCCAGCGCTGCCTGCGTGCACTGCACACAGGCTCCCTTTCCCCTCCATAGACCAGGGGTGCCGACAGAGCCCTGGCCCAGCTGGGCCTTGGTGGCAGGACGGCACAGCAGCGCCCCGGGGAGCACCCTGCCCTCTGCTCCCTCCAAAGGCCAGCAGGAGCCAGATGCTGGCTGGGCATTGTGGGTGTCTGGCCAGGGGAAGGCAGGGGGTGCCAGTCCTGGGCACAGGGGGAGGGTCTGTGCCAACCCTGTCCCCTTGTGCTCTCTCCAGCTCACGCAGAACAGCAGAAGAGCAGAGGAGTACCTGCACCAGAGCCTGCCGTACCTGCAGAGCCCACAGGAGGCCTTGCGTGAGGCGGCCATCAGGTTCCTTGGTGAGCCACAACCCCGCCGCGGGCCTCTCCCTGCCCCACGGCAGCTTAGCCCCAGCCATGGCTGCTGCCGAATCCACCAGGCGGCTGCAGAGCCCTGACTGCCCGATGCGGGGCCGGGTGCCCACCGAGCTCCCTGCCACCCTCTCCCACCCCAGCCCGTGCACAGGGGGCTGGTGGGAGCCTTGTTGCGTCCCTCGCAGGCACCCTGGGCTTCACGCTCAGGGGAGCGCCCGGGCTCAGCCTTGCCCAAGGGGAGGAGGGCTCGTGGCCAGGCCCGTGGGGCCAGTGAGGGGAGCGAGGCTGCTGGTCTGGGCAGGCCAGTAGGATTTGTGACGGGCTATGTGTACCTAGGTATCGCTGGACAGCAGCTGAGGGATGGGTGCCAGGAGAAGCTCCAGGTCATCTACGAGGGTGAGTGAGGGCAGTGGGGTGTCTGCGGGGGCTGGTGGGGAGGAGGGAAGACCCTGGGTAGGCAGCTCCAATCCCTGCCCTGGCCGTGGAGGGCTCCGCTCCCTGCGTGGGTGAGGAGCCCATGTGGCCAGAGCCAGGGAGAGGTTTCAGGGACATGTGGGGCCTCGGTGGCCAGCACCTTCCAGCTCATGCCAGCGCCCCTGCCTCCCTCCTTCCTGGCTCCACGAAGAGCTGCGGGGGCAGGGGTGGCCCTGACCAGAGGGGCTCCCAGGTCCCTGCAGATCTGCGCTCTGACCTCGGCTGGTCCTTTCTGTTCCAGCCCTTCAAGGCACGGTGAATGACCGCAGCCTCTCGGTCGCTTCCCTGGCATCTCAAACCCTGCTGATCCTGGGCGCTGCAGCACCAGAGCCTCCCTCCGGATCCCGCCTGCAAGCACTGTGCTACTGGCTCCGGAGGGTGTGGAGGAGGAGGAGGAGGACCCCTGCCCTGGGAGCTGGCTGCCTGTGCTGCTGGAACTGGGTGCAGCGCTGATCCCCGTGTGCTCTGCACACTGGCACCACCTGAGCAGCTGGGCCTGTCCCGTCGCCAGCAGCTTCTGCCGCGCTCCCATTTCATGGGGAGGGGCACGACTGGGCCGTGGCCCATGGCTCCAGTGTGTTCGCTGGCCGGGAAGCCTCAAGAAGCAGCCAGGTGCTGTGGCAGGGCAGCGAGAGGAACGCTTTGGAATGTGGCCCAGGAAGGAAACGGGCATCGTGCAGCCTGGAAGCAGAGGCCTTTGCACAGCTGGCCTGCCTGTGTCTCCCGGCCGTTGATAAGAGGAGTGTGGAACTTCCTGTGCTCTTTGAGTCCTTCTTTCCCGTCCCACACTGCCATAGGCTACCTACTGGGCCGGGCCCTGCACAAGGTCCTCTGGAGCCCTGCTGCCCGCCAGGCCCCAGGGGAACCCTGCCAGGCCCACCACGCACCCCTGGGGAGAGCTGCCATCCCCCAGCAGTTACAGGGGATGCGTCGGCTCCCGCTTGCACCCCTTGGGAAGCCCTTCTGTCCCCCAGGCCCCCACAAGGGCACCAGGAGGGGCCCCACATGGTGCTGTGGAGCTTTGCTCTTCCCCAGACAGCTGGGGGGGCTCTGCTGCACCCAACGTGGAGCCCCAGGTAGCCATACTGCTCCCCGGGCCCTGCAGTGGCCCTGGAGCGCCTTTCGTGGAGCAATGCGAGGCCCAGGAGAGCCCCTGGGGCTCTCTGGAAGGGCTGCTTGGCCCCGCACATGTCCCTGAGAGGGCTTTGAGAGGCCCTGGGGATCTCTGGAGGCCGGGGGGGCCCTGCCCAGGCCCTGGCCAAGCCCAGCATCCATGCCCAGGTAGGAGATCGGCCATGTCAGACCCCATTGCTTCTCCACCCCCTGCTGACCAGAGTGGCAGTTCCTCCCCAGGGCATGCACGCGGAGCTGGGAGGGGTGGAGAGCGGGCCCCACCAGTGGGGGAGTGGGCAGGGCCAGAGGCCCCCACACTAAATGGAGCCATAGTCAGCCATGCACGTGGCCCACCATGACAGCCGCCTCTCGCTGTCACACGCCTCTCACTGCCCACCGCCCGGGACTCGGACGCCCAGGGGGATGGGAGTGGGACTCTGTCAGGGACTAGAATCTTGTCTCTACATTGTTTGTGGGCAAGTTTCTCTACCGCAGCCTGATCGCTACGGCAGCTGAGCAGAACAGTTTAATCACCAAGGCCGACGCGGCAGGAATGCGCGCCCCGTTATCTCGGAGCACATACTCTCCGTGCGTAGGGCCGGTCTCAAGGCTGACTGGCAACATATGGCAGGTGGGGTTCGGAGCCTCCAGAAGTCTCAAGCACCCTCAAGCAGTGACGGTACTGGGCATGTGCCCCACCGCTGAAGGGGAAGCGTGGGTATGCAGGACAGTTATCGACTATGCAAGAGAGCAACCTTACAAAAAGGGGAAACCGGCAGAGACGATGGAGGAGCGTTCTGGAACGACCCCCCTCCACCGGCTTCAAAGATGCATCGGACGCCCGGACACCACCCGCCCCCCCACTCCCCGGACCGGACAGACTGCCGCAGATCCGTGGTGACAGCTGTCGCAACAGTCCCACGCCCTCCCACCCTCCTGTTCACTCTTTCACCCTCTTTTCCCCTCTTTTTTTGCTTTTCGCTCGCATATCTCTTTTTGGCCAAATAAAGTGCCTTGGCACTTGACTCCGGTTTGAGTCTTAATTCTGTTTCTGAGAATGTTAAAGGAACCTAGTCACGCTAACACATCGGAGTTACCCAGAAATTAGGCCCAGCGGCCCCCAACATCCCAGAATTATGAGAGGTCGGTTGGAAACCAAGGGGGTTTAGCCGCTGCCAAACTGTTCAAGCCAACAGTGGATCGTGACAGACCCTCAGGGGCAGAGGGAAGGGACCTCGCAGGGTCAGGCCAGGGAGAATGTATATAGATGCTGTGAGAGCTCCTGAGCTGTAGCTCAGAGAAAGCCAAGTGACCGCTGACAAGCAGCCCCCGCTGCTCCCGGGGCAGCGGGGCTCGGGCCGGCGGCCGCAGGGGGCGGCCCCGCGGGAGGGAAGCCGAGCCCGCCGCGGCGCGAGCGCGGGCTCCTCGGGCGGGCGGACATCTTGCGTGTGGCGCAGGTCGCGCCCCAGCCCCCGCCGCCGGTAGGACGGGGCGAGGTTCTCTGTCGGGACCGGGCACGGCCTCCGCCGCCCCCGTCGGCAGCGAGATGGCGGCGGAGACCCTCCCGCCATGGCGGCGCGCTGTCCCCCAGCTCCGCCCGACCTCCCTCCCGGCACGCATGGCGCGGGCCCGCCTCTTCCCCTGGCGTCCTGCGCGGTGATTGGCCCCTCGGGCGTCCTGGGCGGTAGCGGGCGCGCGGCGCGGGCATTTGCGAGTCCTCGGAGGGCGCGGCGTCTCCTGCGGGTGTCGTCCCGACCCCGCGTGGTTGCCCTGTGTCTCGTGGGTGTCTCGTGGGGGTGTCGTGGGGGTGTCGTGGGGAGGGGGGTGTGTGTCGTGGGGGTGTCTGTGTGGGTGTCGTGGAGGCGTGTTTTTGTGGGGTGTGGGGGTGTGTGTGTGGGGGGGTGTGTGGGGGTGTGCGTGTGGGTGTGTGTGTGGGTGTGTGTGGGGGTGTGGGTGTGGGTGTGTGGGTGTCGTCTCGGTGTGTGTCCCGGCTGTGGTTGCCGGGTCCTCCCCTCCAGCCCCGTCCCCCCCCACCTGTGGTTGCCTTCCCCCCTCTCCGTAGGTGCCTTCACCACCCCACCGCCGTCCCGGCCCCCCCCCGAGTGCCCTCCCCGGGAGCGCCCCCCCGCGATCGCGCCCCCCTTCCCCGCAGCCCCGGTGCGGAGCTGCAGCAAAGGTACTTCCCTTCCGACGAGCCTGCTGGAGTGGAAAAGCACAAACGGTGGCTACGCTTTGTCCTTGCAGGCGCGGAGCGGAATAGCGAGGTCCCTCTTCCTCTCAGAATGGCTGCAGGTGGCTATGAGGAAATCCTCAAGTACTACGAATTGCGTGAAACAATTGGGACAGGCAGGCTTAATCTGAACGCACACAGGAGCGTGCGATCTGCCTAACCGCTGGAGTACTTACCTGAGCGCAGACTCACTGTTACCCCAGAATCTACAGGCCGCGTTTCAAGTGTGTCTCTCAGGGGACAGAACGCTGTGAGTGGAGGTCGGTAGCAGCGATCGCTTCTCCCTCTAGCGAAGATGCTGCGCGCTGTGTGCGCTACGGACTCCAGCGTAACTGAGACTGTAGGCCAGAAAGCGTGACATCGCTCTTAAGCGTCTCTTGTTTGAAGTCTAGGTGGGTTTGCAAAGGTAAAACTTGCGGAACATCTTCTCACCGGTGAAAAAGTTGCACTAAAAATCATGGATAAACTTGCTCTAGGGGTAAGCCAAAAGATACTTAACAGTTGGTAGCGTCTTCTGCTGTTCCTGTGCGTTCTCGAGAACAGAGGGGCGCGACACGTCAGTGCCGCCTGCTTGTCCCGTTGGTTATCGACTGATGCTGTAGACTTGGACGAGTGTTAATAGAAGACCACAAATCTTGTGCTCTGTTGTGGAGAGGGCAACCTTCCCTGGCTGTAAAATTGAGGAAGTTAGAGATGATTACAGTAATTGAAACAGAATGCTGGTGAGGATGCTAACTATTTTACACCTGCCCCTCTGGGTTTTGCTGCTCGGTGTGCCAGAACTGTAGGGCAGTAACAGCAGAGCTGTTGCTGGATTGAATCTGAGCAGCTGAATTGTATGCTGTCATCTCCGTGCTGTGAAATTGTGTGTCTCCCAATAGTCTGACGCTTGCTGTGACGTCCGGGCTGTCCAGGTAGTCGGCAATTTCATACCTTGCTGTTGCCATCTCTTGGGATGATTTGCCTCGTGTTAAGGTAGAAATTGAGGCCACGAAGGACTTAGGTCACCAGCATATTTGCCAGTTGTATCACGTGATAGAGACATCCAGGAAAATATTTGTGGTCTTAGAGGTAAGAAACGGCGTTTCTGCCATGGCGAAGGTTCCTGGTTTTAGCTGTAGCGGTGGATGATAACAGAGTTCAAATGAAACAATTTGTAAAAAGCCTTCCCAATGATGAGCGCGTTCAAGACGCTTCACTTTAATAGTGAAGCTGCTAGTGTGTTGTGTTTTCTGTCTACTTGTAAAAGCCACTCGTCACTGCTTACAGGAAGTGAAATGACTTTAATTCCTACGTTGCGCTTCAATTATTCTAAAATAGCATCAGCAGGATAGGCGGGACCCCGGACCTCCTGCGTGGTTGTCACCTCCTGGGCCATCTGTACCGCCTGTGACGTTAGTGTGATGTGGCCGTTGCGAGGCGTCAGGCAAGAGTCAGCCTGTTTGTCTCGGCTCGTTTGGTCTGCCGCAGTGCTGGCGTGGGGCGCTTGGGTGCTACTGTGATAAAGCGGGAGGGATGGAAGAGTGTCCTCTGGTAACTGTCCAGTGCTCTGGTTGTTCAGATTTCGTTACTGCATTCTGAAGGTGTTCTCTTTTTCCTGTCTTCACGCAGTACTGTCCTGGAGGAGAGCTGCTTGATGACGTAATTTCTAAGGACCGCCTTTCAGAAGAGGAAGCTCGTGTATTTTTTCGGCAGATTGTTTCAGCAGTTGCTTACGTTCACAGTCGGGGATGTGCCCACAGGGATCTCAAACCGGTAAGCCTGAGCAGGGGTCAGATTTGCATAAGTAATAACGCACACCCACTTCTGTTTCTCCATGAGGAGCCAGAGCAAGTTACGTCTTTGCCGTTATCCTGTGCTTAGAGCTCTTGACCTGTCTTCTTCTGAAAGAGCGTTATTTCTACTTGCTACTGTGCTCCTCAGCTGAGCTGGATACGGCTATATCTGAGGAAGGACCCTCCCCTGAAGGAGAAGCAGAACAACACGCTCCAGCTGGGAATGGAGCAGAGACACGGGTCTGACTTCCAATGTTGCTTAGGCATTTTTCCTATTCCCTTTGTGCCGGCTTGTACCTGGAGACAGTCTCTATGGTGCTACTCCGTTGTGCAAACTGTCCTGTTTTCACCCCCAAAGGACTCCACTGAAGCTTTCTCGTCTCCGGGCTGAAGGAACTGCCTTTCCCTCAGCCTCTCCTCACTGAGCAAGCGCTCCAGCCCCCCAAGCAGACTCCTGGCCATCCACTCAGCTTACTTCAGTTTGATGTCTTTCCTGTGCTTGGGGGGCAGAGGCTAGATGCACTCTTCTAGCTGGGCTGAACAGAGGACTAGAGTGCCTTCTCCCAATAGCCTGACTGTGCTCCTTTTCCTGTGTCCGTGGTATAGCTGGCCGCCTGTTCTGCCAGAGCAGACCGCTGCCTTGTGTCCAGCTTGCTGTCTGTCACTCCCCCTCTCCCCGCCAGGCCCTTCTCAGCAGATGGGAGCTAGTGTTCCCCATCTGGAATACGGGATATGTTCACTAGCAGCCGGTCAAAATCTGCAGAGGAGAGCTTTAGGTAAATTCTAGCTGCTAATGGCAGGAAGAAACAAGGTGAAAGAAGACACGGTGCCTTGGATACTTGGGTTGTAGAAGCTTTCATTACCGCTTTCTCTTTTACCAGGAAAATCCCCTGATTGACGAGCAACGTAACTTGAAGCTGATAGACTTTGGACTTTGTGCAAAGCCAAAGGTGAGAGTATCAGTCGCTTTCTCAGAGCAGAGCTAAGTCAGCTACTGCACACACGTGAGAAAAAGCCATGTTTGACTTCCGACTGCAGTGCAGAGACTTGCCCAAAGACCCTAAACTCAAGCTGTTTGCACAGCTTTCGTCCAATCGCTAATTACGTGGTGGGGCCTTAACTGTGGGAGAGAGCAGTTAACGGCATGTTATGACCAGACTGTTAGATCGTTTTCTCCTCTTACGCTTCACCTTTTATCCTAATCTGAGGCAGAGATCACCTTGCATGTGTAGCACCTGCTGCCACCTATAAAGGCCCAGAATATTAAGCTTATGTTGGTGTGCATTTTTCCCTAATAAGTTTTAATGGTGTCTGTCTCTTTTCAGAAGATTTGTGTGTATGTGGAGATTGTGGACCGAATCAAGTAGTTTATTCCGGTTACGGTTACGAATCCTCTGGTTCCACGTGATTGTAGCAAGTTGTTTCCCGAGTTTAAAATTGGTTCCTAGGAGACCTTTAAAGCCATTTGTCAGCTTAACACGTGAGGTGGGTGCTGTTAGGAAACAGTTTAATGGGCAGGTCTTACTGACCCAAGGACAGTTACTTGTCCTCGGATCGTTTTAGCTGCCTCAGGTAAAACTCGGGCATCGGGCAAGCCATCGAGACTATTAGACCATCATCGTCTTGGTGCTATAACGTCGTCTTATTCTGATCTGCCTAGAACAAAGCCCAGGCAAAGTAGTAACATGGTTTTAACAGGGAAGTATTTTTAGTGGTTCTTCATCAAGTTATTGCATTAAATACTGGTATAAATAACCAGCTAGCCTCATGCCCAGTAGCTCTTGCATCACTTCTTCCCAAGTGCCGCCTCTCTTCTCTTTGCAGTTGCAGAGGGAAGTCTTCTTATCAGAGGAGGAGCTGTGGAAAAGACTGCTTGGGTGGTAGGTGAATGAGCAGCTTGGGATCCGAACGTTTATGGGATACTCGTGGTCTTAGACAATTTTTGCCTAGAGAGGCCATGTATTAATCCAAGGCAAAGTATAAGAATGTAGACGCACAGCAGAGGAAAATGAAGCCTCCGATGCCTCTAATATGTCGTTGCTAGGAGACTTAAGCTGTGTTAAAGCCAATGCTTCTCTGTGTTCAGTTTTCTCTGTTATTCCAGGGTGGCCTTGATTACCATCTGAGCACGTGCTGCGGAAGCCCGGCTTATGCAGCACCGGAGCTGATTCAGGGCAAGGCATATCTTGGCTCAGAGGTACGTGGCACAGTTTTAGGTTAGGGCTCCCCCCGCACCGCCCCCCATTTGTTTGAAGCGGTGCGGTTCAGATACGCTCACGTATCTGGTTTCTCTCTCGGGTACCGCTGGATAACATTGCCTAGGTGGTTCTCAGAAGCCATGTGACTAGCCTCAACGGTCACAGCCTGGAATAGCACGTGGTGCTCTTGGCCACGTACCATGGAGCTGGCTAGTTCGTCCCGACCAACCCTTCCCTATCATCTCCGTTTGGTGCTGCGTATTTTAGTGCCCTACAAAAGAGTCACCGAAAGTCCTTCCTCCTACTGCACGTTCAAGCAAGGATTTGTTCTGTTAATTATCCAACTCTTGTTGCAAATTTTTTGTGCAGTCTCAGTATCTTGGATGCTTTACCAGGCCTGTCTTTAGCTTGAAATTCGTGCCTGAAAACTTGCTCTCTTTGTATGGCGCAGTGTAGTACAATTTGAGAGAAGAAAAAATGTGGAGGTTGCCCAGCTTGGATTCCACGTCTAGAACATGAGGACCTGCTACTTGCCTTTGTGAATCCATCCAAAGCGCTGTAATTGCAATCCCCTCAGACCTCCTAAATTGCTGTGCTGTTGGACAGAGTCAGTCTTTTTTCTTCTGACGTACCTTTGCACCACTCTCCTTGGCCTCTAACTCTTGCTTGCGTTTTTTGGTTGGTTGTTTTAGTTTCCATGAAGTCCAGGCCTTTTCCAGCCTCCTTTTTCTTTGCGGTCCAAGTGGCAATTACAGTGTGGGGCGGTGTGAGGTATGTGTACCTTGTCGTGCCTCTGCGAGTAGAGAAGCAGCAGCAGGGCTTTCATCCCAGAATCCCAGGTTGGTCCAGAAGGGACCTCAGGAATCACCTCGACCAACCTTTCTAGGAAGAGCACAGTCTAGACAGGATGGCCCAGCACCCCATCCGGCCGACTCTTGAAAGTGTCCAATGTGGCCGAGTCACCCACTTCCCCCGGGGGATTATTCCAAGGGTTGACTGTGTCACCGTGGAAAATTTCCCTCTCGTGTCCAGTCAGAATCTCCCCAAGAGCAACTTGTGTCCATCCCCCCTCGTCCTCTCCATGTGACTCCTTGTGAAAAGGGAGTCTCCATCTTCTTTGTCGCTACCTGTTGTGGTTTAGCCGGCGACTCAGCCCCACACAGCCGCTCACTCACTCCCCCGCCAGTGGGACGGGGGAGAGAATCAGAAGGGTAACGCTCATGGGTTGAGATAAGAACAGTTCAATAATGAAAATAAAACAACAACAACAACAGTGCAATGGAAAGGCCCAGCTGGGCCAGGGCTCTGTCGGAGCTTGCTGACTTCATTGCAAGGCCGCTCTCCATAACCTTTGAGAAGTCGTGGAGAACGGGGGATGTCCCAGAGGACTGGAAGAAGGCAAATGTTACCCCTGTCTACAAGAAGGGCCCGAGAGCAGATCCAGGTGACTGTAGGCCCATCAGCCTTGCTTCAAACCCTGGGAAAGTTATGGAACAAATCCTCACAGACTGGGATCCACCCAGCTGCAGAGCAGCTCTGTGGAAAGGGACCCGGGGGTCCCGGTGGACAGGAAGCTCAGCGTGAGCAAACAGTGTGCTGCTGCGGCCAAGAAGGCCAACAGGATGCTGGCTTGCATCAACAAGGGCATCACCAGCAGAGATAAAGTCATCATCCCGCTCTACTCAGCGCTTGTCAGGCCATACCTGGAGCACTGTGTACAGTTCTGGTCCCCGCTCGTCAAAAAGGATGTGGCCAGGCTGGAAGGCGTCCAGAGAAGGGCCACCAGGATGATCAAAGGACTGGGAAGCCGCCATACAAGGATAGGCTGGGAGAGCTGGGTTTGTTCAGCCTTGAGAAAAGGAGGCTTAGAGGGGATCTCATCACCCTGTAGCAGTACTTAAGGGGTAGTTTGCTGGTTTCACCTGAGAAGGTGTTGATTCTCTTCACTGTAGTGCTTGTGGTGGTCGGGGACCTTTCCAGCTTCCCATGCTCTGCCACGTGGGCAGGAGGCCGGGAGGGGCGGAACCACAGCGGCAGCAGCTGACCCCAACTGGCCAATGGGATGTTCGTGCCATACCATGTGACGCCAGGACCAGTATATTAAGTGGGGGAGTTGCCGCTCGGGGGCTGGCGGCGTTGGGTCGGCGGGCGGTGAGCGGCTGCGTCACGTGCGGTTTGTTTTGGTGGTTCATTCCCCTTCCCCTCGCTCTCCGCCCCGGGTTTCGTGCCTCTCATTGTTTTCCTTTCCATTGCACTGTTGTTGTTGTTGTTTTATTTTCATTATTGAACTGTTCTTATCTCAACCCATGAGCGTTACCCTTCTGATTCTCTCCCCCGTCCCACTGGCGGGGGAGTGAGTGAGCGGCTGTGTGGGGCTGAGTCGCCGGCTAAACCACAACAGGTAGCGACAAAGAAGATGGAGACTCCCTTTTCACAAGGAGTCACATGGAGAGGACGAGGGGGGATGGACACAAGTTGCTCTTGGGGAGATTCTGACTGGACACGAGAGGGAAATTTTCCACGGTGACACAGTCAACCCTTGGAATAATCCCCCGGGGGAAGTGGGTGACTCGGCCACATTGGACACTTTCAAGAGTCGGCCGGATGGGGTGCTGGGCCATCCTGTCTAGACTGTGCTCTTCCTAGAAAGGTTGGTCGAGGTGATTCCTGAGGTCCCTTCTGGACCAACCTGGGATTCTGGGATGAAAGCCCTGCTGCTGCTTCTCTACTCGCAGAGGCACGACAAGGTACACATATCTCACACCACCTCACACTGTAATTGCCACTTGGACCGCAAAGAAAAAGGAGGCTGGAAAAGGCCTGGACTTCATGGAAACTAAAACAACCAACCAAAAAACGCAAGCAAGAGTTAGAGGCCAAGGAGAGTGGTGCAAAGGTACGTCAGAAGAAAAAAGACTGACTCCGTCCAACAGCACAGCAATTTAGGAGGTCTGAGGGGATTGCAATTACAGCGCTTTGGATGGATTCACAAAGGTAAGTAGCAGGTCCTCATGTTCTAGACGTGGAATCCAAGCTGGGCAACCTCCACATTTTTTCTTCTCTCAAATTGTACTACACTGCGCCATACAAAGAGAGCAAGTTTTCAGGCACGAATTTCAAGCTAAAGACAGGCCTGGTAAAGCATCCAAGATACTGAGACTGCACAAAAAATTTGCAACAAGAGTTGGATAATTAACAGAACAAATCCTTGCTTGAACGTGCAGTAGGAGGAAGGACTTTCGGTGACTCTTTTGTAGGGCACTAAAATACGCAGCACCAAACGGAGATGATAGGGAAGGGTTGGTCGGGACGAACTAGCCAGCTCCATGGTACGTGGCCAAGAGCACCACGTGCTATTCCAGGCTGTGACCGTTGAGGCTAGTCACATGGCTTCTGAGAACCACCTAGGCAATGTTATCCAGCGGTACCCGAGAGAGAAAC
The DNA here is from genome assembly GCF_949628215.1 of Phalacrocorax aristotelis. Classification (NCBI taxonomy): domain Eukaryota; kingdom Metazoa; phylum Chordata; class Aves; order Suliformes; family Phalacrocoracidae; genus Phalacrocorax; species Phalacrocorax aristotelis. The sequence goes on from NC_134311.1 coordinate 908,982, forward strand.
CAGATACGTGAGCGTATCTGAACCGCACCGCTTCAAACAAATGGGGGGCGGTGCGGGGGGAGCCCTAACCTAAAACTGTGCCACGTACCTCTGAGCCAAGATATGCCTTGCCCTGAATCAGCTCCGGTGCTGCATAAGCCGGGCTTCCGCAGCACGTGCTCAGATGGTAATCAAGGCCACCCTGGAATAACAGAGAAAACTGAACACAGAGAAGCATTGGCTTTAACACAGCTTAAGTCTCCTAGCAACGACATATTAGAGGCATCGGAGGCTTCATTTTCCTCTGCTGTGCGTCTACATTCTTATACTTTGCCTTGGATTAATACATGGCCTCTCTAGGCAAAAATTGTCTAAGACCACGAGTATCCCATAAACGTTCGGATCCCAAGCTGCTCATTCACCTACCACCCAAGCAGTCTTTTCCACAGCTCCTCCTCTGATAAGAAGACTTCCCTCTGCAACTGCAAAGAGAAGAGAGGCGGCACTTGGGAAGAAGTGATGCAAGAGCTACTGGGCATGAGGCTAGCTGGTTATTTATACCAGTATTTAATGCAATAACCTGATGAAGAACCACTAAAAATACTTCCCTGTTAAAACCATGTTACTACTTTGCCTGGGCTTTGTTCTAGGCAGATCAGAATAAGACGACGTTATAGCACCAAGACGATGATGGTCTAATAGTCTCGATGGCTTGCCCGATGCCCGAGTTTTACCTGAGGCAGCTAAAACGATCCGAGGACAAGTAACTGTCCTTGGGTCAGTAAGACCTGCCCATTAAACTGTTTCCTAACAGCACCCACCTCACGTGTTAAGCTGACAAATGGCTTTAAAGGTCTCCTAGGAACCAATTTTAAACTCGGGAAACAACTTGCTACAATCACGTGGAACCAGAGGATTCGTAACCGTAACCGGAATAAACTACTTGATTCGGTCCACAATCTCCACATACACACAAATCTTCTGAAAAGAGACAGACACCATTAAAACTTATTAGGGAAAAATGCACACCAACATAAGCTTAATATTCTGGGCCTTTATAGGTGGCAGCAGGTGCTACACATGCAAGGTGATCTCTGCCTCAGATTAGGATAAAAGGTGAAGCGTAAGAGGAGAAAACGATCTAACAGTCTGGTCATAACATGCCGTTAACTGCTCTCTCCCACAGTTAAGGCCCCACCACGTAATTAGCGATTGGATGAAAGCTGTGCAAACAGCTTGAGTTTAGGGTCTTTGGGCAAGTCTCTGCACTGCAATCGGAAGTCAAACATGGCTTTTTCTCACGTGTGTGCAGTAGCTGACTTAGCTCTGCTCTGAGAAAGCGACTGATACTCTCACCTTTGGCTTTGCACAAAGTCCAAAGTCTATCAGCTTCAAGTTACGTTGCTCGTCAATCAGGGGATTTTCCTGGTAAAAGAGAAAGCGGTAATGAAAGCTTCTACAACCCAAGTATCCAAGGCACCGTGTCTTCTTTCACCTTGTTTCTTCCTGCCATTAGCAGCTAGAATTTACCTAAAGCTCTCCTCTGCAGATTTTGACCGGCTGCTAGTGAACATATCCCGTATTCCAGATGGGGAACACTAGCTCCCATCTGCTGAGAAGGGCCTGGCGGGGAGAGGGGGAGTGACAGACAGCAAGCTGGACACAAGGCAGCGGTCTGCTCTGGCAGAACAGGCGGCCAGCTATACCACGGACACAGGAAAAGGAGCACAGTCAGGCTATTGGGAGAAGGCACTCTAGTCCTCTGTTCAGCCCAGCTAGAAGAGTGCATCTAGCCTCTGCCCCCCAAGCACAGGAAAGACATCAAACTGAAGTAAGCTGAGTGGATGGCCAGGAGTCTGCTTGGGGGGCTGGAGCGCTTGCTCAGTGAGGAGAGGCTGAGGGAAAGGCAGTTCCTTCAGCCCGGAGACGAGAAGGCTTCAGTGGAGTCCTTTGGGGGTGAAAACAGGACAGTTTGCACAACGGAATAGCACCATAGAGACTGTCTCCAGGTACAAGCCGGCACAAAGGGAATAGGAAAAATGCCTAAGCAACATTGGAAGTCAGACCCGTGTCTCTGCTCCATTCCCAGCTGGAGCGTGTTGTTCTGCTTCTCCTTCAGGGGAGGGTCCTTCCTCAGATATAGCCGCATCCAGCTCAGCTGAGGAGCACAGTAGCAAGTAGAAATAACGCTCTTTCAGAAGAAGACAGGTCAAGAGCTCTAAGCACAGGATAACGGCAAAGACGTAACTTGCTCTGGCTCCTCATGGAGAAACAGAAGTGGGTGTGCGTTATTACTTATGCAAATCTGACCCCTGCTCAGGCTTACCGGTTTGAGATCCCTGTGGGCACATCCCCGACTGTGAACGTAAGCAACTGCTGAAACAATCTGCCGAAAAAATACACGAGCTTCCTCTTCTGAAAGGCGGTCCTTAGAAATTACGTCATCAAGCAGCTCTCCTCCAGGACAGTACTGCGTGAAGACAGGAAAAAGAGAAGACCTTCAGAATGCAGTAACGAAATCTGAACAACCAGAGCACTGGACAGTTACCAGAGGACACTCTTCCATCCCTCCCGCTTTATCACAGTAGCACCCAAGCGCCCCATGCCAGCACTGCGGCAGACCAAACGAGCCGAGACAAACAGGCTGACTCTTGCCTGACGCCTCGCAACGGCCACATCACACTAACGTCACAGGCGGTACAGATGGCCCAGGAGGTGACAACCACGCAGGAGGTCTGGGGTCCCGCCTATCCTGCTGATGCTATTTTAGAATAACTGAAGCGCAACGTAGGAATTAAAGTCATTTCACTTCCTGTAAGCAGTGACGAGTGGCTTTTACAAGTAGACAGAAAACAGAACACGCTACCAGCTTCACTATTAAAGTGAAGCGTCTTGAATGCGCTCATCATTGGGAAGGCTTTTTACAAATTGTTTCATTTGAACTCTGTTATCATCCACCGCTACAGCTAAAACCAGGAACCTTCGCCATGGCAGAAACACCGTTTCTTACCTCTAAGACCACAAATATTTTCCTGGATGTCTCTATCACGTGATACAACTGGCAAATATGCTGGTGACCTAAGTCCTTCGTGGCCTCAATTTCTACCTTAACACGAGGCAAATCATCCCAAGAGACGGCAACAGCAAGGTATGAAATTGCCGACTACCTGGACAGCCCGGACGTCACAGCAAGCGTCAGACTATTGGGAGACACACAATTTCACAGCACGGAGATGACAGCATACAATTCAGCTGCTCAGATTCAATCCAGCAACAGCTCTGCTGTTACTGCCCTACAGTTCTGGCACACCGAGCAGCAAAACCCAGAGGGGCAGGTGTAAAATAGTTAGCATCCTCACCAGCATTCTGTTTCAATTACTGTAATCATCTTTAACTTCCTCAATTTTACAGCCAGAGAAGGTTGCCCTCTCCACAACAGAGCACAAGATTTGTGGTCTTCTATTAACACTCGTCCAAGTCTACAGCATCAGTCGATAACCAACGGGACAAGCAGGCGGCACTGACGTGTCGCGCCCCTCTGTTCTCGAGAACGCACAGGAACAGCAGAAGACGCTACCAACTGTTAAGTATCTTTTGGCTTACCCCTAGAGCAAGTTTATCCATGATTTTTAGTGCAACTTTTTCACCGGTGAGAAGATGTTCCGCAAGTTTTACCTTTGCAAACCCACCTAGACTTCAAACAAGAGACGCTTAAGAGCGATGTCACGCTTTCTGGCCTACAGTCTCAGTTACGCTGGAGTCCGTAGCGCACACAGCGCGCAGCATCTTCGCTAGAGGGAGAAGCGATCGCTGCTACCGACCTCCACTCACAGCGTTCTGTCCCCTGAGAGACACACTTGAAACGCGGCCTGTAGATTCTGGGGTAACAGTGAGTCTGCGCTCAGGTAAGTACTCCAGCGGTTAGGCAGATCGCACGCTCCTGTGTGCGTTCAGATTAAGCCTACCTGTCCCAATTGTTTCACGCAATTCGTAGTACTTGAGGATTTCCTCATAGCCACCTGCAGCCATTCTGAGAGGAAGAGGGACCTCGCTATTCCGCTCCGCGCCTGCAAGGACAAAGCGTAGCCACCGTTTGTGCTTTTCCACTCCAGCAGGCTCGTCGGAAGGGAAGTACCTTTGCTGCAGCTCCGCACCGGGGCTGCGGGGAAGGGGGGCGCGATCGCGGGGGGGCGCTCCCGGGGAGGGCACTCGGGGGGGGGCCGGGACGGCGGTGGGGTGGTGAAGGCACCTACGGAGAGGGGGGAAGGCAACCACAGGTGGGGGGGGACGGGGCTGGAGGGGAGGACCCGGCAACCACAGCCGGGACACACACCGAGACGACACCCACACACCCACACCCACACCCCCACACACACCCACACACACACACCCCCACACCCCACAAAAACACGCCTCCACGACACCCACACAGACACCCCCACGACACACACCCCCCTCCCCACGACACCCCCACGACACCCCCACGAGACACCCACGAGACACAGGGCAACCACGCGGGGTCGGGACGACACCCGCAGGAGACGCCGCGCCCTCCGAGGACTCGCAAATGCCCGCGCCGCGCGCCCGCTACCGCCCAGGACGCCCGAGGGGCCAATCACCGCGCAGGACGCCAGGGGAAGAGGCGGGCCCGCGCCATGCGTGCCGGGAGGGAGGTCGGGCGGAGCTGGGGGACAGCGCGCCGCCATGGCGGGAGGGTCTCCGCCGCCATCTCGCTGCCGACGGGGGCGGCGGAGGCCGTGCCCGGTCCCGACAGAGAACCTCGCCCCGTCCTACCGGCGGCGGGGGCTGGGGCGCGACCTGCGCCACACGCAAGATGTCCGCCCGCCCGAGGAGCCCGCGCTCGCGCCGCGGCGGGCTCGGCTTCCCTCCCGCGGGGCCGCCCCCTGCGGCCGCCCGGCCCGAGCCCCGCTGCCCCGGGAGCAGCGGGGGCTGCTTGTCAGCGGTCACTTGGCTTTCTCTGAGCTACAGCTCAGGAGCTCTCACAGCATCTATATACATTCTCCCTGGCCTGACCCTGCGAGGTCCCTTCCCTCTGCCCCTGAGGGTCTGTCACGATCCACTGTTGGCTTGAACAGTTTGGCAGCGGCTAAACCCCCTTGGTTTCCAACCGACCTCTCATAATTCTGGGATGTTGGGGGCCGCTGGGCCTAATTTCTGGGTAACTCCGATGTGTTAGCGTGACTAGGTTCCTTTAACATTCTCAGAAACAGAATTAAGACTCAAACCGGAGTCAAGTGCCAAGGCACTTTATTTGGCCAAAAAGAGATATGCGAGTGAAAAGCAAAAAAAGAGGGGAAAAGAGGGTGAAAGAGTGAACAGGAGGGTGGGAGGGAGTGGGACTGTTGCGACAGCTGTCACCACGGATCTGCGGCAGTCTGTCCGGTCCGGGGAGTGGGGGGGCGGGTGGTGTCCGGGCGTCCGATGCATCTTTGAAGCCGGTGGAGGGGGGTCGTTCCAGAACGCTCCTCCATCGTCTCTGCCGGTTTCCCCTTTTTGTAAGGTTGCTCTCTTGCATAGTCGATAACTGTCCTGCATACCCACGCTTCCCCTTCAGCGGTGGGGCACATGCCCAGTACCGTCACTGCTTGAGGGTGCTTGAGACTTCTGGAGGCTCCGAACCCCACCTGCCATATGTTGCCAGTCAGCCTTGAGACCGGCCCTACGCACGGAGAGTATGTGCTCCGAGATAACGGGGCGCGCATTCCTGCCGCGTCGGCCTTGGTGATTAAACTGTTCTGCTCAGCTGCCGTAGCGATCAGGCTGCGGTAGAGAAACTTGCCCACAAACAATGTAGAGACAAGATTCTAGTCCCTGACAGAGTCCCACTCCCATCCCCCTGGGCGTCCGAGTCCCGGGCGGTGGGCAGTGAGAGGCGTGTGACAGCGAGAGGCGGCTGTCATGGTGGGCCACGTGCATGGCTGACTATGGCTCCATTTAGTGTGGGGGCCTCTGGCCCTGCCCACTCCCCCACTGGTGGGGCCCGCTCTCCACCCCTCCCAGCTCCGCGTGCATGCCCTGGGGAGGAACTGCCACTCTGGTCAGCAGGGGGTGGAGAAGCAATGGGGTCTGACATGGCCGATCTCCTACCTGGGCATGGATGCTGGGCTTGGCCAGGGCCTGGGCAGGGCCCCCCCCGGCCTCCAGAGATCCCCAGGGCCTCTCAAAGCCCTCTCAGGGACATGTGCGGGGCCAAGCAGCCCTTCCAGAGAGCCCCAGGGGCTCTCCTGGGCCTCGCAGAGCTCCACGAAAGGCGCTCCAGGGCCACTGCAGGGCCTGGGGAGCAGTATGGCTACCTGGGCCTCCACGTTGGGTGCAGCAGAGCCCCCCCAGCTGTCTGGGGAAGAGCAAAGCTCCACAGCACCATGTGGGGCCCCTCCTGGTGCCCTTGTGGGGGCCTGGGGGACAGAAGGGCTTCCCAAGGGGTGCAAGCGGGAGCCGACGCATCCCCTGTAACTGCTGGGGGATGGCAGCTCTCCCCAGGGGTGCGTGGTGGGCCTGGCAGGGTTCCCCTGGGGCCTGGCGGGCAGCAGGGCTCCAGAGGACCTTGTGCAGGGCCCGGCCCAGTAGGTAGCCTATGGCAGTGTGGGACGGGAAAGAAGGACTCAAAGAGCACAGGAAGTTCCACACTCCTCTTATCAACGGCCGGGAGACACAGGCAGGCCAGCTGTGCAAAGGCCTCTGCTTCCAGGCTGCACGATGCCCGTTTCCTTCCTGGGCCGCATTCCAAAGCGTTCCTCTCGCTGCCCTGCCACAGCACCTGGCTGCTTCTTGAGGCTTCCCGGCCAGCGAACACACTGGAGCCATGGGCCACGGCCCAGTCGTGCCCCTCGCCATGAAATGGGAGCGCGGCAGAAGCTGCTGGCGAGGGGACAGGCCCAGCTGCTCAGGTGGTGCCAGTGTGCAGAGCACCCGGGGATCAGCGCTGCACCCAGTTCCAGCAGCACAGGCAGCCGGCTCCCAGGGCAGGGGTCCTCCTCCTCCTCCTCCACACCCTCCGGAGCCGGTAGCACAGTGCTTGCAGGCGGGATCCGGAGGGAGGCTCTGGTGCTGCAGCGCCCAGGATCAGCAGGGTTTGAGATGCCAGGGAAGCGACCGAGAGGCTGCGGTCATTCACCGTGCCTTGAAGGGCTGGAACAGAAAGGACCAGCCGAGGTCAGAGCGCAGATCTGCAGGGACCTGGGAGCCCCTCTGGTCAGGGCCACCCCTGCCCCCGCAGCTCTTCGTGGAGCCAGGAAGGAGAGAGGCAGGGGCGCTGGCATGAGCTGGAAGGTGCTGGCCACCGAGGCCCCACATGTCCCTGAAACCTCTCCCTGGCTCTGGCCACATGGGCTCCTCACCCACGCAGGGAGCGGAGCCCTCCACGGCCAGGGCAGGGATTGGAGCTGCCTACCCAGGGTCTTCCCTCCTCCCCACCAGCCCCCGCAGACACCCCACTGCCCTCACTCACCCTCGTAGATGACCTGGAGCTTCTCCTGGCACCCATCCCTCAGCTGCTGTCCAGCGATACCTAGGTACACATAGCCCGTCACAAATCCTACTGGCCTGCCCAGACCAGCAGCCTCGCTCCCCTCACTGGCCCCACGGGCCTGGCCACGAGCCCTCCTCCCCTTGGGCAAGGCTGAGCCCGGGCGCTCCCCTGAGCGTGAAGCCCAGGGTGCCTGCGAGGGACGCAACAAGGCTCCCACCAGCCCCCTGTGCACGGGCTGGGGTGGGAGAGGGTGGCAGGGAGCTCGGTGGGCACCCGGCCCCGCATCGGGCAGTCAGGGCTCTGCAGCCGCCCGGTGGATTCGGCAGCAGCCATGGCTGGGGCTAAGCTGCCGTGGGGCAGGGAGGGGCCCGCGGCGGGGTTGTGGCTCACCAAGGAACCTGATGGCCGCCTCACGCAAGGCCTCCTGTGGGCTCTGCAGGTACGGCAGGCTCTGGTGCAGGTACTCCTCTGCTCTTCTGCTGTTCTGCGTGAGCTGGAGAGAGCACAAGGGGACAGGGTTGGCACAGACCCTCCCCCTGTGCCCAGGACTGGCACCCCCTGCCTTCCCCTGGCCAGACACCCACAATGCCCAGCCAGCATCTGGCTCCTGCTGGCCTTTGGAGGGAGCAGAGGGCAGGGTGCTCCCCGGGGCGCTGCTGTGCCGTCCTGCCACCAAGGCCCAGCTGGGCCAGGGCTCTGTCGGCACCCCTGGTCTATGGAGGGGAAAGGGAGCCTGTGTGCAGTGCACGCAGGCAGCGCTGGGCTGCCGCTGTGGGTGGGGGCACAGCTGCTAGCCCCACGCGCTGGGCGTGGGGGGAAAAGGGCTTCTCCAGGCTGGGCGTGGGGCTTCGGGCGCATCCTTACCAGGCACTCGCCAACCTGGTACGTCTGCTCCCTCTGCATCAGCTTCCTGAGCTGCCCCCACTTGAGGAACTCGGCAGCTCCAAGGAGGGCTTCCTGAGATGCCTGCAGAGGAGCAGAGACCGGGAGGTGGCACCGCCGCCCGAGGGACAGGACCTGGGGGTCCCTGGGCAGGGCAGGGGGAGGCAAGGGCTGGGCATCCAAACTGCGGCCTCAGGCACCTGCAGGCGCCGCTGGGAAGCCCACGGGGGCTCCAGTGCTTAGGTCTTTGTGGCCGCGCACTGCTGCCCAGCTGTGCTGGATCCGGCAGGGCAGGTGTAGGAAATGTCCCTGCCCAGCTTCTCAGATGCTGCCAGCTGTGCGGCTGCCGGCAGGGAGGGGCTCTGAGCCCTGCTCAGGGACTCCAGAGGTTGGGCCCCAGCTGAGGCACTTTCAGAGGGCTTAGAAGTCCCCACCTGAGCCACGCTGTGGTCACTGTCGTGCAGGTGGAAGAAGAGAGGCACCAGGCTCCTTTGCACGTCCTTCCGCATCTGCTTTTTGTGGGTTCTGACTGCAACCTTCATGGCATCTCTGCAGAGGAGGATGGAGTGCTTTCGCACGTAGCTGGACTCCTAGGAGGAGAGAAGGAAAAGGGGAGGATCTCAGTCCTGGCTCCTCCAAGCCCACGGTGTGGAGGGCAAGGCTTGTGGCTCTCCCTCTGCAGTGAGGAGAACTCATGGGCCGGTGGGCTCAGGCCGAGAGGGCCGCGCCATCCCCGGGCCACGGACACAGGCCCTCAGGCATGCTAGCCAAGCCTCTGCGCTCCTGCCGCCTTACATTTTCAAAGAGTGGCAGGAGCATCTCAACCAGCTGCAGAGCGATGGTGAGAGCCGTCTGCCTGTCCACCAGGCAGAGCACGTTGCTGAGGACAGTCAGGGCCGCCGTCCTGACCTCACAGTCGTCATCCTGCAGCTGCTGTGAGACCCGTGGCAGCAGGTATTGAAGAGTCGCTGCCTGCGTGAAAGACACCATTTTGTTTTGCGATGTGATCGAGGACCGCACCGGCAAAAGCACTCTGCGTGTAGAGGGTGCAGCACCGGTCGTGCAGAGATCTCTCCGTGTGTGGCGCAGCCCAGGGCCTGGCCTGATGTGCTGAGGGGCTACTGACGAGTGCAGCGGGAGCGGTGGGCACCGTTCCCGCCGCTCCCGATTGCTGGCAAAGCCCGAGCAAGCCACGGCACGCACCATCGCCTGCAGCCCAGCCCCAGTTGGGTGCCCTCCCTGTGCCCGGCTGCCCCTGCTCACCTGCTCGGGTCTCCCAGACAGCGTGACGAGGCTCGTAACTGCCATCCTGCGCAGCACCAAGTTCTTGCTCCGTAGGTGGATGTGGAGGACGTACAGGACGTGGTCAGTGACCTGCTCAAAGTCAGTGCAGCCTAGGAGCTGAAACGCAGGCGGCGGCAGAGTGAGAGCCTGGCACAGCCAGCAGAGCTCCCGGACAGCTCGGGGCAAGGCAGCAGGGCCAGTCACAGCCCAGGCAGGAGGCTGCAGGGCCCACAGAGGTCCCTCCCCGCCTCCCCTCTGCCCTCTGCCTCGTGCACGCAGCCCAGCTTCCCCCCACGTGCCCTCAGACAGGCAGCGCTTGCCAGCAGGCCCACCTCAGCGAAGACAGTCATGGCACCGACGTCCAGGTAGTCCTGCCTCTGGAGGAGGCCTACGGCCGCCCTCTCCCATATGGAGGCGCAGCAGTCTGGTACTTCACGCCGCAGCACCCTGGCCGGGGAAAGAAGGCACTGGTGGCACCGAGCTGGGCAGGCAAAGCTCTGTGGGACTGCGCTGCCAGCCCCAGCCATTACCCCGCAGGCCCGGGCACGGTGGGCAAGGCTGTGTTTGCACCTTGCGTCACCTGCTCGCGCCCCACCGCCCACGAGGAAGGGGATCGTGCAGGGGGTCCTTCCTCTCCAGGGGAGAAACACCCGGGCAGACCAGGAGAACTGGCAAGGCTCTCACCTAGTCAGCAAGGCGATACCGGTGTGGTAGGTGTCGGGGCTCATGAGCATGTCCCAGGCACCCTGCCTCCCGATCTCTTCAAGCAGGGAGGCACCGCCCAGGCACTGGAAGAGACCTTGCATGCCGCTCAGCGCGTGCCTGCGTGCAGAGCAAAGCGGGGTCACACGTGGAGCCGCGGCTGCAGCTCAGGGCCTGGGGCAGAGACCAGGGAGCAGGGGCAGAGCACCTGAGGCAGAGGGCTGTAGGATGGTTGGCCTCCCAGCTGTGACTGCCAGACCTGCAGCAGCCCTGCCGTGAGCCCTTCAGGCTGAAGGAGATCTGGACCACCACTGCCATGAAGAGCTCAGCTAAAAGGAACAGCACGCGGCATCGGCAGGCGGGCTCCTGGAAGATCTCGCTCATGGCACCGGCTACCTGCAGAAAACACCCAGGGACCGCTCTCACTGCAGAGGTGTCCCTGCAGCACCACCCAGGGCTGGGGCGAGCAGCTCAGGCGCTGAGCTGAGCTGAGGGAGATGCCAGAGCAGAGCCCAGCCCAACTACATGGCCTGGAGCCCACCGGTGGCGGCTCTCAGGTCTCAGCTCCCATTTGTAATATGGGCATGCGAGCGTTGGTGGCGCAGAGGGAGCCAGGCAGCCGCCCTGGCCCAGGTTTCCCGGCTGCCACACAGGCAGGAGGATGTGGGGAGGGGGGAAGACCACTGAGGGCAGCAGGGGCAGGGGCAGGGCAGGCTGCCTGGCTGTGAGCTGCAGGCTGAGCAGCACACACTGCCCTGCCTGGTGTGGCCCCGAGGCCCCTGTGCCAGGAGCCCCTGGGCAGGTCTGGGATTGGGGGCAGGGGGAGAGGGGCAGAGGGGCTGGAGAGGGGCACACAGCCCTGCGGGTGGACAGGTGGAATGGGCCTCCTCCAGGCACTCACAGCCAGGAAACAGCAGCAGCAGCAGCATTCTGCCTCAAACACGTGCAAGCTGGCACCCTCTTCCTGGGCCAGCAGGAGCTGCTTCAGCACGGTCTCCGCGAGGAAGCGGTCGGAGGCCAACATGCTCCACATGGCCCTGGCGGTGCTGCAGAGCCAGAGCACACTGTCAGTGGGGCTGCCTTGGTCACCAGCCCTTCTGCCTGGGCAGGCTCCAGAGGTCTTGAGCTGCCCCTGAGGCTGATGAGCCAGCCGCGTACCTGTCACAGTGCGGGGAAGCGTGCAGGAGGCCAGTGGTCACCTCCCAAGGGTACAACTGGGCCAGCCGGAGAAGGGTCCTCCTCAGGATGTCCTTGAGCGGCTGCTGGCTGACGTACGCCAGCTGCCCATGGATGGTCTGCACGACCTCACCCACCTGTGGAGGCAGGGGAGTGGAGTGGGCTGGAGCGCAGCCCCATATGGCCCCTGCTGCCACGAAGAACCGCTTGCCTCCCGTGGCTCTTTGCTGGCCTCCAAGGCCGCCTGTCGGGTGCTGCCAAGCCTCGGACTCGGGGTGGGGGCCACAGCCCCCGGAGGGCACGTGCACAGGGAACGTGGCTGCACGCAGCGTACCTTGGCCAGCTGCGAGCTGGGGTCCCTCAAGACCACCTCCAGCATGTTGGCGATCGGCTGGGTGTCAGACACTCTTGGGTGCACCATGCCTTTCAAGACTGTGAGGATGAAGTCAGTCCTCTCAGTCTGGAAGAGGAAGTTCCCAAATATCTGAGGGAGAGAGAGAGGGAAGAGGTGTCTCACTGAACACCCTGGTTGCAGGGCTCAGCTGAGCAGCGGGGGCAGCTCTGGAGTGAGGAAGGTGGGGCAGCACTGGCCCCTTGCCCCAGGACAGGTGCCTGCTCTGGGGTGATTGCAGCCACAGAGGGTGTGGAGAGGAAGCTGCTCTGTGGCCTGAAGGAGGGCAGCGGGGCAACAGGGCCACGGTGTGCTGTCTCTGCCAGCAACCAGAACTCGCTGGTGGCCAGCATGGCCGTAGCTGCTGCAGTGACGCTGGCTTAAGGCCTTTGGCTACTCCCTATGCAGAAGCGGTGGGACCCCGCAGCCTGATGTGCGGAAGGCCGTGCCATCCCGCCCGATGCACTGGTTCATCCGAGTGTCCTGCCAGCCCCATGGCCAAGACCCCCAGCAAGGGAGGAGCTCGTTACCGTCGCCTCGTCAGCGGACTCCTTGGGCCCCAGGCTGGTAGCGCTTTCCCGCTCCACTGGCAGGTTTGGATCCTCCCATGCTGCCTTGCTGCCTGGGCAGGAGGGGAGACACACAGTGAGCGGCAGGACCAATGCAGAGCTGCAGACAGCAGGCGAGGGCATCAGGGAGAGCGCTGTGCCTGGCTCTCCGTTGTGTGGGCAGGCGGAGATGTGCGAGGGTGGCCGTGGGCCCCTCCCCAGGGGGAGGAAGGGAAACGGCCTCCTAGGCTACAGAAGGGCAGGAGGGGTCGGTGTGGCTTTCTGCTTGGCAGGAGGAGGAGGGGAGAAGCCCCGGGATGCTGTTGCCATAGGCCCTCCAGCTCAAGGGTTCTCAGGCCGGTCCCCAAGGCACCGCTCCAAGGTGGGCTGCGTGGGGCCTGGGCTTGGCGCGGCATGGCTGCTACCCTGCTCCAGCCTCAGAGGAGTTTGCCGCTCCTTCCTCTAGCAGAATAGGGGGGCCAAGGCGGTGCGGCGCCTCGCCTGGGCCCTTGTGGCAGGAAGGCCCCAGCTTCTCTTACTGTGTCGCAGCAGAATGAAGCGGTGGAAGGCACGCAGCGCCTCCACAGCTCCACGGCTGATCTCCTGGTCCTGCTCAGCACAGGACAGGGTGAGGTGCCCCATCACCTGCCCCAGGAATGGCAGGGTCCTGAGTTTGAAGAGGAGGGTGGTGCCTGCTGTGAAGTGCAAGGCCTGTGGGAGAGAGGAAGGAGCTGTAGCAGGGCCAGGCTGCGGCAGATGGGACAAAAGCCCTAAGCCCTGAGAGCAGGCCCCGGGGCGAGTGCTGCATGAGGCAGAGCTCTGGAGGGCTGTGCCTCACATTGCACCCCGTGGAGACCCGTCCTGCGGCAGCCGCAACAGGGCGAGGAGCGTGCTGCCTCCCTGCGAAGGGAGCCCTGGGAAGGCCTTGCCTCCCATCGCCATGAGGCCATGTGACTGGGGTGCCTGCAGGAGGACAGAGAGCCTGGCTCTGCTGGTCCCTCACAGTGGCATTCAGCTGCAGGAGCCCTCCTCCCACGCTGGTGGGACTCTCCATCTCCCCTTGGCGGGGTGCAGCCAGGCGCCCTCTCCCCCTGCCGGGTCCTTCTGGCAGGCTGCCCCAAGGCCTGGCACTGCCCTGCCCAGCTCTCCCCAGCACGGGCAGGGAGGGCCTGCGGAGCTGCAGCAGGAGCCCCAGGGCCAGCAGGCTGGGGAAGGGGCCGGGATCAGGCCGTGGCAGTGGGGAGGGTGAGGACCCGAGAGCCCCGCAGGCCCTCAGCACTGAAGCGTCTGGGCAGCAATGCAGGGCCTCCCCTGGAGCGAAGGGCTGCCAGAGCCAGGCCCGCCAAATGCTCCCCTGCTCGGGGCCAGAGCTGGTTCCCGAGAGAAAAGGCACGGGTGAGAGCAGCATCCAGAGAGAGGGGCAAAGGCGCTGGCATCTGGCTAGTGCTGGCACAGGGCTGTGCCCTGCTGAATCCCCCGCCCGACGCCAGGCCTCCCTGGCAGGGAGCCCGGAGCTACCGGCTACTCTGGGGCACCAGGAAGGGGCGAGGGGTGCCCAGAGGTCTCCTCTACCGCAGGCTCCTTACCTCCAGCATCGAAGCGGGCCTCATGCACCGGCTCAGGCTGACAATCCTCCTCACAGCACTCCGGCGCGTAGCCACATCCTGGCTGGCTGTGAAGGGCACCAGGGCCTGAGGAGGGGAAAGCTGCTGGTCTGCCTTGGGAAACAACAGCGGCACCCGGAGCGGTGGCTCTGCCAAGTGCCTGGCGGGGTTTGTGCAACGTGCCACCAAAGCTTCCCCTGGCCAGGAGGAAGGCCTGGACCGGGGTCTGGCCGCCTCCTGACTTCGGGGACCATTGCCGACAGCTGGGCACCCGCTGCAGTCAGGGAGGCAGCCGGATCCTGCCCCGCCAGCCACCCCTGCCCCTTTCCACGTGATCCTCCAAGAAGGGCCGCACGCCCCCTCTCCAGGAGGACAGGAACCTGCAGGGGGTCCTGCACCAGGGAGGCTGTGCTATGGCCGTGGGGAGGCCAGCAGAAGAGTACTTCAGGGCTGGGCTCCCCTTGCCCCGTGGCCGCATCCCAGCAGAGCTCCACCCTGCTGTGGCCTGGGGAGGAAAGCGGGGATGGGGCAGGGAGCGAAGGCAGTGGCTCAGCAGTGCCAGCTGCCAGAGCAGGGGGCCTGGGAAGGACACTTGGACTCCTTCGACTGCTGTGGTTCTGGGCTGGGGTGTGCATGCTCCAGAAGGCCACGTCTCTTTAGGGCAAGGCAGGGAAGAGACCGCGTGAGCCCTGCTCTTGGCAAATGGCTGACCTGCAAGAGTTTCTCGACTATCATGGTGGTGGTCCTCGGCGAAGCCCTGTGCATCAACACCATGAGCATGCTGTCCAGGGTCTTCAGGATCTGCAAGGGGATGCAGCGGGTGGCACACTTGCCCTGGCCCTTCTTCCTTGCAGCAGGTTGGCCTTGAATGCCCTCCACCTGAGGCGTGCCTCAGCTGCCCTCTGGTGCCCAGGAGAGGCCCCAGCATCCCCCCAGTCTTCCTTCTCTCATCTTCCAGCAGCCAAAGCCAACTGGGGAAAGGTGCATGGGGGCCGACTGGCAGGCTCTCACCCCACACTTGCCTGAGCATCAAGTGAATCACGGTCGTGCTCTGTGTTCTCTGCTGAAAGAAGATGGAAGCCGCTGGAGGCGCAGTGGCAGACAGGCTGGTCCCGCAGGCCTTGCGTATTTTTGCTGCAAAAAAAGAAGGTGCCGGTTGGATGCCGGGGCTTCCACGTCCGGGAAGGTGTCCGCTAACGTTGTGGCTGGCAGTTGCCAGGGTGGTACCCGTACGAGGTGGGGAAGGGATGCGTGGAGGCACCACCTTCCTCCCCCGTGATGCTGAGCCAGCGACAGAGGGCAGTCCTGGCCAGTGGAGCCCGAACCCCTTTCTGTCTCCTGCCTCTCCCTTCAGAGGAAAAGGCAAGAGGCACCGGGGAGCCCTGGAGCACCCTGCAGCCTGCCATGAGGCCCGGCAATGGGCCGAGCAGGAGGGTGAGCAGAGGCCCAAAGAGCGCGCTGCCAGGGTCCTGCCAGGATAGGAGGTGCCCGGTGCCATCAGGCCTGTGCCGTGGGGATGCTCTGGCCCGGCCACGGCCTGGGGCAGGTACCTCACTGCAGCGATGACAAGCACAGCTTGCTGCCGTATCGCGGCGTCCATGCTGGGAGGGAACTCCTTTAGCCGGAGGACCTGGAGAGGGAGAGCACACCTGGATGGGGCACAGGAGCTGCCAGTGCCCGCACCAGTGTGCAGGGTGGGCAGAGCCCCGCTGTCCCCAGGCCAGCACTGGCACCCCCGCTCCGCAGTCGCCCCATGGCAGGCAGGGCTGTTCCCACGGAGGCCTGTCTCCCGCTCCCCCTGAGCCCAGATGCCCGAGTGCTGTCCTGACCGCTGGAGCCGTGCTCGGCCAACTTTGCCCCCCTCCCTCAGCCCTGCTGGGGGTCCCCTCACCTCCATTTTCTCCACCAGCTCACATGCTGCTCTGAAACTAGGCAGGTACCTGCCCTGCAGCCAGGCTCTGCAGAGCGTGCAGATGGAGGCCAGCACCCTCAGCTTGGAGGCCTCTTCCTGACAGTCCGGGAGAAAAGAGAGAGAGAGGGAGGGAGGGAGGGTGAGGGGGCAGAGGCACGGCCAGCAGGAGCAGGGGCTCGAGGCGCTGCAGTGGTGGTGCAGGGGGGCGGGAGGCGAGCAGCTCTGCACGGGCAGCAGCCCTCCAAGAGCCCGCGTGCAGGCAGCGGAGCTGTACGACAGCACCCAGCTGGGAGCTGCAGGCAGAGCCTTGCCGCCAAAGGCTGCGGTTACCCTTTCGGTGCTGTTAAGGAAGGCCAAGAAGTAGTCGTGGGCTTCCTCCTCATCGCCCTCCAGCTGGCAGCTGGGGGCAGTAGCAGCTGCACCTGGTGAAGAAGAGCAGGGAGAGGTGTGGGCAGGGGCAGGAGGTAGAGGGAAGAGAGGGGCCCTCCCTCCAGCCCTGCGCGCGCTGCCCTCCTGCCCCTGGCAAGCCCTGGGCCAGGGTGCTGGTGCCCCCTCTCCCCCAGGATGCCGCTGGCAGCAGGGTGGGAAAGGTCCCAGCCCCGCAGCACCTCTGCCTCCTGCCAGCCCAGCTGCCTCTCCCTGCCCTGCTCTGTGCCCTGAGGCAGGAGGTGGTGCCCTGGGGTCCCGTGGATACCCACTTGTGGAGGGGATCTCCTGACTGGGGCTCTTCTCCTCCTCCTCCTCCTCCGCGTTTAGGGGGGGGCTGGCAGAGCCCAGGTCCTCGCTGGGCAGCTCGTGTTGCCTGGGGCTTTCTGAGTGCTGCTGGTCCTCAGCGGCCACCACAGCCCTTTCCTCCTCTGCCCCCCTGGGTGCAGAGCTCCTGCGGGGGGAATCACGCGCCACCCTGCGGGACGGAGGGAAGGGGTGAGGGTGTGAAGGGGGCAGCCCACGGCAGGCGGCCCCACCCCGCTGCTGCCTGGCCGGAGCGGGGAGGAGGTGGGGCGGAGGAGCAGGTCCCCGGGGGTCCTTGTGGCGTTGGCCCAGCCCCAGCCCTGCATTCATACCCGGTGGGGGTGGTGGAGCGTTGGCGACGCACCCTGGCCCTGGGGCCGTGGTGTGCCCGGGGCTGCAGGGAAACACGTGCTCTGTGCACAGGGGCTCCTCCACGAGCTGCGCGGCTCATGGCCTTCTCTCGTGAGAGTCCTGGACACTGTGGGGCTGCCGCGCCAGTGCTGGGCACCTCTAGCTGCCACACAGGTAGGTCACAAAGGGCCCTGTTGTGACCGGCCACTGGGCCAGGAGGGCCAGGCTGTCCTGCCCCGCACTGTGACACGGCATCTCCCAGGGATACTGACCCGGCACTGGTTCTGGCTGCAGCCTCTGGCCCCTCTGCATGCTTCCCCTGCCACGGTGTTACGGTTTTGGCTGGGAGGGAGTTGATTTCCTTCACTGGAGCTGGTACAGTGCTGCGTTTTGCATTTAGGATGAGAATAATGCTGATAACACACTGATGTTTTAGTTGCTGCCAAGCGGTGCGAACGCTAGTCATGGGCTCCTCCAGCTTCCCAGGCCCTGCCAGGGGCACAACAAGCCACGAGGGGAGGGGAGGGGGCACAGCCAAGGTAGCTGCTCCACACTGGCCAAAGGGATATTTCCGTATCATATGACGTCACACCCAGTATATTAACTGGGGGGAGTTGGCCGGGGAAGCAGCAATCGCGTCTCGGGGACTGGTGGCGTCAGTGGGCAGGTGGTGAGCGGTCGCATCGCTTGCTGTTTGTTTGGCTTTTCCCCCTCCCCAGGTGTCGCCTCTCTCTCCCTCTCTTGTTGTTTTCCTTCTCAACATACCATTACTGTTATTATTACTATAACTGTGACTGGTTTGTTTTAATTATTAAACTCTTTTTTAAATTCTTACCTCAACCCATGAGTTTTCTTACTTTTGCTCTTCCGATCCTCTCCCCCATCCCGCTGGGGTGGGGGGAGTGAGCGAGCAGCTGCGTGGTGCTGAGTTGCTGACTGGGGCTAAACCGCGACGCACGGGCAGCACTGCCCAGCACTGGCGCTCCCCCTTTGGCTAGAGGCCTGGAACCTGGCTCTGCGGTCGATGGGCTTCCTCTTGCACCCTGCCTGCCTCCCACAGAAATATGTCCCAATCCCTGCCATGGGCAGGGACATCTTCAACTGGACCAGGTTGCTCAGAGCCCCGCCCAACCTGCCCTGGAACATTTCCAGGGATGGGGCATCCACAGCGTCTCTGGGCAACCTGTTCTGGAGTCTGCGCTGGCTTGGGCTGGGATGGAGTGAATTCTCTCCACTGTAGCTGGTAAAGTGCCGGTGGCACACTGAGGCTGTAGCTGCTGTTAAGTAGCGGCTCAGCGTCCCTAAGTAGCGCCTGTAGTAGTCGGGCACCTTTCCAGCTTCCCGTGCTCTGCCAGGTGGGCAAGGGGCCGGGAGGGCCGCGGCCACAGCCCAGACAGCTGGCCCCAACTGGCCATGGGATATTCCATACCATGTGACGCCACGACCAGTATATTAAGCGGGGGAGTTGGCGCACAGGGAGGCGGCTGCGACTCAGGGACTGGTGGCAGCGGGTCGGCGGGTGGTGAGCAGCTATGTCACAAGCTGTCTGTTTTGGTGGTTCATTCCCCCTTCCCCCTGGCCCGGGTTTTGCGTCTGTCTCAGTAGTCTCCTTTTCATTGCATTATTGTTGTTGTTGTTGTTATTAGCATTTTATTTTAATTATTAAACTGTTCTTATCTGAACCCACGAGCTTTCTCACTTTTACCCTTCTGATTTTCTCCCCCACCCCGCTGGAAGGGGAGTGAGCGAGCGGCTGTGTGGGGCTGAGTTGCCGGCTAACCTGCTCTGCAAGGGGCGGTGGTGGGGGCAGCGCTGGGGCCTGCGGGGCTGTGGGCCTGCGGCAGGTACCGGCGTGCTGAAGGTGGCCGGGGCGGTGGCACGATGCCGCCTGCCTCAGGGCTTGTGCCCGGTGGGGGAACTTGTGCGGTTTCTTCCTGTCCCTGTCAGGCGGTCGCCAGAGGCCACCAGTGGAAAATGGCAGCGCTGCCCCGGGCCAACCATTTCCAGGCCCTTGTGCGGCTGCGGCAGTGGGGCTGCTGGGACTGCTGAGCGTGGCCTTGTCTCTCAGCGGTGACAGGGCTGGCGGCACCATGTGGTTTCCCTGGGATGCGATGAGGCTCCCCAGGCACGTCGTCCCGCTGCGTTACCACCTCCTCGTCCATCCTAAGCTCACCACCCTGACCTTTGGTGGGGCTGCCGTCATAGAGGACGTAGTCCCCCGGCAGAGCGGAGCGCTTGTCCTGCCCAGCAGGCGCCTGCACGTCACCAGGGCCGACATCGAGGCCGGGAGTGCCTGCTCGGTGAGGGAGGCACGGGTGCTGGAGCACCTGCCCGTTGAGTGGGTGGCGTTCCTCACTGCCGAGCCACTGTGGGCTGGGCACAACTACGCTCTCAGCACCCAGTACTTTGCAAATCTCTCCCAGTCCTTCCATGACTTTTTGTGGCGGTGCAGCCTCCCGGGCCACTCTGACTGAGATTGCAGCATAAGCACTGGTGTGCTGTTACCTTTGTCACAGGTAGTGGGACTTGGGTGCCAGGCACCCTCTGGCTACACCTGGCAGATGAATTATTCTGCAAGCAGCTGAGAGAAGCCTCGTGATTGTTCGCCTTGTCCTCGTGGGGGACTTCAGTCTACCGGATGTCTGCTGGAAAGACAAGACAGCGGAAAGAGTCTAGGAGGTTCCTGGAGTGCTGCTGGGGAGAACTTCCTGACACAGCTGGTGAGGGAGCCAACTGGGGAAGGCGCCCCGCTGGACCTGTTGTTTGCAAACAGAGAAGGGCTCGTGGGTGATGCGCTGGTTGGCGGCCATCTTGGGCGTAGCAATCATGAAACATTAGAGTCTTTGATTCTCAGAGAAGTAAGGAGGGGGGTCAGCAGAATTGCTACCTTGGATTTGCAGGGGGCAGACCTTGGCCTCTTCAGGGGGCGCATTGACAGAGTCCCGAAGGAGGCAGCCCTGAAGGGGAAAGGAGTCCAGGACAGCTGGACATTCTTCAAGGAGGAAGTCTTAAAGGCGCAAGAGCAGGCCGTCCCCATGTGCCAACAGACAAGCCGATGGGGAAGAAGACCGGCCAGGCTGACCCGAGCGCTTTGGCTGGAACTCAGGGCAAAAAAGGAGGGTTTATGACCTTTGGAAGAAGGGGCAGGCAAATCAGGAGGACTACAAAGGTGTAGTGAGTTTATGCAGGGAGGTAATTAGAAGGGCCAAAGCCCAGCTAGAGCTTAATCTGGCTAGTGCTGTAAGAGACAACTAAAAATACCTCTATAAATACCCTAGCAGCAAAAGGAGGGCTAAGGGGAATCACCAGGTGCCTTTATTCAATGTGAGAGGAAACAGAGCGACAAAGGCTGAGGTACTTAATGCCGCCTTTGCCTCAGTCTTTAATCGTAAGACCAGTTGTACTCTGGGTACCCAGCCCCTTGAGCTGGAAGACAGGGACGGGGAGCGGAACGGAGCCCCCATAATGCAAGGGGAAATGGTTAGTGAGCTGCCACACCACCTAGACACACACAAGTCCATGGGGCCGCATGGGATCCACCCGAGAGTACTGAGGGAGCTGGCAGCAGTGCTCACCAAGCCGCTTTCCGTCATTTATCAGCAGTCCTGGCTAACCGGGGAGGTCCCAGCTGACAGGAGATTAGCAAACGTGACGCCCCTCTACAAGAAGGGCCGGAAGGAGGATGCGGGGAGCTACAGGCCTGTCAGCGTGACCTCGGTGCCAGGGAAGGTCATGGAGCAGATCATCCTGAGTGCCGTCACGCAGCACGTACAGGATAACCAAGTGATCAGCCCAGACAGCACGGGTTTAGGAAGGGCAGGTCCTGCTTAACTAACCTGATTTCTTTCTGTGACATGGTGGCCCGCCTCGTGATGAGGGAAAGCCTGTGGATGTTGTCTACCTAGACTTCAGTAAAGCCTTTGACAGTGCTTCCCACAGCATTCCCCTGGAGAAAGTGTCTGCTCATGGCTTGGACGGGTGTACTCCTTGCTGGGTGAAAAACTGGCCAGAAAAACAGAGAGTTGTGGTGACGGAGCTAAACCCAGCTGGTGGCCGGTCACGAGCGGGGTTCCCCAGGGCTCAGCGTTGGGGCAGGTTCTGTGTAATGTCTTTACCAATGACCTGGACGAGAGGATCGAGGACACCCTCGGTCAGTGTGCCGATGACACCAAGTTGCTCAGGAGTGTTGATCTGCTGGAGGGTAGGAAGGCGCTGCAGAGGGATATGGATGGGCTGGCTGGATGTGCTGAGGCCAAGTGTATGGGGTTCAGCAGCCGTCTGAACATGAGCCAGCAGTGTGCCCAGGTGCCCAAGGCGGCCAACGGTATCCTGGCTTGTACCAGGAATAGTGTGGCCAGCAGGAACAGGGAAGCAATGGTCCCCCTGTACTTGGCACTGGTGAGGCCGCACCTCAAATATTGCGTTCAGTTTTGGGCCCCTCACTACAGGAAAGACATTGAGCTGCTGGAGCATGTGCAAAGGAGAGCAACGAAGCTGGGGAAGGGTCTGGAGCACAAGTCTTATGAGGAGCGGCTGAGGGAGGTGGGGGTGTTTAGCCTGGAGCAAAGGAGGCTGAAGGGAGAGCCTATCACTCTCTACAGCTACCTGAAAGGAGGTTGTACCGAGGTGGGGGTTGGTCTCTTCTCCCAAGTAACGAGTGATCAGATGGGAGGAAACAGCCTTCAGGTTGCGCCAGGGCAGATTTAGGTTGGGTATTAGGAAATATTACTCCACTGAAGGGGTTGTCAGCCATTGGAACTGGCTGCCCAGGGAAGTGGTTGACTCACCATCCCTGGAGGTATTGAAAAGCGGTTCGGATGTTGTGCTTAGAGACATGGTTTAGTGGTGAACTGGCAGTCGTAGGTTAACGGTTGGACTCGATGATCTTGACGGTCTTTCCCAAGCTATACGATTCTGTGTATTCTGTGAAATAAAAGCGAGCAATTCATGAAAGTCACGACAAAGGAGTTTCTCCCTGTGGGAGCAGCCGGGGTTAGGTGAAGAAAGCTGTGGGCAGTGAGGTGGCGTGTGACAGCGAGAGACCGCTGTCGTGGTGGGACACGTGCATGGCTGACTATGGCTCCATTTAGTGTGGGGGGCCTCTGCCCCTGCCCGCTTCCCCACTGGCCGGGCCCACTCTTGACCCCTCCCAGCGCCCCGTACACGCCCCGGGGAGGAGCTGCTGCTCTGGTCAGCAGGGGGTGGAGAAGCAATGGGGCTCCAACATGGCCAATCTCACTGCACACGGCTGCTGGGCTTGGCCAGGGCCCAGGCAGGGCCCCGCTGCCCTCCAGAGATCCCCAGGGCCTCTCAAAGCCCTCTCAGGGGCACGTGTGGGGCCAAGCAGCCCCTGCAGAGAGCCCCAGGGACTCTCCTGGGCCTCGCAGGGCCCCATGGAAGGCGCCACAGGGCCGCTGCAAGGGCCTGGGGAGCAGTACGGCTACCCGGGGCTCCACGTTGGGCGCAGCAGAGCCCTTCCAACTGTCTGGGGAAGAGCAAGGCTCCACAGAGCCAGGTGGGGGCCCTCCTGGTGCCCTTGTGGGGGCCTGCGGGACAGAAGGGCTCCCCAGGGGGCAACCAGGATGCCACACATGCCCTACAGCTGTCTAGGGGGTGGCAGCAGCACTCCATAGTTGTGCGTGGAGGGTCTGGCATGGTTGCCCTGAGTTCCACACTCCTTTTATCTACGGCCGGGAGACACAGGCAGGCCAGCTGTGCAAAGGCCTCTGCTTCCAGGCTGCACGATGCCCGTTTCCTTCCTGGGCCACATTCCAAAGCGTTCCTCTCGCTGCCCTGCCACAGCACCTGGCTGCTTCTTGAGGCTTCCCGGCCAGCGAACACACTGGAGCCATGGGCCACGGCCCAGTCATGCCCCTCCCCATGAAACGGGAGCGCGGCAGAAGCTTCTGGCAAGGGGACAGGCCCAGCTGCTCAGGTGGTGCCAGTGTGCAGAGCACCCGGGGATCAGCGCTGCACCCAGTTCCAGCAGCACAGGCAGCCGGCTCTCCCAGGGCAGGGGTCCTCCTCCTCCTCCTCCACACCCTCCGGAGCCGGTAGCACAGTGCTTGCAGGCGGGATCCGGAGGGAGGCTCTGGTGCTGCAGCGCCCAGGATCAGCAGGGTTTGAGATGCCAGGGAAGCGACCGAGAGGCTGCGGTCATTCACCGTGCCTTGAAGGGCTGGAACAGAAAGGACCAGCCGAGGTCAGAGCGCAGATCTGCAGGGACCTGGGAGCCCCTCTGGTCAGGGCCACCCCTGCCCCCGCAGCTCTTCGTGGAGCCAGGAAGGAGGGAGGCAGGGGCGCTGGCATGAGCTGGAAGGTGCTGGCCACCGAGGCCCCACATGTCCCTGAAACCTCTCCCTGCTCTGGCCACATGGGCTCCTCACCCACGCAGTTCTGAGCTGAGATAACTATAAATTTCAGGATCTATAACGTGTAAAATTAAATCCCACAACAATGCATAAGTGTCCTCATTGCAAGCAATTTTCCATTCACAACCAGATAAAATTAAAACATACTCAAGAGTGGAAAGAGCAAGCCTGCACTGTAACACCCGTGACTTTATTGGGTTTTGCCTGTGCCTGGACTGAGTTTTAAAACTTGGTCCTCTCACTTCACTTTAACAAGTTTCTCTGGCCAACATTCTGTTGGTGTAAACAACTCAGCTCCCAGTTCCTGTGCACGTTAGTCACCTATACCTGTGCAGAAATCATCTTTGATAACCTTAAGATCTCCACTCCACATCTAAGCTCTCTGGTCACGTTTCAATTATTGACCAGGTTAAGAGGATGAATACCTGCAGCAGTTAGCTCATTTACCGGCTTCTGCTTCTTGGCGTAATGACCAGCATAAAGGATTTTCCGTCATCCTACTAAAGTATGCTTGTAAATGGACAAGTTCTCAACACATACTGACCTAATGGGTAGACAATGCAGTTCGCACCGCAAGCAGAGAGGCAGAGGTAGCTCAAGTCTGATCGACGACCGAGTTGATTCCCCTTTAGAGTAATTTTACTGAGAAAGCGCAAGTGCTTCCGAACGTGCTCTGGACGACGTTTTTAGTCATACAGTTTAGCTTTAGGTAGCCCTGTGCGGAGCACGGAGTTGGACTCCATGATCCTCACGGGCCCCTTCCAGCTTGACATATTCTATGATTATGCAAGCAGGAAAGTCACATAATTTGAATGGTGACTCCCCTGAGTATCAGCACCTTTACACGATTTCTTTGCCTCAGTTAGCCATGGCTTTTTTTTTTTCTTTTTTTTTTTTTTTTTTCTTTCTTTACAGCTCAGACTGGGCTTCCTACAGGTCTTCTGTCAAGGTACTCAAGTCCGCTCCAATTCCAGCCTAAAAAGCCATGCCACTTGCTGAACTAATCCTGCACTCCGCAGAGCTCTGATTGTTACGCATCCCAAAACCATTTCTTTTGTAGATTGGCTGTCAGTTGCCCCGGGCCAGAGTAGTCCTTGAACGCTCTTGAGGCATTTTCGGGGTTTTTTTGGGGGGTATATGAGACTCTTAAGTGAGAGAAGGAGAAAGAGGCAGAGGAAGCCAGAGGCCTTAGCCCCCGTAGCTCCTCCTCACCCACTCACTTACTGGAAGCTTTATCAACCTAAATTTCATGCCAGCTTAGAAGTGGTTGGTAGAGGCGTGCGTATGACGTGGAACAGCAGCTGTTCAGCTGCATCAGCAGGAGTTTGCAGGGAAAGAGAACCAATGCCTGAATTCTGTTACCTGCTATTTATTCAACTTCTGTTGATTGTGGTGTCTTACGCTTCCTCCTCATTTTGGAGGAGGAAAGCGTAACAGCAGATGCAGGATCCTGCTTTTCCTAGACATGAGAACAGCTGACACTTAAGAACATTACTTTTGGCAAATCAAACGACATCGTTGCAATTCTATTCCATGCAATACAAGGAGAAGCCAGATGAATCCAGCCCACCAGCAAGAAAATGCGTCTCCTGAAACTCAGTTTCCTATCCTATTACAGGACCAAGCTAGAGTACTGCTAAGGCTGATCAAAGGTGGAAGCAAAACCGCAAAATACCGATAGGAAAAGTAGCAAAGCGTTAACAAAAGTCAGCAGATGATAGCACCTTTTCCCCCTAGGCACAGCTCAACGGGTTCCACCAGGAGAAAAGCAAAGGCCTCGCACAACGCTTATCAATGCCTTTTCCTAGTGTGTTCTAGGACCGTCAATACCTACCGTTATCTTCCTGTAGATAGTCATGACATTGTCATCATCAAAGGGGAGAAAGCCACACAGTAGAGCATACAGCAGTACTCCCATGCTCCAAATATCTGCCTAAAAAATCAGAATGGGAGTTCACAAACCTGATCTAAAAGGCCTTAGAGACAGGTAACATTGTTCCCCTTTAGCAAACTCTGCCTACAACTCATGAAAAGTAGGCTCCATAATGCAGGACAGAACCCGCATATCCCAAGAGAAAGCCCACAACCCAAATTCAATTTTCAATTCCCACAAGCTGGGGCACCACTAGACCCAATATCCTCTCCTTAGGTCACCAAACTGCTGAATTCCTTCAACCTACAAGATTTCACTGGCAAAAATTAACCGCCAACAGCGCTCAGTCGGCGAGGAGCACAGCGGCGGCAAGGGCAAGTCCTGTGGCTCAGCACTAGATCAGGGCAGGCAAGGCGGTTCCTCGATCCTGACAAGCCTGGGGGTGAGCAGAGGGACCCATCAGGAGCTGGCAGCTCTCGCAAGCGACGCTGACGTGCAGCTGACGTGGCGTGGAGCGTTGCCAGAAGCAACGGCAGGAGATTTAAACGGCCCCAAGGAGCGTGGCGCACAGGACGGGCAAACAGGGCGTGGCGTGGCAGTTGGCACAGGCAGGGTGAGCAGGAGGGACTCCGGCAGCCTGCTTGTAGGTCTTCAGTTCAGGCAAGTGCTTTGGTCTCTGGCGAAATGGTGGGCACTCGCCTCAGAGCTGAAACCACTGTTCCTGCAGCAGAAGCCCCTGAGATGTCAGACGCGTCCAGCCAGATGGGTTTGGTAAGAAAGGAAATGTCAGTACAGGCAGTGGGTTGCAGCAAATGCCCAAACCCCTCTCCTGATGAAAAGGGAAGTACCTGCACGAGGTGTGCACAGGTTGATGACCTGTCACGTCAGGTGGCCGAACTGCAGGAACCGGTTGAGAGGCTGCACAGTGTTAGAGGAGCTGAGTCAGAGATAGGCAGGTGGTTTCAGAATCATGTTCCCGTGGCAGACACCTCCGAGAATGAGGCACCACGGACCCTGGTGACTCTCAGAAGCAGGATTCCACATCAGCCTGCACCCTCCACCATCACAATCAGAAACAGATAGGAAGCCTTAACGACTGAGGACGCCCATGAGCAAGGCCTGCAAAGTCCTCTGCAAGGGGAAAATGTACCAGCAAAACACCGTGGACATCGTAAAAAGAAACGACGAGCGCTCGTGGTGGGTGACTCTCGGTTGAAGGGTACTGAGGCACCCATCTGCCGGCCTGACAGGGAGTCACGAGAGGTATGCTGCCTTCCAGGAACCAAGGTTCGAGATGTGGCTGAGAGGGTGCCACAACCCCTCAAGAGAACCGACTACTATCCACTGCTACTATTTCTTGTAGGCATGAATGACACCGAGAGCCGTAACCTGGGTAAAATCACGCAAGACTTTTGAGCCCTGGGGGAGCAAGTGAAAAACAATACTGTGGAGTTGGGGATCCTGCTGAGCATGCCGAAGGTCAGCTCTAAGACAAGGGTTCTGGATTTTAGGAGAGGAAACTTCAGTTCACTCAGGGCTCAGCTGGGAGGGATTCCATTGGGATGCTTCCAGGGAAGACAAAGGAGCTAGTGAGTGGTGGGAGTTCTTCAAGAACTCTCTGTCGGAAGCACAGAACCAGATTATCCCCTCTAAAGGAAAGGGAAGTAAGCGGAGCAAGAGGCCCCCTTGGCTCAACCATGACCTCCTGGGTCTACTCAAAGCCAAAAGGGAAGCATACCGGAGATGGAGAAGTGGAGGATTATCCCTCGAGAGCTACAAGGGCATTGCCAGAGCGTGCAGAGATGCAGTTAGAAATCAAAAGCCCAGCTCAGATTGAAACTGGCCGTAGCTGTCAAAAATAACAAGAAAGGTTCCTTCAGGTATGTCAGCCACAAGCAGAAAAAGAAGAAAAACGTAGGCCCGCTGTTAAACAGATTGGGAGAGTCAATCACCAACGATGCTGAAAAGGCAGAGGTCCTCAACACTTCTGTCACCTCTGCCTTCACCAACAGTGTCGGGTCCCAGGCTTTGGGAACAAAATTGCCGGTTGATCCAAACCCCGACCCACCAGCAGGGAAGGAAGAGTCAGCACATGAATTATTACAGGAGCTTGACCCCTACACATCGATGGGCCCTGATGCCACCCACCCAAGGGTGTTGAGAGAGCTGGCTGACTTCATTGTAAGGCCGCTCTCCATAACCTTTGAGAAGTCGTGGAGAACGGGGGATGTCCCAGAGGACTGGAGGAAGGCAAATGTTACCCCTGTCTACAAGAAAGGCCCGAGGGAGGATCCAGGTGACTGTAGGCCCATCAGCCTTGCTTCAAACCCTGGGAAAGTTATGGAACAAATCCTCACAGACTGGGATCCACCCAGCTGGAGAGCAGCTCTGTGGAAAGGGACCCGGGGGTCCCGGTGGACGGGAAGCTCAGCGTGAGCGAACAGTGTGCTGCTGCGGCCAAGAAGGCCAACAGGATGCTGGCTTGCATCAACAAGGGCATCACCAGCAGAGATAAAGAAGTCATCATCCCGCTCTACTCAGCTCAGAGCTAGAACTCATGTGGCTGTCTGTTTTACTGTCTGGAGGAGGTTATGCTGTCATATAAAAAGAAAGGTATGTTTTGTTTTCTTTCTATGATATAAAGGTCATGTAGAATGGACTGAAAAGTGAACGAATTGGGATTCTCTGGTCACTGAGCAAAATTTAGTAGTAATATTTTGTTTTCTGTCCTATTAGGGAGACTCTTTCTTAAGGAGATTCTTTGATGCCGTGGCAGTGGATGCATGAAATTCATCACATCGTGTATCTACTCCTGTGGAATATCCAGCTCAAATTTTAGAACTGATTGGTAATGATGTTTCCTATGAGAAGGTAAATACATAACTGCTATAGGTGTCAGTTGTACGGCTTGTACTATACAACTGTATTTTACTGAGTACACCCCTACACATAAGGCATCCCTGACACATGGTGTTAATAACTTTATGACTTGAACACTTCCTTGTCCGAGACACCTGGGTGCATTCAAATGGCAGCTGCCTCTTCCATTTCTAAAATCAGGAAGCCTTTACTTCTTCTCTCTGTTCTGTATCAATTTAGACTTAAATCAGTTTTTTAGGTTCTTAACCCAAGGAGTATTTTTTGCTGGAGCCTTACATGGTGCTGCCTTGTAGACTAATCAAAATAATAATAACGTAACTTAATCAGTCATGTTTTTAGGAGTAGTGATCACAAAAAAACGAAGTCCTGTTTCAATATACATAAAACCCGATAATTTTTTAACCAGAGACGTACAAAAGCGAACGGTTACGCGGACTAGTGCCAAACTAGCGGCAGTTTTTCTGAAACAAACACCTTGCCAGCTAAGCTAATTTTGTAAACACTTTGCCCCTCTTCTTTTTTTTTTTTTTTTCCCCCAGGGATCTTGTATATTAAATATGCTGAGGGACTTCCTGACTGCTGATGCCTTTAAAGCTGGACTTGTCCAGTACCTGCAGAAGTACAGCTATCAGAATACAAAAATTAAGACTGTGGAACAGCACGACAAATGCCAGTATTCCTTAGTCTCGTTTTTTTCAAATTTCGTAACTTCTCATGACTAATGTGTCTCTCTAATATATTAGTGAAGGCTGTGACCACTACTTATGGTTATGACATCAAAGAGAGATGACCAAAACTTTTTTTCCCCTTTCAGATTTGCCCTACAGTAGGTTATGATCAAAATGAACTACAAGGTGGTGGGTTTTGCAGACGCCAACAGTCGCCTTCAAATGCAGTAAGCATCTAGTTTTCTACCCATCAGTATCTAGGAGTTTGACGCGTTACCTGTGCCCTCTCACATTACCATTCCACGCCGTGGCCTTGATACGTGCATGTCGTGGTTTAGCGGCAGCTCAGCCCCACACAGTCGCTCGCTCACTCCCCCACCGGTAGATGGGGGAGAGAATCAGAAGGGTAACGCTCGTGGGTTGGGATAAGAACAGTTTAATAATGAAAATTAAAAGAAACAACAGTAGAAATGCAATGTAAAGGAGAACAACGAGAGGCGCAAAGCCCCGGGGGAGGGGGGAAGGGAGGGGAGGGGAGAGGGGGAACGAACCGCCGGAACAAACCGCACGCGCCGCAGCCGCTCGCCGCCCGCCGACCCGACGCCGCGCCGCCTGCGCGCTGCCACTGCCCCCCCTCAATATACTGGTCATGGTGTCACATGGTATGGAATGAACCTGCCATTGGCCAGTCGGGGTCAGCCGCCCCCACCATGGCCCTGCCCCTCCCAGCCCCCCCTGCCACGCCACGCGGCAGAGCGCGGGAAGCTGGAAAGGTAGCTGACCCCCACAGTGAGGAGAATTAACCCCTTCTCAGCCAAAACCAGCACAGTGCACCTTCCAAAAGCATTCTTTGCCACTTAGGCGTGGGTCTAGGGAGAGTGTAAGATTCTTCAGTGTCATTGGAAATCTGTTTTCCCTGAGGTTGGACAGAAATTCTACCCCTGTGCCAAGGGCTGGCTGAAAACAGCAGTACTTAAAGAGCTGCCATTACCTATATGAAAACGTCCACAAGAAAACTGGCTGGAGAGGTTGTGGTATTGTCTACGCACACCTGTGCAGAGCTTGCAAACACCCAGCAGCTTTTTGGGTTCTTACGCACCCATTTCTGTTTCACTATCAGTGTACTCCCATCTTCCTCCTCTTCTTAGGCGTCTCCCTTTCCCCCTTGCTAAAAACCAGCACTGGGCTAAAGGACAGACTCCTGCAGTGAGGGCAACGACGGACGCTGGGATGCTGCAAAAAGGTTTTCCCCTGGTTCCGTCTGTCACCTCAGAACGACTCTTACTCACTGGCGTACCGCAGGGTTCATCAAAAATTCTAACTGGAATTTTTCATCACAGTAATCACTATGTTTCTGAAAACTCTTGTCCTTATGCCTTAATCTTTCAGCAGCTTCCCTACACAACGGGGGTCCACAAGTTAAACTCGGTCCTACTTAACTGCGATACAGCTTTGAAACCAAAGGAAAAGGGGAAAAAACTGTGGCTGGCTCTTGATCAGACTGCGAGGGCCTTCACGCAGCACCACTGACAGGTACTTTGCGGGTCTTTTAAACACATTCAGTTTTAATAGGCCAACGTTGGGGGTTTTTTAATCATTTCTAGGGTTTCTTTTGTCTTGCAAGACCCATTCTGAT
Organism: Phalacrocorax aristotelis; assembly: GCF_949628215.1. Taxonomy (NCBI): domain Eukaryota; kingdom Metazoa; phylum Chordata; class Aves; order Suliformes; family Phalacrocoracidae; genus Phalacrocorax; species Phalacrocorax aristotelis. The sequence continues at coordinate 939,460 of NC_134311.1, forward strand.
AGCAGCAGTAATAACAAAAAGTTACAACAACACAGCGTGTTCTTGGAAACTTTATTAGTGTGACACAGGTTCTCAGAGACTGCAAGGTACAGTTAAAAGTCTACATATCCCCAACTTAAGTCTCCGGGCCGTCTCCGTCTGCAACACTACATGCTAGAGGCTCATTTTGGTATCAGAACAACTGTTGGTATGACCTTCCTCTGCAAGCTAAGGGTGAAGCGGTACATGTGTAAGGATGTGCAAAAGGGGTTCTGCGGGTTATGAAGACAGAGGAAAACACGGAGGCACTTGGCACACCTCACTCGCGACAGCCCTGCCTGCAGCAGACTTACGAGAGGTGCCTGCTCATGCCTGGTCTCTCGCAGAGCAGGTGAATGTGACGCTGTTCCTTGCAGCTTTAACTTCCACCCTGTTTCTGCATTCCCTTCTGGAGTGCGAGGAACAGGAGCAAGGACCAGAAACGGTGCGGGATAAAATTTTAAGAGGTCTGCCTGTTGACCTGAACTTCTCTTTGACCTCTGCCTAGGCTCATGTGCCGTCTTTCTTTCCTCTTTCGTGATGGTAATGGTGTTATTGGTACACCAGGATTTGTATTTGTTCAGTCCAGGAGACTGCAGAAATTACGAGATAACAGTACAGATACGATTGGAAATAGTAAGAAAGAAACAAAAACAAAACAGAAAAACACAAAAACCCTAAGACCCTTATCTGGTGTGGTTTTGTTGTTTTAACTACAGTTAAGGCAGCATCCAAAATACCTGATTTATTACTAGATACGCTCGATGAAGCAGTTAATCCCCAGTTTCTCATTCTTTAGCTACCCCCAGCTTACCTACGCTTTCCTACCAGGAACCAGCTTGAGGAAAGACCGTACAGCCAGGCAGAGGCGGGCTGAGGACAGCTAAAGCTCATTATATTCCAGAATACGTAGTGCACTCACTGCAACACTAAAAAGGCTAGCACTTACAAATTATTCTGAGATTTACAGGCACTATGTGGAGACTCTGTGCAAAAGTCTGCAGATTCTTTTCTTTTTTTTTTGGCATTGCTTCTCAGTTATGAAATATATTTCTTGCAAATAGAAAGCGTTCTTTCTCTCTGAAACCGAAGAGGATGACAAAGCAGTCAAAGTAGATGAGTATAACAGAAAGAATGGTGGTGTGGTTTGATGAACGGCCAGAGAAAAAAAGAAATAAAAACCACCTTAGTCTACTACCGGGAAAAAAGAAAATATTACAAAGTCCAGCAAGTATGGCTGTACAAAAACCACCCAGAATAACCACGTGCTTTTTGCATCAGCTTTTGTTCTTCAGGAAGAATTATCCACCAAGGCAGAGAAGACATTTTACGTGAGGCACCGAGACCCTGGAGGGAGGAAAAAGGAAGAAAATGTGAGTGCTTATCCTCTTTCACTGGGAAAAGAAAGTCACAAAATAAACCTGGGCGGAATTATTGGGAATGTAAGCCACTAGTGACAGAAACAGATCCAGGAAGGCTTAATACCGCAGGAGACCAGGTATTGTTTGAAGGTGATGCTGCAGCGAGGGTAGAGCTCCACTGCCGATACACCGTAACAATGCATCTTTGCCTTGCCCATTTGAAGTTCGCTGCCAAATCTTCTCAGGGGCTTTCGCTCGTGTAATCACTCACACTGCCAGGACTGCCTCTGCAGTCAGAGGAGAGGCTCCTCTGCAGGTTCTCCAGAAAGCCACAACTGGGACCCTCCTGGCTGGCAGGTGGGTGGACGGAGCCCGGCACTGGGTGTGCCCTTGCCTCTCTCCTCCACACCCCGGGACACCCTCCAGCCTGAAGCACTGTATCAAGCATCAAAGCGTGGTTACGCGAATACTTCCATGAACTAAGGATGGTGGAAGACTCCGGTCACTCACTCCTGTGTTAAGGGTGCGATCAAGCTCAGTACAAAGAAGCCCGGGGGGGCAGTGGAACACGGGCACAGAGCGAGGCTGTGTTCGTGCCAGGGAAGCCGAGAGTGGGGCACTGAAACCTGCTCTGCCTGCCAGCCTGGCTGCGGGGCTTTTTTGTCTGTTCTGCATGTTGTCCCAGAGTTAGCCTGGTGCAGGAATAATGACATAGCTCACTGCCCTAGAGACAAAAACAACCGGTTGATACGTGCTTGGTCTTCATTGCTCTTTAAAAAGGTCTTACTAGGGAAGCAGCACGTCATGCCTTGCAATGCTTTGGTACAGGAACCTAAAGGGATTTAGCTACATGAAGGAATTCTGCACAAACTGTGCAGGCAAAAGGCGTGAAGAAAACCTTTCCTGCCTAGGAACGCTGTACTTCAAAGTCATTCCAAGTGTTGTGTCTGCCAGCCTCTCTGATCCTGTCTTGGTTCAGCTGAAGTCCACAAAAGTCAGCTTAGTAACACTAGCACGAGTTGCCTTTGTGGTAGTTCAGAAATAGGGAAGAAGAAATCTCACCCAATCGTCTTAACGTTTAGCTCGTTTTCTGCTTCTCAGATTTGCCGCTGGAGGACCGTCCATTAGCCTAAAGAGCAAGAGAAGCATGAGATAGTAAGACACTGTGAGCTAAGCCAAAACCTGAAATCAAGCAGTGACAGACACTCATCAGAATCACAGTTCAGACGTAAATACGATCTGCGCTTAGAGAAAGTTTAACAACAGTATCTGTATCTTCTGTTGAGTACAGACGTTCTCCATTTTCCTCCATCACTCACTTTGTTTCGGATACAGAGGGCTGTGACCTCTCCATAGCCTGTTTCTCACCATCCTTTACCCATGCCCGCAATCCAGCCCCAACTCAGAACATTAAAAAAGACATCCTTCTGAAGACGAGTTAAAGACACCCCCCAGTTTTACACGGGAAATTGAAAGGCTGTCGTTACACAGAAGGCACGCGCAGCCATTTCATAATAAAGCTTTTTCCCACCAGATTCGTTCTGCATACTTATTTATGAATATATATAGGTTTTCATGCATTTTTTAAAATAAATTATGATAATAACTTGAGAAAAGGACATGTGGTCGAAGGAGTGTATTCTAATCGCTTTTAGAATGCTCTTATTTAAGACTGGCAAGAAAAGAGAGAGGTGATGGGGATCCCGAGGCAGCTATAGGCATGTGAAGTGTCGCTCCTGGATCAGCAAATACGGGAATGAGGAGCCTGCGGAGCATGCATGGAGCCCCTGTAGAGATCGCTCTCTCTGAAAGAAACGTATTTTGTCGCCCATTTACTGAAAATTTCCCTTGAAATAGACGGGTGCTTTTCTCCTACGTACACGCTTACAAAAATGGGCAAGTTCAACCTATTGATGCAAAATGCTGCCCAAAATAACATCCATGTAACACGACTCCAAATTCCAGTTGCCCATCTTTCACAGTTACGGTGTAGGGTAGCCGTGCCTGCCTGTATTATAATATGCATGTTTCTACCTTTTTAGGGTCTTTGGGTTTTCCTTTATCCTTTGTGTTCGTTTTCCTGGTCGTTTCCTTTCCACTTCTGTCCTACACTCCAAGGACAAAAAATAATTACAGTTACAAAGAGAATGGAGGATTTACGGCTCCTACTTTGACATCTGCCGTAACACATTATTTTACACATGGTTCGTAAGGTGGGAGAGCGCTCAGTGCAGGATGCGTGCATCCCATTGCTGCCCTTAGTCCGCAGCAGGCTGGAGTCTGGAGCCTCGTCTGAAGATGGGGAGACCGGGGCACCAGGAAGCGTACACAGAGAGAAACGCTGGTATAAGCAGTAACGCTGCAGCAGACGATTTAGCTGCAAAGCCCGTAACCAAATAAAACAGCACTTAAAACACCACCGGTTTGTCCTAAGCCAGCCGAGGATTCGGTGTCAAGGCAAGCCCTTGGGGAAGCACTGCAGTGGTCAGAAGAGCTGTTTGGAAACGGAGCTGTTTCCTTCCAGGAACTGCATCTGCTTGGAACTTTTCAGGGTTCAGTTTCAAAGCTGATGCTTCTCTGCCCCCCAGCGGAGGAAGAAACGCACCGCAACGTAAAAGCACAGAGAATCATAGTCAACAGTCTAAGTACGGACAAGCTTAAAATTCACTCTTGGTAACGGGGTGCCTGGTAGTATAAGCTTAAGGAAGCTAATGCAGAGTTTCACTTGGGAACTGCTTATTCCTCCACAGCTGCGTCTGTCCAAGGCATTTGATTTTTGCCTGCCAATATCCTGGTTTGGTCAAAGTTCAAAGATCTTGTAAATTCATGTCTTGTTTTTTAATTTCTCCTTGCAAGAAACAGGCAGGGACGGGCTGGCAGGAGCCAGTAGGAGACGAGAGACAACAGCAGCTGCTTTAACAGCCAAGTACAAAAAACATGCACCGTTCAAAAAACCAACGCGTGCACCGCTCCCTCTGCCTGTAGGTGAGGGACCAGGGCACAGGGCAGAACACAGCACATGCAGGGTAAGAGAGCAAATGGCTAACGAGAGGGGGCTGCTGGCTCTTAGCCAGTTCGAGCGCTTGTAGGAAACAGGAGTCATCCACGATTTTCGCGCTGAGATCCCACCAGCTGCCCCAGAGCGCCCTTGGACTCCTCTGCCAAGGAAGTGGGTGACTGTAGTGGCATGGTGGATATTTCAAAGCCATACAAGACCCCTCCCTCTGTCTAAGCTCAAAGGTAATGACTACGAGGATAAGACAGCACATAGAATCACAGAATCATTAAAGGAAATCATAAAAGAATCATAAAAGGGAAAAGACCCTTAAGACCATCGAGTCCAACCTCTAACCTATTATTGCCAAGGCCACCACTAAACCATATCCTCAAGCACCACGTCTACCTTTCCTTTAAATACCTCCAGGGATGGAGACTCTACCACCTCCCTGGGCAGCCTGTTCCAATGCCTGACAACCCTTTCGGTGAAGTTTTCTCTAATATCTAACCTAAACTTCCCCTGGAACAGCTTGAGGCCACTTCCTCTCATCTTACCCCTTGTTACTAGAGAGAAGAGACCAACCCCCGCCTCGCTACAACCTCCTTTCAGGCAGTTGCAGAGTGAGAAGGGCTCCCCTCAGCCTCCTCTTCTCCAGGCTAAACCCCCCCAGCCCCCTCAGCCGCCCCCCAGCACACTTGTGCTCCAGACCCTGCCCCAGCTCCGCTGCCCTTCTCTGGACACGATCCAGCACTTCGATGCCCTTCTGGTAGTGAGGTGCCCAAAACTGCACACAGTACTTGAGGTGCAGCCTCACCAGTGCCGAGCACAGGGACACTGTCACCTCCCTGCTCCTGCTGGCCACACTATTCCTGATACAAGCCAGGATGCCATTGGCCTTCTTGGCCACCTGAGCACACTGCCGGCTCATGTTCAGCCGGCTGTCAAACAACACCCCCATGGCCTTTTCCTCCAGGCAGCGCTCCAGCCACTCCTCCCCAAGCCTGTAGTGCTGCATAGGGTTGTTGTGACCCAAGTGCAGGAGCCGGCACTTGGCCTTGTTGAATCTCATACAGTTGGCTCCGGCCCAGCGATCCAGCCTGTCCAGGTCCTTCTGTAGGGCCTTCCTGACCTCCAGCAGATTGACACTTCCACTCAGCTTGGTGTCATCTGCAAACTTACAGAGGGTACACTCGACCCCCTCATCTAGATCATCAGTGAAGACAAGACATTGAACAGGACCGGCCCCAACACTGAGGCCTGGGGAACACCACTCATGTAGGCCGCCAACTGGGTTTGACTCCATTCACCACCACTCTCTGGGCTCGGCTGTCCAGCCAGTGTTTAACCCAGTGCAGAGTGACTTGTCCAAGCCATGAGCAGCCAGCTTCTCCGGGAGAATGCTGTGGGAGACAGTGTCAAAGGCCTTACTAAAGTCCAAGTAGACAATGTCCATAGCCTCATCCGCTAAGCGGGTCACCTTATTGTAGAAGGAGACCAGGTTAGTGAGGCAGGACCTCCCTCCCATAAACCCATGCTGGCTGAGCCCAATCCCCTGGTTTCCTGCACGTGCCGCGTAATGGCATTCAAGATGATCTGCTCCATGACCTTTCCCGGCACCGAGGTCAGGCTGACAGGCCAGTAGTTCCCCAGAGCCTCCTTCCGACCCTTCTTGTAGGGGGGCGTCACATTCGCTAGTTTCCAGTCAACTGGGACCTCCCTGGTTGACCAGGGCTGCTGATAAATAATGGACAGTGGCTTGGCGAGCTCCTCTGCCAGCTCCCTCAGTACTCTCGGGTGGATCCCATCCGGCCCCATGGACTTTTGAACATCCAGGTGAAGGAGCAGGTCGGTGACTGCCACCTCTTCAACAACTGGGACTTCATTCTGCATACTAGCTCCATCTCCCAGCACAGGGCCTGACAACCCTGAAGATGACCAGTCTGACTAGTAAAGACTGAGGCAAAGAAAGCATTAAGTACCTCAGCCTTCTCCTCATCTTTCCTGGCAAGGTTACCTTCCGCATCCAACAAAGGAGGGAGGTTCTCCCTGGCCCTCCTTTTGTCAGTGATGTATTTATAAAAACCTTTTTTGTTATCTTTAACAGTGGCGGCCAGTTTAAGTTCCAGCTGGGCCTTTGCCTTTCTAATCTTTTTCCCTGCATAACCTCACAACATCCTTGTAGTCGTCCTGAGTCACCTGCCCCTTCTTCCAAAGGCGGTAAGCTCTCCTTTTTCTCTTAAGTTCCAGCCAAAGCTCCCTATTCAGCCAAGCCGGCCTTCTCCCCCGCCTGCTTGACTTACGGCACATGGGGACGGACTGCTCCTGCGCCTTTGAGACGTGCAGCACTTTGCTGGGAGAACTCTGACAGGTGTTTGTCAGCTGTGTTTAAGACGACTATGTGACAAATAAACAATTTCTCATTACAAGACCTCCCCAGTCCATTCCTCCTTCATTTTTCTTATCAGCTCTACTGTTTTCCTTAACACGGCTGAAACTCTTTTCTACTACTAGCATTTCTCTCTGCAAAACCCTCTTGAACTGTTTCTCAGTTCCAGCCTACAACTATTGCTAGGTAGCACATGCAATCATTGCATAAAGATTTCTCTGTCTCTCTACATTTTTTGAACACACTAATCTGTACAAAAACTGTTACAACAATTCTCTGCTCAACTCATTTCTCCAAGCCTGTCTCTCCTCTCTAAAAGACCCTAAATATCATAAACCTTCCTTCTTCCAAATATTCAGTGCACAGCAAGATGCATCAAACTTCAATTAGAGCAGTAAGGCAATCACTACATCTGGACAGCGTCTTCCAAAGAGGCTACCTCTTAACCTCAACTGAGGTATACTGCACAGAGAAGTGGGGAACTTTCAGAGAGTAGTGAAAAACTGTTTATTGTGCAATTTATTAGCAGAAAATGTCCTACCTTTGAGGGCTGTGGTGTGGCAGGAGCCTTTGCACAAGTATCAAAGTCACCTGATAGGGCATCAATAGCTGCAGAGTCATCTGTAGGCTTCTGCAATAATTTTAATTCTGAAGTCACACAATATGCAATACTTCCCACAGGGAAATCAATGTTTCGGGAATTTATGTCTGCTTCAATTATCCCTTTATTAAAAAAGCCCATACTAGAGCTCTACACGTGTTAGAGCAGAGGTGTCTATTTCAGGTTTCCAAGATACACAATTTCTTTGAAACCTTAACATTCACAGCGTAGTTGTGCAAGAAAACTGTATTTTGAAGAGTTACTATTCACAAAACTTTTTCTGTCTGCACTGTAACTAGTACCTACTGCATTCAATAGCATTTATGAGAGTTTGCAGTGAATCACGCCTTGAGCCTACAATGACAGTACTTTGAAAAAAAGATCAGAGCAGACAGTGTGAAACACAGAACAAAAATGTCATAAATGTTACCTTTTGTTCTTTGTGTGCCACATCATCCTTTGCTGTTGGCTTTACTGGCTTACCCTGGGGAAGAAGGAAAGATTACATCCTCTGTTTGAACTGGTCAGATTAGTTTTCAGACACAAGTACTTACGTATGACATTGGGAGTTTATGGATTACCAAGAAAGTTGAACCATTCTGAACTGATTTCTTTATTCCTCATGCTATGTATTCAAAGGCAGTTCACAATGTATTTTCAAGCTCTGTTACTTCGACTACATCTGCGATATCATCTTTCTATCCTTGTAGTCTCCTGGTCCAGAAAAGATCAAATCACTGCCAGAGCGGTTGCTTGCTCCAGTGAATGGCAGTTTCACAGGGCTTTAGATATACCACCAAGGCAACACCTGTATATATACTTCATCCCTAAACTTGGAAGAAAACTACTTGGAATGAACCAGCATTATTACCCACAGTTTGCAAGTATCTCCCGTTTAAAAGGAGACTATAAAGCCAAGCTGGTTTATGGGAGACACCCTGTTTTTTCACTTGGTTTTCTGGGGCATCTGAAACACTGAGCCAGTATAACTGGAATCTACCCTGCTAAATCTCCAGGGTGTTGATTGCTACTGGATGGTTCAAAGTGATTTATTTGTTCAGATTGCCCCATTTTAAAAATGAAAAAAAAAACACCTAATTTTTTCATTTGGTTTGGGGTTTGGGTTTTTTGTCTTTTTTGAATTAAATGCATGCAAGGATACAGAGAGCTACTCTAAGTATAGGATACTTATATGTCGAATGCTAATACATAAATATAGCACAGACACTTACTCACTTATGCAGCTTCCCTGTTCTCCCTGTAACTCCAGAGAGGACAGGCTGGCTTATATGGACAAATTTCTCGTGTTGCAGTAAGACAGGTCAGTAAAAACTAAAAAAGCTTTTCCTTACCTGCTCACCTGACTCCAGAAGTTTTCGATAGTCAGGTGGGATAGTATCATCTCTTTCTCCAAGTTTGTCTCTGTGTTCAGATTTAGCCTTTTCCTGAAAGCATTTGATTTTTTAAGAACTTTAATACTTATGTTAGAAACATTAGCGAACAGTGAGTCAGAGTGTTCATTAAACTTAGGGCAGCTGCCTTTTCAGAATTTAAAATTTCAAAACTACCAGAAAAAAATCCATATATTTATTTCACTCTGAACTGTGTTTCATGGCTGACAGTTTTAAATTTACTAGCTCTCAGTGAGTGTACGCATTTAATAAGTTAAACATATGTATACTCAGCAGCAACCCAACGTAAAAAACCAGTTACGTCAGCTTTCAGTTCTGTGTTTCAGCAATATGACTAAAAGGAGTCATTCCATACTTCTGCACTGAATCTCACCCATGCATCGTAGCTTTAACACAAAACTGATGCTCTTGCAACACCTTACCTGCAAATGCATCTCAGTACCTTTAGCAAAACCCAGGGGACTTAGCAACCTGACACCCAAACTGATGAAGAGTGGCCTACACTCCTCATCAGACTTTGGAGGCAGAGTCAGTTCCAAATCCAACACAACTGGAAGGCAGAGCACCACAAGCTCCTCAAAACTGCATCAAGGAGGGACGCATCCCTTTCACTATGTTTATTTTTCAATTTAGGCTGTTTTGATTTCCGGCAAACATACTAGGAACATGCCAAATACAAGCAGGTTTTTATGCCTATTGCTGAAGAACATTTTTCTATTTCTTAACACAGACATTTTAAGGAACGCTTCTTTCTGAAATTTTTTCATCCAGCATAAGCCTTTTCCATGCCTTTGTAAAGAACAACACATGAAGAAAGCTGGGCTCCTACAGCTCCAGTGAAGCACAGCAGTCGCTGAGATCTCGCACGTGAAGCACTCGCTCCCTTGCTATGGCAAGGGACAACGCTACCCGGGCTGTTTGAACCTGTTCCTAAGGCCGCCAACAACCCCCACATTAGAGCCTCGGCTGAGAGTAGAAAACTCCTAGATTCCACCCTAAATTTATTCATGGGCAGCTCATGGCGGTTCTTCCCCCCAGTAATGTCCTCTACCTTAGGTATTTCAGTTTATTGTTTACTACTACTACTACTACTACCGTTACGCAGAAAAGCATCGGATTTCCTTACTAGCAGTAGGGTCTTTATGCACTCGCATGAAGCAAGACTGAATGAGGACAAAACAAGCAGAAACAGGCAACTTAAAAAATGGGACTGACTAAATGAACACATCTGATGATGAACTGGGTATTTGTGGGGTTATAGAAGTCAAAGTTTGACAAAAAGAAGGCCAAAAATTTCATTTTAGAAACAGAGGCCAGAGAAGGCACCTGAAAAAATAACCGGAACAATGACGATAAAAGGCACCGAAATCAAACTACTGCAAATTTCCTGTAATACTTCAACGCTCACCGCCAAGCGGCTAAAAGATATTTCCTAACTCAACATGTTTCTCAAAAGCTACAAGTAACCCAGCTGATTGAACAGCGCATGCTTAGAAGCAAAAAGCATTTCAGTGAACGGGCTGCTGTGCCTGCGTGTGGGACAACATTGGAGCGTGTTGGTTTTTTCTTTTAACCTTACTCCTACATCTGAAACCCACATGCCATGTACTCCTAGGAGTACGTAAGAAACATTGCAGCATACCATTTAAAAAAAATCTCTAAGAAATAAGGTAAGTCTCTCAGGTTTGATTTTTGTTGGTTTTGTCAGCCCCCGCCCCTCCCCAGACTGCACAAGTTTCAGAATGTCTTTTGTTACCTTTACTTCATCCACAAACGGTTTGTTCTCATCAGGGCCAGGCTCCCTCTGTCCCAGGGAATCAGACAGGAGATCCAAGGCTTCATCCATCTCTTTTCCTCCCTAACAAAGTATAAACACAGTCGTGAACGCAAATCAGCTGTAAAAATAATTTCATTCATCAAGCTAATATAAGTACTGACGAATGAACTGTCAACTTCAGTGGACAATGAATAACCACCTCTCCCTTTGTGATGACAGCGTAGTGCAACACCTGGGGAAACAACTACAGGATATTTGGACCTAGAGAAAACAGAATTCCAAGAGGGGTTACGGAATTTAATTTAGTGTCTTTTTTTGGTTACACAGAAGCCTAACTGATCTATGGAGAACAGTTCCACGAAAAGACTGGGTTTCGGTAGCTGCCGTTCATTTTGCCAACAGCACCATCGCTGCAGATTAGCTGCTGAGGGAGCGTCAGTCTGAACTGAAACTTATTAACGTTTTATCCTCACAATACGTACGGTCTTTTGCCCGTTCACACCGGTTCCCTTCACAGCCGGTGCGGAGGAAAGCCCTACTACGCCCAGGCGGCAGGAGCGTTACAGCCCCATTCAAAGCAGGCTGGAAACACCAGAGGGAGCCGCCACCGCACGCGCCACGCGGAGACAGGCGGGGGTGTCCAGCGCCACCACTGAACCACCGGGGGGGGGCCTCGTGGTGTTGGATGGAGGTCACGGCACTGCCTGTCCTGCCATTGACCCTGAACCCCGCCTTTCACAGGCTTAACAGGTGGCTTTGCCAGCGCGGTAGCGACGGCGCTCTTACTGCTTTAAATGTTGTCATCCCCTGACCAGGAAAAGAGATGTGCGGCTCGGCTAAGGGCCAAGCCTAAAAACGAAAGCATTTGTACACAGGCAACTACCCGTGCCGACCCGCGGAAAGGAAACGCACACATCCTCTGATGTCCTCAGTAACTCTGGAGGAATCGGCACGGGACTGGGCACGTCCCTCTCAGAGCACGGGGGAGGGGTTTTCACGGGCAGGCTGAAAGACGACAGTGAGTGGAACTCACACGAAACAGGCAGGCCAGTCTTCGCAGTCCGCTGAACATGCAGTGTCCAGAAATTCACGCTTTTTCTTTCCCCCCAGAGGGAACACTTTCTTTCCCCCCAGCAGCCACTATCAGCAACAAATTCCTTAACTTTGCAACAGTCTATACTGGTAAAACTGCCCAGATCGTGCTCTCATTCCTCCTCATTAGCCAGTTCTTTGTTTGGGTAGAACAGAACAGAATAGAATAGCTCAGCTGCGAAGGACCGGCAACCATCATCTAGCCCAACGGCCTAACCCCTTCAGGGCTGACCAGAAGTTAGCGCACGTTATTCAGGGCATTGCCCACGGGCTCTTTAGCACTGGCAGGCCTGGGGCATTGACCACCTCTCCGGGAAGCCTGTTCCGGGGTTTGGCCACCCTCTCGGTACAGAAATGTAGGTCCTAGATAAGGATCTACAGAAAAGGCGGCTTACTGAGGTAGAAGCTAGAGGAGCTGCTGAGTGCACTGAAGAAACCTTAGCAGCAGCGATAACGTCTGAGGAATCTGCCGGCTTCTCACCCTCCTTGGTTTTCTGAAACAAGACACAGCATCATTACTAACACAGAAAGTCAGAAGAGAAATATGCATCAAATCCGTGCAACTAAAATGCAATGCCATACAATTTATTTCTAGGACTTTATTTTCCCTAGAAGCTCTATTTATTTCGGACTGAAACCCCTTCCTGAGAAGCACTGTCCAACTGTTATTCATCTCAGTTTGTCCATGTTAATCTTCCATCTCAACTACTGGGTTAAACCCTGGCATAGCTTAAGTCAGAGGCAGGTTTTATGTGACTTCAGAGGAGCTAAGCTTTCAAGTCCACCTATATTCCTAAGCAACACTTTAAGTCTCAACTGCAAAGCTTTACCTCTGCAAGAAACTGGTAAAAAGATATGACAACTATCATATCTAGTTTTTTCTAATTATTAAAGTCTTGCAAAAAACATTTTAAATTTTTATTTACTGAATTTATTTAAGAAAGTTTATATAAACTTTGAAGGAAGCAATCTGAAAATAAATCAGATTTTCAGAAATCAAATATACTCACCTTTATTACAGCTGTTGTAGGCAAGGGTGCAGATGGGGATGGAGAACAGGAAAATCCTTTTGTCAAACCCTCTAAAAGATCATTTTCACTCATCGGCTATCATTAAAGAGAAAAAAACAGAGGCTTTAAGCCTTTTCATCCAGTAAAAAGTGTGCAGGTAACACAGCCTATCTCCATTTTTAAACTGAAGACTGGGAAATCTTACTGACATTTGAGTAAGTAATTCATGAACGAAACATTTATCTGAATATTCACTTTTTTACCTGGGACTTCTCTTCAGGTTTCGGTAGGAGTGGTTTTCCATCTTTATCCTACAAAAGAAAAAGCCCCGTATATTAAACTGGGCAGTCCTTATATACGATGCAATACCAGTACTCTGACAGCATCCACTGAACGACAGAGTATTGCACAAGGAAATGATCTAACTAGTAACCTCTAGCATCTACTGCTGTTTCTCAAGGTCTCATTTTAAAAAATCCAGGTCCTGTAGCTTAGAAAATCTGAGTGCTGAAAAGTGTTTCAGTGGGGGGGATTCTGAGCTTCCTTACTTTGTGTTTCAAATTCCACGGAAACAGCAAAATCAATAAATAAAACCCCAACCTCTGGGTTGGTAATGATATTCCTGGATGCAGAGTCCAGAAAGGCTGTACCTTTTCACACCGGCTGGTCACTGGCTGGACACCAAACCAGCTGTGGCAGGGGCTGTCCAAGTCTTGGCTACACCTACGCAACCCATTTATGTCAAATGAGTCGTGTGGTGGTGTTTGTAAAAATAGCACCTTGAAGCGTTGGTTTCTTTAACAGTTCTGACCAATTACAATTAAGTTCTAAAATATAAAAAGCTAATGAAAGACTCCAGTGTACTAATCTCAGCCAAAATTATTCCTGTACTTGCATCTAAACCACTTCCATGCCTATGCAGACATCTAATGACAGATGTCAGATATTCAGGAACGATAAACCAGAATTTTTATATACTATAAAAATAGCTGAACTGAACATCAACATTTCAACATGAAATGGACTTCCAGTTTCATCCATATATTCTGAGGAATGAAAGGGAAGTAAGACTACCACAGTACACTAAGTAAATTACTTTTGCTTCTGTTAATCTGTAGTCTGGAGGAATTGTTTCTTCATCTTCACCCAGTTTTTTGCATTCTTCCTGTTTAGTTTTCTCCTGTGAAGGCAAAATAAAAATAATATTAATAAAACCAAATAACTACATCCCAACAGACATGCATATGAGCGAGATTTCAAAGTCTTCAGTCTACTGATTCCAATTAGTCTTTCAATCCAACTCCCAGATAAGAATCTCATGCAAATTAAAAGAAACCCTTTTCTCTGGCTGCCTCAGCCAGCCAGCGCAACTTCACCAAGGGCAAGTCCTGCCTGACCAACCCAGTGGCCTTCTATGATGGAGTGGCTGCATCAGTGGACAATGGAAGAGTTATGGATGTCACCTGTCTGGACTTCTGTAAGGCCTCTGACACTGCCCCCCACAGCATCCTACTCTCTCAACTGGAGAGATACAGATTTCATGGGTGGACTGTTCAGTGGATAAGGAATTGGTTGGATGGTGGCATCCAGAGGGTCATGGTCCATTAATGGCTCAGTGTCCAGATGGAGACTGGTGATGACCGTGTCCCTCAGGGGTCCCTACTGGGACCAGTACTATTTATCTTCACCAGTGACACAGACAGTGGGATCGAGTGCACCCTCAGCAGGTTTGCAGATGACACCAAGCTGAGCCGTGCAGCTAACACACCAGACGGACGGGATGTCATCCAGACAGACCTGGACAAGCTGGAGAGGTGGGCCTGGGAGAGCCTCATGAGGTTCAACAAGGCCAAGTACCAGATCCTGCCCCTGCTCAGGGCAACCCCCATAACAATAGAGGCTGGGGCATAGGGGGATAGAGAGCAGCCCTGCAGAGAAGGACTTGGGGTGGCTGGGGGACGAGAAGCTGGACGTGACCCAGCAGCGTGCGCTCACAGACCAGACACCCAACCACGCCCTGGGCTGCATCCCCAGCAGAGCGGGCAGCAGGGCGAGGGAGGGGGTCCTGCCCCTCTGCTCCGCTCTGTGAGACCCCCCCTGCAGCACTGCGTCCAGCTCGAGCCCTCGGCACAGGAAGGATGTGAAACTGTTGGAGTGGGGTCAGAGGAGGGCCAGAAAAATGCTCCGAGGGCTGGAGCCCCTCTGCTGTGTGGCCGGGCTGGGAGAGCTGGGGTTGTTCAGCTGGGGAAGAGGAGGCTGCGGGGAGACCTTATTGCCGCCTTTCAGTGCTTAAAGGGGGATGATATGAAAGATGGGGGCAATCTCTTTAGCAAGGCCTGTTGTGACAGCTCAAGGGGTGATGGTTTTAAACTAAAGGAGGGTAGATTTAGACTGGATATAAGACAGAAATTTTCTACCCTGAGGGTGGTGAAACCCTGGCCCAGGTTGCCCAGAGAGGTGGTCCATGCCCCATCCCTAGAGACATTCCAGGCCAGGCTGGATGGGGCTCTGAGCAACCTGATCGAGTTGCAGATGTCCCTGCTCACTGCAGGGGGTCGGACTAGATGGCCTCTAAAGGTCCCTCCCAACCCAAACCATTCTATGATTCTCTTTGGAAAGCCTTCATTTCTCTGCCTGTTTCCTCCTGTGTATATCAGAAGTAGCTCTACTTATTTCAATGAAGATCAGCAGAGTTAGGTGAACAGACAAGCACGGACCAATAACAGAATAAGCGTTATACCTCTGAGTCTTAATTCTTGACTTTTTTTGGAATCCACTCAGCAGCTACCTGGGCTGCCTGCAATGGAAGGCTGAACAGAGAAATAGGTAGCCGACTGCAAAAAGGACCAGCCCCCCATACAAGTTATGTTGGAAGACGACAACTAAGAAAAGGTAGTAAAGCCAACTTGGGGAGCTTCCATGTGATAGAGTTCCAGCCCACCAGGAGAGCTGCCCTCTACTTTTGCCTCCAGTCAATACCCTCTGGCCCACGGTTTGGGGTAGCAAACGGAGGCATTCAGACTGTGACTGTGAACAGCATTCCCTTAGACAGAATACACATATTTCAGCGACTTACTTAAGGCTGCCTGTTGAAAGAGCAAGATCGGTGAAAAACCCCAAGTTTTATGTATCATTCTTCATTTAAACAACTCCTTATAAAGTTGGTTCCTTTTGAAAAGGGACCATGCTGTGTGCTACCTCTGATGGGCACATCAACTCTGCTTTGGTTCAGCAGTAAGACGTTAAGCAAACGCAGTTTGCGGCAGCTCAGGGAACTACCGTACTGTCACAGGCAAAATGATTAAGACAAGGCACTCGCCGTGCTGAAATTCTACTAGTACTTCCTAAGCAGAACAGAACTGGTTTCACAAGCAGATTCTGTTGTTAAAACAAAAGAAATTACTATTTCTAAATTGTTTCTAGCCTGAGGGAATACAGGAACGCTGAAGACGATTACATCAGAGTCTACTCTTTGAGGTTTGATTGTTTCCCTACCTGAACTTTGTCCACAGCAGGTTTCTTGTCACCTGGATCAGGCTCCCTCTTTCCTAGGCTACCGGACAAGACTTCCAGTACTTCATCTGCCACGTGACCAACCTGTAAGGGTATCGATACAGTAAAAACCAATCCTTAGTTTGGAGCTCAGCTGCAGCTGAAGAAACCTGTTCATATGTTACCACTGCCAGCCCCACATTACTTCAGGTAAAAATTGATACGTGAACTAAAAAAGGTAATGCTTCTCTCCCTAATTGTCTTCACATACTTGGGATCTGCTGAGTTCAAGGCACAAGGAAACTCTGACAGGTGTTGCTCTGTGAAGAGGCTTCTGCTTTCCAAAGACTTAGTCGCAGCTAACATACTCCACATGGGGCTGGTTTGTTTGCTTTGGTTTTTAACAGAAGCAGAGACATTCTGAGAACGGGTACAAGAATGCCAGCCATTACTGCCATCTCCCAAAACACTCAGCGGGACAACTACCATTTTTTTGCAGACTTCTGTCTTTTCCTGCAGTACCTATTAAGTTCACAAAGAGCATCCCCTCTAGAGCATTAAGAGCTAAAGCAGGCCACCAGAACTGTCAGCCTGACTTCCTCTATTAAGAAGGGCACTGACCTTCCCTGTTCAGTTTGTGCTTGACTTGGTTATTTTGGAAAGCACTCGGCCCTTGTGGCTTACCTCTACGCAGGAAGAATACGCAATATGGGAATAACCCCCGTGACAGTACGCGGCACCACTGCACAAAGGCAGCACTGCGTTGTGCTTTAGTTCCAGGTAAGACTACTCACTGAAGACACAGCTGATGGAGCTGAAGACTGCACAGTGCAAGCTGTGGCACGAGGGACTACTACAGCCTCAGCAGTTTTTGCAGACACAGGATCTGAAGGTTTCTGAAACAGAGCAATTACGGTGCGTTTTACTGGGTATGCTCAGAAGCCCAAAATCTACCTGTTAAGTGGCTTTTTGGGTTTTTTTAATACAGTACAAAACAAGAAAGAAAGATCTACCTTGAAAGGTAGAAGCCCCTCAGTTAAGGACTAAGTGCCAATACTGCACGTTCCACTGAAAGCAACGGGGTGGGGGGGAACAGAAACAGAAGAAAATACATTTCTTGAAAGAAGAGTAGCATTATGTCATGTTAGCAAAACTAGCAGTATCAGCATCTTCAATGAACTAGAAAGGCATACTTGGGATGTGCTGCTGGGCGTCGATGGTGTGTATTGTACTGCAGGCTGTGCAGCGCAGGCAAAGTGTTTTGAAAATTCATCAACAAGATCGTAATCACTCAAAGGCTGCAAAAAAGATACATGTGGTACAGGTGAGTCACTGCCTGTTTTCAATTTATTTTTTCAAGAACCATATTTCAGATAGCCAGAAGCAGGAAAACTTTTGTAGCCTACTCCGAAATAACCTTTCCCATTTACGTGCAACAAACCAGCATGAATTTTGCAGTGCATAAAGTTAAGAAAACCACTGTTCAGAATGAGTCAGTTGCTTTGTTACCAAAGGTCAATATAATGTCGAGAATGTTATGTTCCATGCTGTTTCCAGGGCTACTTGGAATGGAAAAAGCAACCTCTTACCTAGAAAAACAATGCTAATTATTACTAGATAGTATTTACTATAACAGCATCATCGTGTTATAATACTTCAAGTATAAATTACACTTAGGTAGTAGAAAGCAGCACCATTAGATTATGATTCTCCCGTTTGAATTTTGTTTTCTTTTTTTCCAGCAGAAGCAGCATTCCCTCAGAGGCAGTATCAGCACAAAGTTCTCTTAGCTTGTGCACCGACTGCTGACCCTCTGTGTTTTAGACTGTGCATGTTTTAGGGAGAAGTGAATAAAGTGCCTTTTTAGCTCCCTACTCTATGATCCATTACAGTCTGTTGATACTGTGTGACCTAGTACCATGTGATCTATAGACTGCCGCGATCTATTACTAATGTACCTGGCATCCTTCAAACTACTGCTTACGCCTAAATGTTTAAATGTTTGCTAGCAGTGACTGCCATTCACTTGCTACGTGGAGCTTAATTGGTTAGGGCTCATTTGGTCAAATTCATAAAAATAAGAAAAGTGACATCTCTCAGGGGAGGTCTCCTATTTTCCCTCCCGCTTCCCTCCCTTTCTTGACCCCTGCCCTGAAGTCTTTATAACAGGTCTCATCACAGAAGGCCGTACTTTTCGTAAAGACCGAATTCCTCCACTAAATCAAAAAGCATTCAGGCAATAACTTTTTCACAGAAGTACTGCCAGGTACTTAAAAGTAATGCCTGGGCTTAAGGGTATGCATAATGGAGCCCTCTTTGAAATCATGAAGGAGGACGAACTTTGCGTTCACCAGGAATCAAGGGGCAACTGTAAGTAACTGAAGGTTTTTCGGGTATTGACGTAACTTTTTTGTTTTGCTGGTTTTCGTTTCACAGATCTAAATTACTGATGATACCACAGGAATACTGGCGAACCCATCCTGCTCAAAACCGCCTTCTTCAAGTTATAATTAGTGCTGACAAAAATACGGCAACGTATCGCTTCGATACCCCTGTGATGCACTTACAGAACCAGCATTCAATTGTATTTGTGCCTCTGACTGATAGGAGTGGAAGAGCAGAGGCATACTTGTTCTTCTACTAACCACTTCATCCTTTTGGCAGAAGACCCCACGATTCTGAGCTCATCTCCTCTTCGGCTTTGTACTGGACTTTAGTCAAACTAGGAGTCAACTTTGACTTTAGTCAAACTGTTAGGCAACCTCTCTCCTATCTTTGTAATCTCTAAATGTTTTTCTTACCGTGAGCCCTTCATTCACAGCCAGTGAATTTCAGTAAAGCCAGCGTTCACTTGACACTTCAGATCAGCAGGTTTTGTGCAAGGAAGTGAACCCTCAAGCAGACCAAGAGATTTACATAATGGCACAGGGAGAAGTGATGAGAGACGGGGAGAAAACAGGGTACCTATCCACACCCCTACAATACCGTCAGCTTTCTAACCTTAGGTATTTCTTCAGGCTCTGGCAGCATGGGCTTTCCATCTTTATCCTAAAGGTAAAGTAAGCATTATTAACATCTTGCCATTGTTGTAAGAGGTGCCATACTCCATAATCACCAGCGAAATGATACAAAAATAAATAATACACCCAAGATGAAATCAGGGACACAGTAACAGGAATTCCCCCAAACAGGGAATTCTTACATGGCGAGGTAAGTGGATAAAAAAGGCAAATGTGATGTCTACCCAATACAAATGGGCCAAGAGACCAGAAAGTGTTCATCCCTATCGGCACCATGCAGCAGGAATTAATTCCATAGTTAAACAGCAGGAATTCATCCAGTAGTAGAACAAGCTCTGAGCGCAACCCCCAAACTTTTACACTTGAACGAACGCGGGGTTAAATCCAGGGTCTGTAAGTCAGGCAGCCCTGCGATCTCTAAAACGAGCGATAAAACTCCTCCTTTCAAATCAGAACGTTAACATCAGGCTCCAGCAAGGCCAGTTTATAGAGCAACCTTGTTAGCATCAGTTATACTAATAACCACCGCAAAGACTGTCAATTCTGAACTTTATCCTCCGTCACTTGAAGTGACGAGCTGAAAAATCGGGTGCGATTTTCACACCACTTACAACAGCGTTTCAAGGTTACATTACAACGTCATACCCAAGAGCACTTCTGTAAAGGGATGGATTTTACAACACCGAGGTTTAGGATCAGAAGCAAGTAACACCACTCTTGGAGAAGAAAAGTGTGACTTTGGAAGATCCGATCTTTGCTCAGAGTGCCTAGAAAACCCAGTCATGCCCACAAAAGGAGGGCAGGAAACCTGAGATACAGAAATCACCAACCGGAGAAAGCCATTGGTTAAATAACCACTTCTGCTTGTTTTCCAGACATCCTTTCCCTCTCTGTGACAAAAGAAAGTGTCAGATGCAGTGCCCTATTTACAAAGCAATGGAGATACCAAAAACTTACCAACTCCAGTAACAGCCTGTATTCTGGAGGTACCGTGTCATCACGTTCTCCAGCCTTTTCTTCTTTTTTCTCTTTAGCTTTTGCCTTAAAAACAAACAAACAAAAAAACCCCCAAAAAATCACTTAGGGAAATTAAAATAAAAACTCAAAGGACACTCAAAGAGTCTTCAGCCTACTGTTTGACAAAGTACTAGCATCAGATAAAATTATTTCATATATAAAGGTATTAAAATTCCTCAAGTCATTGCTATCAAATTGCTGTGGTAAAATCACCATGGCTTCAGAATCAATGCCATATGTGAATATGGCCTTTTTATCTTAAATTCTAAAAAAATTCGGGCACTATCCAGAGCCATAACTTTTAGAATTTTTGGGGTGTAGAAAATCCACAGGTTTCCTTGGATTTCATCACTGCAACTATACAAGCCATCATTTTGTATCTTTTTCCACCATCCTACAGAAACACAGCTTTTAATCCTCTGGACCTCCTTCATAAAGCAGTGCATTCACTAAGTTATCTGAAGGCCCAGGCTGACTGCATCTGCAGTACAACACATGCTTTTTTGTCAAAACTGAGCTCCAACATCTTCTCTCGGCAACGAACGATTTCTGCCACTTCCCTGTCCTTTGTTTGCTCTGAGCTGTAAGGGAAGGTGGGGAAAATAACTGATATTAGGAGGGTTATAGGCAGAGTTTGCAAAAGTAAACTAAAAAGTCCAAGTTAACATGCAAACACAAGGCCGCTGCTAAGATCTAACTGCTGAAGGAAAACGGAAGTCATAGAAGACACAGCGAAAGGCAAGACCCAAATCAGAAAAATAACAGGGTCGGATAGAAAAAGGACTACGTGCACTAAAACCCCCAAAAGTTAATTGAAGAAATGGAATGGCAAATACATGCAAAGCAAGAGCTTGCTATAAACTGTACCCAGTGCCTGGGGGAAAAACAGAGCAACTATAGCTAACACAGGGACAGGTGTACGTATGTGTGCTTGTATAGCCAAATGAAATGCTTACCATTTGGCAGACCACTTTGCTATATTCTATTCCACCTGTATCCACTCAGCATTTCTTCATTTCTTAATTTTCTTAATCACGTAAGACTCAGACATTCCTTAGGCCTTTCATACAGAAGCTGCTTTGTTATTATTTTACACATTTGTACAGAATCTAACAAAGAGGACCCGGGATATCATGGAGGAGTCTGAAAGCTGCTGTAAAAAGGAGTAAGGTTATACCTCTGACACCTCTACAACAGGGCTAAGATATTCTTCAAGTTCAGGTTCAGGTCCACCAAGAGTATCAAGAAGAGCTTGCACCGCATCATCTCCTACCTCCTGTATTTAAGAAAATATGTAAATCATTTCATTATTTCTTTAGGTTGATGGAGGTTTTACCTTACGTGTCTTTTATGCTGTGTATGTGAAGGAAACAGCTGGCACCAGAGCGGTCGCTTCTGGTCAGCTTTACCCGATTTCCTTAACATCACGTTGCAGGATACAGCAAATTACGTGATACAATTAGCACGGTCTAATCAAGGCCCATCTCCTCGTAAGGAGGGGGAGAAGAAAAAGGCAAGGAAAAAAACCACAATTGCCATATGCTCTGAAATGGCAAACCCAGAAAGCGTAAGGTCACACTTGCTCTCCACAGAAGAAAAAAGAAAGGCTTGTAAAGCATGAGAAAATGACATCACAGCCAAGCTTTAAACACACCTCACACAGCTTAGCAAACACCTGCTACTCAGAATAACTACAGTTACTCTGCAGGAGAATCCAGAAGGAAAAATCATCTGACCCATTAAGGCTGGATCTTTGAGGGACAGTAAGAGTCTGAGCAACGGCAGTTCTTGTAATTCCTACACTTCCTGTGATAAAGACGATTTACAAATGAAGATGCAGACGATGAGCATCTTTACAGAATCAGGCACACGTAAAATATGACACGTGCTTTAAAGTTTAATTACAAGTTAGCTAGTCAAAGAACGACTAAGTATACCTCTTTCGATTTTGTTTTCTTCTCCTTAGGAGGAATGGAGGTCTTGACTGAACTCGCTGCTTGTGCTCGCATGATTTCTCCTTCCTTGTTTGGTTTCTTTTATGTAAGGGCAAAACGAGATACGGAATTATGGGCAAATTTGTATAAAAAGAAGGAAAAGGAAAATCATCAAGATCATTTTAAAGCAAAATATTAAGATAATGACGGCATTACTTCATTGCAATAAAGGCATGCGATGGCAAGAAAAATACCAATACCTCTGCCAGGCTCTTCTTTTCAGCAGGAGCAGCACTGCAGGTAAAGTCAGATGACAGGGCCTCTGCAAGCTCAGCATCTGTCATGGGATTCTGAGCAAGAAAATGCAAACTAGGTTATGATCAGTAAAGTGCAACTACCAACGCTGTCAAGCACGGTTTAAAGTCCGACTGTGCCCCATGCCGACTCACACAATGACCTCATAAGCACATGCTGCTGTCACAGAAGAATCAAAGGTATTTCTCCTCGCTGTTGATTCATTTTCTAGGGAACCTTTTATTTTTATGTTAAATTTCTAAATTTCTAAACAGTAAGATTAGGCTGCCTTAGAGAACTCTTTTGCCAAGTACAGAAATTCAAGTAATCTTTGCTAAAGACATCACAAGAGACTCCTGCATGCCCAGCTACTATTTCTTCTGTTTGTTATTATTACGCCAGACATCGCATTGAGCATTTATTTGACTGACTTCGGCTTCAGTCAGTCTCCTGAAAATTCCTACTTCTCTATTAAACACATCTGTGCCAAATTCTATTTAGTTTTATACACGTCTATGTCACGTGGCACCCCACAGCCCTCTCCCACATCCTGGGATTTTTGGAAGACAGGCAACATTTATATTTCCTAGGAATCCAATGATAATTGGGTTACTTTCACCTTCCAATATATATTAAAAAAAGTCTTACTTCTTCTCGTTCATCTACTTTTGGTGGGACTCCATCTTTGCCATCTCCTTTGCTCTAAAACGAAAATTAATTTTGTAGTAAATGTAAAGCACAAATGTACAGTATGAAAGAAAATATGCATCAACAGCATTCTTTGCTTTAACTCACTAACCTTCAACAATTTAACATATGCTGGAGGCAGACTACCTTCCCGTTTACCCATTTCTTCCAAGTATCTTGAAGATATATCTTCCTGTGGACAGAATGCACACATTAACGTTTTTGTACTCTTGGTTATTGAAATAAATCTCTAATGTAGAACTATCTACAGTGTTACTTCTGGAAGGAAAATACAAGGTTGGCTAGGTCAGAGGGCCAGTCCCAGACTGTGACTACATAGTGCCTTTCAGAACCTATTGTCATGAAAACGCACCATGAATAGCTTCAACAGTGCATGCCACCTAGCAAAACTTTGCATCTCCATTGCCAGACTCCTTCTGCATTAACATAAGCCATTTCACTGTCTCCGGCCATAAAACATACTGCTGCACCTAGACTGAATTTCAGATATTTATAAACGTGAAAATTTTTATCACGGCTGAGTACTGCACTGAGCCATTGAGCTTGTAACCTTAATCCTTCTTACGTTACTCTCCCATTCTAAATCAGAAAAAGTATACATTCTTCCCAAAATTCTCAATGTTTTACTCTTTCTCAAGTAAAAATGAAATCGCCTAGGTTGTTTATGATCTCTTATACCTCAATCGCTGGCTTTTCTGAATCCAGTGGAGACCCGGCCCGGCAGTCAGCTCAAAACACAACTAACTTTGTTTGTCGACACCTTACTGTCCTCTGCTGCAACACACACGGGATGGTATCATTTCTGTATTACTGACAACAAGACTAAAATGCAACTGTGCAAATTCTGTTTTACCTCCTAACAGATCAAAGTGACAAATACTGGATCAGTGTAGTAGTGAGAAACTACAGACACATTTTAGAGACCAATCTTCTAAAAAAAAAAAATAAAAAGATGTAAAATACCGTAACTTCCGGACCAGTGTAAACAGGGCTAGCAGGCGCATCATCTTCAGGTCCACCTAAGGTATCTATGAGGCTATCCAGTGCCAGCTCGTCCATACTGGGCTAGAAAATAAGCAGACCATTACAGAAGTTGTCATGCTGTATACAGAAAAAAAAAAAAAGTGAATCATTTCGTGAATATTAGAAAACTCCTGAAAACCAAAGCAAAAGCTTTCTTTCCGTAGGCCCTGCACTTGCCAAATTTTTCAGAGAGAACTGTCCTTAAACTTGTTCATCAATGTCAGTAACAAGATCGTTTCCCTTTATCTATCAGCTGATACCCATGCATACATGGGCAAACATAACTGAAGATGAAGATTAGTGAATTTCATGTTAGTTGTGGCAAAAGTGATTCTAAATAAGTCCTGTTTGACACAACACAAATGACACACCACTAGTTTAGTACCTACTCTTTCAGATAGTCCTTCACCACCACACGTAACTACTACTTAGCAAGACTTCAGCAGTTACCACTTTGGTTTTTTCTGAAACTGAAGCATTTTAGAGAGAGAAATACTCTCTGGAGATATTTTTACAAGGGAACCATTTGCTGGGACTGTTTACCAACCTCAGTGCTTGACTGACCAGCTGCAGTAACCACACTTGTACCAGATGCACCTGCGCCTGCATCCCCTGCACCCGCTGCGCTTGTGCCCGCTGCGCCTGCGCCCGCTGTGGACATCTTCTCAGGCTTAGCCTGGAGGAATAAGAGAACAATTAAGAGATGGCTTTATTAGACACCCAATGTTAGAGATTCTGGAGACAAAGTGAAACAGAGGTGTTCTGCTCTGGCATGCTGTGCTGGTTTTTGCTGGGGCAGAGTTAATTTCCTTCACCATATCTAGCGTGGAGCTGCATTGTGCATTTGTGTTGGGAACAGCACTGATAACCCAAGGATGTTTCTGTCCCTGCTAAGCAGGGCTTGCACAGAGCCAAGGCCTTTTCGTCTCCTCACCCCATGCCACCAGCGACGGGATGGGGGGTGAAGGTGGGGGAAGGAGGAGGAAAGGGGGATGTTGGGAGTGATGGTGTTTGTCTTCCCAAGTCACCAATAGGCGTGATGGAGCCCTGCCTTCCTGGAGATGTCTGAACACCCGCCTGCCCGTGGAAAGGAGTCAGTGAACTCCCTGTTTTGCTTCGCCTGTGTGTGCTTCCCAATTAAACTGTGTGGTTTAGCTGGCAACTCAGCCTCACACAGCTGCTTGCTCACTCCCCCACCGGCGGGACGGGGGAGAGAATCAGAAGGGTAACGCTTGTGGGTTGATATAAGACCAGTTTAATACTTAAAATAAAACACTAACAACGACAACAATAATGCAGTGAGAAGAATAATGAGAGAGGTGAAACCCGGGCCGGGGAGGGCGGAATGAACAACCAAATCAGGCAGCTCGTGACGCAGCCGCTCACCCCCTCCCAACCCACCGCCGCCAGCCCCCGAGCCACAAGCACCCCTCCACGCCCAACTGCCCCCGTTTTGTACTGGTCATGGTGTCACAGGGTACGGAATTAACATCTCTTTGGCCAGTCGGGGTCAGCAGTCTGGGCTCCCAGCCTCCGGCCCACCTGGCAGAGCACGGGAAGCTGGAAAGGTGCCCGACTACTAGAGGCGCTACTTAGGGACACTGAGCCGCTACTTAACAGCAACTACAGCATCAGTGTGCCACCGGCACTTTACCAGCTACAGTGGAGAGAATTCACTCCATCCTAGCCAAAACCAGCACAACTGTCCTTATCTCAACCCATGAGCTTTCTCACTTTTACGCAATCAGCAACTAAGCACCATGCAGCCGCTCGCTTACTGCCCCCATCCCTATGGGATGGGGGAGAAAATCAGAAGGACCAAAGTAAGAAAACTCGCAGGTTTAAATAAAGCAGTAATAACAATAACAAGAGTAATAGTAGTATAATGAAAAAGAAAATAATATGAGAGAGAGAGAGAGAGAGAGATATGAACCCTTGGGAAGAGGAAAAGCAAAAATCCAAACCACAAACGATACAGCCGCTCACCACTTCCTGACCGATGCTGCTGGTCCCCAAGCCACGATTGCTGCCTGCCCTCCCCCGGCCACCTCTCCCCAGTTAACATACTGGGCATAAGATGGAATATCCCTTTGGCCAGTTTGAATCTGCTCTCTTAGCTGTGCCCCCTCCTCTCCCAGCTTCTTGTGCACCTGGCAGAGCATGGGAAGCTAAAAAAAGTCCTTGGCTAGTATAAACACTACCAACAACAACTGGGTAGTGCGTTATCAACATTATTTTCAGACAGAGGCACACTCTGTTGTTTCCAGCGTGATTTTGCTGCGACAAAGAAAGGATGCAATTTTAAGTACTCTGCCTCTTTCTTTTGCTTTGCCAGTAACAGAAGTCTGCAGTGCAGAAGGACTATGAGGCCCCTTCCAAGTCTCTCTGGAAAGCTTTAATGCACATGCAATAGTTCCCCATACACCATTAACACCAGCAGCAAATGCTGCTCAAACAGGTAGGGGGAACACTGCTTCAGGGAGTTAGGTGCAGGAGCAACACCAACACAACATGCAGACTTCTGCATGACTAACGTTCCCATTTACTGCAAAAAAAAGTGGGTTGTAGTAGAGCTGCAGGAGTCCTTCATGTTACTCCCGCCTCATCACCCAGGCTCAAGCAGACCAGAAGACCAAAAGATCTGCATCCTGACTCTACTGCCCACTTGCTCCAGCTCTTTCTCCACTTGCCCCTCCAAAATGACCCCTCCCCAACTTTTCCCCCAACCTTTCTCTTCCTAGTGTTTTTCAGAGTCTTGCGGCCAGGGTCTACAGGCTGCCCTACTGCCAACGGATCACCTGCTGACCTGCTGCATTTGGAGCCAACACTGCTACTACCAACATGCCTAAAAGTCCACAGGTGAAGGGGTTCCATGACGGAAATGCTCATATAAACAAAGTGTTTGCTTGACCGGCCAGACCGACCCTTCTGTTCACCTTCAGCGGCGAAGGTGCAAGGGAAGAGACCGACAAAGAACGAACCAGGTACACCCACGTAGCTGCAAGTCGCTCGCAAAAAGCTTGTATGAGTGACAGAGGAGCCCCAAACACGGAACACACGGGAACAGGCCTACAGTTCCGACCACCTTAGTGTCGCTTGCTTGGCTGACACCCAGAGGGCGTTGGACAATGCAAACAGACGTACAAAGAGGACAACAAAAGGTAGATGCACATCGGGATCACCAACCGCCAGCACAAACTGCCAAGACCACGGGGCCGGGCAGCTCTATCTGCAGCTAATGCTTATCCGTTAATGCTGTCATGGGTTAGCTGGAAGTGGCACATTCAGGCTGTTGTTTAACTTAATTAGTGGGTGAAGAGTGAAGTTTCTAAGTCCCAGATTTTAGAGCAGGACAAGGAGGTTTGTCATACATGCTTTGAAACGAAAGACAGCATTTGAGCTTTTCTACATTGTGGTTTTTGGAAGCTCAGTCTCACAACATTCAGCACAAGAATCCCCCTTGACGTGGATTTCTAACCCCTGCAATTACAGAAAAAATAACAATTGGATGGCTACTTCTGCTATACCTTTGCTGTTTCTCTGGAGGTTGCTTGCGGAGGCTGGTGAGCTTCAGCTGTAGTTAATTCTCCTGCATGATTTGGTTTAGAGGTTGCTGTCACAGAAGGTGAGGTTTGGCTTTTTGCCTGTGCAGAGATAAACTATTATCATTAGATACAGAAATACCTAGGGGCTGGCTTTGGTTTGGTTTTCGGTTGTTTGTTTTTCTTTTTGAAAGAAAGAGCGCGAAAGAAAGATCGAGAGAAAGAAAGAGCGAGCAAGAGAGCAAGGGCGAAGGAGCGAGCGAAAAGGTGAAAGAGGGACAGAAAAGCGAGACAGGAAAGAGAAAGAAAAATACCACAAGAAGCCCTCATTCAAAAGAGAGAAAAATTATACAACTTACACCACTGGGTTCCTTTTGCCTCTCTTCAGGCAGCTCTTTATTTTGAGACTCTGTTGGCTGTCATAAAATAAAAAAACTGAGACCATTTACTCTTCCTGCCATTCAAAGCCATGGAACACGGCCTACACTGGTTCAACTAAGCACACGACAGATTAAAAGGCGGCCATCGGAACGTGGCCTAAGCTGCTGTGAGGCAATAATGGATCCTGACTGTTCCCCCCAACACTGCGTTTCCACACCTGTCAGCTCCCAGCTCTCTTGCACACAGGTATGTTCCTAATCACACAGCAGTTTCCTGTGGCACAGTAGCAGCAAAGAGCTTAGCCTCTTTTTTCAAAGTTAGTCAAAGACCAAAGTACGACAACTTGCCAAAGCTGGAAAGGAAGTATTTACCTTGGTTGACTGCATGTTTTTTCCAGACTCTGCTTTGGTGGTTGGTGCGGACTGAAATATATTCAGACAGAGATTAATATGCTTGGCTATTTCTAAGGGGTCGGCTTATACAGAGAATATCAGACAGGTTCATACTCTTGAGCACACATGCTGTGTAACTAGTATAGAGTGCTTTGATCTTGCAGCTTACAACATCCTGGCACAGACCTCCCCTCCAGCCATCTAAGAGCACTCAGATGTGTGTGAACACACACGTGCGCACACACACTCCTCATACGAAGGATCGAAAAGGGAGGGGAAGAAGATACTAAGCAAAATGTAAGGAACAGTTTGATTTACACCTGCAAATTTTCTGCAGCCGTGCCACAAAATTGATTCCCGTGATTCACCTCAAGTCAAAGTACAGTAAGCAGTGAACTGCTACTAGTAGAAACCCGTAAGAACAAACACTGAAAAATTACAGAACAGCTATTATCTGGTAAGAAGAAAGACAAAATGAAAATGCCAGCCTCCTCCCCATATTTTCTGTGCTATTTTTACTTGCTCTTGCTACTTCAGCTGTGCTACCATTAAGACAAAAAGAGCCAATGTGGCTACTGGCAGGTCACACAGAGATGCCAAAGAGAAGGCTGCTGCCCACTGCATGAGCCTCAGAAGCCTGGGCCACCGAATGGCCAGGGGAGCACACAGAGCAGCCAGGGGAGCGTGATCTGATCTGCCAGGAACAGCACTGGGTGAGCAGGGGACGCAGCGCAGCGGGAGATGCAGACCCTGAGGCCGGGGCGCCCTCCCCGTTGGGGCTGGCACCCCGACGCTTCCCCTGGAGCTGCCGGGGGACACCAGTATCGTGCCTCGTTGCACCTTGTCCACCTGCAGCAGAGAAGTTTTGAACCCCACCTGGGAAATAGGGGGCCACAGACAGAAGCCTTCCTCAGCCCCTCTACCCTATTAATACACTGAGCGTCTTTAAAGTTACTACGAGATAAATAACAGTTTTTTTCCCCAGTAGCCTATTAAAAGTCAGCGAACAACCAAAAGAGAAATCTGTTAGGCGGTGATTTAAATGTTTTCATTGCTTTTAGTAGTTTGATTTCAGCTGCCAAATGTTAACGACCATTTAGATACACGCAGTTTCTGTTTTCTAGCCGGCCGCATAGAGAAATTTGCTGAATTTGTTTACCATTTGGTATGCAAGTATTCACACACACACTGAACCACAGATGCTTGGCTGGGAAACCCTGAACATCTATAAAAACCTAGATGCCCGGGCATAAGCTTGGCAGAGCTGCAGACCACAGTAAAGAACTCAACACTGTGCACAGGTAAGTCACACCAGGTAAAATATTGAAAGGGACGACAAAAATTTCCCAAACTCCAAAGTGGGGTAAAAATTAGAAATCACTTAGCCTCTCAGATTCCCCTCTTTGGATTTTCTCTTGACACCCAACCTGATTAAAACACAGTACGTGGCAGGTGCAGCCACACTTTATAGGCTCCCACTTGTACATCCTCATTACATGACGACCGTATGGTTAACTCAAATCAAAATCCATTTGTGTACCTGTACACTAAATGAGACTATGTGGAAAAGGTAGTCCTAAATTTTCAGTTTTTACGCTAAGAAGGTTGGACGTTTTTACGCAACGTCTAAAGCAAAGAGTCAGTCAGACACGAGATGTCCTTCGGCAGCAAGGCTGCAAAGAAACGTAACAGAAGTGCAGCATGAGGTTCAAGAAACAGAGTTGGACTTTCCCTGCTGTGGGACTGCTGCCTGCTGAGGACTATAAGTAACCTGCTGTTAGAGCACAAATTCAGGTTTTCCTTACGTGCTTTTCAGAAGAAAAGGAAACAGACCTTTTTTGCAGGACAATAAAATATCTTTACCTGCATTTCCGTCAACACCTGCCACGAACTGTACGGAACATAAGTTCAAATTCTCAGCCTGCCAAAACAGATATTAGCAACCGCGTGTCTTTCGTTTCAATGTTGTAAACACTGTTTTACTGATCACTTCACGTATCTCTTGTGTAGGGTGTGCATTAGTCATTTTCCCTGTGTATCTTTTAAAATGTGCATAATTGCTCATCCTATAAATTTATCTATGACAATGCGAAGAATATTTGGACTCCTAGGGGCAGTTCTTTGATTCAAGACTTAGACGCACATGAAGCTGCTACGGCCACATTAAAACACATGATCATGAACAAACGTGCTCACACACACAGACACACCTATTTGGAGACGCTTTTAGCAATAACAAAGTCCAAATCCAATTCAAAAAATACTGTTACCAGGCGAGACAAACCAACAATTTTAGTTCGAGGCTATACATTCAAAGGCAACTATTCAGTCATCCTTTAAACAGAGCCAGCCGAGAGCGGTCACAGCCTGAAGCCAGAGCATCAGTGTACAGTGTACACTGAACTCCTATGGAGAAGAAGATGCTCCACCTCCCCTTCCACTGCCTGCTGCCACCTGCACTGTGCCGAATCTGAGAGGCCACATTTTAAACTGACTCGGGAAACTGAAAAATAGCCTGGAAAGGAAAAATGACATTTTTTACTGGTTCCCTAGTTCCCAGTGCAGTTGCACAAAGCCGTGCAAAAGGAAGAGAGCTGACCGGGGTGTGTTTTTGCCGGTGGCAGTGGCGGCACCCTGATTCCTCCATTCCTCCAGCAAAAGCCACAGGGTGCCAGCTCCACCCAGCTCCTCCAACCCCTCCAACTAAGCGATGAGGCTTCGCCTGCACAACAACAATTCCACATTCCTTCCTCTGCTGCAGTAACTCACAGCTTTCTCAGAAGAGGGGCATAATACTGAGGGTCATTTGAGACAAAGGATTCACACACAGAACTGAAAGCTACGGAGGGGTCCAGGGCACGTGTAAGGGTAGTTGCACACTAGAGCGGCTCTAAGAAAGACAAATGAAACGTGATTGTAGCAGGCAGTTTGGAAAGAGTTGTTAATCTCTAAGAAATTCAGAAATGAAAGGACTCAGCAACCCTAATTCTTTTTGATGAACTCTGCTGTCAAAATGCAGATGACTTGCTTAATCCAGCAGGAGGGAGGCATTAAGAATGCAACAGACATTAAAAGAAACCATTAATTGTCTCCCACATGCAAATGCAGGACACTGTTTTGATGCCGTGAAAAGCCGAAATCAGGACTCAATAGGCTGAACGACTATTAAGCAGGTATTCTGTTCTGCAGTGCTGGACCCACAGAGGATCACTCCTCCTAAGGTGCATCTAACCCGGCACAGGGTTAGATGCATAACTTATACAAGCTTTACATGTACATTTGCTAGTTCCCCCTCCCCAAGAAAAGATATACAGATTCATTCGTTTTCTGATAACTCATTATCATAGGCAGATGTCCTTTGCCCATGCCAGTTGGTGTCTCCGGGTGGTTGTCAGGGGTCTCTGGATGAAGGATATACCCTTCCTCACTGTGTCTGCTAGTTAACTTTTGCTTTCATGCAGTCTCGGTTCTGAGATCGTGTGCATACTGTCCTTGAGGAATAGTCTGTTCTGGTTTGGTGTTTGCTCTGCAGTTCCTTATCTTTATGGTTCTGTACCTCTGCTTTTCTAAGGTCAAATGTTGTCATCGTAAATTTGTTTAGGAGCTTCTTGTCTTGAAGCCTTCCTGACTCCCCCAAAGCAACCAGTTTTAGTCACAACAGTTCTAACTCTATCAGTTTCAAAGGAATTTGTGTTTACCAGTCTCACAGCGCTGAAGCACAGTATGCCTCTGCTACTCGATCTTTGTCTTACCTTGCAAACACCAGTTTTAAAGATCTGACTAGAAATCTACCACATTCTTCTACAGTTCTTTCAAATTTCAAGCCGGGAAAGACCACAACTATTCTCAGATCGCTGGCTGGCTTAAGCCGTATGGAGAACAGCATCAGTAATGAACACGATACAAAGGAGTTTGCTCACAAACATAAGAGGAAGATGAAACTGGAAACTTGCAGATTCCTTCATTTACGAGTAACAACGAGCACACACAAATGGAAATGGTTTAATTGTCGTCCAGCTCACTGCTCCCAGCCTGAGTCTTACATGTGCACGTGGAGGAAAAGGGTTTTAAAAGGGTGAGGGGAATGTAGTGGCTAACTTCAAGATGCAGCTAGGCTCTCCTCAGAGGTCCATGCTAAAATGACACGAGGCGGCAGATCCAAGTCGCTGCAACGGAACTTGCCGCCTGATCAAAGGAAAAAGATCACCGTAATGAAGGTGACCAAACATCAGAACGGGCTACCCAGAGATGCTGTGCAATCTGCACTTGCAGGTATTCAAAGCTTGTCTGGCAAGACCTTGAACAGTCTGATTTATCTGCAGAGCTGGCTCTGCCTGGGCTGGAGGGCAGGACCAGACGATTTCCAGGGGCCTCTTCCCACCTCACTGCTGTAAGCCTTCCTTTGTTCCTATCTACAAAAGGTGCAGACAGTCCTAAGTTTTACCACTGCACAAGGCCCTGCTGGTCTACTTTGATATTCAGAAGTGTTTTGGTTTCACTGTTACAATTATGGAAAAGGAAGGAACAGGGGAATCACTAATCATTTGTTTAAATAATATCTGTGAAGTGTGTTAGGCAGCAGAGGCGTAAGGGAGGATTATGACTTCTAACAAGTACATGATTGATGACACAGCTTTGACACTGAAGAAGTTCTACTCACAAGACAGAACAAGCATAAAAGACAAAGGCAAGGAAGCTCGTCAGGCAGGCAAAGATATGAGATTAATGAGAAGGCACAACTGCAACTACACTAAAAGGTGAAACTTGTCCTGAATTCCTTGAATTTCTGAAAAACTACCCTTAGGTAAATAAGCCTCTAATAACACTGGCATGAGCTGCATACATGTCACAAAGCGTGACTGAGCTAAAATTAAAATTAGCATCTCTGTCATAAAATCCTCCGAGTACTCGGTATGGTATTTTTCAGCTATTTTTTGAAAAGGAAAATAAGCTGCAGAGAAGAAATAACGCAAAGTTACTCAGCATCAAAATATTGAAAAAGAAATTCCATTGCTTCATATACTTGTGCTTAACTGCAAGCCTGAGTTTCTCAGGAATTCATACCTTTGTTTCAGATGGCTTCGTAATTTCTGGTTTTGATGCATCTGCAGAGGGGGACTGCTTCTGAGAGAAGAGAAGTAAATTAATTAATTTCACCTTTGTTACACATACTACTATTAAGCAAGCATAAGCAACCTGATTTCACTAGATATCCAGCTAAAAGTTAAGAATACATTATTACTGGGAATTAGAGCTACCATTCTAGGTCTCCTGTCTTGTCTGCATTTCTATAATACACGTACGTAGGAGTTTGACTGCATGATGCCCATAAATCTTCCCACAACATTTTTTTTCTCTGATGTGTACTGAAAGCAAATTTCATATCAAGTATCAAAAAGACTCAGATCCTGCTCTCATACTGAAGCATATATACTTACTGTGCAGGATTCTTCCACATTCCTTTTCCTTTTTATTAAAGGAATTGTACGCTGGGGTTTACCAGTTTGGCACACAAAAGTTTTAGCACTAAATTAGCAAACTCAAATATGCTGAGATAAAAAGGAATAATTAATCTGTATGTAACACACACACAAGTGTTTCCACAAATCCTGCAACCCTTTTGGAAAAGCTGCACATGACACGGTCTGTCTTCCTAGCTTCCGTGATGTTAATCTGAGAACAGCACCTTTTAATTCTGCTGTGACTGTATCAAACTTCCAAGCGCAGAAATTCATCTCTAAGTGTCTCATTAATGCTTTATACAGATGCAATGCTACCTCTCTATTCCTGCTTCACGTTCCTCTGCTTAACGCTGTATTTGCCATCTTGATCACAGCAACACATTCACAGTTTTCATTTAAATGAACGGCAGAAGTTAGCAACCTTCTGGATTTTTTCTTCATGTTTACTGTGCCACTTGCTGTACGAAAACACGCACTGACTGACTGAGCTCAGAAGCCATGTTACTATTCCATACTTAGGTGATTTCCTACCTCCAGATGGAAAAGTTTCTAATTTCCAGAACTTTTCATAGTACAAGCATTTCTCAACAACAAGACAGAAGTTGTACAGAAGTCAATAGGTAACGGTATGGCAGTGACAGTGTGCTCTCCCCGCCTGTGCATCCTGCATACCTTGGTAAGAGCTTTGGCTACTCTAAATATATCTACTAGAAAGAATTTGCAGTTGTCACACTACAGAAATGTAAGCAAATATTATCTGCTTCCATATGTGTATAGACATATAGATTGACTCCATACTAGATGGGAACTTTTGTACAGGTGGAGATGCACACAGGAATTTATAGGCCCTCCTACAGCAGGACAGGCAGTAAAAGTTTTTAAGCGACTCTTTTATATATTTCCACTACCACCATGCAGCAATCTGTAGGCAATACCAATTTTTTCTTAATTTGCCCTTTAATAGTTTTTCCCTTGCTTTTCTTTCTTTCTTTCCATGAAATTAACCTGAATTTCTCCTGCATGACTAACAAGGAGGTATCTGTTCTACACCTTCGTATTAGTCACCCTAGTCCCTGTCCATTTAATAAAAACACATTCATCTGAGTCCTTCTCCCCCGCCCCCCTTCTGAAAACTCTTACCAAGCCTTTTTCTTACAATACATGGAATAACTTCTTCCCAAGTTCCAGCACAGCAGCACCACTACAACCTGCAGAAATTAGTGAAAACCTTCCAAAAAAACCAGCTGCTTCTTCCTTCTACCCCATCCAGCTGGATGACAGTAACTAGAGGTGAGGAGTTTAAATGCTCAGGGAGGACGAAGAGTAGTTTGGGGATAGAAAACAGTTCAGTGCACAGCTGCTATCAGCAGCTATGGAGAATGCCAAGCCACCCTCCTCAAAAATACTCAGGGTTGATTAAAGGGGCCGGAGGGGGGAATCGGGAAGGATGGTGGAGAGCAGAGGGCACCCTCCCACAGACCACGGCAGTGCCGTACCACCATGACCTTCTGGATCCCGTGGGAGCACAGTGTGCCTCACTTCGTTTACAGCACACTTTGCCTGAATTCCCTGCTATTCAGGGCCTCCAATTTCCACTCCCCCCCTGAAAAGAGCACTTCAAGGAGGAAGGGTGTCCTTGTCCTTCCCAGCCGTTTAGTGTTCGGGGTCTGCAACCACACGGAGCGGCAAGAAGCTGCCAAGGTCCAACCCCCTCATCTGGTAGCCATCACGCAGACAGTCAATACCAGCCCGACTCTGGGGGACAACGTTTTACTGCGGGTTGCTCTGCTTTTCCTCTTCCGAGGGCTGTGCGCTGCAGCCAGCCGTGCCCAGCCATTACCCGGCTGCATTTACTGCAGCCCAGCAGCCGGACTGCAGAAGGGGTGAAGCAACAGACAGATGCATGTCAAGTGCGGGGGTAAATATTAAAACGCTGCCTAGCAACCGGCGTAATATCCGCCTGACACAGAGCTGCTGCAGTGGCTGCGGCCTGGGAGGCCACACCCTGCTTGCACCCAGGGGTGGTAAACCCCCGCCATGGCCTGGCCAAACACCCCCTCACAAAAAGGTTACACTGCCCAACAGAAAAGCAAAAATGAGGAGAGTTTCACTTGCCCTAGAGGTTGTGGCTCGGCAAAGAAAGCCTGGCAGGTGTGCCACAGAGAAAGCAAAGTTTTTGTTGTGTTGTTAGGGATACCCCGGAGGGCAGTGCTGACATCGGATGGAAAAATGAGTGTCATCGGTGCTGACGCCTGCTCCTGTGTGGCTGCACCCCCACAGGTCCTGCCCAGACAGAGGTACGGGTGCTGGAGGATGCCATGCCAGCCCCGGTCCCAACCCGTGGGGAAGGTCCCCTGCGAGCAAAGGGGCAACAAGGGAGGTCCTGGCCCAGGGGATGGCTGCTGCACAGTGTTTCAGAAAGCACCTCTGTGTGTTTGGAGATGAGGCAAACGCTACAGGGAAGCATCCAGGACCACAGGGAGTTCACCAGCAGGGCGCATGCAAAGATGCTCCCTGCAGATGAACCCACCGGCAGCACAAGACCCCCATGACCACCACAGAAGGGCCTCAAAAGACAGAGCTGACAGCTTAACACTGATCAAGTGAAGATCGCTACCTGTTAATTATCTGACTCTGCTAGCAGAGCTGCCGGATGCCAGGCAGCATGATGGCTGCAGGGTCACAGCCTCTGCTCTCACCAGCCTGCCTGGCAGCCAGGACAGGCACAACAGACAAGCACAGGAACTGATCAACGGACCTCAGATGCTCTTGGCCGTGAGTTAGAGGATGGCTTACCAGGAAGGGCTGATGAAGGGACTGGGGATCTAATTTAATAAGAGAAGGAATACCCTTAGAAACTCTTTAGTCAAACTAGCACAACAGTCACAAGCGAAACTGTCACAAAAGTGAAAAAGTGGGTTAGTAAAACAAAAGCAAAAAGCCTACCCAAACCGGGTTGTCTAGTCTCACTGTGTGTACCCAGAAATCCAGAAGTAAAAGGGAATGTGCAACAAGGGAAGGAAACAGAGAAAGTAAATATGACAAACAACAGGAGAATATCATTTTAACTCTTCAGGGAACTGGATGCAAACGCCTGTTTGGAAAAAAAGAAAACAGCTGGTGAAGAACTCCATGAGAGCTCTCAGTTACAGGAAGCTGGAAATCATTGAAACTGCTCTATACACAAACGCTATCATCAATTAAAACTATAAATTTTGGAAATTCATGGACAAGATTCATTAGACTGCAGGAGGACATTGCCCACCCTGAGAAAGGAGCAGCCAGATAACAAGGTGCCAATGAGCTACCTCCAAAGAGAGATGCTGAAAACATTTACCAAGCAACCAATACAGAAACACTTAGATGATAACAAGAGAATAAATAAGAATCAACAGATTGGTCAAGAATAAAGCAGGTAAAGACAATGTAACACTGAATACACTCAAACATAGTAAATAAGCCTGGTGGATAGAACAAACAAACCTCCAGAGGAAGACATGCTGTCACTGCAACTTCTCACAGTACTTGAGGTGACCTTTTCTTGAATGAAATGGGGAAGTTAATGTTAACACTGGGTTGCAAGCTTGCTTTCAGCCAGCTTCCAGCCTGAGCATTTCAGGGAGTTCCTGAAGGGATCTCCAACAGGCTGGTGGTAGGCTGAAGGAGACCAAACGCAACAGCACAAAAACCCAAAAGCTAGGCAGGCAGCGATACTGACAAAAATACATAAGGTTACAACGCCACAGGCTGAGATACTCTTGCCAAAACAACCAAAGAAAGAATCAGAGATAAAAAATCTGTTACCATGACAACATAAATATAAAATACTAGAATAACTTCCCGTCTTTTTGGCTTGAGCTTCTCTAGGTCAAGTGCTAGGACAGTTTTGGCCATCACACTGCAGTACAGATGAATAAAGAAAGATGTGAGGACAAGTTTAGGGAAAAAGAAAATGAAGATGTATGTATGAGGGACTTAGTGACAGGAAAAGCAAGTCAGCACCTGATGTTTTGCCCTCTGGTCAGGGAGCCAAGAAAACAAGAGAAGAAGAAGGAACTGGCCTGTCCTGTAACAACAAACTCTGATTTGAGAGGTGCTTAAGACCTTCCTTCCTGGGACAAGAGCTGCTCTGTGGCAGAGGCTACCTAGATGAACCACGCCCTTCCAGCCCTGGCAGCCTTTGGGCCAGTTTATATGAATATTTTCAGAGTAATATCTGTCCTCAGTCTAGGATAGAGGCCTGAGGAGCCACCTGAGTCACCTGACATATGAATGGGTTGGGACTGCTTCTCAGACTTAAAGCTAACGTCAACTTTACAGTTTCAATATTACTAACTTATAGGGTTACTTCAATACAGCTATGTGATGCAAAGCAAAACCTGATCTACCTCACTACAAATGGTTGCTTCTTTACATAAATGGTTACTAAGCTTTAATTAACAGTGTTTGTAAGAGGTAGGCAGCAAATGCTCTTCAGAGAACTACTGTGAAAATAATGGGTTTTTCCATTAAAGTGTAAAATGCCACTGGATCTGTTACAGGTTAAATCTCTCACTTGCTTTGATGGCCTGTGGTAATGGCTATGCAACCCTCACCTCCTCAGACACACAAGGGCTGTCAGCAGGCAGAAGGTAGGCTAAGGATGGCACCGAGAGGCTATTCCGGCACCTCGCAACGCACTTTGTAACACTGCAGGCAGAGCAATGCTCAGACTTCCAAATACATTCGCGATAAAGAATCAATACTGCGGTCTGTGGCGTAAAAGCAATTCCACTAATCTTCCATTAAGCCAAGTGGAGTTGCAAGACACAATCTGAGCCAGCATATGTCTGTATATATATGTACAAATACATACAGATATTAAAAAATATATATATAAACATAGAAATCTAAAGCTGCACAGCAGCTAAGATATGCGGTGATTTAAAACTGGAAAAAACCTGTTTAAAACTGATACTACCTTTCTATATAAATGTTATTATTAGCGTACCTATAATAGCTGAGTTAAAAATTAGAAATTTGAGTGCTTCTGTGTCATTTTCCATCCCAAGTAGTTCAGAAAATATGCTATTCTTTTGTAATTACTGTTCTTACACATAGTTCTGCTATTAAGTTGTTAAGAAAAACACATTTTTAAGAGAAAGAGAATAAACCACACACAACCAAAAGAACAATATTTCCTCCAAGATTTCAAGCTCTCCATAATTTTGTGGAGGTCTAATATTAAAAACTTGGTGAAATGAATAGCAGGATCTAAGTTTCCAGTTAGTACCTTTTATTATTCAGACACTGGTATATTTACATAAAACTTTCCTACAACATACACTGCTATGTTGTCCTGCTGTGATGAATCATAAAATCACAGAATCATAGAATTGTTAAGGTTGGAAAAGGCCTCTAAGATCATCAAGTACAACCGCCAACACAATAGCCCCAGGCCTCCTAAACCACAGCCCCAGGTTTTCTGAACACCCTCAGGGACGGTGACTCCCCCACCTCTCTGGGCAGCCTGTGCCAGGGCCTGACCACTCTTGCAGTAAAGACATTTTCCCTCACATCCAACCTAAACCTCCCCTGACGCAGCTTGAGGCCGTTCCCTCTCATCCTGTCACTGGTGACTTGGGAGCAGAGACCAGCCCCCCCCTCACTCCAGCCCCTCTCAGGCAGCTGCAGAGAGCGAGAAGGGCTCCCCTCAGCCCCCTCTGCTCCAGGCTAAACCCCCCCAGCCCCCTCAGCCGCCCCCCAGCACACTTGTGCTCCAGACCCTGCCCCAGCCCCGCTGCCCTTCTCTGGACACGCTCCAGCCCCTCAAGGGCCTTCTTGTCCCGAGGGGCCCAAACCTGAGCCCAGCATTCGAGGTGGGGCCTCACCAGTGCCGAGCACAGGGGCCCCATCCCTGCCCGGCTCCTGCTGGCCACACCAGTGCTGACACAAGCCTGGGTGCTGGTGGCCTCCTTGGCCACCTGGGCTCGCTGCTGTCTCATGCTCATGTTTCTTCGTAGAAGTGATCAGCACGATTTATTTTCTAAACAATTTACATTGCAATGTCTAATGACTTTGCCACACGTGACTACCGGCACGCCACTTTCATTTCTAAACCCTACTATCATTGTAGAAATTCACTAACACTGCATGTCATGAACAAAGCCTACTGCCCATGCCACCTACTGCGTGGCTGTGAAAAAAAATCCTTGGAGGACAGTTACTTCTTCTGCAGCTAAATTCTAATTAAATCTAAAATTCTTTACTACTATTTTTATCGTGACGCCACTGAGCTCATCAGCCCTGACTCAGCAAAACCCCCCAATCTTGCCCTGGTTGCCATAAACCAAACCAAACTAAATAGGTTTTAATATGTAAGCACAGAGATTCAGTTGAATAGGCAGTTTGTTGAACTCCTGCTTTTATGGTTCAATTCAATATACATGGTTCTCATCTTAAAGAAAAAAACAAAGCAAACAAAGATAACAACAAAAAACCCTGTAACTCTAGGGATGCTTCCTGTGCTTTTAATAACTCCATGTGCTTTTAAACTCCATGTGAATATAACCCCAAAATATGTAAAAATTATTACTATTATTATAGTTTAAATTTCCACAACTTGACAAAGATAACAAGAAAAGTAATTTTAGAGATAAGCTGACTCCCCCTCAGAGCTAAGACTTGCAAATGGATTTGCTCTGTTCAAATATATACTCACAGTCCAGAGGAAACATGAAGAATAAACTGAAACAGAGCTAAAGTACATTCATGTGGAGAGGATAGACAAACCTCAACAGGTCAGTCTGCTGGGTGTCAAAACGAAACTGCACTGAGACTCTTGGTACAGCCGCTGCCTGGGAAGGGCTGGTGCATGGAGAGATGAGTGGGTGGAGGACTACACACAAAACTCAACCATCAGGAGAGCCTCATCAGGACATACCGGCCTGAAGTGCCATCTTAGGAGCGCTCCCGAAGGGTATTTGCCATCTGACAACTTTCAAACTCCACACATGCTCTCTTCCTAAATGACAGTAAAACTAGTAACAAATAGTAGGATTATGTTGGTGATTATTTTCCAGATCAGAATATCGACTCCAAATAAATCAGAGACAAAACCCAAAGACTACTGGTAACACAGGACCATGCCTCTCTGCAAAACTCTATTCAAAAGATGATGCAGGATACTACTGGGGAAACAACTAACCCTGAAATGTTATTCTTCTGTGATTTTTTTCACCACACAGAATAAGTATTTGCAAAAATTATTAATCTACACCCAGGAGCAACATCAACCATCATTTAGAGATGTTACAGGAGCACACAGGAACTAAACAAATCCATTTTCTCATTAAACAAAAACAAATTTTCTGACAAATTTTTTAGAGAGACTGATTTGAACCAAGAAATTGAAAAGTTGGTTAGCTCGTGAAGCATTTTTACAGCCCCAAGCGCTGCTAAATTTACTGACAATTGCAGCACACTGAGGAAGACAACTTTCAAAACACAGACTCACACTTACTGTTTTCTTCTGTTTTGATTACTAAAATAAAATTTTTGCCATTTTGGTGCAGAAAAGAAACTTAGCAATACTTGATCACTGAATATTATGTAGCAGCTAAAGCTGATTAACCATACTACTCAAATTTAAAGTAACAGCTTTTTAGGCAGGGTTTTTTGAGATAACCTACTTGCATTTGAATTTGGTCACACTAAATCAACTGTTATCAAGCTCCATCTGTGAATAAGATCAGTATTATGTTTACCACACTGTAGAACAAGGCTTCATACCACCTAGAAACTAACTGATCTGCCAAACCACCTTTAGATTAGATGTCTAAGATTTCTGGATTTCAGCAATCTATGTCGAGTCAGAAGTGCAACACTGGTATGTTTGTTTTCCTTTATTTTAGTAACTATTAAGTCACTCATAAGACTCTGGAGCGGCTTTATGCTTGAACAAAAGGCAATTGAAGGCAGTGAGTGACAATTGACTCTGAATAATTTTTGTACCATTTGACTCTTAAACTTCCCACACCTCAGTTTATGCTTACTTACATGCAAGAAGTTACGGATATGTGGAAACTTTCATAACTATCCCACAGCTGATGGTAAGAAGCACTACACATTTATTTATTACTATCTCCTACTGTGCTTAATTCTTTCACAGTTTTTTTTGTTTGGCTGCATACTTCGTTTGGAAGCAAAGGAAGAGTTTGCTAGTTGGTCACAGAGCATGCACGGTACCTGAACAAGAAGAACCTTTATATACACACAGATCAATTTATCGGCAGAAGAAATTATTTCGACTTAAGTATGTAGCATGACTACTGCTCTATAACCTTTACTATACAAGGGCAACTTCTATTTAATGTCCTTTCATGATTAGTGCAAGTGATCTGGAGAGAAAGCCAGTATATGCCGAGTAGGGTAACAGAGTTCATCTGCTGCCTTCAGATTCTGCGTGTGTGCAAACAGGCCAACCCTTTAATATCACAGGCTAAACACTTCTTGTTTCTTCTAAATGGAGGTAAAGACTGCAAGAAAGCACTAGCTTTGTATCCAGATTATACCTCTCCAGCATCAAATGGTGGCTTTGTTTTACTGGAAAAGGTTTTCAACACACAGCATCAGGCAAATAAAGCATTTTATTTTCAAACTTACTTTTCATTGTCAAAGATGTTCATTTTGTTGTTGTCTTGGTGACAAGTGATCTCAGTATTTCCACTTGATCACAGAATGGGTTACCTAACTTGAAACTTCCCTCAGCTAAGCATGGAAAAATATTTAGAAAAGCCATACTTCTAAGCATCAGGTAAAACTCCTCACTGGGCGTATATAGATGTGACATGTAAAGAGTTCTGACATCAGTACTTTGTTTTAAACTCCATATTCTTATTTCTTCTTAAAATGTCCTCTTTGATTACCTCCTTTTGGAAACTCCTTGCTTGGCACACACTGAAATTTCATTTTCATTCAGTCATATTCAAATATTAGAAGCAGCGCAGCAGTACTGTCACTGCACTTCTCAGGTTCCCACTCTGGACAAGACAGCACTACAATAATGTAGGAACTGGCTGCTGTGGGAGAGCTCTCCTTTTTTGTAGATGGCTCAAAAATCCTCTTTTCAGTTACACGTCCTGCAGAAGGTTAGTACTTAGCTGTAAATACTACATCTAACTGTTTCCATTTCTGCATGTTGTTTTAAACTCCAGAACGTTCCAAAGCTGTCTGCAGCTGCAAACTGCAAGCTGATAAGAAAACACCAGGAAAACACGCGATTAGGTGCCAGCCACATGCCACACAGAGCTGCTGAGCTCAGCTAGGGTTGGTGTCACTTGGTCTGCAGTATCACCAAGGGACAGCATGCAAAGCCCTTCTCAGCAGAGCTGGAATGGAAACGGGCAATTACAAACAGAACCAGTATTCTTTAAAGAGGGCTTTAAACAGATAACAATGTTATGTAAAAGAGGACTCCATCTTAAGATGGAAGATCTCTGGGGTTATGAGCTTGGTTATTTTTATTATAATAATCAAACTAGGCAGTACTTAAAATGGGCGGCTGGCAGTCACAAGAGCTAGTGAGCGATACTCTGAACCAGAAATTGGATTATTCACCTGCAGGATGCAGTAATACACTATTATTAATGAAGCCATATGAACGGATACACACATTGTCACAACGGTGTTGGCTACCAAATTAATGGAAACTAAGACAGGAAGATAAACAAAAATCACCAAGTCACGGAATTTTAACAGAATCTTAGTTTTAAAATATAATCTAAGGATAA
Organism: Phalacrocorax aristotelis; assembly: GCF_949628215.1. NCBI lineage: Eukaryota > Metazoa > Chordata > Aves > Suliformes > Phalacrocoracidae > Phalacrocorax > Phalacrocorax aristotelis. The sequence continues at coordinate 983,150 of NC_134311.1, forward strand.
AACTGTATCGCATTTGGGGGGATGGTGGGCTTTTTCTTAGATAATTTTAGAAATACTTAATGTTGTTTTACTACTCGCACTTAAAAAGATCCAGACTGGGGCATTTCTTGCTTCAGCACTGGCTCTTAACTCAGTGTCTCTCAGAATTGCTTCAGGAGGGCCCTCTGCATGCTCTGGGAGAATAAGCACATTGTTGTTCATTAAAAAGTATTACCTCCACCTTCAGGAGGTCTTGTGGTGCCTCACAGAGGCCTCCCTCCTGGAGATCAAAAATGTTAGCTTTCTCATCAGTTCAAGCACTCCTACTAAGCAAGGCGTAAAGACAACCACAGAGCTGACTTCTTCCAGAACTGGGAAGGTTTCCGAGCCTTAAAGAGCTCCCGTGGAGCTCACAAGGCCACCGATCTCCCTGCCTCCCTGCAAAGTTCTTCCTTTAGCAGAACAGACTCTGGACAAAGTTCCAAGCTTTTGTTAGTGCAGGTTTGCCTCCCTCAGGAAAACAAGAGTAGAAATGATGAGAATGAATACACTGAAGACCAACTCACTGAAAAAAGTGGTTGCTTTACTTTCTTTTTCTTTACTTTACTTTTGGAGACAGAGTTTTCTCCTCTACCCCCATTCCCAGTCCTCCAAGAGTCACTCCAACAGCCACTCCAAAGATGCAGCACACCTTTGCCTAGATTTCAAACTGGGAGCATCTGGTTAAGGTGCAAAGCCCCAGAATTAAAGCTCTGATAAATACTGGCTGATGAACTCATCCATAAGACTCCAAGATCAGGAACAGAATTTTCTGTGAGCTCTACATACCCCATATACCTAGTCACTTCCATTTAAAAAAACATCAAAAAAGCACCATTTTCTACAAGAGGCTGACAGTAACAAATACGTTAGTTTAGAAAACATCTTATGTAGAAGAAATTATTATCCAGTATATTTTATGTCCACTAAAATACAACACTGAAAAAACCACTCATCAAAAAAAGGTAACAGATCAAGAACTCAGCAGAGGTCTCGGCAATATTTGAGAATGCTGTGTCATTCAACACACTATTTTCACTTTCTCCAAAGAAGAAAAGGAGAGATGATACTGATACTGCCACTTGTCACATGAAGATAGATCCTGTTCTCTCAGTTTGTTTTTGGACCAAACTGAAAACACATGATTATGCATGATCAGTTTTAGTTTACAGTAACTATAATCAAATAGTGGCATAGCCTAGGCAACACCTACCTATCTAATTTCTGCTACTACAAAACCAACAATAATACATAATTTATTGAAAAGTATTATTTTCTCCATATGTTTGTAATATCTGATATTTTAGCATCTTTTAGGTATCAAGTTTAATAAAGTCTTGTTGTCAACATGTTATTGACTGTGTGAACATATTATGATACCCAAGCACACTGCAACCAAAGATTCCCACACCCTGACTACGCAATATTCTTTATGTGCCACAAGCAGACTAAGCTCTGCATTTCTATTCAAAAAAAATTACAAGAGTTTTTGAAGCAGTAACAGCATGGGCTGTGAGCAATGAAAAAAAAAAAACCAAAACCAACAAACCACAACCCCAAACCAAAAATATAAACACGGAACAACTTAGACACTACTTTAAAAGACTGCTCTTCCTCGTTCCTCTCTTCAAGACTGCTTATGTCACGTAAACCACTTGCTATATAATATGTAAAACGTGGTCTTACAGTGTCTAAAAAGACTATTCCCAACATGCTAAACTAATTTTAAAAGCCAATTCACTACACACAGCTAGCCGATGACAGGAGCACGTTGGAAGCCCTGGAAGTCAGCAGCCTGTGTTATTTCAGACCACGAAATTCCCAGGAGAGAAAAAAAAAGAAATGAACACGAATGTAAATTAGCCTAATGCAGAGGCAGTAGGAAAGGAAAGCCAGTAGGAATAGCTAACTTACTTGGTACACACATGCCTTCTGTTTCCAGCCCGAATGCCAGGATATGGCAGTTTTTCACCCCAGCGCCGGAGCAGGCTGTGGTTGTGGTTTTCAGGAGGCGGTGGCCAAGCCCTCAGCGAGTCGGTGTGCCGAGCAGCACGCTCCGCACCCAGCAGGCACAGCCGCCCCACCTCTGGCACAGCCCGCTGGTGCCTGCACCCGGGGAGGGAACCGAAATCAGCACGTTCAGGCCCCGACAGTGCTGTGAAAGGGCTGATGCAGAGGCGCGTGTGGGAGCTCTGCCCTCTGCACGGCAGCACCCCTTCGCATTCGGTGTGAAGTGACAATGAGCAAACCACCCTGTTTCCCACTTCTGAGGTCACTTCTGGACTTGGCTTGACCAGGTTCCCCCACCAGGCACGGCTGTCACCGAGCTGACGGCACGGAGAGCCACACGGCAGAAGCAGGGACGAAATGCCTGCTGGGATGGCAAAACTCAGGGATGGAGCTACTTTTAGCTTTCAAAAAGCAGTGTTTGTCTTCCACCTTTTGAGTTAGTAGCACTGGTGCTGGGGGAAGGAACCTACTCATTTCCCCTCCACAAGACTGGTATTTTTATTAGAAGTTTATGGGACACCCCCTCCCTAAATTCAGCCTGATTTTCCAGTCTCCCTGAGTACATAAATGTTATTAACCAAAATGAACAGAGATGGCTGGACCACTTAAGGCTGATGGAACATTATTGATTAGCACTACTTTTAAGCATAACAAATCCAAATAATTATATTAATTTAGAGGTTAAAGGGTGCTTCTTGCAATACCGATAGCGACTTGCTCTTTTTTTTTTTCTGTACAACCAAATTCTCAACACCTGCAGTATGGGTGGAGATTTTTAGATTTTTGTATGTTTTTAAAGAAAAAGCCTGCACACCACTAACAATCCCTGCAACTATTTCTTCATAATAGTCTATATGCCACCCTTTATCTCAAGGGAACAAGAAACAAAAGTCAGCCACAGAAGAGAAGGAGAAAGGGGAAAATACCTGAAGATATGACACTGAGTGATGAGGTAAATATCCCATTTCTGAGTGAAGTACAGATTATTTTTTGTGGCATGATCATATTCTTTTGATCATTTTATAGTTTTACAAGCAGCAACTTCAGCAGGGGTCTCCATATCAGACGCTTCTTTTACAGCCCTACTTTTCAAATGTGAAGACGACTTTGGGTGATGGATGCCACACCCCATAACATTATACAAGGCCAGCTCTTCCACGCAAGAGGCAGCTTCTGTACTCCTACTGCTCCCAATTTTTAAAGTTTTGGTCTATTTTTAGCATGCCTTGCTACCAAGAAAATCAGCATTGTTGTCCACACAGACACAGTTCTCGTGATTTTCATGTGCAGGGCTATGTGCTGGCAACAGCTCTGAGAGCAACTTGTAGGAACAGCCCCAAGATTTGCCACAGTCTTGCTGCAAAACACCTATAAACTGAGGATCTGCATGCCATGACACACACCTATGCTAAGGAGAACGTGAAAAGGAAATTCTCAGATAGCCCATTTAAATATTTTTCTGAATAACCTCAGAATTTAGAGGTAGCCTTTCCAACCTTCACAAAGTGACTGGAAATATAGGAATAAATTTATGCATTTCTGTGGACATTCCCAATCAGTACTGTGACTTCACATGCCTTCTACTCAGAAATGCCTTCCTTCACAATAAGGTGTCTGTGCAAAGCTCACAAAATAGGAATTTAGTAACAGCTAAGTAAGATATGTAGTAGAAAAATAAATCCCAGCAAATATACTGACAGTAGGTATCACTTCTGATGATAATCTAGATCAACTTGCGACAGAAGTCTGGTGCAGAAATAGTAGGGACTTTACTAATTGTTCTTTTTTCTTCTTGTTTTCCTGTCTGTTGCACAAGCAGATTGAAACCCCCTCTAAAACACTTTTAATTTGGATGCCAGCTGAAAGTAACTAACCTTAAATTTCTTAAATCATTAAGATCAACAAGCTTCCTCTGAAAATATTCAAGATTAGTCAAGTCGGAAATAAAAATAATTCTTACCAGATTTCTACTATTGTTGAACCCTTCCACCACTGCTTCAATAAATTGTCCATGACAGTAATATGGACAAACATTCTCACTTCAGTTAGCCGTATCAGCCACCAACAAAAAGAAAATTATTACTCATTAAGAGCAACACCAAAAACCTGGTACATAAAAAGCAGCAAAATTTCGTTTTATAACAATAGCATTACCATATAAGAGCACAAAGATCCAAGAAAGGTAGCTGGATCCAGCTGTATTAAATTATTAGTGCCTTCTATTAATAGCTATGATTGAACACCAAGCTAGAAATTGGCTTTCCTGTTGGCTATGCAACTGACAAAAACAATTTAAAAGGCTGTAAAAGAAAATACAGCAGTGCTGGCAGGATACCTTCTGCAGAGGAAGGAGGTTAGTTCAGTTTTTCCTCTTCACTGCTGCCTGCTGATCATGGTACCGATGACCTCCTGGTTTGTGCACCTTGGCAGTTAATGTATACCTGGAAGAGGCTGCTCATGAGCAACCAGTAAATATTCCTGACGATCATAACCTTGCCTGGATTTTAACTTTTTGCTCCATTTATCCAACAGGGTACTACAAGGCATGTGCTTACCAAAGAGAGCCTGGTACAAAGCAACAGTCAAACAGGTCTCCACGTCACAAATGAAAGTAAGTCTTGTGATAGACAGAAAAAAAACCCCAAAACTTCTATTTTCAGTTAAATATCTTTAAAACATTCATTTAGATTTGAGTCATACAGATACTGGGCACATCATGGTTGCCAATTCAACTTTCTAGGTGCCCTTCCACAGGGAACACAAAAGCCATACAGATATAAAAGAGAGGAGACAAGAGAGGCCGCACTTATTCTTTATACCACACAGACATATATGCATCCACATAAAATCCCTGTGGGACAATACTGAGCAGAAGCAGTGAGTAATAACTGGCTGCAATGCCAGGAACTGAAGAATGAAACAATGAAGAGCACGGGTAAAATTAAGACACAAAGAATGGCAGTTCAGGTACACAGTGCAACAAAAACAAAGATAAGTGCTTGCTCTTGGGAGTAGTCCATCTTACGGGATACCATCACTGGAAAATTAAATACCCACATATTAGCCAGGCATTGAGCAATGACAAGCACTCATCACGCACAAGTTCCTGTAACTTAAACTCTGCAATACGTGCAGTCCAAGCAGAGCACAAGCCATCAGTTATTATTACTTACTAACTGAAGGAAAAATTACTTAGGCTGTAATATAGAGGCAGCAGAAACCCCTTTGGCTACTCAATTCAGAGTAACTACTTTCACAATAGTGTAAAAAAACCTGACAGCTCTAGTTGGAGCAACTTAACTGCTCCACCTCACCCACCTCTTCAAAGAGGCTAGAAATTTGTCTCAGATAATGTACACTAATGAAAAGTATTACTGACCAACAAAATGATTAAGAAATCAAATGAGATTTTGCACACAGGACACATTAAAGCTACTGCAGGGAAAAAATTACAGGAAGAAACAGCAGTCCCAAAGTTGCCTAAAAACTGGTGGAATGTTTTTGATTGCATTGATACATTTGATCTATTTTTGCAGTAAAAAAAGAAACAGCTGCCTTTCCCTTTCAAGAATTACTCCATTTTCTGTAAAATTTCTGTGAATAAAAAAAATTCCTGCAAACTTTTTCTTTTGAATAGGTATTTTTAAAGACAGAGAAAAAGAAGGGCAGAAAAAAATACAGCTAGCCAAATGGCTTAAAAAATGTATGGGAGGCACAAACTACAAGGACAGAACAATAATCTCCGAGCATTTCTCTGTTATAAATAACTCCTAAGGATCACAAGAGACTGTTAAAAAGATATAATTAAGAGAAGGCTTAGCCTAACTGAAGAAAGGTAGTCATGGCTGAGTGGGAACTAAAAAGGTTAAACTTAAAATCCCTATTCATTAAGAGTCAATACTAGAGGGCGTGAGATATTTTCATATTACATAATCGTTTCCAATAAATATTTTGGAATGTCACAGAAACTGCAGAAGCGTCAAGTACTGAATAAAATACATAGCCTAAGTTGTGATAACCTAATATAAAGCAATTCCTGGCAATTACATTATGTTGCATTGTTTTCATGACACTACCTTCCAGTTCTTATGCTTAATAGCATCACTGGAAATTGTACCTTGCACACATAATGTAAAAGATACACTTATAATAGAAAGAACTTATACAGAGAAAAAGACCTAAAGATGCATTAGTTAGCAGATTAGATGTGACCTTCCATGGGACTATGCAGCTGCCAACTGATAGGCAGAAAGATTACACTCGAGACCATCCCACCCTGTACAGCTGTTGTGGGACCTACATATGGGCAACAACCTCCAGCTTCACTACAGGGAGAAAGGTCCTGGCAAACTGCAAGAAATGGAGAGAAAAGCCACAAAAATATTGGGCTGTCTTTAGTGACAGAGAAAAGCATTGAAAGAGACAACAGAAGCAGAGTAGAAAGGGAAAATAATTACTTAGGTAGCACAGAGGTATCTTTAGGGGTATTATTTTACAAAAGCATTGATTAAGAAAATTTAAAAAATCCCATTCAAAAGCAGTAACACTTCCTGCTGATAGGATCTTTCAAACGATGGGGTATCTCCAGATACGGTATACTGTGGTGGATTCAGCTGGCTCCTTGCCATACTTTGGTTCAGGCTGACTAAGGAGCAACCAGCCTCATGTCCTGGGGGTGAACTGGTGAGTTGGAAAGCCTCTGACTCATGCACAAGGGAGTGAAGGTGTCTTGAAAAATATGTCAAAAGGTTTTGAAACCCAGAAGTGCCAGATAACCAAAACACAAAACAAGATACCAGAGCTAAACTGAAGATCTCGTCTGCTCTATTGACTAGCAGCCAACTACTTCACTCTATAAATATTACCATCAGGATGGGCTGGATTTGAGCTCTCCCTGGACTGCAGCCATCAACAGATTGCCAGGTGACTCTCCCCTTGAGCAGGGGCACCTCTCAATGTTAGAGATTCCTCACCTGAGACTAAGACATCCTTCCTTACTCAAGGCAGAGATATCCCCTACCCGCAACAGATCCACAGTGACTGATATCACGCTGAATTAATGCTATGAGACATTACTAATCCATATAATTACTCAATATTATTGTAAACATTGTGTGTATAATTCCATTACACAAACAATTGTTCAAGACTGAGACTAAGATTGGACCCAGCAGCACCTAGGCTCCACGGGAGTTTATAAAGCAGAAGGATCCACTCGGATCCTCATGACTCAATGGGAGGGCCCTCTTTACTCTCTGCCTGTCTGGTCCATGTGTGAGTCATTCTAAACTGATTCTATCTCAATTTTCCTTTGTATGTTTCTTCCAGGCAGTAATTAATAAGGTGAACCTTGCTATCAAACTTACTGAACCTTGTGAAACCACTGTTAAATTTGTTAAATTCCAGCAAACTTATTGAACTGTCAAATTATTATTTTACCTCAATAAAACATGCTGCTGCTTCCCTCGAGTGAGGTGCATTCCACTCATCCTTGACAAATATGCACCTAACAGTGATTATCAACTACAGCCATCAGTTCACCCATGACCACCATCAAAAAGCGAATTTTCAACACCCTATTTCAATACTTTGCAAGACCTGAGCATGCTTAATGTGATCCCTGCTTCTCTTCAACTGCAGTCCAATATGCAAAACATGTTTATAATGTCTCTTACGCTAACTTCCTGAACGACTGAACTGCTCCACGGGCTATGAAAGCAAAGAGTTATTGGTGCTTCGATCTCATCAGGTCCTGCTGAGTAAACAGAGTCCCAACATACATGCAATATCTAATGGTGAAAAAAGAACCACAGCCCTGTAAGCCCAGTGAAGTTTGCCACTGATACCAATGTGACCGGGATTTTTTGAAACTAGGAGACTAACAAAGAACATGTGGAAGGGGAGAATGTTACCAAGTCTTTCCTCAAGAAGTCAACGCTGACATTGTACTCTTTCTGTTCCTCTTTCATTTCAATTCACTACAACTTCTAGCAAGACATGAAGAGCATCATACTGTTCCCGAATTCTGGCAAACAAACCATTTTCCATCCCACTGCAGGGGATGAAGTCATATCATATCCTCTTTACTTTTAAAAGAGACCATTTCCTTAAGCCTGCATTACCTTAAGAGCAGAAGGTGTTCCACTCGCCTGCATTTTGGGGGGTTGGCTGACATTGGCACCTGCTGGTTTCTTCTACAAAATAAAAGATAGACATAAAAAACATTAGAAATATTGATGAACAAAAAGAAAAGCCAAGTAAAACTGTAAACCAAAAAAAAAAAAAGTATAAAAAAAGGGTACACTAAAAAAAGTCCATTAGAACATTTTATGCAAGGCAAGGCATCCAAAAATAAATTCTCCTATGTAATTTTAATTTATGCAAACTGGTTTCAGACAGTTTGCCTCACCCAGGAGAGGCTGAATTCTCTTGTTTTATGGACGATATCTAAATCTGCGCTATTTCCTGTAGCAGAGTGACTCCATTTTAATTAACAGTTAAAGTACCAGTAACCATATATACTTTAATGAAAAGTACCAATGAAGATACGATGGGTAAGCCACTGCTGTATAGACATAACTTGAATGACAACACAGAAGGTAACATTACCCCATGCAGGGAAGTAAAGCTAAGTGCAAAATGATGGCTTTTTTAGTTAACAAATACTGTTGCAACTGAAACAAAACCATGACACCCCCTTTGAACCTCCAGTTTTCAACCAATGCAATGCCATTATTATCATGTACCACTAAGTACTGCTGCAAAAACTCAGCGACTGCAGATATCACATATAATGAAGACTGGGAAAATAAGCTGTTAGTAATGAACACAGCAAAAACGCATGAGATTTTTGGAGGCAGCAGATGGGTGAGACCTATTATTTTTCTCTGATAAGTGGAAGCTCAAGAATCACGACACAACTAAGGCATTCACACATCAATTACTCTCTACAAGCAGGGAAGTCTGCGGAACGAATGACCAGAGATTCAATCAGCAAACTTGTATGCAAACTCAGAAGCACTGGTTTTCAATTGCTGGGACACTAGGTACTGTAACAGACTGGGAGACTTGGAGACCTCAGTCATTAAGGTAATTTCACCTCCTGTTCTGATTTAGTTCCAAAACCAGGAGAGCATCTTGAATAAACAAAGCTGTACATTCAACAGCCAACCTCCAGTCACAGCCTGGGGCACCATACCACGAACTCCGCCCATTTACATAAGGTTAACAACACAAAAATGAGGCCCACCGGTACAGGCTGGCATGAAGTGTGACATTTACATTACAGATTTAACACTTAGTATTGGCCACACTGGAAACAATGACACCCAAATAAGACCCCAGAGTATGTTTCAAAAACCGGGTGTACTAATGATTTTTCCTACTCAAGGGGATGTTAGGAGTGTGGCTGCCTCCACCAGGCGCTCCAGCGTCCAGCGCTGCCCAGTATAGACCAGTACTACCCATTACAGGCCTGTCCGGCTGCTGGAGCCCAGCTCAGCACCCAGGGAAGCTGGGTCTCTGCCTAGGCTGAGGGATGTGCTTGCAAGTTCAACCAGCGGCAAAGCTGAGCACATCTCCCACATGCACACAGACACAGTCAGACACACAGACACTGGCACAGCCGGCTACACGGCTGTCATCAGCACCCACACCCACTGATATCCATAAGGAAATGGAATTTTTTGAAGTGTCGACTAAAGACTTCACAATGAACTAAGCAAGCCCCTCAAAAGAGAAGTTGAGGGCCAAGGACGGAAAAAGAGAGATAGGGAAGCACCTGTTTTATGACTATATCCTTGAGGAGAGCTGAGAGGCTGATCAAAGCAAACATCCCGCCTCAGAAGCCGCTGAGACCCTGAGAAGGGGGTCATAAAGTGTGTAGTCAAGGAGAACAACTGATTGGGATGTAGATAAGAACCAGAACAAACTGCACAGGTTGGGGAACTTTCCTCATTATAACACTAAAAATCAGGCCATAGGCCAGGAACCGCCCGCCTCTGTAAATCCCTTAATCTGTGTGGTAAATTAAAGTGAGCTGTACTGTTACATCCAAGCAAGAAATTAACTAACCAATTATTAGTTGAGACATGTGAATATTAGCCGTGATCGACACATTTAACTGTATAAGTGCCTTGTAGTTTCTCAGTGTGGGGTGCAGCTTTGCGGGTTACCACCTGGCACCAATCTTTGCACAAAAATTACAAATAAAATACCTCCCATCTGTGTGTAGTTTGGCGTTTTGCACACCAGGTGAATGAACCCACTTTTCAGGATACAGCAGGCACCCCAAGGGATTTTTACCAGTCACAGTGTCTTTACTCAGCATAATGCCCCTGCCTCTTGAGTAACTCTAATGCTTTTTCTGGATAAGGAATCCTGCACAACAAGCACCAGGATTAGAAGCTATCACAGAAATCCTGATGTTAAAGCAACAACTCAATTCTAAAACGATAGCAATACTTCAGCACCAATTCTCACTGTCATCCTTTCAAAGTAAAGAATCTATTTCCTGTTAAGTAAAGAATAATGAGCTGAGCAAGCAGCACATATTTTGTCTACACTGCTGTAAGGCATGACACGTTAGGCAGGGTCTGGTTTCAGACCATATCTGGTAAAACATGGCCCCACTCTAAACTGGGACTTCAAATTCCTAGAATATATGGCTCCGTCTTCCTTTTATTACCACATTTTTACATTCAGACACCAACACTGCACAGGCCAGATTATTAGTGATACAGAAGGTCTCCTTGGTGTTTCCCTTTATGAGAATAAAAAGAGGATAAGTCTTTCCATACTATCTGCAGTTAATACCACAAGCACGAATCAATTCAAAACAGAGCAAGGGGGTTTCAGAGCACATTCACACACAACAGGAACGTTTATGCATCGATCTCACGAGTTACACATGTGGTAGGTACTAAAGCATACCATGCCCCCAGGGGCAGCCCTCTGAAGGGGCAAAACCGAACACGGTGTTCAAGAACAGGACAGGGGACTATGCCACTCGTTACAATATAAGACCTGCCCTATCGAGTCCGGCCAAAGTTTCACGTATCCCATTTCCCTGTCTCTAGCAGCAGCCAACTGCAGGTATAAAAAAAACCCCAAAACAGTGATGCAGAGATAGGTCAGGTACATGTTGATACTCCTTCCAAATACTCTCACAGATTCAAACAATTTGTGGCCCTGGGACTCTCTTAACTTCAGTGTATTTTATAAACTGTCCTGGGTTTCTCATCAGTGATTTTGTCCATTTCCCTTTAAAAGTATTTATATTTTAGCATCCAAAAGCTTCTAGAGCATTAATGCCTTGATGGCATAGAAAGTCTGAAGTGATCCGAAATTGGTGGAAGGGCACCCATAAGCTGAAGATGATGTCAAGATGAGGGGTAAAGGAAAACCACACCAGCTGCCTCTCACATGCTAACACTTTACAAACAAAATTGCTAAAAGCCTTGGAATGTCAGGAGGGCAGGTGAAGAAAGAATATCTCCTACTTCATACACTTTGCAGTGGTGTGCTGCAAACATTGACACAGGACCATGATGTCAAAACACAATGGAAAAGCAGAGGGACAGATCCAGGACAACAGCACATCACTCACTTTTACTGGGTGGCAGGTGCAGCCCAGCTGCAAACTTATGCAACAGCTTCAGGTGCATGCGCAACCACCAATTCCAATGATCGCTTCTTTTCTGTTAGCATCTACCATACACGCACCCACAAGGAATGAAAACATAAGCTGATTTAGATTCTCAAGAAGTGTCTGATTCTCCTTAGAATGTGAATTCAACAAACGTAAGGTTCTGAAAACCAAGACATAAAGAGTTATGGTACACCCCTGTGACTTGAACCTTTGTCCTTGAGCAGTGCCCAATACAACCACAACACATGCACACTTTCACTGTCAACTACGTTGATGAAGAACTGCCTGTATCTGCTTTTCATTATGTATTCTAATACACCTGCAGTTTCCAGCTCTGCCCCTCCAGCAAATCTTTTGCCTATTTCTACAAGACACCTGTGCTGGTTTTGGCTGGGATAGAGTTAATTTTCTTGACTGTAGCTGGCACAGTGCTGTGTTTTGGATTTGGTGTAAGAATAGTGCTCCTTGCACATTAATGTTTTAGTGAAGTAGGGGCTAAGTGTCCCTAGGTAGTTATTACGCTAGTCAAAGACTTCTTCTAGCTCTCCGTGCTCTGCCAGGGGCACAAGAAGCTGGGAGGGGAGAGGGCCCAGCCAGGACAGCTGCTCCAAACTGGCCAAAGGGATGTCCCAAACCATATGGTGTTGCATCCAGTATATAAAGCTGGGGGAAAAAGAAGAATGGGGGGATGTTCGGAGTGATGGCGTTTGTCTTTCCAAGTAACCGTTATGCGTGATGGAGCCCTGCTTTCCTGGAGATGGCTGAGCACCTGCCTGCCCGTGGGAAGCAGTGAAGGAATTCCTTGGTTTGTTTTACTTGCACACTCAGCTTTTGTTTTTCTTCTGTGTTATATTATTATTGTTATTATTACTATTACTGTTCTGCTTTACCCATTAAACTGTCTTTATTTCAACGCACTAGTTTCCTCACTTTTACCCTTCCGGCTCTCTACCCCATCCCACTGGTGGGGGCAGTGGGCGAGCAGCTCTGTGGTGCTGAGTTGCCGGCTGGGGCTAAACCATGACAACACCATGTACAGATTCACATTCAGTTGCTCATCATTAGATTGACAGTTTATGTGTATCTCAACCTAAAGCTGGCCACTCCTGTTGCAAGTAGATCCCCCAGTCTGTCTAGACTTGAAGCTTGAGTAGCACAGCTGAAATGAGGCAAACCAATAGGATGGTGTATTTCCTTTGCTAACATACCTTGGAGAAGATCAATCTTTCCAAGAGCCACACAGCCCGGTGAAGCAGGGTATCACAGTCCTATCCCTTCCATAACTCTTCCACAATACCTCTCTCCTGTGCTAGCTGCAATGTCACCGAGCATTAGTACAACCAAAGGGCTTCCAAGTAACTACCACAGGCTACTGTGAAGGATCAGGGTTAACGTAAAATGGGCCTTAAGGACAGATCTTAGTTCTTGCTTTCAGAAACTGAACAGACTAGACTTAGTATTCTAGAAGGAAGAGTCAGAACCTTAGCACTGCAGTAAGCTTTGTGTTTGTGGCCACTGACAGAAGAAGGGAGAGTGGACCCTTAGGAAGAGACGCAGCCATCAAGTAGAGTGGAGGTTGTTGGAAACAACTGCTGAACTCACCTGCTGTCCATCTTTCCAGCCAGCCAGCAAGCTTTAGCTGTGTGAATTCAGTATCAGCCACTCCAGTGTGGTAAGACACAATGGATTTTAGAAGCTTCATTTTTAAGTGAGGAATAGACACAAGCTGCAGCTGCCAGCTATGCTACCGATAGCAGGCAGGAAGGGAAGCCTCCTCCATAATTCAGATGGAAAGGCTCACTGCCTTCAGTGAGTTCACGGCTTCCATCTGAGCTTTTGGGGATGTTGTTTATCACACAGCTGCATGAATGTTGTGGTGTAATCCTAGTCTGAAACTCAGCCCCACAGAGCTGCTCGTTCACTCCCACAGGTGGGATGGGGGAAAGAACTGGAAGGGTAAAAGTGAGAAAACTCCTGAGTTGAGATAAAGACAGTTTAACGGGGGAAGCAAAAGCCGCACACGCAAGCAACGCAAAACAAGGAACTCACTCCCTCCTTCCCATGGGCTGGTAGGTGTTCAGCCACCTCCAGGAAAGCAGGGCTCCATCACATGTAACAGTGACTTGGGGAGACAAACTTCATCACTTTGAATGTCCTCCCTTCCTTCTTCCCCCAGCTCTATATGCTAAGCATGATGCCATACGGTGTGGGACATCCCTTGGGTCAGTTGGTGTCACTGTCCCAGCTGTGTCCCCTCCCAACCCCCACGCCCCCCCCCAGCCCCTCACTGGTGGCTCTGTGCAAGCCCTGCTCAGCAGGAATGAAAACATCCCTAGGTTACCAACACTTTCCAGCACAAATCCACAATGCAGCCCCGTACTAGCTACGCTGAAGAAAATTAGCTCTACCCCAGCCAAAACCAGCAGAGTGGATCAGCCTTGCACTTGGTGACCTGGTTTCTTTTCTCTCCTACTGACTAGCTGGATGACGTTAAATAAGGCAATTACAGCTCGGTGCTTCAGCGCCCCACCTTTCCTACATTTTATCTATGTCACTCAGATAACGTGTCTCGTCTCCTTTATACAAAGCTTGAAGATCTAAGGATGAAAGTACCGTGTGACAGTTAAGCAGTACGTCACTGGAAACTTCAAAAGTAAATACTTCCTGAAGGAACAATCTTATGAACTAACATCTGTTGGTACATCGTAGGTAAAGTGCATATAATCCCTGCCATGATTGTATGTAATTCCAAAACTATACTGTTAATAAATAGATCATCTTCACACTGATGACTCCTAACTCTTTCAAAGCATTATTTTATTTTATTATATTATGATACTAGAAATGGAAAATCTTATGGAGCCATTTACTCTCTGGGAATTCCAGAGAAACACAGATCACTGCAATGTGCTGGGGCCTGGTCCATGGGTACCAAGCCCTCTTCAACAGTATTCAGTGCCCCCAAGGGGAAGAGAAGGTCTCTGGATTGAAAGGCAAAGTGACAGGCACTATGGTCACTCCAGCCCCAACGATAGTCACTGTGGCCACTCAAACCCCCATGACATGTACTGGAGCTGACTCAAGAGAATCAGCCCATGCCAGTATCAGTCCCCCCCCATACACAAGAAGAAATATTGAAAGTGGAGGTCAACTCCTTTAGAAAGAGATGATGAAGAAGCAGGGCCATCACGAGTTGAGAAGGAAGAAGCCATAAATGAAACGGAGGCCACCTGATCCCTGTCCTTGAGCGAGTTGCGAGATATGCGAAAAGATTTCAGCTGTCGTTCATGTGAGCACATTGTCACCTGGCTGCTCCAATGCTGGGATAATGGGGCCAGTAGCCTGGAACTAGAGGGAAAAGAAGCCAGACAACTGGGACCCCTCTCTGGGGAAGAGGGTGTTAACAAAGCAATTGGAAAAAGAACACAAGCTCTCAGCCTCTGGAGGCGACTCCTGTCTGGAGTGAAGGATAGGTATCCCTTCAAAGATGTTACATATCGCCCAGGAAAATGGACAACCATGGAGAAAGGCATCCAGTATCTAAGGGCATTAGCTGTGCTTGAGGTGATTTATGGTGACCTGGGCGATCAACAGTCATCCAAAGATCCAGATGAAGCTGAGTCCAGACGACCCATGTGGGGAAGTTTGTACAGAGCGCACCATCTTCGCATGCAAACTCATTGGCAGTGATGTCCTGGAGAGAGGACGAGGCACCAACAGTGGCGGATGTGATTGATAGACTCTGGGATTACGAAGCAAGTTTCTCTTCCTCACTTGTCTCTGCTGTGGATAAACTATCCCAAGAGGTCCAGCAGCTCAAAGAAGACATGTCCTGCTCCCCACCTCGACAGAGTAGTGTCTCAGCTGTTAGGAATAAGCATCCTTTGGCTCAAAGGAGCCATCAAACTACATAGGGGCAGAGCCCATCAGCATTGCTGGAGTGACCGGGGGATCCCAGGAGCTAACTGTAGTGCAGGCCAAAGTGGGCCTAACTGGGAATGAGTGGCAAAAGCACCCCATTGTGACGGGCCTAGAGGCTCCATGCATTGCTGGCATAGACTGTCTCAGGAGAGGGTATTTCAAGGACCCAAAAGGGTACAAGTGGGCTTTTGGCGTAGCTGCCTTGGAGACAGAGGAAATTAAACAGCTGTCTACCTTGCCTGGTCTCTCAAAGGACCCTTCTGTTGTGGGGTTGCTGAGGGTCAAAGAAAAACAGGTGCCGATCGCCACCACAACAGTGCACCGGTGGCAATATTGCACCAGCCACGACTCTCTGATCCCCATCCACGAGCTCATTCACCAACTGAGGAGCCAAGGAGTCATCACTAAGACCCACTCACACTTTAACAGTCCCATATGGCCAGTGCAGAAGTCTAATGGAGAGTGGAGGCTAACAGTACACTATCGTGGCCTGAACGAAGTCACTCCACCGTTGAGTGCTGCTGTGCCAGACATGCTAGAACTTCAATACGAACTGGAGTCCAAGGCGGCCAAGTGGTATGCCACAACTAATATCGCTAATGCATTCTTCTCAATCCCTCTGGCAGCAGAGTGCAGGCCACAGTTTGCTTTCACTTGGAGGGGCGTCCAGTACACCTGGAATCGACTGCCCCAGGGGTGGAAACACAGCCCTACCATTTGCCATGGACTGATTTAGACTGTACTGGAACAGGGAGAAGCTCCAGAACACCTTCAATACATTGATGACATCATTGTGTGGGGCAACAAAGCAGAAGGAGGTTTTTGGGAACAGAAAGAAAATAGTCCAAATCCTTCTGAAAGCTGGTTTTGCCATAAAACAAAGTAAGGTCAAGGCATCCGCACAAGAGATCCAGTTCTTAGGAATCAAATGGCAAGATGGACGTCGTCAGATCCCAATGGATGTGATCAACAAAATAGCAGCCATGTCTCCACCAACTAGCAAAAAGGAAACACAAGCTTTCTTGGGCGTTTTGGGTTTTTGGAGAATGCATATTCCACATTACAGTCTGATCGTAAGCCCTCTCTATCAAGTACCTGGAAGAAGAATGATTTCAAATGGGGCCCTGAGCAACGACAAGCCTTTGAACAGGTTAAACAGGAGATAGTTCATGCAGTAGGCCTTGGGCCACTCCAGGCAGGACAAGATGTAAAAATGTGCTCTACACCGTGGCTGGAGAGAATGGCCCTACCTGGAGCCTCTGGCAGAAAGCACATGGGGAGACCCGAGGTCGACCCCCAGGGTTTTGGAGTCGGGGATACAGAGGGTCCGAAGCCCACTATACTCCAACTGAAAAAGAAATACTGGCAGCATATGAAGGGGTTCGAGTAGCTTCAGAAGTGGCTGGTACTGAAGCACAGCTGCTCCTGGCACCCCAACTGCTGGTGCTGGGCTGGATGTTCAAAGGAAGTATCCCCTCTACACACCATGCAACTGATGCTACATGGAGTAAATGGGTTGCACTGATCACCCAGTGGGCTCGAGTAGGAAACCCCAGTCGCCCAGGAATCTTGGAAGTGATCATGGACTGGCCAGAAGGCAAAGACTTTGGATTATCACCAGAGGAGGAGGTGACACGTGCTGACGAAGCCCCACTGTATAACAAACTGCCAGGAGATGAGAAGCAATATGCCCTGTTCACTGATGGGTGCTGTCGTCTTGTGGGAAAGCACCGGAGATGGAAGGCTGCTGTATGGAGTCCTACACGACAAGTAGCAGAACCTGCTGAAGGAGAAGGTGAATCGAGCCAGTTTGCAGAGGTAAAGGCCATCCCGCTGGCCTTAGACATTGCTGAACGGGAAAAGTGGCCAGTGCTCTATCTCTGTACTGACTCCTGGATGGTGGCAAATGCCCTGTGGGGCTGGCTGCAGCAATGGAAGTGGAACAACTGGCAGCGCAGAGGCAAACCCATCTGGGCTGCCACACTGTGGCAAGGTATCGCTGCCTGGGTAGAGAACCTGGTTGTGAAAGTACGTCATGTGGATGCTCACGTCCCCAAGAGTCGGGCCACTGAAGAGCATCGAAACAACCAGCAGGTAGATCAGGCTGCCAAGACTGAAGTGGCTGAGGTGGATCTGGACTGGCAGCATAAGGGTGAACTATTTCTAGCTCACTGGGCCCATGACACCTCAGGCCACCAAGGGAGAGGTGCAACATAGAGGTGGGCTCATGATGGAGGAGTGGACGTGACCATGGACGCTATTGCACAGGCTATCCATGAATGTGAAACGTGCGCTGCAATCAAGCAAGCGAAGCGGGTAAAGCCTCTGTGGTATGGGGGACAATGGCTGAAATATAAATATGGGGAGGCCTGGCACATTGACTATATCACAATCCCACAGACCCGCCAAGGCAAGTGCCATGTGCTTACAATGGTGGAAGCAACACCTGGCTGGCTGGGAACATATCCCGTCCCCCACGCCACTGCCTGGAACGCTATCCTGGGTCTCGAAAAAGAAGTCCTGTGGCGACATCCAGGAAGGCTGGATGTTATTAAAGAAGGACGTCTCAAAGGCGCAGGAGCAGGCCGTCCCCATGTGCCGTAAGTCAAGCAGGCGGGGGAGAAGGCCGGCTTGGCTGAATAGGGAGCTTTGGCTGGAACTCAAGAAAAAAAGGAGAGCTTACCGCCTTTGGAAGAAGGGGCAGGTGACTCAGGACGACTACAAGGATGTTGTGAGGTTATGCAGGGAAAAGATTAGAAAGGCAAAGGCCCAGCTGGAACTTAAACTGGCCGCCACTGTTAAAGATAACAAAAAAGGTTTTTATAAATACATCACTGACAAAAGGAGGGCCAGGGAGAACCTCCCTCCTTTGTTGGATGCGGAAGGTAACCTTGCCAGGAAAGATGAGGAGAAGGCTGAGGTACTTAATGCTTTCTTTGCCTCAGTCTTTACTAGTCAGACTGGTCATCCTCAGGGTTGTCAGGCCCTGTGCTGGGAGATGGAGCTAGTATGCAGAATGAAGTCCCAGTTGTTGAAGAGGTGGCAGTCACCGACCTGCTCCTTCACCTGGATGTTCAAAAGTCCATGGGGCCAGATGGGATCCACCCGAGAGTACCGAGGGAGCTGGCAGAGGAGCTTGCCAAGCCACTGTCCATTATTTATCAGCAGCCCTGGTCAACCAGGGAGGTCCCAGATGACTGGAAACTAGCGAATGTGACGCCCCCCTACAAGAAGGGTCGGAAGGAGGCTCTGGGGAACTACTGGCCTGTCAGCCTGACCTCGGTGCCGGGAAAGGTCATGGAGCAGATCATCTTGAATGCCATTACGCGGCACGTGCAGGAAACCAGGGGATCGGGCTCAGCCAGCATGGGTTTATGGAAGGGAGGTCCTGCCTCACTAACCTGGTCTCCTTCTACAATAAGGTGACCCACTTAGCAGCTCAGGGGAAGGCTGTGGACATTGTCTACTTGGACTTTAGTAAGGCCTTTGACACTGTCTCCCACAGCATTCTCCCGGAGAAGCTGGCTGCTCATGGCTTGGACAAGTCACTCTGCACTGGGTTAAAACCTGGAAAAAGCTGGAAAGGCCCCTGACTACTACAGGCACTACAGTGAAGAGAATTAACTCTTTCTCAGCCAAAACCAGTACCGCCTCCAAGAAGGAAAGGCTTAAGAACCTATTCTACACCTTAACAGTACTCATTCTGAGTTCTCCTTGATGTCGTGGTTAATTAGCATCTCCTACTCAAAACTGTGTCAGACTTTTCCTACCTTTACTTTTCAAAGCTGTATTCTTCTTGGGACTATATACCCAAAGAATCTGAGAGATAGAGCCATTTATTGTATGTTTAGTTAAGCAGTGAGCATACAGGATTTTACAATTTTCCCTTCAATATGACTATGAACTCTTCAAAGACCTTCCTCTTTCCTTGTCATTGTTATAATACATTACCTAATCTTTTCTAGTAGGGAGGTGAACAAACTCAGTATTCTAGACAAGGTTGTCCACAGTTATCTACACATAAATTTCTGCTTCAAAAATTGAGGACTACAGGAATAACCTCCGACTTCTAAACAAAAATATAACATTGCAGACTCTTGGGAAAGCTGCACAAAGACTTTGAGTTGCTACCTCAGCTGCTTAAAAAATCAGAGTGTTTTGGAGGTAGGTGTGAAGCATGGCGGAGCTAATGCCATTCAGTGGGCCTAATGAAAAGTGTTTCCATCTACTTCACTTTTAAGCATTGTAAAGTCAATGGAACAAGTCAAACATACCACAAGATTCACAAGAGAAAACACACATCCAGTATTCTAAGGACTCAAAAAGCAAAAACAGTGGGACAATAAACTTCGTAGCAGCCTTCTTTTGCTAGCTAGAAACAGATATCCTCAGTGAGAGGTCAAAACCAGTAACTCTACAACCCAAACCATAGGCTCCAACTCCCACCCTTCCCACAAAGAAGTCAGCACTTCTATATTCAGAGCAACAACTTGCAGTCAAAGATTTGGGCGTTAAACTAAGATTATATAAAAAGGACAATGGTATTCTAGAAAAAACTAAACTGCCTAGAAAGGAAAGGAGGAACAAGTTCTCAGGCTTCCTTGGTATTTGGACAGGAAAGAAAAGTAATTGCTTTAATCATCTACTTCGGAGGACGGTAATGAAAGTGTTCACTGGCCTTGATTTGCAGCACAGTTAAACACTGCCTGACTCACTGTAGCACAGAAGGACCTACCTCCAAGAGGCTAAAAGTGCTTGGAGCTGCTGGGAGAGCAGGGACCCTTCGAAGTACTGTTCCTAACACTGCCTGCCACCCACATGGCTTCTGATTGTTAACAACAGCTGCTATGCTCACACTGCAAAGTTGCTTGTGTAAACTACTGTTATAACCCAGAAGGGACTCTTGAACTGTAAATACCAGTTCCTGAGGAGGCAGTATCTTGAAAAATAAGTATTTTTTCTAAAATACAGCAATGACCACATTATTTGCAAGTGTGTCAGGAGATGGCCCAGACATGCCACATCTATGTTTGACTGTGGATTTGTATCTCTGGAGGAAAAGCCAGGATGCAGACAAGGTGGAAAGCATCACAGTGCAGTCACTTCATCTGTACTTCTGGACAACTGAAAAACCAGGATCACCAGATGTGTCCCGCAGGCACATCCACTGAGATCATTTCCACCAATACTAACATGAAGTATTTGTGAAAGGATAAACAGAGCAAAAAAACATTTTCAGGAGGCTGCTCAGCAGCACAAAACTATACATTCCTGGAATGAATAATGAGTGACTACAGACAGCAGTTAATTACCTGAAAGCTATTGCTTTGCTATCAAAAGACAAACATCTCTATAGGAGGAAATTCATTACCAACTTTTCTTCTTAGTATGCTCAAGTACTTGAATTTACCTCTGCCGCTTCTGCGTTTTTCTCTCCTGATTTGGAAGAAGCTCCACTTGCCTTCTTGTCACCATGCTGTAAGTAGATAAAATAGATATGTAGTTACTAAGATCTTAATTTATACCTTTGTGTAGAGAATTCCCCAACACCTTAGTGCCTGTATGGTTCCTTTCACCTACCACAATAAAACAGAAAGGAACGTTATCATTTTCCTTCTCACTAAAGGGCAGGATTTCTGAATGACCTGCTGGATAACTTCAAGTGAAATCACAGTCAGGAAGTCATGACTTCCAGAGCAGTACATGTAATATGATTGTTCTTGTGAAAAGTTCTGGAAGATATTAAGCTTATCACGCATTCCTTACCAGCACAGCACTCTCCAATACTTGCTTTGGAAGCACTGTCAGTCCCACAGACTTCAGCAGAAACTGAACAGCTCTCTGAGACCAACACGTGGGCAACCATGAGCATCTACCCAAATATCTGAACTTCCCTCAGACACATTAGAACATTCATTATGCGCAGCCCCCTCTACCTGGAAGAAAGCTGTTACTACGATTTCGAGAATTCTGCTGCTGACACACAAAAAAACAGACTCTAACACTTCAGGCAGAGGTGTACATTGGAAGAACTGAGTTTCCTAGGTTCCCCAAACCTCCATCTTTCATTCCCTACAAGACTTTAAACCTCTTGCTTTCATCTAACCTCATATGCAATCCCATTTACTCGCCACATGCAGCAATGTACAGAAAGACAGAGTCTGTGCAGCATGCGCACTGGCATCCAGCGCATGTTGTACTCTCTGCATCTCCGCAAAATGGTGAATATGGTCCACCAAAAAATCTTTTTTTGAAAGCATATAATTTAATCTTTAGAATAAAACAAGTAAAAGGCAATAAATTTTACCGTGAATTTGAAAGGCAACACAACATAGCTGTTGTCTAGTATCTCAGCTAGTGTAACCTCCCACAGCAACTGAGGCATCTGGGAATGAGGATTCATGTCTGGTTTGTTTTGTTAAGTAAAGACAGGAGATGATTTGAGACCCATTTATTCCCTTCTGTTTTGAGGACTGAGCAGCAGGAGGTAAGTTTGCTAACCCACTGAAATAATGAGTTCCTACAGATTTTTCTTTACATGGCTATAGGGAGAAAGTAATGATCCATGTATCATGCAGTATCTTCAACAGCACTGTGTTCAAACACATCAGCAGACAGGCTGGGAAAATACTATAGCTGAATGAACAAATAAAACCAGAAGTGCAAAACAGCATGTCTCTAACCTGCTTCCTTTACAGTGGTACATGACAAAAATTTCAGAAGTTGTTTTAGACAACCTTTAATAATTCAAGTTTTTAAAATTAGTTTGGGCGTGTCTAAGATACTTCACAAGCTTTAAAACTGAAAATGCTATTCCCATATTCCAATTGTGCCTCTTCCAAGGAAAAACAAGCCCCGTGGGTTGTCATTTCAAGTAAGGGATGAATTTATTCACTGCCCCACAATAGCACTTTCAGTACAGACACGTTTAACCCAGTTATCTGTGCTTTTGACTGCTACAATAAAAGCACACCACGTACATACCAGTAAAAGCAACGTCAGTGAGCATGCTTTTGCTGACAAAACAGTAACTCCAGAGCCAGGACTGCTATAAAGCTCAGGATCTACAACTCCTGCCCAGCAAAACTCTGTTGTGTAGACCGGGCTCTCTTCCTAAACAGATACCCTCAGCCTGACAACACTCCAAAAGCCAAGTGTTTCCCTGAATCCAGCTAATTCAGCTAATAAAGCAAGCACATCTTTCTGTATGTTGCATGTATTTTACTGCTTTTATTCATTTGCTTCTTCAAATTTGGACATAGATTTAAAATCAGCAACACCAATTAAAGCTCAGATTCTTTTTTTTTTCTCTCCTTAAACCAGTTCACTGAATGCAGAAGCCTTACTTAGTTCCTACTGAGTGTGCCAGACTTTTACCATGGCCAAATCCAGTGTTACCCTTCTTCCCTAAGTCCCTCTCCTCATCTTCACACCAAAGAAAGCTGTACCAGACAGGACCCAGCCTCAAAAAGGCACTCAGTCCGAGGACTACGAAGAGGGTGATACACTGTGTCCCAGCAGGTGGACGGAGCTCATTGTCCCCTCTTGGGTGTCAAGGCTTCTGTGTTTGCCTGCTTTGGCAGATGTTTCTCCCATTTCCCCATTCCCAGACCAGGCAGTGAAGTACAGCGGTCTGTGCCACCTGGAGAGTGCTCGGGAGCAGGCAGAGAGCGAGAAGAGGGGCTGGCAGGACTCCCTTGACCACCTTTCAAGCAGCATATCAGCTTCACATCCCTGAGGGACATCCCTGACAAGGACCACAACTTTGCCACCCCTAAGCTCAAGTCAGAGAGAGATTAAATGCATGCCGTCTTCCCTCCAGAAGGCTATGTCAAACAGCACCTGTGATAATGAGACTTTAAGTTAAAGTCCAAACACTGTTTAGTTTAACAGTGGAAACAAAGCATGTATGGCCCGACCAAAGTAATATTTTATCCAGTAAGTTGGAGTCATGCATTATGTACACATTAAGTGCTGATACTCTCTGGCCTCAGCTAACAAAACAGCCTGTGAAAGTATTACCACACTTGAGAGCCTGCCATCCTGAGGAGGTAACCTTGGAAAGCACAATTTCCTTCTACACCTTCTGAGAAAACCATGCTGGTTCCCCGAACAGCTGATGATTAAGGCATGACATGGGGCCCTGTTTCAAAAATGCCCTTCAACAGCTCTTTTCTGCTCTGTATTTCCAAGCTTTGAACCTTCTAGGAAAAAAAAAAAAAAAACCAAACCACCAAACATAAATAAAATAATGCAAATAAATCAATCTGCTTAGCACGAGACTCAGCTCTGGTTTTCTGGGACAGTATTCCCAAGTGGATGACAGTTGACTTTTCCTTTGGGCACTCATTCCTTTTTCTGGGCAACTTTCCTTACGAGGCCAAAGAAACACACCCATAACCAAGCCAGTGGACAGGAGCAGCTCCAGCTCCGGCGCATAGCTGAGGTTACATTTCTAGTTTAACTAGCAAGCTAACAACAATTCCTTATAGTTGTTAGGTTGGCCCAAAATATTTTCTGACTTTACTAACAAAAAACATAACATGCAAACCCACCCATAATCTCATCTTCAAAAAATACATAAAGAAGTGTCATGAACACAAAAGTTTATCACCCTGTTCTACAGCACACAAAAAACATCACAACACTGTTGTTTTACAAACACACCTTTAACTTCTGATTAAGAGCATTCATGAGGTGGGGGTCAGTCTCTTCTCCCAAGTCACCAGTGACATGATGAGATGAAACCGCCTCAAGCTGCATCAGAGGAGGTTTAGATTGGATATTAGGTAAAATTTCTTCATTGCAAGAGTGGTCAGGCCCTGGCACAGGCTGCCCAGAGAGGTGGGGGAGTCACCGTCCCTGGAGGTATTTAAAAGACGTGTAGATGTGGTGCTGAGGGATGTGGTTTAGTGGTGGACTTGGCAGTGTTGGATTTATGGTTGGACTCAATGATCTTAGATGTCTTTTCCAGCCTAAATGATTCTATGATTCTAAGTAACTGGCCTAGGTGAAAAGCACAGACTAAAATACTGACAACTGAACACACAACTGCATTCTCAGCCTGCGCTTGCAAAAGTCAGACATCAACTAAAGGTCTTGCTTCAAGAAATTCCTTCTAAATTTCGGGAGCCGCAGCAGCATTAACGAGCCTTTGGTTCAAAGCCATCACACAGCATCTTGGAGGACTGCAGTGACGACACCCTCAGTAACTGGGTGAGAAGGGAAATCTCCTTGGAAGTGTCTCAGCTGAAGTCAACAAACTTTGCGTTACAGATATTAAGGGAGACGTATCATTTTATGCAGATAGGAATCTGACCTTCATTTTCAGTTGAAACTGGGAAGATGACAGAAATATTTGACGCCAGATGGAAAGAGGTGTCAGGGGAGCTACAGTCAAGCCGTGTCAGGAATGGAAAGGTGAAAACTAGATTCAGCTTACAGCCAACCCATTCTGCTTTAAATACAGCAGCCAGTAAAAACCTTGGCAGAGCAACCAATGAATCTCTTTTGCATCTATTCCTCTCTCCCACCTTTTCTGCTTCGCTTACCCATGCTTCAAGGCCATAAGTTCTTCCAGGCAGGAACTGCCCTATCTGATACCTGTGCACAGGACAAGAGAGGACTCCAGCCTCACGTGGAGGCCCGCAGGCGCTGCTCTGGTGCCAACAACTGTAACGACAGTTTTCCAGCAAAGCACATGGAAGAGCGGTCTTCTTACCTGATCACAGGTGGTAACATTGTCTTAGTGTCTTTTGTCACCCTAGATTCAGTGACCCAGGACTACCAAGGCCTTTAACATTCGTGCTGCCGCCTCATGCAGCAATTCCCAAGCTTTCATCCTCCTGACTTTGTGCCACCTCCACCACACTGCATCACTGGTTTGACCTGACACAACTAATGGTACTTGAAAATGTTAGGAAACACCGATCCAAGCTAGTTAGAGCAATTTAAGAGTGCAGTTATAGATTCAACAGATTTAATCTACCTGATTATATGCTTAGAAAATACATGAAAGTGCTGTTTTCCCTGAAAGCCACCTTACACGATGCATGCATTTTGCAGAACTTTAACAGAATACAAACTTTTTTCTATCAAGAGACTAACTGGTTCCTCATATAAATAATAAGTCATAAATACGACTTTCTAAAACAATTGCGGGTTCGGCACAGGAAGGACTAGCACCCCGAGCCAAGCCACACGGAGCCATCAGAGCGCTGTGGCTTAGTTAGGGAGCACCTGGCAAGCGACAGCTACCCCTGGCAACTCCACCTACCTGTTCTTTTGAAAAGAACATGTTTCAAAAAAAAAAAAAAAGCACGCTACGCAGTGTTTTTTCCAAAGCAGGAACAATCCCGTATAAATTCTGCCTTACGTCGCAAACTGCCGCCTTTTGACCGAGCGGTTCAGTTTCGTCAGCTAGCAAGCTTGCGTTATTTGGAAGATTACGAAAACAGGCAACAGCACCAAAAAGCCCGTTTTTCAGCGTCGCCCGCGGACCGGTGCCGGGGAACTCTTCGTTCTCACCTGACCTCAGACACCCTACGCGAGCGCTTAAAACGCGCTGATCCGCCTCCAGCCACCACAAAATCCCTTCCTTATCCCTCCTTAAGCCTTCGTGCCTGAGAGGGGAGGGAGCCCGCGGGGCCCTCCCCGCCCGGCCACCGCCCGCTCCCCCGAGGGGCCCCGGGGTCCCCCCCGCCCGGTCCGGGCTCCCCCGCGGCCGCCGCCCCGATTTACCATGGCGTACCACCACCGCGCGAAGGCCATGGCGCCGGCTGACGCTCCTCACCGCCCGGCTCGGCTAGGTACGGCCCGGGGCCGCGCCCCGGCAGCCGCCTCCGCCCCAGGGCGGCACCCGCCGCGGCGGCGTCCTCCCACCACCGGGACCCACAGCGCGGCCGTGGGGCGGAGGGGCAGCGCGCTGCGGGCGGCCACCCACGCACCCACCCGCCCACGCAGCCAGCCCCCGCGCCCGCCGCCCCACCTTACCGCCGTGGGGGGAGGCTGCCTCCCCGTCCCGGGCTGCGACATGGCGGCGGGGCTCCCTGCCGCCTGCCCCCGGCGTTGCTGCGGGTCCCGGGGAAGCGGGGTGCAGCCAAGGGCGGCGCGAAGCGGTCCCAGCGCCGCAACCCTGCCGGGCGGCGGACGGTACGATCCCTCCCCTTCCTGCCGGGGCCGGGCCGGGACGGGCCGGGCCGGGGGGGCCCGCGGGGGGTAGGCGGAGGCCGGGTGGGAACCGGGCTGAGGCGGCGGCCCCAACGCCTCTCGCCCTGCCAGCGGCGGCGGCAGGACGGCGCTCACCCGCAGCAACAACGGCGTTCTTTACAAAAAATAAGGGGTTTGGGGGGAAAAACTCCACATACACTTTCCTTTTCCTCTTGAAACTGGGTCCCTCAGCCGTTCCCCTTGGAAAAGCGCTGGGTTTGGACTTGCGACCCCCAGCTGGAGGTTGGCGCCGTGCCAGCTCCTGCTGGGGATCCCTCATGGAGGCAGGCGGCAGGTGCCTGTGGCAGTTCCGGCACCCGGGCTCCTCTGCCAGCCTCCTGCCTTAGCCGGCACCCTGGCCTGAACTGGCACAAAGGGCAAGGGACACCATCCTGCCACGCCAACGCCCTCCCTTTTGGGTTGGTCATGTATCCTGTGGGTCGGTGTGGTGTTGATGCTCACGTCGAGAGGGTTTACCGCAGCTCGGGTTATTAAATGGAAAAGCTTTCAAGGTCTTATGTTTTTTTTTAAGAGTGAGTCCCAAATGTTGCTGTCTGTGTGAGTCTTTACACAAATGAGCTGCCCAGGATGTACTGGTGGCTCTTCCAAAACACTGCAGGAACAAGTAATGGTCAGTCAAAGCTGAAGGGAGATTAAGCACGACCAAACCACTGTGACCCACAGCTGGAAAATCCTCTGTGAGGGGGAATGGTACCATCTGAGCCCAGGTTGGGCAAGTCTGTTCATGCCAATATAGCTAGAATATAAAATTAATCGTTTACCAAGAGCAGTTCTCTGAGGCCACCTTGATAAAGAAATGACCTGTGGTCAGCCATATTGGTGCGGCGGTGGTGCGGCAAATATTCTTGAAGCATTATGGCAAGAAAGGCGTGATTAATAACATGAAGCCAACGTCGCAGTGAAAGGGATTCAAAATGCAATAGTTGCCTGTAAGGCAGTATGCCCAGCTATGTTTGGTGCGTGCACATTCACACACAGAGATTGCGTGTGGGAATTGGTGTGGCTGACCAGCTTTGTCTCACTCAGGTCTTGTTTAAGTAACAGACATAGGCAGCTGGGGTGTTCTGTGCTGGGGGATCCCAGGTTTAGGCTGGCTGGGTGGAACAGCCATTGGATGAGTTGTATTACACTCAAGAGGTCCCAGTAGCAGCAGTTCCTGGGCATGGACACATGTGAGGTGGCCATACATAGCAGCAGGAGGAAGCAGAATTGTTGGAGCCTGTAGGGAATGCTCGCCACCTAAGCAGCTGCTCCCTGCTTCCTTTGGGGAAGAGGCAGGAGGACTAAGTCATTTAGTGGGAGTCTGTAAACCCAGTTAGTGCTTGTGCCCTCTCCTGTCGGATGGAGAGGAGACAAATTGGTGAGGGTGAACCCCTCGAGGCCTTGGGGAATGGCTTAACCTCCAGAGTGGAAGGTTAAAGCTGTCCCTGCCTCTCCTTTCTGATTAGCTCCACGCAGGTTTATGGCTGGCCTTTGAAGTATTTCAACCTGTGAGAGGTATGGGTTTTGAATTCCATTCGACAGGACGCTGGCCAAAAGATATAAGTACCCAGCCTTTACCTGAGCTCTGTATTGCATCTGGCCATAGAAGTGCAAAGCAGTTACATGGGATCAGCTTACAAGCTAATGCAAGGTGCTCCGGAGGAGACAACGGGGAGGGATGGATGTGGTTATTGCACGACTTTCACACAAGGCTCTTGTGTGCTATCTTACCTGGGGTCACTCTGACAGGTCTAATGGATTGTACTGCATTCCTCAGCTGCAGCAGCGGACCCTCCCTGCTGACACAGTGCTCCAGGAAGCCTTCAGTCTGCTTCACCCTTCTCATTGCTACGTGCCTGATGACAAGCAACTGGAGCTGACAGTAATTGAAGTTGTGGGGTTGCACAGTAACAAGGCAGTAATACATGAAATCCTTGGTGTTATTGGTCTGTATCATGCTGGGTGTTGAGGGTTCTGCTGACCCAGAAGCACAACATCAATTATAAGCCCCCCTAGTAAGAAGTTAGGTATATAGATGAGATTTGAATGCTGGATTGCTGCAGGAAGGAGGAGAGCCGTCCAGCCACTTGCTGGCAGCCACTGTGTGCTTCTGCAGTGTTTTGGAAAACGACTGGGCTCCAGCCTTGCAAGGAAATCTTGCTTTGGGGCGAAGGGCTTAGCACTGTTGTTTCTATTAGAAGGCTCCTCTAGTCTGCCACTGCTTTAAGAAACCATTGTTTCTTGGCAATTTCTGCATAGATTTATTCTTATCTAGTTGAGATTACTTTTATATGTAAAAGATGTAGAAAGCACGCATTTCCCAGGGGACTGAAAAGCAGATACTTGTTCCTCTAAAGAACTGATCTCAGCTGACGGGTGCCTGAGTCAGCTCTTGGATTACTGCAGGCATAACCACCACTCCAACAGTTTGCTCATTTGGGTAAAAATTTGGGTATTCAAGTGAAGGAGTTGCTAGTAATTATCCAAGTAATTCTGACACTTAATATCTTTAATGAGGAAAAAATAAGATTTTCTTGCAGCTTTCAGTAGCATACAGATGTGTAATTTGAAAGGCACATTTTGTTTTCTCTTGCATTTTCTACTTATTCCTTTACTCCTTTACTGCATCTGCAGGTGAACAAACCCACTACAGCTTGCTGAGATTTTATGTGGCATTGGTAGCAGAGTTCCTCACTGGGCCGATTAGAAACAGATTCAGGAGATGATGGATAGTCCAGACATATGGTTTGTTCAATGTATATTGGTTGGAGCAACGGCAGGTGGCCGCATCAGGAACACAGATTCTTTACTGTGGTGATGTGTAACGCAAACAAGTATTTAAAAACATTTTGCATGCTTTCAATAGTCATCTAGAGATACGTTTCATGGATACATTCACATTTAATTCAAGGTATTGGGAACCTAAAATTGGAACCCAGAATCACAGGCTCATTTTTGCCCACCATACTCCATCTCCAAAGGGCACCAGTTGACGTCAAATGCCTCTGAATAAAAAGGTGCTCAAAATTCTGGCAGGATCGGATGAAATTTTTGCCAAGCATACATATTTTATTAGTGTAACTTACATAACAGTACTACTGCAAGCTTATGAGTCATTCACGAATTTACAAAATAAAGTTCAAAATCTCTTGTGTAATTAGATTTTTGTGTAGGGTAGTTTAAAATAAGTCTAAAAGTAAGTATAAAAAACAGTCAGACAAGTAGGGTTTTTAATCTCTTTCCTTTTCTTCTAGTTTACGAAGAAACATGTCACAAGTTTTCATTCTGTTCTCTTCCTCCCAAAACCAAAACCATCAGGATTTACTTTTTTTTTAATCTGATGCATGCAGTCCCACCCTGTTCTAAAGCACCAACAGTAACAAAGACGGGCAAGTACATTTCATTTCTTCTTCTACTGTTTTTGTTCACAAAGTGTTCAGTAAATGGAAATTGGAATTTTCAGTTATGGAAATCCTATTGGTTGGTAAGATCAAATAGTTTTATAAGATCATTGCTCTATAAAGCAATAACTCAGATACTGTTGAAAAGAAAGGTTTCTCTCTGTATATATCAATACCAATATTTTGTGCATGTTATAAACGTATTCTCTTTTATCATATAAATGGTATGTTCTCTGCTTGTTTAGTGTGGTTCAGACATTTCCTGCTGGACTCCATCCCACTGCTGAATGGAAGTTTCCTTTCCCCAGGCAGAAATCCCAAGCTTTGACACCAAGCAAGAGAATATTAGATTTTCCTTGGGTTTCATTATTTTGTAAATCCTGAAGTACTGAGCTGGGCTTTAATTAAAAAGGTAACTTTGAAATTAACTTGAATAATTACCAGAGCTGAATTTGGGTGATATGTACAAAAGTTTTTACTCATCCAGATATTGTGTTTCATTACACTGAAATAGAACAAATACCACAGCTTCAGCAGAATGTATCACATAAAACCATCAGTGAAAAAAAGGTGTGCTGTAGCCTTCATCATACAGGACTTTGTTCCACCCCAAGCGTTTGGTCCTGTCTTTTCTCCACAGCCAGTTTCTACTGGGGAAGCCAAAGAGTGTCGTCAGTTTTGGGACTTCGCAGAGATTCAAGGCAGGTAAGGTGAGACCACTGTATCCCCAGAATAGTTCTAGCTGTTGATTTGGGGGCTGTTTAGGAATGTGTGCTTTGAACCATTGATTTGTTTCAATACAAATTCAGCTTTTAGCAAATCACTGGCATTGCTCTGGACTGGTTACAGATGCAAACAGTATGAGGCTATGACTCCGAAGTAAGTTCCAAAAGGAAGCACAGCACAATGAGCTAGGCGTTACCCCGACGAATGTCAAACATCACAGCTATGCAGGAGTGGCTAACCTGCAGCTCATTTCTGTCTGCTGGTTTTATCTAAAAAGAACTTTCCTGAGATGAGGTATATTCTTTCAAGTGTACATTAAATTATTAAATTACAGCAAATCGTCTGTCCTAGATATTTCTGATTTTTATAAACCTGGAAGAACTCTGCTGCATGCAAAGTTAGATGTATGAAAATGACAATACCATTCCTCTCAGATTCCCAAACTGTAGGCTCAGATTGGTCTATAACTAGAAACTGCAGATAAAGAAAACTTTGGAGAACTTTGTGTGAGATAAGACAAAAGAAAAATCTATCTGTTTACAAGTAAATTTTAAAGACTTTATACACCAGAAGGTTTCAAAATCGATAGAAAAGCATGGTAATAAAATGAAATACATACCTTTCAAGCACAGTTTACATTTTCAATATGCAGAATTTAGCGAAAATATCTTTGTGTCAGTGCTGTGTCTTCTAACTCATAAGACCCGCGCATGAGATTAAAACTTTTGTGTGCTTCTTGGACATTTTCTTAATCTCCATTTGCCACAGAAACAATGACTTCCTCAGAGTAATAGCATTCCCTCCAGTCCAACACTGCACTTATCCCCCCAGTCATCAAGGTGCACGATGGCCCCGTCAGGGCAATACTCACCTTCAGGTGAAGTTAATCCTGAGATCCTTGGTATTAATAGAGGATTCACAGAGGAAGAGTTATGAAAAATAGCTGTGGTTTTCTAAAATGCATTCTGAAAAGAAGCTAAAAGTTGTTTGTATTGGTTTGCAAAGATGCAGTAAATCATTTATGTGGGTAACTTTTGATGAGTCATCCCAGGGTACCGAAGAAAAGGTTTTGCGTGACACCACAATCTCTTTTTCTGTTTTATATTTTCTTTTTCTTGGTGTCTTACCCATGCACAGGTACACATGCAACTCAGGCTGAAGAAGCCCAAGATAGGTCAAAGTACAATTTACAGCTAATACAAAAGCAAAAGTAAAACCAGCACTCAACTACTTTATATACAGTATGTATATACATTCATACATACATATATACTTGTATGTCTGTTTCTCAACTATTTGGTACAAGTATGTGATGTAATGCACTGTATTACTAAGCAGTATTCCCATGTTTCCTAGGTAAAATAAAAGACTAATGACTAAAGAATAATGATTTAAAGCAAAACAGTATTGAAAGATATCATTAATTTACACTGAACTTACACAAGAAAATATTAAGCTTAAGACAGAATTTTGATAAAAACTTAGGATAATCTTTAGGGCCAGGAGAGGGAGAAAAATACTTCCTCCACCTGCCTCTGCTGAGCCTTCGTAAGGGGCAGGCACAGCATAAGCCTTCAGCTGGTAATCATCTGTAGCTACTAGTGACACAAGCAGCAGGCTGTGGCCATGACTCTTTTAATACCACAAAAGACAGTAATTTCTGTGGCTGTTCCTCGGAGCCTTATAGGAGCACGCAGCTGGGAGGGTACTGGACACTACTGCTTGTTAGACAGCACTGAATGCTGTTTTGCCAACACTGCTAAAAGATCTTTTTCGCTTCCTGCTAGTGTTTTGAAAACTATTCCCTGACGATGTGTTGGCTAGGCAGTGATGCTTCTTCTCATGTACTTCCAGCAGCTGCCTATGAAACAAGACATCAGTCATGGCAAGAGTACTTCCATAGTATGCCCCTTGCCACGTGTGACAAGCTGTGAAAAAACCTCTGGCAAACAAGAAATTCCTGTTCAGATAAAAGAATATTATAGTGCTGGTCTCTGGCAGCTCTCATGAGTTGTAAGACACCTACCATTCCTGCAGGGACGCAGCCCCTGCGTCATCAGGGTTTAAGGACCCCAGGCTTTCGTTTCCATTTCTTGGGGGGGGGCTGTTGCTGTTGCTGCTGGTAAGCTGAGGCTCAGCAGCAATGAGGGATGTCCAGGGTTGCACAGGGTGCTTGTAGTGGATAAAGGCATTGATCCTCGGTTTTGTTTATGCACGGTCCTTTCAGTCACACCACATTTCTGATATAATTGTCGAGCTTAAAAATGGGGCTGTATCAACAATGAAGAAAAGTTATATAGCTTGTCCTTGCTGGTGTGCTGGCCATGAGAAACCTAATTAACTCTGGTTTTCATCTAAGCAGGCACTCATGCATATGGCATAATTATGTGTGCAAAATGTATTTGTATGCAGGTATGCACATTCATGCAATCATATACACATTTTAAATATATACACACACAAGTAAGTTATTAATTACACTCTAGAGTTAGAAAAAAACCCATACTTTGCCTATCACAGTTGTGTGATATGTCTGGAAGCAGGGATAAGGGCAGACAATACTCTTCATTCCTTAGGAGAGCATTGCATTGCTGAGTAATTGCAGATTGACTTAATCAGGTTTGGTGGATGTTGTGCATTTAGCAGCCTTGTAAGCGTCTGGTTCATCCTGTACTTAACTTGGTTGACTAGTGCCTCATCTGAAAGTGAGACTAACATGTTGAAAGTTGCATGAATATTAATAATCACATCTTCATAAAATAGCTCTGCGTACAGTGTGACAACCCTGGATCTATTATAGCCATGTACTGCTTTGACACTACTTCCCTGCTCAGATGTTTTCTTGGTTCTGTAGTTCAAGCTCTTCTTCATAACTGGTGACTGCATGCTCTCTACAGCGCTGAGTCTTCACAGAATCCCAGACTGGCAGGGGTTGGCAGGGCCCTCTGGAGGTCACCCCGTCCCACCCCTGCTGGAGCAGGCACACCCAGAGCAGGGGCACAGGGCCGCGTCCAGGCGGGGTGTGAATGTCTCCAGGGAAGGGACCCCACAGCCTCTCTGGGCAGCCTGTGCCCCTGCTCTGGCACCCGCACAGGGAAGGGGTTTGTCCTCATGTTCAGGGGGAATTTCCCGTGTTCCAGCTTGTGCCCGTGGCCCCTTGGCCTGGCGTTGGGCACCGCTGGAAAGAGTCTGGCCCCATCCTCCTGACACCCGCCCTTCAGATATTTACAGGTATTGATGAGATCCCCCCTCAGCCTTCTCTTCTCCAGGCTGAACAGACCCAGGTCTCTCAGCCTTTCCTCACCAGGGAGATGCTCCAGCCCCTGATCCCCTTGGCAGCTCTGCGCTGGCCTTGCTCCAGCAGTTCCCTGCCCTTCTTGACCTGGGGGGCCCAGAACTGGCCGCAGCCCTGCAGATGTGGCCTCACTGGGGCAGAGCAGAGGGGGAGGAGAACCTCCCTCGCCCTGCTGGCCACACTCCTTTCCATGCACCCCAGGGCACCGCTGGCCCCCTTGGCCCCAAGGGCCCGGTGCTGGCTCAGGGTCTCCTCGCTGCCCCCCAGCACCCCCAGGGCCTTTCAGCAGAGCCGCTCTCCAGCAGGTCCCCCCCAGCCTGTGCTGGTGCAGGGGGTTGTCCCTCCCCAGGGGCAGGACCTGGCACTGGCTCTGGCTGAATCCCATGAGGTTCCCCCGGGCCCAGCTCTCCAGCCTGCCCAGGGCTCGCTGGATGCCAGCACAGCCTCTGGTGCATCAGCCGCTCCTCCCAGCTTGGGATCGTTAGGGAACTTGCTGAGGGGACGCTCTGTCCCTTCGCCAGGTCGCTGATGGATGTGTTGAACAGGACTGGACCCAGCACAGACCCCTGGGGAACACCGCTAGTGACAGGCCTCCAGCCAGACTCTGCCCCATTGATCACGACCCTCTGAGCTCTGTTGTTGAGCCAGTTCTCTGTCCACCTCACTGTCCTCTCATCCAACCCACACTTAGTTTGTCTGTGAGGGTGTTAGGGGAGACAGTGACAAAAGCCTCACTGAAGTTGAGGTGAACAATATCCACTGCTGTCCCTTCTTAGCTTACTACTATACTTTGTGCCTTTTAACAAGCACAACTTCCAGTCAAAACAACAGAAGAAAGGTCAAACTAAGACAGCCTGGTACAGAAGCATTTTGTGGTACATTACAACACTGCTTTGCAGGAAATCCTTTCCTGTTTAAGAAATGTGATATAATAAGAAACTGGGATTGGTCTGAAGGGAAACACAAGTAATGTGGAAAATGTTCTACAGCTATATTCTGTTTGAAGGCAGTATACATTTTTCATAATTAAAAAAAAAAGCAAATTGAACTAACATTGAGCAGAACCAGATATAAGTGAGCACCTGGAAATAGGACCACAACACTCACTGCAGCTTGGCTTGACATTTATCTCCAAGGAGGTGGAAAAAAACCCCTCACCCTTAGTTTATTTCACTGTGTGCTAAATGTATTGCTCCCACCTGGGTAACTGCAGCTATTTTGTAGCTGCAAAATAGCACAATAACATAAACCATTGATTCGACTAAGTGGCCAAGCGGCAGTGACAGGGTGAGAGCCTCTGTGGTGCATTGCTCAGGGACAACCATGTTTGCAGCAGCTCCTCTTCCTGCTCATGCTTCTCTGAAAACATACGTTGTGTTAATAGAGCCGAAGTGTGGGTAACTTCCTCTCAGCACACTGCTCTCTCTGGAGAGTAGTTCTCCTTTCTATTTTAAGCCATGCATTAGTTCCATGTTTGCCTGGACATGTGCAGTGAGGTAGCCCTGCACTGCAGCAAGACCTGTTTCTCTGCATGTTCAGGACCAGGTGTCAGTGCAGTAATGTGGAGGACTTGGGTTGCGGTGAAACTGCTTGGTAGAGCAACGCAGCACAATTTAAATGCAGCTGATGTGCAAGTCATTAATGAGAGGTAACAGAGTCCCAAGCACATCACAAAACCCTGACCCTGTCATTTCTACCTGGAGGAATGTGCTGCTTCTTCAAGGCAGGCTGATGGAGCCAGCTGGCCCCATCAGTTGAGGCGATGCCCTACTGCCTCTGGGCAGTGACCATCCAAACCCTACGTGCAGGTGTCTGGGTGCCCCTTGCCGTGCAGCGCAGGCTGCCCTGGGCCTCCCGGGTGCGGGTGATGGAGGCTCCATTTGCAAACACACAGTGACTGTAGCAAATGTGGGTGGGTAGCACGTGTACAGGGGCTTGATATGAGATATGTGGGAACTTACATCAACTCCAAGTTTTGCAAAACCCAAAGTATTCCAAGTCACCATGGGGCAGCAGAGCAGTAGCATCTGAGGGGATGTACTCTGCTTGAGGAAATGCATTTGTTTGGCGTGGAGTGACTTGTGATGACACTGCCCAGGGCAGCTACACCGTGCCCAGGCTTGTCCTGCTGAAACCAGCCTGGCCACCCCAGCTCACAGCAGCGGTGTGCTCTGCCCCTCCCCAG
Organism: Phalacrocorax aristotelis; assembly: GCF_949628215.1. Taxonomy (NCBI): domain Eukaryota; kingdom Metazoa; phylum Chordata; class Aves; order Suliformes; family Phalacrocoracidae; genus Phalacrocorax; species Phalacrocorax aristotelis. The sequence continues at coordinate 1,019,566 of NC_134311.1, forward strand.
CCCCTTCCCCAGCCCCAGAAGTGCATCCCCATCCCATTTGCAAAACCCGAGGCATCTCAGGACACGGGGCAGAAAAGCCCCCTGGCAGGGAAGCGGGGCCAGGCCATGGGCATCCGTGTCGGGAAGTGGATCACACCGTCGTCCATGCCTGCTGCTCCCCTCGTGCCTCTGCTGTGACTCACTGACAGTGAGCACGATGAAAAATCTGCCCTGCTCTGCTCTCGGAAGGCCCCAGGCCAGCAGCACAGCAGCTTCAGGGTGGAGTAATAAGCTAAAGAATTAATGTGTAGTTATTAAATGTGGCAAAAATAATAGCCCTGAGTGAGAAAATAAACTCTCCCTGCCATAAGACTCTGAAAACTCAGGTGTGACTTTTGTGAACAGTGTATGAACACGAGCGCCCACCTCCTCTGCTAGGCTCTGGGGAAATGAAAACTGTCCCCACCACTCAGAATTTGGCATAACTGGAGGAAATGTGGTCACTTGCACTCCCCAGGGACCTGCTCCAGACCTCACTGTTGCAAGTAATGGCTTCCCACTGCCCCGAGTGAGTTTTAGATCAAGTCCAAAAAATATTATTTCTGCAACACTACTGCAACACTAAAGTATGCTAACAGTACTTTACGTGAGCCAAGTCCAGATATCTGCATCTGTGAAAATCCCCTTTTTCCCTGAAGGAGAAAAATTGGAAGAAATTGTATAAATCAGGATACCAAAATCTATTATCCTTTTAAACAAAAGTCCAGAAAGCTCTGCCAGCATTGCACACTGCTGTCAGAAGACAGTGGATCCTTTTTAATAGACGATTACACCCATATCTGCTGTCAGCGCGTTGCTAGTGGGCTGATCTTTGTGGTGAACAAGTAGTTAAGTGCTAGCGTGCCTGTATGGGTGCCTGGTGCCAGCGCATTTCCTCCACATCCTCTGCCCCTGCAGCCAAAGCACGTGGTTTGCAGCTAAAGGCAGGGGACATGCTTCACATGCCAGGGAGATAATCCCCTGTCCCTGGGGAGCCAGGACACCCGGGGAGGACAGGCGGAACTAAATACAGCCCATAAACCTGGAAATGCTAAAGGCACCCCCAAAGCACAGAAAGGCTTGGAGAAATTGTGAGAGTAGTCTGAGATGGGGAGCAGCCTTGCTCTTTGCTCGGCCCAGCCCTGCTCTTCCAGGACGATGACATGTCTCTGGGGAAAAGTTTGTTTGTGCCCTGTTTCCAGGGTTTGCCAGAGCTGGTGTGTGGCTGCCAGTTGATTTTCTTCCCTCTGACCGCAATCCTGCTGTTCTCCTCTGCTTCCCTCTGCGCTCTGGCATGTTTACTGATGGTAGGATTGCAGACCAGACCTTTAAGAGACGCACAAAGCATGAGTCACCCGCGGCAGTGCAGGGAGTATCGCAGTGCTGGGTTGTTAAACCCGAAAACCTTCTTTCCATACCCTGACTCTGCTGGAGAGCTGGGCTCCTCTGCACAGACCTGTTGGTGTGTCTGCACTTGTACTCCTTGTTTTTCTTGTTTGTCTTCCCAGAAATCCAGTATGGAAAGGTTTGCTGGAGTAATTTGGGGTTGGCTCTGAATTTGTGAGCCCAGAGCAAGAGCATGTTTGGGCGAGTCGGATACTGCTGCGCTTGCGCTGTTGAGGAGGGATCTCCTGCTCATCGCAGGGATTGCACTGCTTCCCGTCCCCTCTATCTCCCTGCCATGTGCACCAGGGCTCTGCAAACCACCCAAAAAGCCATCAGCTACACCACAGACCCAGGAAATCCCCACCTGAGATAGCAGGTTTTATACCCTTGTCTTTCACAGCTGCAGATGTCTGTTAAGACCCTTCTAGACTTCACCAAATAAACTTCACCACAGTGCTTTTCACCTCTTTTTCGACTGATAGGTGCTTAGAAATGTCCTGCCTGCAGTGCGGGTTCTTTCAAGGTGATGCATACCTAGGTTAGTGTTTGCTGTACATAGGCTTGCTGCTCTGCATCCCTTAAGTCCTTCAGAAGTGGTCTGTGAAGTACCCTGGTTTCAACCACTCCCATTGGGAATCAAAGCAATGTCAACTGCACGTCATTCTTTAATTTAAATATTATTCAGATTTTTTCTCTGACGCTCTGGTGACATCTGGGAGTCTCAAGCACCCCCCCCCCCCCCCCAGTACTGAGAAATATTCACAGATGTGGCAGAAAGACACAATCTGAGGAGTTTAAGCTGCAAGATCTAGACAGCTGTAAATGGCTCAGAACATCAGTGGCATGGTGGCACTGTGTTTTCCTTGTCCTGTGGTACTTTTGGGCGCAGCTTGCCTCTCCTACTCTTCAGGATGCCCCAGTCAGACGACAGGCTTTGATTTTTGCTGCCTCTCTCTCAGGCACTCCCTTTGCCTGCCTCGGGCCGTGACTCATTTCCTGGTATGGCTCATCTCATCCTGCCTGCTGCTGGAGTTTACAGCTTGCTCTTCACCTCTGCAGCAGCAAAACTTGGTACAAAAAGAAGCTATCACGTTGTCAGAAATCTTGCCGCCTTCTTCTGCAGCATGCAGAGAGCCTTGTCTGTAGGAACCTCGGTGAGGCTTTGTATACAGTCTGATATGTAAGGAAAGGTGGGGGAAAAATCCGGATATCTGCATATATAGAGCCATTTTATATTCCTGTTGTTCAAACATGCAGAGGGGCGCCAGCGACGATAACTCGATAACTCAAGAAGTAAAGTAGCCTCAAACTTCGGTATCAAAATGTTGGTATAAATATTAATACCTTACGTGCCGGAGTGAAGGCAGGAACCTCCGGGTTGGCAGTGCCACCTGCTGGGGTCCCTGTGGTGAGAGGCACGCTTCCCGACAGCGAGCTGGCACGGGGATCGGGGCGCACATTCTCCTCTGGGAGTGAGAGGCTGTTCCCTCGCACCGCAGAAATTCAGCAAAATTTCCTTTGCCGCGGAAACGAATCCTTTCTGGGATTGAAGGCACTGCAATTTTAGTTATCTTCCTGCTTTCTTAGATTAATGTTCGCCCGTTACTGTGATACAGTTCGTGCCATTATTTATATCCATTTTAGGACAGAAGGCAAAGAAAACTGAGTGGTAGGAATCTTAAAATTGTGCAATCTCCATTTAGCATAACTAAACCCTTGGATTTGGCTTCCTACCACTATAGGCGAAAATAAGGATTTTTAGGGTAGATTTTTTGCAGTTATTCACCAGTTTGAATAGCCCACTTGGTGACGTGCCAATGATTTTTTGTGCTTCTGTGAAAAATGATTAGAACTTGACACATCCAAAGCGATGCGCTCATGGATGCTGTGGCTGGGATTGAAGGACTGCTGACATGTTGGGCCTAATGCACAATGCAGAAGGATTGTGAAAGGGTACAGAAATGGAAGTCAGGCTGCGAAGTCGGTGTCCAGGCTGATCTCAGGTCGTGTTGAGAGAGACACCTGTGGAAACTAACTGCCCTATGGATGTGCAGTCCTTATAGGGAGACAACAAACTGCTGCTGACTCTTATCAGATGCATCCTGTTTTTTCACAGTCTTCAATTCAGTTTTAACAGCTAAGATGTGGCACTAGAGCAGTGATGGTTCACTGCTATAAATAAAAGCAGCAGAGACGTGTTCAGATGTGAGACTGAAGTAGTGTGAGCTGCCATACTGTGCTTCAGCATGTGAGCATTTGTTGAACGAGCAGCTGGGGAGAATAAAGCTTTCCGGTTGGAACATGGGCCACTTCACTTTTTCAGGAATCATCCAGATAAATTGATCAGACTCGCAGGGTGCCTTGGAGGTAAACAAACTGACCAAAACCAGACGAGTGCTTCTTAAAGGTGGAAAATTCCTTGGAGAAGATGTTTGTGCTGGTGTATTTATCTGCAGGGTTCCACCTTCAAGAGAGATTGCAATTAAAATCTGATGCACAGAGAGAAGCAGTTCTCCCAGTATACATGAGAGGACACAGCTGAAATGCCAGTAATGCAGGCCTCATTTCATTTTCTTTTAATGTCTTTGCTACTAATTATAAACAGGAGCTAAACTGATAGAAGAGAGATTAGGTCCTGTTGGCAGAGTCTGTTGGTTCCTTATTTTCTCCTGAAATACTGAAATGTGTGCTGTCTGGTGAGGTCATGGCTTTTGTTTGCTTTTTTCTTTTTTTCTTTTTATTTCTTTTTCTTTCTCATTTTTATAATTTTCTTTCTAATTTTGTCTTTTCCTTTTCCTTTTTTATTTTTATTTTTATTTTTATTTTTATTTTTATTTTTATTTTTATTTTTATTTTTATTTTTATTTTTATTTTTATTTTCCCTTTTCTTTTTTTCCTTTTTTATCTTTTTTTGTCTCTTTCTCTTTCTCCTTCTTTTTATTTTTTCCTTTTGGAGGCAGAGCAAACAGGTAAAAACTAATCCATGGCCAAGAGGCTCCTACGTGCAGCTATGTGTGTGCATACCCCATCCCTTATGCAATGCTTTCAGTTTCTTGGTGAAGAGAGCCAAGAAAAGCATTTATGCAGAAGTGCACTCTGGAGCGAGGGAAAAGCTGAGCGTGCTGCGCAGCTGTGGGGAGCGAGGCACAGTTCTGTCTGGGGCCCAAGGAGACCCTTGCTGTGCTTCTGCTCCTGTGGTGCCCAGAAGGTTTAGCAAGCTGGTGGGCACAGGCTCTGCTCTTTCAGTGCCCGGCGCTAGCCAGGGAACAGGCTGCTTTGGGTGGCTGCGGGACAGGAGCCCTGTGAAGACAATGTAGTTTAAAGGAGTGCTCAGTTCTTTGTCTCTTTGTGTAATAGCCCTGGAGGACTTCCATTAAAACCTGTATTTCCTTCAGAATGGTGGCTGAGACATATCAAAAAGTTGTCCTGGCTTCTGGAAGGAGGATATCCTGGTCCCCAATCCAAACAAAAGTGATCACTGGATCACCAGACAGACCTTTCATACTGACCTGACTGTTCTCAGTTACCATATTAGAAATGTGGCATTATACTCTTGGTCCTCTCGTGATCCTTCTTATAACTAATTGCTGCTTCAAACTGTGATTGAGTGGTGGGGCCTGATGATATCTTTCCCATGTAATCAATGAAGAGAAGCCCTTGTGACCTCTTCTTCTTCTTACCATTATTATACATTCTGTATCAGGTTGAGCATCACAGCAAAGTGTGGTCTTTTCTAAAGAGCCTGTACTTACACCATATCCTTGAAGGTAAAAAGATTATTAAAAGTCTAAGACTGAAAAAAAGCTTATTTTCAATCCATTTAAAAATATGTACAGATTATAGGTTGCTTTAAATGTGTGAATTCCTAGGCAGTATGGCAATAAGGAATATTTTTCCAGCACTATGCCTTCTGATGCATATTGCAGCTTGGTTTAAACATTTGGCCAACGTGACCAGCAGCACTGGAAATCCTCTGACTACATTGTCCTTCCTCTCTGTGTGCCTGCAGGACTTCTGGGGCTTTTTGCAATTCAATAATCAGCATTTCTCCGTCATTCTTTACTAATAGGTTGGGGGAAAACTGGCTGCCCCCAGGACCTGCCCCCCCCCGGAAGGACTTCTGGGGAGAAGTAGTAGCTACGAGCTGTCCTGCAATCAGGCATGGCCAAAGGGTTTCCAGAAGCAAACAAGCCACAAGATGGCTAGCTGAACTGTCAGCTAGTGCAAGCCCAAACCAAGGAGTGCCACAGAGCATTAGTGTTTTGTTGTGATGCTTTGTCAAAAGCAGGAGACTGCTGTACCGAAACCTTTTCCCACCAGACCATTAGAAGAGTAGTGGCAGGGACTGTCTACATGATGTGAATACAAGTTCACAGTGGAAAAACCCTCTAGAAAAATGCCTGTTTAGGGGGGAAAAAAATCCTCTTGCCTTAGCTCAGTGTCAGAGTTTCCTGTTTCTCCTGCTTTCTGCGTTTTGGGGATTACTTCTGTTTATGGGTACGCAGGGAAACACCTGCCCTGGGTCTGTTACTGCACTGCCATGCAAGCCACGGAGCCGGCATGTCTGGGTGAATGCAAGCCTGGGGAAGCACGGAATGAGAGATGGGGGTGCATCAGCTCCCAGCTCCTCCGGTCTTGGGGAAATGGGCAGCCAGGGCAGGAGAGGTGCAGCTGTAGCAACCTTCCTCCCCTAGACCCAGGCAGTGCTCCATGGGTGCTGCTGGCAGCTCTTTGATTTCAGGCGCACAACCTTCCCACGGGTTACACTCGTATATTGGCATCCACCCAGCTGGTGCGAGCCTTGCAACCTGCAGGAACAGGGGGTCTGCGTGAGAAATGCATGTTTTGCATCACTTGCCATCCTCCCTTTGCACGCAGCAATGTGTCTGTCACCTGCCTGCTCTGTACTCAGAGTTAATTAATTTCTAGTAAAATGAAAATTAAACACACATTACAAAAAATCTCAAGCGTGAAACAAATCTGTGTAGACTTTAATTTGACACATCATAAAGTTTTTCAGGCAAGACCAGGAAGACAGCATCTGATTAATCTAATATGCAAATGTAAGCCTGTTAGCAATTCATGTTATCAAATATGAATAAGACAGTGACAAAGCTGAGGTTTATTCCTGGGTGATGTCAAGTAATCCATCTCAGTCCTTAAGAAATAGTCAGGGAGGCACTGGCTCCACTGAGCAAAGACTTTGAGAGGGGTTTTCAGAGAGGAATCTCAGGGTTTACAAAGAGAATATTTGAAAGCAGCATACCCTCACCCACAAAGGACCAGCAATGGAGCAAGAAAATAAATGCCTGTGCATGCTGGAGGGATCTTTGCTTCCAGCCTGAATGGAGGTGGATGGTCTAGGAGATCCAGGGTCCAAATAACTCCTGGTTAGGAAAAAAAGAGAGGAAAAATAAAAAAAGGAATTGAAAAGCTGCTATGGGATCATAGCCATTTCCATTGCATTTTCCTTTATCACATGAAGATTTCCTTAAGTTTTACCTTGTTTTTATTGCTGATTGATGGATGTTAGTCTTTAAATATTTCCCTCAAACAGTTCTGAATCCCCACTGCTGTAAGCTTGGTATATTCAGTCCTCCACTTTCTGCCCCTTGCCTGCAATGGAGTGGTACTGGTCTCCCATTGCTGCCCTTGGCCAGGGGGTTGGAATTCCTGCCAGGAGCTCCGGGTCAACTTGTGCTGCTTCATGGGAGGGCCAGGGGTCCCTGTGTTCAACTCCATAGCAGAGAGGGCTCAACATGAGAGATTGGGGTGCCCAGGGAAGGAGCTGAGGCAGAGAGAGGAAGGGTAGCCCCTGAGGCCCAATGGCAAAATATGCTGTGGTTTTCAGTCCAGGTAACACAGAGCAATTTTACTGATCTTTGGTAGGAGTAGGAAAAGCGGCATTTTTCATTTGCCTTTCATTGGCACCGATGGTGTTTTACATTCGGCAGTGCTCCCGTCCCACACACTAGATGTGCCTGTTCTGTAAGGAAACACTCCATGTGAATGCCAGGGCAGTTTTCATGGCACTCAAAATATTTTAAAAATGCAATATTAAAAGAAATCAAAACCACAACAATCTCAAACATATGCATTGGTGAAAAGTCAGCAGCATACAAGGCCTGGGCACCCAGCGTAGGGAAGGAGCAGGCTTTTTGTCGACTTATGACATGGGGGCTGTTTTCCCCTATTTGTAGCATAAATTCTGGTGTTTGCTGTGAGGAAGACTGTGTGGGCTCCCCTTGCTGGCATAACTTTTCCTTGTCCCTTTTAAACTAAGTTTGAAAGGTTTAGGAGTGCATGTGAAGGAATGGGAAAATGAACTAATCTGATTTGAATTATTTTTTCCTAGGGCTCCCTCTGCATGTGGAAATACACGTTCGACAACAAAAGCTGGAAGCCCTGGAGCTGTCAGCAGCTTTTTAAGGGGTCGGAGCTTTCCTTGTTCACTCCACATGAGGAACTACTGTGGCTCCGGCTCACTTGTAGGGCTGGCTACCAACCGCCCTGCCACAGTACATCTTTTCCTTTTTTCCCCAAAGCGGCTCACCTTGTAGCCATGGCAACTCGCTGCCAGCCGCAGGCAGGCCCCGGAGCTGGCGCTGCCTGTGGCTTCCCACCCGTGGCGAGCTGCAGCATCCCCCCGTGGGCTGCAGCATCCTCTCGTGGGCTGCAGCATCCCCCCGTGGGCTGCAGCACCCACACCCAGGGCCAGAGGTGCTGGATGAGAAGCCCGTTTAAATTCAAGCAGGGGAATGGGACCGTTCTCCTTGGCAGGGCCATTATTGACATTTGGGCTTGCTGCTGTCGCAAACAGCCCTGTGACACAGTGCATATCCTCTCTGTCTCAGAAAAACTCCTGTTAAGATGTATATTCTGGGGTGAAAAAGGGATTCGGTCCTGCTCCAGCAGCAAGCTTAAAGGCATTAAAGGCATGGAGCCATGCAGCCTGGGATTTTGCTCCTAGGCTTTTCACAGTTTTTGTTATTACAGATATTTGTTATCCCCTGCACTAGTTGGGTTGTCTTCTTAAGACACCTCCTCATTAGGGCAGCAACCTTCCTTAGTGAAAACTTCTTAATGAAGATTCCTTTATGGAAACCATTGCTTAAGGTTTCTGCTAGGTTTCTCTTCTTCATTCATATGGGCAGCCCAGACCCTTTCCTTTAGTTGCTTTGAGAAGTCCTCCTCCTGAGGGCCTGAGGAAACAGAAGGCATAAGAGAAAAGCAAATTCCCATGCTCTCTTGATCCAGACAGCACCTTCTCAGGGCTGGAGGGGAACTGGGGGCAGGTGCCTCAAGGAGGCCTGAAGTGGTGGGTGACAATCACAGGGACATCCTGACCCAAGCCGGTGTCAGAGCCGCCTCGTGTGAGGTGTGGCTCCATCCCTGCCACGCACCTCCTGTGGTTCATCTCCTGCAGCCCGAAAGCATCACTGTAATCCGGAGCTGCAGCTCCAGCAGGCTCCGCGTTGCTCCCCGGGGAGCCATTCCAGCTTTGTTGGAAGAGGCAACGCCGCGCCTGCAGAGCAACCATTTCCAAAGCCAGCAAAAATGCTGTGCAGGAGCCTCAGACCTGCACTGCTCGTAGTCTGCAGTACTGATATTTCTGTGTGCCTAATTACCCACCCCTGGGTTTCATACCAAGCTCTGTTTCTGCTGATATGGTATCCCTGAAAAAGGGCTAATCTCCAGATCCACGTGTTCGTTATGACATCAGAGAGGGGAAGGGGAGAGTTGACTGACTGAGAAAGAGGTGATACTTGTAGAAAAGATAGCAATCTATAGGATGATGTGATGTTATTCTGAAAAGAGGAGTCTGTGGATGGATTATCAGTGTCACCACATAGAGCAGAAGAGGCTTGTGCCTTCTGCTTTGGCTCTGTTTGTATCCTGTGAAAGTGGACAAATGAACTACCGTATCTCTGTGGCTGTAGTCACCAGAGGCACGCAGTAGTGTAAAAACATTTTCTAACTGTATCATGCCAGGAAATTAAGTCTAGTCTTTACTTAGCATAGAATAACTTCTTTCTTTAAATCTTCAGTGAGCTTGATCCTGTTCATATTTCTTTCACGAATTTCCTTTACACTCCTAGACTTTCTGTGGCATTACTTCTATTCAGTGACCATTAAGAGATGTATCTGCTCAATGCTATGCAATAGCAAAGGGGAGGAAATCATAACCACATTTCCAGTGCGAATATATTGATGCAACTTTAAAGATAGGTGTCCAAAAATCAGATGAAAGCTGCCATTTTCCCTCAGAGGCATTTGAGCTCAGTGGGTACAAACGCTATGCCAATCAATATTGGTCCTTAATGTAAAAATGGAATTATCTCTTAAATTAAACCCTTGCAAGATGCTTGTTTTGTGAATAGTTCAAATAATTAATGTGAGATCATTTCTCAGGCATTTTTTTCTTGGTGAACAACAGAGAAAACAGCTGCAGTGATGAACAGCCACATACACTGTCAATACTAGGTGATACCAACACATTGTGGTACCACACAGGCTGTTCCCCAGAGTGACTGTAACTCTGGCTATCATCACAGTTCTCCTCATTCTGCCTGTCAATGCTTTGAAAGTAAATTTGCATCTAATCTGCATGAAACAATTTATATGGAGTGATGAAACCGATTCTTTCATTCTGGTTGTTTTGTGGTTTCACTGGAAGCACCGGTGTCGTTGCCAGTGAGACACCTGGACTCCCGTGGACACATGGCAGCAGTACTGCGTCCTGGTTATACACCAACGGTTTCAGTGTATGCCCCTTTCTTGCAGTCCATGATGACATCTAATCTTTGATACACACTCCAGGCTTTTATTGTAACTATTCTGATGCTTTGAGGGCAAGGAAGAGTCGGAATACCTACGTAAGGACTTTTGAGCTCTTATTGCAGTGTTTGCATATTCTCCTGTAGAGGAGAAGAGCCGCACAAGAGCAAGCCAGCCAGCGATAGGGAAGGTCAGATTCCAACATGAAGACTACTCAGCAACGCAGCTGGTTCATAGCCCTTTCTAGCTCCTTACAAATACAACCTGGCAGAGTAACACATAGAGCAAGGGTGACACTCTGTGATAATGTAGGAGAAGTACAGGGCTTTTTTTTGGTTTGGCTATCATCTCCTTGTTGGTGAGGATGGTTACAAACCCACAATAGCTGGACTTTGTTCATTGTGGTTCACGGCAGGCAAATGTCCTCCTCCCAGTGCCTGTGACTAGCCAGGGTCAGCGCTTCAGCAGGAATAAGCTGAGTCCCACAAGCAAGTGAGGAGGCCACATGCTGACCAAAGCACAAGCTCTTTTTAGCAAGACTGCATGCTCTCTTAAGGAATAGAAAAAGCCATTTTAAAATTTAAGACAAATTTTCCCAAGTAAAATCCAGTAAAAGAATTTGCTCCACGATGCTGGGAGTGGAAGGCACATTATTCTCTACAAATTAGTGCCTTCTAGTTGTTTCTTTCCTACCAACTTATAATAAGGCTTCAGCAGAAGAACACGCCTTGCTAGATATTAAAGGATGCATATGCTGAAGATACCATGAGATGCATCTGGATACCAAAGTGCTTTTCTGCACATAAAAAGTTAAGAGAGAAACTAAGCAGAGGGTCCTCTAGTGCCTAACAAGTCACCAACTCTGAAGGAAAATTTCCTTTCAACTAATAACAGTTGTGACAACTGAAAACAGCTAGGTGTTATTCCTAGTGTGGACAGTCTACATGGCGTCTGTTACTATGTCTGTTCTACTTGTACCACCAGAAAAAAACCCTTGAAACAGAATTTCACATGATTCCAAGCTCTTTATGGAACTAGGCTAAAAACACAGGCTAGAATTTGATTTAGGAAAATAATAGCCCAGAAAACAGATACATCTAGTAATGATCAGTGTCTTGGACAAGATTCAGCTGCATTTCAGCATTGCTTTGGGTATCAGATGTCTTTTAGAGGAGGCTTTAACTGGCATTTTTGCCATACATGAACGCTTTGCATCTTTAAACGTAGCAGGTCACAGAGTGTGGCTTCTGTGACCAAAGGTGTTGATGTTACATCTGGAAACTCAGCAGCCCTCCTAACCCTAAGGGTACGGACCATGTGTGCCCCCCAAAAAAGGGCCATGAGACTTCTCAGCATCCTTCCTGAGAAAAAGACCCTGAGCTGCTGCAGCTGGGTGATGATGAAGTAGAGCTGCTGATGTCTCAGAGCAATGTGAGTCTGATCTCTGTCCTGGAGCTACAGCTGAACGATGCTGCCTGATTTCTACCATCTGCAGAAATAAGGAGGTCTTTCTGACAGACGAAGACCATCAATGTGTGGGAACTCCTTCCCTTGCATAAACTTAATTTTTGGGAGATTTTGTCAAATCAGGATGAGAAATCTGATATCAGTTCTCATCATGCCTTCCCCTGAAAAGCAGAGGCTTTCCCAATTAATGTGACATTCATACTGACTGTATAAATAACTGCCATGCCTTTACTCTGTATCAGCTTTGCATTATTAACCCCTGCAGGTTTTATTGTGAAGCTTCATTGGTCATTTGCATCTCACAGAAGCAGCACAACCAGAGAGTGAAGTACTTTCACCACTGGTTCTGAAGTGATTTGCATTTTGCAGCTATTGGGATACTAGTGCAGAATAAATCTTACCTTGAAATCCTTTCCTCAGGACTCCCCACTGTTAACGGTACCTTTATCTCTTTCAGCATCAAATATTTTATTGAGTAATCCCAGCTGGTATTATGCTATATTTCCTTTCCAAATTCTCCTCCACTTTCAATATCACCCATTATATATTACTATTTTGAATGGCTGATGCCAAACTGTAAAAATTTTCCTTTATCTTGCCCTGGATCATTGCAAATGCTCCAGACTGTTGTTGGAAATGCACCTTAAACTATTAATGCTTTTTTATAGAAGATGTTATCCTGGAAGATTGAAGCTATTACCTCCCTACTGTCATATCTTTGGAAAGACAATCATTTTGCTAAGTAGGAGCAGGAATAATCTGTTCTACTCACCAGTCTTTTAATCAGTGGGTACGTTCATGGCTTGTTAGCAGAGCTCTGGCTGCCTCTCTGCAAGCTGTCAGCCTGCCACAGCGATTCCTTCCCCAGCCCTTTCCCTAAACCACTGTGGGAGAGCTGTTAATTAGAGTGACCGGCTGCCCCGGAGGTTATGTGATGAACTTCTCTGCTGTGCCCAAGTCAAAGAACGTGGCTGTTTCACAGGGATTGCAGCAGCCTTGAATAGAGCCAGGATGATGTGCAAACAGCTTTTCTGTTAGAAACAGGCTGTTGCATTTGCTTCCCTTATACTGGCAGTCAAACATCTGAAAATAAATCAGATGGATCAGAGGAATTTCAGCAGCCAGCGCAGATCATCGATGATCTCAGGACAGCCCTAGCTGTACTCAAACTCTAAGGGCCAGGCTCGTCCTGGCATGAGCAGACACAGCACTACCGAGTTTCACTGGGGATCTCTTGCACGATGGAGGCACTTGGAGAAGCCCACGTGCAGCTACGGGGGTTATGGTCCTGCCACCTTTTGTGTAGGGGTAAGTATAAGCACTGAGCAGTCTCGCTGGCTACAGCTGCATCCAGCCCTGATGAAAATATCATCAAAATCAGTTTCTACATGATGAGGATGACTTACCAGGCCCAGTTTGCTTCTTGCTCAGCCTGGTTCAAAAAGGGAGTTCTGGCCCAAGTGAAGCCAGTGAAAGGCTTGCTTCTGGACTCATGGAGGCAGGATATTAACAACATCCTCCAGGCTACTGAGATATGCCTTCCAGCACTGCCTAACACCTCTGCTGCTCTTCTGTTAATATGCCTTTTACCCCAATTTCATTTAAGCTTTGTTCCTCTCTGTGCAGAAAATGTTTCTGCCCAGTAATCCTATTTCATAATCCCTTCCGTGCCTGTCTGATTTATATCGCCTCGGATCTCCTGTGATCTTCTACAAAGCAGCAGTCAGATGTCTGCCGGCTTGTCCAACCCTATCCTCTGTTCTGTCAAGCTGCAAACATCTCAGAAACATCTGTGTCCTTTCCTGCCCTTTCCAGGCGCAGTTCAGACAGAGCTACACAATCTTACAAAGAGCAGCCAAATCGCACTGGTGCCATGAAACGGATGCTCAGTTCGTATAGCCGGGTTGCAAACCTTGAGTAAAACTGGCTCGTGACATCCCTAATGCACATCCCATTGCCTTTAGGAGGACCAGGAGGACCCAACAGGAATCACTGCTGCATTTCTGCTGATGTTTTCTCAACATTGCCTCGGAAGCATGGTAATGAAAGAGAGTTTTTAGTGTTTTTTAAAAATGTCTATAGAAAATTAGGTTAGGAAAGTTCTTATTCCACACGGGATGGTTTATTCTCTCTACACTTTGTCTGTGAAGATGACTCTGTGGCATTTTGGAGAACCTGGCCAGAAGGGGCTGAATTGTTTTACAGTCACAAATTTCCCTGATTTCTGCCTCAGCAGCACAGACGAGACGTTGGAGCTGTCTTTCTTCCCCAGGCTCTCTCCAGAGCGGGAAAAGCAGCGCCTAAGCAGCTGCACACCAGCTCTCTGGCCACAGCCCCCACCCTTCTCTCCCAGCCTGAGGAAGGGGCTGCAAATCCAGCTCCCAGCTGCACCTGGGAGCATTGCTCTCCTCCGAAATGCAGTGGAAGGATTCCGGCCTCATTTAAATAATGGGTTAATCAGTGCTCCTGTGTTTAAAATTGCTCCATTTCCAACTCCATCAAAGTCTGTGAAAGCTTTGTCATGTACTTTATGGGGATCAGGAGGAGGCATAATTTATATAAATTAGAAAAAATGAGACACGAAAGGGAGAAATTATTCCAGAACAGAAACAGTTAGTACGAGCAGTACAAATTTTTTCTTTTCTATTTTAAGAATTTATACGTGTATTTTTGGGCCTCATTTTCTCTCCTAGCCCCACGCAGTGCCAAGGCAGGACCCGGCTCCATAACAGGATGCACTGTGTGTATTGCACAACGGCTGGGGTGGCCTGGAAGAGGTATAATCACCATTAGCCTTTTTCAGGGCAGGTGGATGCTGTTGGGAAACGTCTGGCAGGCAGGGGGACAGCTCTGTGCTTTGTTTTGCAGCAGCTTCAGCAGCAGCAGAGAGGAGGAGGGGCTCTGTAGGTGGTAGGGAGAGCACATTTTTTTTCTCCCTGAGAAATAAGTGGAAATAAATAATTTAGCAAAAGAAAAATTACAGGGAGATGAATTTGTCACCGTTCCTCACAGGGCAGACTTTTAAAACACATAGTACTTTCTGCTGGGACTGGATGGAAACTTTCTGCCTAAATGCATGAAAATATATTAAGAGTCCAAGCACATGCATTTCTTGTCCAAACATTTTTACATGAAATTAAACGCCAGTGGAGTCAATTACATGTTGCAGTACGGAAGAGACCTCATGAAGTTATTGCATAAATGAGGGCTGGTTAATTCAACCTGAGCATCTGCAAGGCACTGCCCTTGGGCATCGTGCAAGTGCAGAGTCTATGGGCAACCTAAGACCCCCCCCCCCACCCCCGCCTCCGCTGGCACTGCAGGCTCTGCAAGGCTGGGAGCAAACAGGAGGAGCCAAGGGCTCATCTGAAGGCACTAACTGAGAAGCCAGTATTTCTAAACACAGATAATTATCTGTTAGAGTCCAGTAACGATGTCAGGAGCACCTCTGTTAGTGTGAGTACTCGTGCCGTGCATGCTGGCCGTTCACTGTAAAAGCTATGCATGCGGCAGCTGTGCACAGGCAGCTGGGTGCGAAGGCAGCACAGCCTCATCAGGGTCTGTGGAGCCACCTATGAAGACAAGAGAAGGTGCTGGGCAGTGATTACCTTTGGGGATCTCTTGCACCAAGGCCCAAGTCACCCCCTGCACCAATGAGTAAGAGTGTGAGCTATCAGATTGTCTGGTTTTAAGGCAAAACATGAAAATCTGAAGTTAATTATTTTTTCTAGCCCACCTATGACATTTCAGTGGAAAAGAAGACCTTTGCAAATGTATCTTGGCACCATTTCTTTTAAAAAAATTGCTTTTGAACAGGCAGATAGCAGCAACATCTTGGGTCAGATGGAAATTACCTGTGTTCCCAGGTATGACCCTGCTTCAGCATCTGATTATCACCTTTGCTGTTCCTTTTTATGCCGAGCCTATATACCACGCAAACTATCCAGGAACTTTGTCATGAGAGCAGATGTCCACTGCGAGAAAGGTAAAGCATATCGAAATGCTTTCGTCTTCACTCAGTTCAATTGGGTGGCCTTACAAACCCACTTGTGCAGTCACAGCTGCAGCTGTACTCACCATACTTACACATGGACTAGTTACAGCATGAAGAATTAGAAACAGCAGGGAAACCTCATCGTCTTGTCCACAGAAAGGGGCTGCGCATGGTTTAGGGCTCCCTCCAGTCCTGGCTTTGTTGTGGCTGCCAAAATTGGTTTCCTTCTCTAAGGAGCATCTGCTGCCAGGCTGGGCTGCGTGAGGTGGGACCCTGGGCGGATACCAGCTGCAGAGCCGGGAGGATAAGCGTATTAATCGGAACAAGAGACGCAGGAGCACCTCAGTAATTCAACTCCCTTGACACGGGGTCAGTAACACAGGAGTGATCTCAGACAAAATCAGCTTCCACTACCTTGAAAACCCTGAAGTGCCAGGCGGAGGGATAATTCCTTGTTTGCAGAGATAATGTCAATGATTGGAATAATCATTGACCTGATCCAGCTGGAAAAGTAAACACTTTATTTTCATGGCTAGAGCCCTGTTTGCTGAGCAGTAGCACCTGTGACACACTGGAGGATGAGCTCACACCCATGAAATATTTCTGTTCCCACTTCTATTGTCCTTTGCAACGGAAGCTCTCACCTTTGTTTTTACTATAAATCCCTTGTAGGAGAGAGATCATCCGCAGTTCTGACTCAGACCATTAAGAGCATATTGAGAAATAACTTAGGTTTCCCAGAAGGCTAATTTACGTCAGCAAGCAAAAAGATAATCACAGTCATAAATCTTTGTCCATGTCCGTATCTCCTGATTGCTTTAAAAATATCAGGACAATACTTTCTATACCTTAACCAAATGCAGCAATTTGACTTGTTTTTCCTAACATCTGCAGTGCATGCTTGTTATGCTGTTTTATAGCAGCCTCATTTCCAGCATGCTGGAATTAAACGTGGTCTGTAAATTATGCATGACTTTTTAACATTCACGAATCCCATCATTTTACTTTATTGATCAGTTCTTTCCCATAATTGGCAACAATCCATGAGGAAATGAATGTTCTACATCAGGCAAATGGGAATTTTATTGATGTAATATTGGGAAAGTAATAGACATGCTTAGCAAGCTAAAATGTTACTATCCTTTACGTTTGTTTGAGAGTGGTACCGGTGTCCTGCCTGCATTTTGCCTGGCGTCCTTATGGGAGTTAACAACCCTGCTCTACTTAATATTTATAGGGAAGCTAGGATATCCACCTAGCCCCCTATCTCCATTAATATTAATGAAGGTAACCATATACCTTCCTTTCCTCCTATTAATATTAATGAAAATGAACACATATGTCAATGTAGGCATTCTAGAGTTTTTCATTATACCTTTGTTCTTAGGACTGGCACTGCCCCCGTCATCACTCCACGCATATAGCAAGTAGGCATGCACAGTCAGCTGCAACACAAGGCTCTTCTGCTGACCCCCCCCAGCCGAGGCACAGCAATTCCCTTCATTTCAGCAGAAACGAGCTACCGTGAATAATCTGGTTAATAAAGGCCACGTACTGAAATACAGCATTTGCCCTCGTGCCAGCCATAAAGACACATCAACAGCAACAAAAGTCAACAGCTGGGGGGGAACCACAGCCATACCACCACCGTCCTTATGTTCATATCATAGGAGAAGAGAAACCAGTCCCTTCTTATCAAGAGCAAATCGAGCCCTTAATAAGATAAAATCAGTTTCCTGTAAAAATGGTTACTGGTTGGACATGATGGCACCAAACCCCTTGTTGCTCTTAACAGCGAGGGCAGCCAG
Source organism: Phalacrocorax aristotelis (assembly GCF_949628215.1). NCBI lineage: Eukaryota > Metazoa > Chordata > Aves > Suliformes > Phalacrocoracidae > Phalacrocorax > Phalacrocorax aristotelis. The sequence continues at coordinate 1,037,017 of NC_134311.1, forward strand.
CCTTGCTGGTGAGCCACATAGCAGGCACTTTTAGATCCCACCAGGGTCCCAAAGAACAGTCATGATAACAAAACCGCTTCCCATGTTGATCATGACCTCTCACGACTCCATTTGTGTATCTGTGGAGATACAGACTCATAGTTCGAGGGCAGTTAAAGGAAATTTAATTCTCTACATGCGCCTCCTGAATCATGTAAATGTGTGATTTGCATTCATTGCATTCTGCTTTGGGAGAAGGCCTGATTCCGTTGTATACTTTGATAAAAGTGATCAGTGCAAGAGAGTCTATTTTGCGTCAGTTATTGGGTGTACATAATGAGATCAATTCACTCATTTGATTTCCTGCTCATCAAGGAACTTCATGCTTGTTGAGTGTTACTGAATTTGTGTCCACCAGGAAAAAGAAGAGATTTAGATTTATTCTAATAAAATCTTGTAACAAGGTCAAATTAACCTGCAGAGAAAAATGAGAACTGCTCTAAATCACAATATTAATTTGAAGTGTGCGTATAGCAAAAACGCTCCTTCTTAAAGCATAACTTCCTTTTTATTTTTCATATTTCTCCAGAGCGCACAGTAGAAGAAATAGAATGACCTCAGGGTTTTTTTTTTTGAGGAACAGCTTCAAAATAGTTGAAAAAAAACCTTAAGTGTGCTCTCGGAGGGTCTTGAGTGCTCTCACACATCATAAGAAGTACAAGTCCCAGAAGTTTGTATTAAAATAATAAAAAAGTTACTATGAAAAAAAGCGCCACTCCCCGCAAATATTCCTAAATGAAAAGTATACGGTGCATCTAGTAGCCGTGATGGCAGAGAAAGCTGGTGTTATATATCAGAGAGACGAAGAATTTCTTCAAAGAGCCTGGAAACCCCTCAACATAGCAGATTATAATCCTAGCAATAAAGTAAAACAGCAAAGAAGAGTATAGTCTCTAACAGGTGCAAAACCTCTTTGTACTCTGAGATATCTTAGCAAATAAAGTCTAGAATCCAGAAACAGAGGAGGGCTACAAAGAAAACAAAGCAAATATCTGCCTTTGAATTGTGAAGTTTGCAAGTGGTTATTAGTAATCTCGTTCGGCAACCTGCCACCAGGCTATGAATGTGTGCAGTCCCAGGCACCAGAGCTGCATCAGCAGCCTTGTTGTGAAAATAGCATTCACGGGGGAGGGGGGCCTTTTTTGGGAGTCACGTAAAATACAAATTTGGCTTATGAGAAAAAGGATTCTTTATTACACGTCACATAAGAAAATGTATGTCTTGATCTTTGAATTTTTGGGTAGCCAGGGAATGCAGTGACTGGCTAAATAAATGAATTACCAACCATCCTCTTGGATACGGGGAATTAAAACAATTTGTTCTTTAAGAACGCGCCTTTTTCAATAGGACTACCTGACATGACACAGCCACAGCATCAGAGTGCCCTCACCACGTTGTACACTTTTTCCAATATGTTTGATCTTTATAATAACTTTGTGGCTATGCAGAGCTCTTCATAAATATTTAATTCAAATTATTCTGCAGACAAAAGCACCGGGGAAGAGTCAGAAAGTGACTCAGTGTTTCTTAATCAGAGATGAGTGACTAGGCAGCTCTGGCGTTGCAGTGGAAGAGAGTTATTGGCGTTGATTAAATCATCTGAGGATGGATCCCCTGTGAGCTCGTGGGTCACATCCTGGCTCGAGCAGGTGGCTAGCTGTGCCGCGGCGGCGTGCGCCCAGCATCTGGCACCTCCCTGCTGCAGTTCTGGAACAAACTGCACAATTAGCCTTGTTCTTTGCATGCAAGGCTTTGTGATTTTCAAAACTTTTTTCCTCCACTGCAGCAACCGAACCCCTCAGTTCTGGCACAGAAAAAGAGCAAGAAGACATATGATTTCTTCCTAGTGTACCACTTTCATTAGATAAATGCATATAGGTCAGAGCACCTTAGGCTCGAGCTGTCCTTATAGTTAACAGCTGACTCTGCAAGGCACTTAGCTGTTGATGCTCAAGCACCTGACTGCCTACCTTCTAGGCACTTGGTTTCACAAGAACAACCCACAGACTTAAACCAGACATGTGCTCACGTCCATTTAGGAAACAGAAATACATTTAATTTAAAAAATCCTGTTGGATAGAAAAAAGTATTTCTTGTACTGTCAGCTAGAGTATTTGTGAGAAAACAAGAACAGTTTGTATATTCTAAGCTAGCACAAATCACTTCAGTGGTAAAATAATGGTAAAAAACTGTAGGAGTAATTTACTTCAGCTTTCAAGAGCTTCAACCGTGATATCATAGATGGAAATAAGAAACGAAAAGTGGTCATACATTAAAATAACTGATGGCTCCTTAAACACTTTGAGCAAGGTACAGCCATTCCTGAGTTCTTGTGGTACAATTTAACTGACTTCTGTTTATACTCACATGCTTTTGGAATTTGTTTTCATTGATTTGGTGGCCTATGGTAAACTTACCACATTTGGTTAATTGCAGGAAGGTTTTAACGTAACACCAAGCATTAGCTTTGCCTTTTGTGCTTAGCCAGTTGAATGAGAGTGGGTACACTGACAGCTACGGAGGTCCTGCAGGTGAGACCGGTGAAAAGATATTTTGCTGAAATGACACGTTCCAGCTACGGCTCCTCTGAGGTCTGGTTGTCCACAACCTGCCTCCCAGCCTGGAGGAAGTCAGCTCACCCAGAGACCAGCTTGTACTCGTGGGTTCAAGCAGACTGGCTTTATCTGTTCTTCCTCTGGCTGTCCAGATGTTCACACTCACGTTGGTGTCCTACAGGGGTAAAGGAGGCATCGGAGCTGTAGCTGGCATCAGCAGCAGTGCATCAGGTCCTCCACCCACATCAGCTGCAGTAATTTCCTTGCAAACACAATTCCCCCAAGGGTGGACACATCTGACATACTCATGGTCACCTGGATGGTTCCAGGGTTTCTGTAAGAGGCGGAGTTTCCTCAGGACACGGGGCTTTGTCCCTTTGGATGTATATGGCGTTGTTGTTCTCCCGCTAAGAGATCACCAAAGCCTGCATGAGCGCTCCCATCCCATCCCATCCCATCCCAGGGGTGAGAAGGTTACAGACCATATTCACTTGAGCCAGACGCAGAGATGGCTGAGCTGTCTGTGAAACTACCTGGGAAAAGCTGCACTTACTATTTGTTTTAAAGTAAGAAAGAACCTTGTTTGTTTGTTTGTTTGTGTACTTAAGATACAGGTGTGCAAATGGCAGCAGGTCAGGGAGTGCTCCAGGACGTTGGTCACTGCTGCAGGGGCAGCAAACCATCCCCGCTTAACCCTCTGTCTTGTGAATTGTTCTTTAAACACGCTTGAAAAATTACTTTAAGATGGTTTTAGCCATCTTTTTCCATAGTTTGTGAAAATTTGCACTCTGTAACATAATAAAGATTTTGCTGAAAAGATGGCGATGCAAAGGACAGCTGAAAAATGACTAATCATTACATCAGCCTCCTTGGCTTATCCTCATTACATCACACTTACTTTTCCGGCATATGAAGATTTTCCTTACTTTTTGTACTCTTGTATCTAATTCTGCCTTCAAGGAAAAGTTTGAGCAACAGCCCAGGAAATAAATGAAACTATGGTCAGGTGTACCTTGCTAGAGTAACCATATATTACTATTTTCAGATAGGCTACATTTTGAGTTGCAACACTACCCTGGGAGTTATGGCTGTTGGGTGACAGTTATTGTTATGAATTGCTTTTGCAGGTCTTTCAAGCCTGCAGGATGCTATCAATTCTCAGAGAAAGCACTGAAGGATAAATTAAAAATCAGTTCCCATTTTAATTTTAAATTAAAAGTATCTTCAGTGTGCAGAACCGCACAGCACATGAGCTTCCATGATTTCCATTTCTTGTTGGCCCCGCCATCATTTATCCTGCACCTGCACCAAGAGCGGGCCACGGTCAGTGACGAAAGTTGACCCATCTCCCGGGGGGATCCTGCCACGTGCTGCTCGGCATGATGTGAGTGCTGAACATGGGGACGCTCCTGGCTTCAGGTGGATGGAGCAGGCGTCTCCTCGCCAGAGCAGAGGGTCTCCCTGCCCACTGGTGACCAGCAGCAAGCTTCTCTGGCACATCTCTGCTGCCGGGTCCCTCGTCCCTGCTGATGAAGTCAGCCGAGCGTTGCACAGCCCATGCCTGTCCCGAGGGAGCACCGGGGAGCGAGCCGCAGGCGCCCGAACGCACCCCACCAGCCCTGAGAGCCTTGCTGGACACGTCTGGTAATGCTGCGGCTGGGCATCTCCACGGCACCCATCCTCTGCAAATCCAGCGCTAAAGCCCCTTATTTTCAGCGTACAGTGCTCCCATTAAGGTGGGATCACTTGGGTTTTTTATAGGCCCACTGGGCCACTGAGGTATCAGTCAACCAGGAAAAATGGAAGTACTTTCAGAAATAGTCTCTTCAATATCCCCTCCAAAACATATCAGAAAATGTGACGATATGGTTCATGTAGCTCACATTTTATGACCCTGTCATTAACACTTACAGCTAGCGTGTCCTCAGGCTACCATAACAACTCAGATGGTGCATAAAGAGAAGTGCAAACCCTTCAATGTGGATTAATCCTTCATGTGCAGATTAATCCTTCATTGTTTTATATCTGCTATAATCCTTACTTAGTTTGATGCTGTAATTCCACCAAGACTCGTTACATACCACTGTATTACCTTGCTATATACTGCTATGTAACCTTGAGGAAACGGCCACAAATTCGGATGTTATCCATTTTGGATGCTTTGAAAAAACCAAACATTTCCTTTTCTCCTAACACTTCAGGAGGCAGCGGAGCCTTAGCAGCAAAAACCCCACAGTTGCCTGGGCTGTTTTACCAGCCAAGAGCGTGGCAGCTTTGGCAGCAGATCAGTGTATCACTTCCTGACAGGCTGTGCCGCTGCAAGGCACGACTGCTGACACCAGGACAGAAACTTTGCATCTGATTTGTAAAACTCCTGTCTGGCTCAGGACAGTGCAAACCCTGAGAAGGAGGCGGGTTTGGAATGGTGACTTGGCTCCTGCGTGGCCTGAAACCTGCAAGGGAAAGCGTTCCCTAGGCAGCCCGGTGACACCTCCCTGCCCGCCGGGGGGCCTGTGGCCTCGCTGCTGTCCAAGAGATCAAAATCGCATTTATTTTCCCTTGGTAAAGAGTGCTGTCTGTCTCTCTGTCTCACGCACATTCAGGCTTCCGAAGCTCTGCAAGATCTGAAGCAAGAAATTAAGATATAAAGCCAAGATTCTGCTGTTTTATTCCCCGAGTCATGCCAAAGGCGGAGGGGGGAAAGGCATTATAAATAGCTGCAGGCAGAGGAGAAGGCTGTTGTGCTCAACGCCAGTTTTATGATGCCGAGCTGAAGCTGGTATGAGTCACTCCTATAACTTACTTGGGCATGACACAGACTTCTGACATTCAATATTTTCTTTTTCACTTACCAAAAGTTATAATTACCCCTTGAAAGCTTGGATCCACTTTCTTTTCCTATCATTTAGTCTCTTTAAGTTTGGCACTTTGCCATTTTTCCAACACGCGTAGTCCATCTGTGCACTTTTCTGGCCCTTATTGCTCTCGTAGCTGAGTGCTCGCAAGATTTATAGATTTTTGTTCAGTCTGTATCTCATGTTGTCCTTGGCAATTAGAGACCCAGGGAGCCAACGCACCAGGTCACCGTCACACAGACACTGTATGGCACAGCTAGCAGCAGGATCAGAGCAGGTGTATATTGTATTTCGGTTGCGGGATCAAGTCCGTGCTTGAACTCAACTTCCTTATTAACCCAGACCGCTTGGAAAGAACTGTGAGATCTCAAAAACAGGGTGGAGGAGAAAAGCTGGGCTTATTTCACCCATAAGGTGGTCCCCATTGCATCCCTATGGCTTGCTAACTTTTCTAAGCAGTGTTGTGTCTTAAAAATAGCTAACGTGCACTGCCTAGTTTTATTATAATGGCCGGTTCAAACAGCCTGAAGCACAAGCAAGGAAAAATATTTTATGTTCTTCTTTTTTTTTTTCACCTGATCCTTTTTATACAAACCCTTACACAGAAGATACTTGCTAGGGTATTTTTGCTTTCTTTCCCTGTGTGTACAAGTATACCTGTGCACGCATGTGCATGCACACACACAAACATATATATATATATATAATGGTACATAGCATCATCCCTCGCAGATGTACATCAGACAACATTTGGCAGACGAGTCTTGGTGGTACACAAAGACCGGTAGAATGTGTAGGGAGGTAAATCTTGGGCTCCTCTTGCAGCAGAGCCATGGTACTGCATGGAGGGAGAGGTGTGCTGGAGAGGAGCAGGTGGGACTCAGAACTGCATCTGAATGCGCACCGGGGCTTTGTCCTCTCCCACCCCTCGTAGGCACTGCCCAGGTCTTCTGATCTGCTGCCAACACTTGCAGCAACGCAACGTCCTCCCCAGGAAGCCCACGGCACCCCCCGCTCCCAGCTCCCTTGTGTCTGTAGGGCCCCGAGTGTCCTTGGGCTGCTACCGCCAGCTGCACAGAAACAAGCGGCAGGAAAATTGGAGTGACAAGTTACACGAAGGCACTGGGATCAAAAACCCCTGGACGTGTAACCCCCTGGTTCCAGCAGAGAACTGTGCCACTGTATGAACCAGCCTGGGGTGGGTTTTACAGGCATGGGGCTATGAGCTGGCTTCTCATGTCCTTTGAGGACCCTTACATCCCTATAAAAAATGCATTTCCCCCATTTCTAAATGTATTTACTTTATCAGGGAGATGCTTACTCAGTGTCAAAGAGATGAACATTTGAGCTTTCTGAGCTCAGAATCACCTTCCTACTACCTGCATTGGGGGCAGAAGAGGGTCCTGGCCCAGGCAGAGCACCCAGATGTTGCTTTCTTTCACAAGGAAACAGTAGAAAAGGGCATCTGACGAGGATAGCAGTTTTTTGCTGCACGTGGAGATACAAGATGTTTCACTTACTTTGTGAGCCTCAAAGACTAAGCTTTCCAACAAGAAAATACCACTGGTGCTGAGGCAGCTCTTGATTACCAACAGATCGTGTATAGGTAGCCCATGCCTGGACTGCATATTGCTTTAAGACAATTGCGTGCCTCTCATTTTTAAAATTATTTTGGGAAGGGCCATTCTCCCTGAGAGAATCACATCCTGTGCACCATCCAACGAAGCTTCATTTCTTTCTGCTTGTGAGCACAGCTTCTCCCTGTGCTCAGGCGTGGACTGGGAGGACAGGCACAGGCGGGAAAGTCATTCCTTTCCAGCTGCTGTGGTGGCTCAGCTTTGTCCCACACCATTGTTCAGCAGCAGCACGGGGTCTCCAAAGACCCCCCTGGGTTTTGGTTTTCTGTGGGAGTGGGTGAGCAGGAAGAACGGGGAGTGCTGCACTGTGTGTTAAAGCTGCTCTGCAAAGACACTGAGCACGCTGTACAGCATCAGCTGATGCTTTTGCAGCCCCGGAAAAGTGACATTAATAAATTATGAAGAAGAAGATCTCAGGTGTGTCCTGGTGGGCAGAATCTGCAAAATGGACAGCTTGGGGGATGGGCTTTGGCAAAGCAGTTCAATTTTCTCTGCTCCTTTATCCATGAATGATGGATTAAAAAAATATAGTTCTTTTGTAAAATGCCTTGTAATATCCATTACTAGTAATACCTATTACTATAAAATGCTCTGTGCGAAGCATGGTGTTTTGTAATCTATGGTTCTTTTTTAACCTAGGACATTCGCAATAATTTTGCATTCCAAATAACGCTGCCTATTTTAAGGGACATTTAAAAGCTTCTTTTTTCTCATTCTCTATAAAATTGTCCTTTTAAAGTGCTTCTTTCCCTACAACAGGGTATTAGAGTGCTCTGTGCACCAAGGATACTATTGACATATTCAGGAGGATATTTTTAGCATAGTGGAAAAAATAAAATCTTGAGAAAGGTCAGTTCTTTCACTGTGCTAATTAAATTGCTGTGGAAGGAGATTATATCACGACGGTGACCAGCAAGCTCGCCAGAACATCACATGGTAGCCTTGGTGAGAGGGCTGGTGTGAGCGTGGCTGGCAGAGATGGACAAACACGCTGACAGATCACCCGTGAGTCATTCAGCAGAAGATTTCTTTCTCTGATGTTTTCATTTCACAAAGCAAGGCAAGGAGGCAGATCTCTTAAAAAGAGATGATTTTCATCCTCTTTTTAATACATTTCATATTAACTAAGTGCAGCCTTGTATACACGCTCCTTAGCAGCCGACCGTGCCGACAAACGGACGCGTGCAGGGTGATGCCTGTTCATCACAGCCGTCAGCGAGCCCACACTTACAGACAGCGTGCAGCTGACACGGCTTCTGAGGAAAAACTGAGGATGCTCTGAATAAACCATGAGACACTAACTTCCCCCTCCGGTGTGACGGTGTCACACAGCCTGTGTGTGGTTCACAAGAGCAGACCGAATCTGTGTGTGTTTTCATACCCCACCTTTCTCGGGCTCACTTGGTGGTAGCACACCCAGCTTCCAAACTGCTCATGACTTAACTTGTTGTCTTCCCTCGGCCGCCTGTGCCGCTGCCTCCAGCACCTTACGTTGCCAGAATGGCCAGAAACAGGCTCTGGTTTGGGGGCTCTCATCCTCCCTTGTGCGGGGGCCCTGGCTGACAGCCAGCTGCTCCTCGGGAGGCACCTGCAGCCGTAGAGCAAAGCGAGCAGCTCCGCAGCCACCACCGGGGTTCGGTCGCCCACGGTCTGACCGGCCCGAACCGAGGGTCGTGCCAGGCTTTGCATTTGTCTCTGCAATCCTCTGCGCTCCCGACGCATGCACGAGCTCTTTCCAAAACTATCTGCAACTCTGCCCAGCCACCTTCCCACCCCTGTGCCCACCAGTGACTACTCCAGCGTTCATCCCAAAGTCCTGCTGCACCAGCGTGGTTCTCTTCACTGTTTTTGGCCAGGGAACAAGCAGAGATTCCTTTTCTGAATGTGATCTCCCACAGAGCTGTGTGGTAGTTTAGCAAGGACCTTTGTGGCTAAAGACATTATTGGTTGGCGATCAGTTAATGGCAAAGGGGCCATTCACCCCCCAGCCAGGTGACTGTCACTTTCCAACAAGCTTGAACACGTCTTACTCTTCCATAAGCAGACGGCGCAGGTTGCCTGGGATGAGTCTGTTGAGTGGGGGGATCCATCCTCCATGGTGGAACTGTCACTGCCTTTCAAGACAAGGATTTTAATAAATATCTGCACAAAGCATTTTAACTCTAAACTGAATTACTGCTTTAAATAGAGCAATTAAGAAGATGAAGAGGGGGAGGGTAGCCCGCATATCATGTTAAGTGTCATATCCTTCACAAGAGTTCCCAGGGTGGATGTGATGAATCCACAAGCAAATGGGTCTGTAGAAAAAGACCAACAGAGTCAAACCCAGGTGCTACAGTCACGGACCCAGCAAAGGGAGGTTATGTCTGGGGATCCCAGATGGGTTGACCTGGACTTCATTTGGGAAGACTAGATTTAGGATCATAAATTACTTATGAAATCCTTGAACATATTGTATTTAAATTCTTGAACACATTGTATTTAAATTTAAATCTGCTGTTGGTTTTCAGAGCTGCAGACAGCACGTCTTCACCCTCCTGGACACAGACATGACGGAGGCTTCCGAAGGAAGTGTCTGTGGGTGGGCTTTCGCCCCACAAACCGGGGACCACCGCGCCCAGCATCACGCCAGTGTCCTCTGTCCCCTCTAGACATCCTCTCACATACTTCATGGGTTGGATGTGCAGAGGAATCGCAGCCCAGCATTTCTGAGAACGTTTCACAGCAGCAATAATTACACGGTGAAATACAAACTAACAAGCTGCATCTACCCAGTACTAAGGATTAATGATCTGAGCTTTAGTCTTTGCTTCCCTGCAGGGCAGCAAATTTCACCAAAATCATGTTTCAATAAATGCAATAAGTGTGATATGCAGCCTATGCAGAGTGTATGTATAGAAATAAGGTTCTTATTCCTCTTCCCCATTATCTAAGACTAGACTGAATGCTCTGTAGCTTTTCTTGCCCGAGGCAAAACAAAGATTCTGCGCAGACTTGCCATCACCTGTGACACAAACGCCGCTCTGCTGTCCCCAGGGGTGTTTATCCCATTTCTGTGACACTTTCACCAGCTCTTCCCCACCATCCTTCATATGTTTTTCATATGGGTGAGACGATGCTTCCTGGACGCTGTGAGCCACACCACACAAAGGACTTGCAACCCAACTCTTTCCTTTTGAATCCCCTCCATTGTGCCTCTTTTTACAGCAATGACGTGGTGCTTCATGCACCCCTGGTCCAGCTGTCTCTGCCTGGACCTTCCCTCTGAACCACGGGGAAACCCTGTCTATTTGCGCTTTTGATCTCGTTGGCACCCCTCTTCCCGCCTGCCCGCTGATGGTGGGCTCCTCTCCGACTCCCTGGTGCTGGTCGGATGGGTGGCAGAAGGCAACACACCCAAATGGCAGGGACTTGGCTGGCCGGTCTGCTTCAGTCCAGCTCAGTTTATCTTCACATCCAGGTTTTGAGCCTTCTTCAAAGCTACACGCAGGTACAAGGGTACAGAAGGGAAAATGAAAACAGAGCTGCTATCTCTGTGGAGTTTTTGATAAACCCACCTCTCCCATGTCACACCTCTCGTAGGCAATGTGCATGTGGAGGCTGGTTCAGGTTATCTTCACCATGAAACAGAGGGGAAAGGGATTCATCCTCTCATTCAGTTTGATTTCAGTTTAAAAAAACTACCCACTTCATAGCAAGCCCCAATCTCTGTCTGGGGTCACTTTGGTCGGACACGTACCAGAGACGGCAATCTGCAGGCACTCCTGCAAACCCACGAGCTCATAAAACACTTCAAAGCAGAGTGTGAGCTCTAACCATAAATGCAACTTAACCCTTCAGATAGGGTTGTCCTGGATATTTTTGGTGACATCTCCCTGAAAACGCTACTCTTTCTTACATTCCTTTCCTTGCCACTGCATGGTGTTTTTATTTGCATGACCGTGGACGTTAAGTGAACCAACGGGATGTTTGTACAGGCATCCAACCAGACCAGCTTACCTGCACCAGCTCTGTGGGAAATGGTAGGCACTCTCAGACCTCCCTAACATATCCAAATTGATAATCTGGAGCCTGCTAGAGCAGGAAAAAAAGGGCAGGAGAAAGGAAAAAGTGTTATTTCTGAATGCAGAGAGGCCTGGGTTGTACAGGCAGGATGCATCAGAGCTGCCCTGGACTCCAGATTTTGGAGTCCCAATGACCACCTAAAGAAGTGGATCCCTGCTCTACTGGAGTGCAGACCCTCTTGCCAGGCTCCCTCCCTAGCTAGGATATCTGTATTCTGGAAATACGCTCAAGGTTTCTTATTATGTCGTTTCTGTGGCTGGTTGTGTGAGTAAATCTTGTAGTCAGGCAATGCGTGAATAGTTTGGCACATATAATTTACTCAATGTATTCAGATGTGGTGTCCTGAATACTAAGCACCGTGCTCTCATCAATGAAAAGCGCTGATTTTAAATGTTGGGTTTTTTTTCTTTTTCTTGGCAGTTGGGGTTATATGTAAATCTTTCACTTGCATGTATGTTTCAAATAAATTGCACTTTTTTTTTTTTTTAAAAAAAAGAAATAATTTAGCCAGGCTTGTAATGAGACAACTGGCCTGGCGAGCCAGACTCCAAGGGGAAATATGGGAGGAAGAGAAAAGGCAGCTCTGGACTGAAATGGGTATGTAATCTCTTGCCTAAAGGCTCGAAGAAGTGTGCTCTGTCCTAGCTGCCCTCGAAGCCAGAACATTCAAGCTTTTTTCAGCTTGTGGAAGACAGTGCCGATTCTCTATCATTCACACCCAATTCTGTTAACCATTATGGGTGGCACTGCCGTTAACGTAAGAGTGCCCCCGGCTCCTTTCATTTGCACCGCTGTAAATCAGCAGCAAATCCACAGAATGAACAAAGAGCTAGAGAAGAGTACAAGAACCAAGCCAACACACTTTTTATGAAAGCCTTGATCTTTCTGTTAGCCTACTCTCTTTCTAATTTCATTCTGGGATCACTCCCCTTAGATTTATACCATGGCACCGTGCGCTCCTCCGAGGATGCAGCGTGACTGCCCTACTCTGGAAGCCTCTCGCTGTGGGTACCAGCAGCTCTGCTGGATGAAGCCCGTGGGCAGACCCTTTGTCCCGCAGATGCCCGAGGCACGATCCCCAGGCAACTTCAGACTCCGCTCCCACGGCGTGTCTGGCAACACTTCTGCTCCCCATCTCTGGTGAACAGCTAGAAACATGTTTGCATCCACGCTGAGAGATGGAGGGTGTTTAGTATGCTGAAAGCTTCCCTTCTTTTTTTCTTCTTTTTTTTTTAATTAGAGAGCTGGAGAGCACTGTAACACTGAGCAGCTATTATGCCACAGCCTGTCAGCTGTAGTGCTGGCAGGCGGGTGTCTGTGGGTTGCATCTTACGTTTGCTGATAGGAACCTTGCACAAAGAATATCTCCTGCCTTCATCAGAACCCCTCTGAACCAGCCTGCTGGGTCGGGAGACGGGGAACAAGGCTCAAGCCGTGATTGCAAGCCTCCAGCTCCTGCCAGGGAGCAAGGAGGGTGGGAATCAAACCCCGGGGCTGATTTCTAATTGGGAAGACAATGAGACATTTGAAACAAGACAGCTGCAATTAGGAAGAGAGGCACTACAGAGATCAAGAGAAATGCTTCTTCATAAGAACAAGCTGGTGCTTCTCTCAAGGGGAGCGTGCAGGGGAAAAGGTAGCCTGCTTGAAATGGACTCGCTGTATCAATTACACAGAAAGCTCAATATACAGACAGAAATCTTCTCATCCTTTGAGCTCGCAACTGATTTCAATGGAATCAGGGCTCACTGAAAAAATAAAATAATGTTATTAATGAGACACCTTGTTTATCAATAAACAACTGTTATTTTTCTCTTACCTTCATGTTGGGAACAAAATCTTTAACTGCGTTTATAATTTTCAAAGCTTCATGGAGGATCATGGGGCCACAGCAACATTTGAGAAGGACGAGACAATATTTACGAATCCAGCAGTGGAAGGCAATGGTGTGTCAGGCAGCTGCCTTCCCGGGCCAGCAGTCCCAACGGCGCTGCTCATGGGGCGGTGGAGATGCCGGCGGTGACCCCACGTCACGCACATGGTTGCCATCCCTGGCTTGCTTTCCTTCACCCGTGCCTTTCCTCTCAAAGACTGCTCCACCAGCTTGGACGTGAAAGGGGCTCAGAGGAGCTGCTCACCCAGCCCTCACGCCTAGCACCAGGGGAGGAGGGCGAGTGTTAACTATTTAGCCACGGCAGATGACAACTGAGATCAGGGCTGTTACCAAAATTTCTGGTAAATAAACTCTTCCCAAAATTAGTGACAGAAGGTGTCCTCCATTAGCACACAGCTCTTACTGGAAATCTCACTTCACCTTCCTTATTTCCTCCAGTGGTAATTTTAGCCATCCATATTTAACACAGCCTGCAGGTTGCTGATATCTATAATTTTCTGATGCCACTTCAGTTGTAACACAGCTTGGATGTGACCTGTTCATCTTCCATCCAGGAAGCTGGAGATGAAATTTCAAGCATTTGAAGAATACTGCTTCAGCATATGCTGAATGCAGAGCAGCTGACATTTCCCTAGAAGTTACTTACAAGCAGCACTAATTATCTTATTTTTCTGAAATTTTATGAGTGGCGTCAATGCTTAAAAAAAATCAAGACAAACTGGAGGAGAAGGTTTTGCTGGAAATGTCAAGCAGAGCTCAGAGCTGTAGATGTTAAGGTCACAGGAACAGGGAGCACAGAAGCTGAATTCCTTCTGACAGCCTTCCTGGTGCAGCAATGCTGAGGATCATAGAAAAGCAGAGGTTTCCATCTCTAAAAATAAGTTCAGACAAGAGCATCATGAAAGCATCTTAGTAGCACAGTGAAGCAGCAGCTCTGGCACTTCCCTTGATCTCCCCAAAGCTCCAACTGGAAGGATTCAGGCCACTGCCTTTTGTATATTGTTTCAATTGAAACACTCAAAACAAGGAGCCAACAAACGTTTTGACATGAAAAAATTGCCTTCAGGACTTCTGCTTTTTCACATGCAATTATTTTTTCTTCCTTCCTACTTAAGCCTTGTTCTCCAGCCCTTATTAATACAGCAGCATTGGATCCCCTCACAGTCAAGGAGCCAGAGAGGAGTCTCGATTCTCATCTATTTCACACGCTTTTTCGGGAAAACCTGCTGGTACCCTTGCTGCTGTGTCCCCAGGGGATGGGGAAGGGGGTTTCTGTCCTCTCCTTGGGGCACAGACCCACCCACGTGGGCAGAACCTAGAGCCACCTAAGAAAAAACCAGGCAGGATTGCTCTCAAAGTGACGCAGCCATGAATTTTCCCATTTTTAGATAACCACTTTCCTTTGCTTAAGAGACATACACATTTGGAGGGGTAAATCAAACCCAGCATCATTTTATCCCTGAAATGATGCTGCTGTGATGATAGACAGAGATGGGACTTGACATATCTCTAGTATTTTATCTCCTACCCTCAATAAAGCTTAAAGATTTTTAAGGAGTCACAGAAATTATGATGCAGATGTACCTAAATATTAATGAAAACTGGATTTATGTTCAGGGAATGGATCCTCATACTCATACCCTGTGTGTGCGACCACCCAGGTACGCGGTGGTTCCCGCGTACGCCTGCTCGCCGCAGCACAGGGAAGAGCATGTTTTAGTGACCTGGGCGATGGTGGTCGTGTGAGCGTGAGCTGACCCAGATCTCTGACTTGTCCTCCCTTGGCCAGGAGCTGTAGCAGCAAGCTGTATTAACAGCTGTACAAAGGTTATTGTCCTCCTTCTCTGCCACTTTGCCCGCATAAACAAATGCTCCTTGCCCACATAAATATGAAGTCTGGCATTCCCTTCAGACATAGTCTCACCAGGAGTTTAATCTGAGGCATTCAGCTTTGCTCTGAAGAAAGGCAAGAATGCATATTCCCCAGCGCTGGGAGAGAGAACCTCCACCGCGGGGCTGGGGCGGGCGGCTGGCGGAGGCACGATGCCCACCACCGTGGCCGCAAGGTTTGCAAGGTCCCCGTCCATCCAACCTCAGCTGCAAGCAGAGCTCAAGGGAAACACAGTGGTGTTGGTGCAATTTACTCTGAAGACGTGGTGTAATAAGAACGAACTCAGGTTATATACAAGCTTTCTGTATGTCATAACAGATTTTGTGTCTTTCTGCAAATGAAATAATCTCTTAACATTTTCAGTAGGTACTAGTACTTTTTTTTTCCCAGAGTAGAACTTATTGCTGCTGTTTTGTGGACATATGTTCACTTTTTTTTTTTTTTTATACCAGCAAAGTGTACTGTAAAGAATGAGAATTCAAGCCTCTGAACAATGGTGATTGTTGTTTACCAGTAAACATCCACCTTCTCCTCTCTTTGGAGGGCAAAGATAATTTGCTCCAAAAGGAAAAATTAAGTACATTCTAAGTAAGCTATTTTAGCGCTTGAAAACTGACTTACAATGGATATGAAGAATGGAAACTACTCTGGATTTTTTATGTTAACCCACTGGCCTGGCACGTGGGATGCCTAGACTCTGTCTGCCTTGCTGCGTGGTCCCTGGTAAGCCCCCGCTTCTCCTTGTTCCTCCAGCTTCCCTCTGCACAAAAAGAAATCACAATTCTGTTCCTCATTGTAAAGTGTAAGCTGGTGAATCATGCTGTGTTAGTGCTAGATCTGTTAACTTACCATTCTCCCAAAGGAAGTTATGTGAGAGCTTCAACGTACTTTTGTTTTTTTTTGTTAAAAAAAGGGATTTCTTCTTGCAATTTTCTTTGCATCTGTAGAATCAGAACATACGTCATTATTTTCTTCAGCTGAAACAGATCTTTGAATTTTGGCTTTCTTTCCAAACTAAGAGCTGACAATCTGGTGTTAGAAATGGTGGTGGAACCTCAGGTCTGAATAGATTTGGGGCTTTTTGTTTTTCCTTTTAACGTGCACACCAGTGTGAGACGTCTGCGTGGCAGCTTTTTGTTCTACTGCGCTTAGTCCCCTTGCAATGTTTGCCCAAGACAAAAGGCGAGGTAGCAGAGACTGACCACCTCCCCTGCCCCTGCCTGTCCAAATATTGTCACCTGGATGATCTGCAGCCGATGAGGCATCCAGACAGATGGACACTGGTGGGTCGTGGTACCAACCTCTGCAACCACGGACTGGGCAGGCGAGTGCCTGATGAGCGTGGCACGGATAAACGAGGTCCTAAGCTGCCTGCCTGGAACCATCTATTGATCTGGAAACCAGATGGATTTTCACTGGAGGAAGCAACTGGTAAAATATCAAGATTCTGATTCAAGTTGTCTTAAATTTAATCAGAAATTTAAGGGAAATTTAAGAAATTTAAGAAGGGAAGGGAAAGGAAGGGAAAGGAAGGGAAGGAAAGGGAAGAAGGAAAGGAAAGGAAAGGAAAAGGAAAAGGAAAAGGAAAAGGAAAAGGAAAAGGAAAAGGAAAAGGAAAAGGAAAAGGAAAAGGAAAAGGAAAAGGAAAAGGAAAAGGAAAAGGAAGGGAAAGCAGTGCACAGATGAAGGAGCAGTCACACAAGTCCCCCAAAACTGGGCACAGGGCACCGGGCACCGGGAGGGCAGCATGGCTGGGGAATTGCTGCAAAGACCATCTTTGACCTGCTAAAGCAGGAGTGTGGAGAATCCCACAGAACTCGTTAGAAAAATATCAGGTGGCTGACACCCTGCTCGATTGCTTGAATGTCTCTGACACTTTACCCTGCTGCTGGAGAAATCCAGGGCTGTTTCCTTCACTTTTTTTTCCCCTTTTTTTAAATCTCAGAGAAAGGTGCCAGCCCAGAAACCCCTGCTCAGGGAAATGGTTTTAGAGCAGTCTTCTCTCTCTCATCTGCCTTTTGTTTTGAAATTTTCTCCAAGAACTGTTTATTCTGAGATGTGCAATAACAAAATGAACGACACGGTCACTTTGAATTCAGCAGCATCTTTTAACCACCCCCTCTTGTCTCTGAAGTCAGTTGGGTAGGTGATACACGCACTGCGATAGTGCAAACAAACATCTGCTTCAGTGGGTGTGCGCTTACTCACTCCAACATGCTCTTGAATCTAATTGGGAATTTCCAGGCATATATTGCTCACGTTCTTTCCAAAATAACTTTTATAAGTATAAAGTGTATGAATTAATCATCCTTTTAATCCAGCAAAAGCTGTGCTATATCTGCTCAATCATGAGATATTTATTTCTGTCCTGGGTACTCAGGATGGAATATTTTTGTATTTTCTTTTTTTCTTTTTTTCCCCAACAAGTTCCAAGAGGAATTTCCAGCTTAAGGAAGTAAAGCAGTTGATTTTTGCACAGATTGGCAGGCAGCAGTGCAGAGATTTAGCAGCATGGTTGTGCTAGGGAGGGGGTACACCGGGGCTGCTTCTGTTTGGTTGGGTTAGTCCACAGCTTCACAAAACATCGAAGCACACAAGTACAACAGCACCAGTGTCCTGCAGCTCAGAGTTCGGATGCACACGCCAGGTAGTCAGGACTATTACTCCATCGTGCTTCCATCTTGGCGTGGCTGGGAGCGAGCAGTACGGCCACGCAGGCACCAGCCCAGGCGCTGGGATGCCATTGGCCCTTCTGGCCATGCTGTTGGCCACGGTGCTGTGAATTTTGGCAGGTCATTTAAGACATGTCTACAGTGCAGAGTGCAGTGCGGAGAGCTTGTGGGTAAGGATGACCCAGGCAGGTGCCCGTGGCACAGCCAGTGCCATCCGAACGCCCCTGTCCGTAGGCATAAGCAGTTGGTGCACACCTTCTCGGCAGGGTTTCTGAGCACAGGGTGAATGTGCCGGTTTGGTTCCTGTTCCCGAACTGCAGTCGGGCAGCAGCCAATTTGCCAGAGGGAAGTCAGCGATGCCATCTGACTAATGCACAAGTGTCAGAGGACCTCCAGGCCCACCATGGGAACCAGGGGTATGTATCCCAGCCCACTGACATGGACACAGGTTCATGTGCCCTGACTGCTCTGCCTGGGATGAGAGGGAAACGGCACACAAAAAATACCCAATTCCAGAATTGCAGCGGCTTGTAAGAAATACAGTTTTGCCACTAAGGGAGACGTCGCTAAAGCTACTGGGGGTATTAGCAAATACACCTGATGTGCATGCCGAGCTGACCTGAGCAGGGCATCCCTGCTGGACCCACCGCAAGATGGATTAACCACCGTGAGAGAGCCCCACTCCTCTGCACGACCCTTCCCAGGCACGTGCCAGGCATCGTGAGCCCTCCCAGTCCCTTGCAGCTACAAGGCAGGAGATCGATCATTCACTGAGTCCTTCTTACTAAATAAAATGAAATGATACACAACGACAAGGAGTTTTTTTTTTTTCTTTATATGGAGAGTAAGGTTTTAAATGATTCTTGCAACAGTGAACATAAGGAATCTTTTACAATATAGCATTTCAGCAAAAGTTTCAGTTGCCATGATTTGACTGGAAGAAAAAGCCGTACAAATACTGGCAGATTAGTGGGAAGAATCTCTACTTAAAATTCAGCCTGTTTCAACTCATTATTCAGAGGTGGTCATTTAACAATGGAGGCTGTCTTAGCAGTTTCATTGAAATGGTACCTTTCAGTCAAATAGCAGAACTTTTTATGTGATATATTCTAGAAATATGGCGAAATACAAACTACTAGTCACAAAGTGATGTCAGATTTTTCCAGAAGAAAACTGTTAAAAGAAGAGCTTACAAGAAAGTGAAATGTCTACAGCAATTCAAAGATGAGCTGGTATGGCTTGCCTTCTATATTGATTTTGCTTTCTGCTTAGCAACAAGATTTCATGCTGGTTATATAAAAATACAGAGAAACCTGCAAATATTCTCTTGCTGTTGCAAAAACACCCAACAGGTTTATTCAGGATAACCCAATCTAGGAACATTGCTGGTTTAATCTTAGATGGAATTGCTATTAACTTGGAAGATTTAAAAAATAAAATATAAACCTAAGCATTTGTTCTGTGGGGAACTAACTGGAAGCACTTGTTTGTATCTGAAAAAGGCTGTCTTTAATTTGATTAAATAAATATTTATATGGAGCTCTGTTTAAACATATCACAGACAACAGAAGATGGAAGACAAAGGAAATCGGGAGCTGGAAGGCAGCTTAGAAAAGCAGCCTGTCCATCATGGCATATTTCAGAGAAAAGCATTTGTCAAACATTATATACATTTTCAAGACAAAACAAGTATTTCCGTTTATGTAGTTCCATGCAACTTCCCAGCAATGTATTGGTAGCATACCTTTTAGCCTAGATTATAAATAACACCCAATCTGATGGCTGTCACAGGACTACTGAAATATTTATTCGAGATGATTGGCCTGAAGGTGCATTGAATCATAGAATCATTGAATGGTTTGGGTTGGAAGGCACCTTAAAGATCATTTCATTCTGACCCCCCTGCCAGGGGCAGGGACACCTTCCACTAGACCAGGTTGCTCAAAGCCCCGTCCAACCTGGCCTTCAGCACTTCCAGGGATGGGGCACCCACAGCTTCTCTGGGCAGCCTGTGCCAGCGCCTCAGCACCTCACAGCGAAGGATTTCTTCCTCATATTTAATTTAATTCTACCCTCTTCCCGTTCAAAGCATCACCCCTTGTCCTACCACTACATGCCCCTGTAAAAAGTCCCTCCAGCTTTCTGGTAGGCCCCTTCAGGTGCTGGAAGGTGGCAATAGGGTCCCCCCGCAGCCTTCTCTCCCCCAGGCTGCACAACCCCAGCCCTCCCACCCCGGCCTCGCAGCAGGGGGGCTCCAGCCCTCGGAGCATTTCTGTGCCCCCTCTGGCCCCGCTCCAGCAGCCCCGTGTCTGTCCCGTGCCGAGGAGCCCCGAGCTGGAGGCGGCGCTGCAGGGGGGTCTCACAGAGCAGGGCAGGGGGGCAGGACCCCCTCCCTCGCCCTGCTGCCCGCGCTGCTGGGGATGCAGCCCCGGGCGCGGCTGGGGGTCTGGGCTGCGAGCGCACGCTGCTGGGTCACGTCCAGCTTCTCGTCCCCCAGCACCCCCGAGCCCTTCTCCGCAGGGCTGCTCTCCATCCATTCTCCACCCGGCCTGTATCTGTGCTTGGGATTGCACCGAGCCCTGTGCAGGACCTTGCTCTTGGCCCTGTTGAACTTCATGGTGTTCCCACAGACCCACCTCGCAAGCCTGTCAAGGTCCCGCTGGATGGCAAAAAGTTACAAATGCATTTGCTTTGATTTCGCTAACCTTTTATGGCTCCTTTCTAATGATACTCGACTGAGTGTATTCCCCAGAAAACATATTTTTGCCTGTGGCTAGACACCATCATCCTGGAAGATGCTTAATGTTTTCAGCTGCCACTGGAATTAAGCCTAGCTTGCTGGGAGCTGAATTTTCTTTGCTTACACAATCAGCCTCATTTGCCCTGCTCGGTCCTCTCTTCCGTGTGCCCTGTCCCATGGCACTGCACTCTGCACGAATTGTCTTTTCTTAGAGGAGAAGCTGGAAGATTGCTCTTCTCTGGACCCAGCACTTGTAGCTAGGGAAATCACAACGCGCCTTTTGTATGCAGGAGCAAGAAATTTCTGTGATTGTTTGGCATGAGAAAAGTGATTTAGGGAAGATTGCTTTTAAGGCATACACCCTTCTCCTTCTTTTGTGGCTTTCCCCAAGTACAGGATGAGAACAAATCATCCAGTGACATCTGAGGCTGGCATTTTTATAAATTGTAACAGAAATAGTTCTTCAGATAACTGGCAGTCACCTTATGGCATTTAATATTAAAAAAAAAATGTCACTGAGCTGAGCTCAGGTTACATGCTCAATTCAGTAATCCTGATGTCTGTGCCTAGGGGTGGTTTTCCTGACTGTTTAAAGAATGCAGCATCTCCCAGCTCGTTGCTCCTTGGGTGATTACTGGTTCTGCGTTGCTTGAAGGGATCAGCTTTCATATGCCAGCATGCAATGCTGTGACAGTAAAGGTGGGGAAGGGGTCTTCTATCCCTTCTTGGCTCCCCTGTCTTTAACTGCAAATGTTAAAAGTCCTAAATCCCAACATGTACAAAACTTTTGCGGTGGTTTATATATGTTAATGGCACATTGTAGTGGGCTGGCCCTAGCCAGCAGCCAAGTACCCGCCCTGCCTTCCATGCACTCCCTTTTCCTGGGCAATGGGGAGAAAAAAATCAAAAGAAGGTGAAAAGACTTGTGGGTTGAGATAATGGAGTTTAATAAGGAAAGCAAAAGCTGTACATGTAAGCAAAGCAAAATAAAGAATTAATTCACTACGTCCCATCAGCAGGCAGATGTCCAGCTGCTCCCTGGGAAACAGAGCCTCAGCTCAGTTAATGGCTACTTGCAAAGACAAATGATATAATCCCTATGATGTCCCTCATTCCTCCTCCTTTCCCTGAGCTTTTATTGCTGAGCATGACATCATATGGCATGGGATATCCCTTTGGTCAGCTGGAACATCTCCATGTCCTCCCCAACCTCCATCCCACCCCCAGCCTCCTTGCTTTGGGGCAGGGTGGAAGAGATAGGGAAAACCTCAATGCCGCGTGAGCAGTGATCATCAATAGCCTAAACCCTGATGTGTTACCCCTGACGGTTTAGCCACAAATGTGAAGCACAGCGCCGTACAGGCTGCTATGAGGAGAGTGACCTCCACCCCAGCCAGACCCAGTACTGGCACCAAAAAGGGCTGTGGTCGGTTGACCTTGGTTGTGTGACAGATGCCTACCTAGGCACTCTTTCACATCCCTTCCTCAATGGGGCAGGGAAGAAATGAGGTGGAAAAGCTTGTGGGTCAATATAAAGATGGGGATATCGCTTAGCATTTGTCATTGTGGACACAATGGACACGACTTGGTGAAAATTAATTTAACATTGCCAACTAGAAATGGAGAATGGTTAGAAACAAAGATGAAGAGTAAAACCACCTCTCCCCTCTATCCTAGGCTCAACTTTGCTTCTTCATTCCTGACTCCTCTACCTCCTCCCACCTGAGCGGTGCCCAGGGATGAGGAATGGGGACTGTGGTCAGTTCCTAACATGCCCTCTGACACTCCTTCCTCCTCACACTTTTCTCCTGCTCCAGCATGGGTCCCTTCTCTGGGCTGAAATTCTTCAGGATATACCTGAGCCAGTGTGAGTCCTCTCCACGGGCCACAGTTCCTGACTGCGAACCGCTCCCGCATGGGTCCCTCTCCCCACACCAAAACATTCCCCATACCAAAATCAAAGTATCATCATCACAACACCAACAGGTGACCAATTTACGCACACAGATAAACTCACCAGTTGACCCTTCAAAACATTACAACAAAAGATTCCCCACAATTATTCCACTCCCTGGCGATGTCCAGTCCAAGTTTTGTCCGCTATCTCTCCCAATTGCTGTCTTTATTTCAAATTCCTGATCAGACCCTTCCTCCTCCTAACTAGAGGGAAAGGGAGGCCCAGGTGCACCCAGGTGCCATCCTCCGGTTCGTCCTGCTGACCATGGGTAGGACATGAGGAAGTCAGATGGTGAAGCCACCTCTAAGCTGGAAACCCACAACACAAACGGAGGGGGAAGGCAGCTGCTCAGAGGGGGTCACCTCCTCCTTACTAATCGATGGTATGGATCCATCCACCTCTGCACCCAGTGCTTCTTTGTGACTGCTGGGGCAACGACTGTAGTTGGGGCTTGGGTCGCTATCTCATCCATGGCATCCTCAGAGGTGGTCTGGGTCCCTATCTCAACCACGCTCCTCCGATGGTGCAAGGCCAAGCCTCAGCAGAGTGGTAAGAGGTCTGGGTCTCCCTGAGGTCAGCAGGGCCAGGGCAGCTCAGCTGGTCTGGCATGGGACACTTAATCATGGGGTCATGGGTTTAAGCCCGTGGAGGGGGGAAGAAGTGTTTTACTTCTTATTTTTGCTTCTCACCATCCTACTCTATTTTCAATCAGCAATAAATTATTGCCAATTAAATGGAATTAATTAAATTAAATTAATTTTCCCCGAGTCATATCTGTTTTGCCTGCAGCAAAATTAATCTCCCTGTCCTTATCTCGACCCATGAGCTATGGCAGCTTGTTTCTCCCCACCACCCTGTTGAGGAGGATGAGTGAGAGAGCAGCTGGGTGGGTGCCTGGCAACCAGCCAAGGTCAACCCACCACATGTATGAAGATATTTATGACTTTGTACCCTTAATACTTAATATTCTTTTTTATTTAGGGTGACATTTTAGTTTTGTTATTTTGAAAGTATGTTTCCAGAAATGCAGAAGGTTTTTGAAAACCCGACTGAAATTCCTCTGGAGGAAGACTTCATCAGTACAACAGATGCAGAGCGTAGCACAGCAAGATCCAGGCATTTTTAGCAGGCCAAGTATGTGTATGAGACAAGAGAAACATGTTACTTGGCATTCCCTTCTGGTATCTGGAAAAGTCTCTAATAAGCAGACAGTGTGGTCCCACGCAGCATGGACCAGGTGGACCTGTTGTTGGACAATATTAGATGGAAGGGGTGTGACCCTGTGTGAATCTGCTGTGGAGATACTCTGATTTTGCTACTGCATCTTTAAAGCATTTTCTTAAATGCATTCCCTACCCTTAAAAACTGTATTTGCTTTGGCTACCACACTGCTCAGCAGTGGCAGAAATGCTTCCAATGCCACGCATGACGTGCATGCACAGAAGGGCTGGCTCTGTATTTCAACAGCAGCTTTGGTCAGGGTGGGTGATTTCCTCTGCCGTGCCATTGCTTTGTCATAGCTGAACCTCAGCTCAAAGAATATTCAAAAACTGTTTTCCAGCTGTCAGTGGTGCTCCAGTAGCTCAAACACTTGCACCTTTCAAGCTGGATTTTAATAATTTGATCTAAATCAGCACTTGAGTTTTAGGTGCAAGTACACAGGTATCCCTTGGAAGCATCCAAAAGCAGAACGTGTGGCTGGGGGTCACTCAGCAGTGCACGATGCATAGCACAGACACCTGAAATACTGCCCCGAGGAGGAGCAAAGCACGGGCACAAGCCTTGCCTATCCGGAGCCTGGTGCTGCTTTGGCTGTATTGGTCAAACCAACGTGGGGACATTTTAATTTCAGTTTAAGAACAGTTAGACTTAAATTTATTCTTCACTGACCTAATGCAAGCCAAAGTTAAGTGTTTTAAGCTGAAATGAGGCTGAGAGGAATTTTCTTGTTTGAACAGATCAGCCTGATTTCAGGCAAGTTTTCCAGAGGGTAGGTGCATCTTCCTGACAAGGTGACCTCGGACACTGACGTGGTCATCCCACCCGGTCAGGTGGAACGCAAAGAAATGCCCTGGGAAGATGGAGGTGAAAACCACATGCTTCCACTCACCCCACGTTCACCTGCGCTTGGGGTAACCGCCAAAAGGAACTTGGTAGGTGACAGGCACTGCTCTCCTCTCTGCAACAGGCTGACCATCTAACGTCAGCCAATACTTCCCATACAAAGGGTTGTCAGGCATTGGAACAGGCTGCTTGGGGAGGTGGTGGAGTCTCCATCCCTGGAAGTGTTTCAAAGACGTGTAGATGTGGTGCTCAGGGACATGGTTTAGGGGTGGACTTGGCAGTGTTGGATTTATGGTTGGACTCGATGACCTTAAAGGTCTTCTCCAACCTAATTGATCCCATGACTCTATTCTGTTCTATGATTCTTTTCCCTTAGGTGTGTACGTTATGGGCCCGGCACTGACTTTGGTAGGAAGCACCTGTAACTTAGTTTCTCCCAGTTTTCTTCAGTGAGACTACCCTTCCCTCACACAATAAAGCTTTCCTGAAATTTTAACCTAAAATCATCACTTATCGTCACTTTTTGTTACTCACTCATAAGTTCCAAAAAATAAGAGAGAATGACTAGACAAATTTTTCTTTATATAGCTTTTTATATAGCTCTGAGTGGGGTTTAATCTGTTTACCCACGTAATTTTACTCTCCTCTCACGTATTTATGCTCTCTGTTCTTTCCAGTCTTTTCTCTTTTTCATCACACTTGAAATGAAACATGAAGAGGAAGAACACTGTATAAAAGCCATTTAAGAATAATTAATCAATGTACGTAGTCTTCTAAAAAAGACTTCTACAAAACCACCCCCTTTTAATTAAATGGGTAACGAAAATAGTAATTTTGAATTCTCAGCAGTGTTTTCATCAATGCTAAATATTACTTATGCTGTTATTAAAATACGTCAACAATTTATGAATGTATTGGTCCTTGCTTAGGGATTTATTGAAGAGCTTGCAAGTGAGGACGACAAGGCCCTTTACTGTAAGTAAAGTATTATTAAAAGTATAACCCATAGATGTAGAATTTTAGAATATTGGGTTTTATATCTCTGTAGCTCAAGTTGATGAAAAGTTCCCCTAAAATATTTCCTTTCTTTGATCGCCTCTGTTATATCGATTCCGAACAAACAGGATATGAACTTGCAACTGTGCTTCTTTCTATTGCCAGCAGTAAAATAATTTGGGGGGTACTTTGTCTCTTCCAAATAATGACATTATTGCTGTTTTTCTGGGGTTTTCCACCTCTCCTTCAGCCCTGCCTATGCATTTTCCAGGCTTTTTGCTTGAATTAGTTTGAGCCGTAGAGTAAACAGAATTAGCCGGGTTGCTACAAATGGATGGTTGTTCACCAACTGCTTCCTGCTTGCCTGAGAGCGTGCAGTGGGTAATGCGGGGTGTCATTAGGCCCCCATTTAACCGCACGTATGGCTGGGAGGACATGTTTGTGTTTCATTTATACAGATATGATTAGCTGTTCTCAGTGTTCTTCTGCTGTAAAACTGAAAATGTGTCATGCGCTATTACCCAAGCAAATGTAATGCCCCCAAAATAAACATGCCCCACTAGTTCGCAGGCAGTAATTGATGGAAAAACAGGTGTTTCCCATATTCTATGTGATTGCCTACACATATGGCTTCTTTTATACTATCCTTCAATTACTTTGTAGTGTTGGCTCCTGCAGAAAAAGAAATAGCGTTGCCGAAAAAGAGTGGGTTTCAAGAGTGTTCTTTGGTCCTCAGCCAAATTAAATATAAGCAGCACAGCCCTTTTTAGTATTTAAATAATTAAACTACAGCAGCTACCACATCCACTTTAGCCATCAAACTGTGTTTCCAGCTACTCTCATTCTAAAATGTGGTGCTCTGACTTAGCAAATTAAAGCTACATATAACACAAATTCCCATTTGAACAGTGTTAACATTCTCAAAGTGGACCTTTCAAATAGCATCAGTAAAATAATACCAACCCCTGTGTAACCAGTTGGTTTCATACTTTACGACCTGAAGTTTCATCCTGCAAAAGCATTTAGTTCCTGACAGCTGTGTAAGATCTACTGATCTTGCGGTGTTAATAACGGGTAGATTTTATAATGAGACGCGGGCAGAAATATCAGCGGTCACTTTCTATAACAGGTTTTCTGCAAAGCGTTGTTCTTCCAGGCGAACGCACTTGGAGGAGAAATCAAAGAAGGTAGAAGGCATGGCTCCTCACGGATGATAGCACAGAGCTCTTCCTCAGCAGTCTGGGTGGAAGTCGGAGGTCTTCTGCAAAACTGGCAGCGAGCTTGGCCCCGGAGCTGCTCCCTGCACACTCGGCCAGAGAACAGCCCCAGCACCGCCCTCAGATTGCGGACGCTGGCGATAGGCAGTAGCCAAAACACTTTGACTAGGGTTGGGTTGATCTTCGATCCCGGTGTATCGAGCTTGTCCCCCAAGCACGCGTCTCTGTCTCTGCACCGCTGTTTTCTTCAGAGCAAGACGTGCAGCGGACGGGTCTGCGTCGTCCCCAGCACCGAGGCCTGGGCTCACCTTTCTCTGCCAGTTCAGCGGAGAGCGCAGGCACACGGTAACACGTTCAGGACGTGTTCTTCCTCCTTCGTACACATGCCTGGCTTCCCACAGTGATGGCTTACCCCATGAAGGACAACCAATATTTTAACCTAATTAAGTGTACATGTTGAAAGAAAGCTCAGTGGGCGGACAAAAATGCTTAGTGTCATTTTTCAAAACGAAATGGGTCAACTTCATGAAGTGAGATCAGAGATGAATTTGCTCTCTGGCTTTTACCTTGTGACTGAATTAAAATGAATTTTCATTACATAATGCCCTTCTTCATCAGGAGTATCCTTTCAAAATAATGAGATGATAAAATGGTGGCACTCCCCTTTTCCCAAATCTAAAAATGGTAAAGTTTTAAAATTATTACTTATTATCTTAAGTATATTATTTAAATATATATTTTAATGATATTGAAATAGTAATTTATAATTATTAAATTAAACATGAAATGTATTATGTTAAAAGTTCTAATAAAAATAAAAAACTTTTAAAATTTTTTTCTGCAGACAAACTTAATTCTTCTACCTGCCTTTGGTTTTCCTTGTGCTCCGTTCCCATTTATCTGTTCTCTTTCATTATTTGCCTCAGTAAGAAAGACAATTGCTCCTCTCCTACAAGGTGCACAGCGATGAAGGAATGCGACTTTATCTCTTTATAGCTTCCTGGGGTGCTTTCATTTCAGTGACAGCTTTCTCACTTCACGAGTTGCAGGGTTTCATGCCTGTGCTTCCCACCTTGCAATCAATATATTTCTCAGGATACCAGCTGCCATTCAGAGGGGATGAAGCTTTTGAACTCCCCAGCCTCCCCCGCGGGGCAGTCACCCCCTGACTGCCTGGTTCTGACCGACGGGACGGGTTTGTGGCCAGCAGGCACGTCGCAAAGCCACGCGGGAGCAGCTGCAGAGCCGTTCCCACGCCAGCCTCAGCCCCTCGTGCTGGTGCAGCCCCCTCCCCGCCACCACCTCCCGCAGTGGCCAGAAGCGGGTGTCCCGAGCAATGCCGCAGCAGTTAAGCAGAGAGCTGAGCTCAAAAGTATGGACTCGAGCCTTAAATAAGAATTGATCGGTTTAAATGTGTTAGCCTTACTAACGAGCAAGGAAATAGGGTGTTGTCGGTAAGGGCTTGGCTTCTTGAAACCAGTCCATCTCCCTTTTCATGGGCATCTTTTTTGAGGGATCAAAAATGCAGGTATAAAAACACAGCTATGGCCTGAAACCTTTACATGCCTTTTGACAACGAGGAAGAAAAAGCCCATTGGTTAAAGTCCTAGGCATGAGAGAGTGGGAATATTGCCTTTGGCTATAATGGGGGTAAGTTTTCAGGTGCGATGTGCAAGGACATCTCCAATACAATTTTCATCCAGATGTCCTGGAGCAAGTTACTGACCGTTAACACAAAGTTCTTCAATGTACCCCTGTGAGCTAAGTACACTACAGGGGAGGCACCCAGAACATAAGACAGGTGAAAATATCTTTACACTTGCTGAAGCAATACAAGATTTGAGGAGAGACTCCTGCCCTGTGGGTTCTGATTTTGAGTTCATTCACGCTGCTGTAATGTACTTTTCTTAATAAAAAACATTTTAGCCATTACTGCTGATTTACCCTTGTTAGGTCAAAATCAGGACTGGGGGGGGGGTTTCATTCAGGGCTACAGTCACAGAACCATAATGATTCACAGAACGTCCTGAGGTGGAAGGGACCCCAAAGGACCATCAAGCCCAGCTCCTGTCCCCGCACAGGACACCCCAAATTCACACTGTGTCTCTGAGGGCCATGTCCAAGCGCTTCTTGAACATCGCCAGGCTGGTGCCGTGACGCCTCCCTGGGGAGCCTGTTCCAGGGCTCCACCACGCTCTGGGGGAAGGACCTTTCCCTAATGCCCAGCCTAACCCTCCCCTGGCCCATCTCCCTGCCATTCCCTCGGGGCCTGGTGTTGGGCACCAGAGAGCAGAGACCAGCCCTGCCCCTCCTCCTGCCCTCGGGAGGGAGCTGCAGAGCGCCATGAGGCTGCCCTCGGCCTCCTCTGCTCCAGCTGAACAACCCAAGGGCCTTCAGCCGCTCCTTGTATGGTCTCCCCTCTAAACCCTTCCCCAGCCCCGTGGCCTCCTCGGGACACTCTCCAGTAGCTTTATACCCTCAATGTCCTGCGGCGCCCAACGCTGCCCGCAGCGCTTGGGGTGAGGCCGCCCCAGCGCGGGGCAGAGCGGGACAATCCCCTCCCTCGCCCGGCTGCGATGCAGGGCTCGGTGCCCCCCAGGGCACGGTTGCCCTCTGGGCTGCCAGGGCACACTGGGGGCTCGTGCTCAACTTGCCGTCGAGCAGAGCACCCAGGTCCCTCTGGGGAGCTGCTCCCCAGCCCCTCGCTCCCCAGCCTGTCTGTATCCCCAGGGCTGCCGCGCCCCAGGGGCAAAACCTGGCGCTTGCCCTTGTTAAACTCCATGCGGCTGGTGATTGCCCAGCTCTGCAGTGTGTCCAGATCCCTCTGCAGGGCCTCGCTGCCCTCGAGAGGGTCAACAGCTCCTCCCGGTTTTATGTCATCAGCAACCTTAATTAGTATTAGTAATTAGTATTCCTTCCAGACCTGCATTCAAGACATTTACAAAGAGATTAAAGAGTACCGGCCCCAAGACTGATCCCTGCAGAACCCGGCTAGTGACTGGGCGCCGGCCCGATGTAACCCCATTTACTGTGACTCTCTGAGCCCGACCCATCAGCCCATTGCTCACCCAGTGCACTATGTGTTTATCAGCTGCATGCTGGGCATTGTGTCCAGGAGGAGACTCTGAGAGACAGCATTGAAAGCTTTACTGAAATCCAAAAAGATCACATCAACCGGCTTTCCTTGGTCAACTAGGTGGGTAACCTTGTCACAGAAGGGAATCAAATTTGTTAGGTAGGACTTTCCCCTCGTGAACCCGTGCTGGCTGGGACCAATGACTGCGTTGCCTTTCAGGTGTTTTTCAATAACTCCCAGAATAATCTTCTCCATAATTTTGCCAGGCACAGAAGTGAGACTGACAGGGCTGTAGTTACTAGGGTCATCCCTGCTGCCCTTCCTGAAGACTGGGACAACGTTTGCCAGCTTCCAGTCATCTGGGCTCTCTCCAGATTCCCAAGAGCATTGAAAAATCATTGAGAGAAGTCTCGCTCTGATATCAGCCAGCTCTTTAAATACCCTTGAATGAATCCCATTAGGCCCCATCGACTTACAGGGATCCAGCTGGAGCAGCAAGTCCTGCACAAGTCCAGGGTTTATTAGGAGTTTATCATTCCCACAGCCATGGTTCTCTAGCCCAGGGCTCTGGGGGTCCCTGAGCCCACCACCGGTGTTGAAGACCGAGGCGAAGCAAGCATTAAACGTCTCTGCCTTGCCAATGTCCCCACTTGTGAGGTGACCATTCTCATCAAGCAATGGGCCAATGTTATTCTTGGCCTGCCTTTTGCAATTAATGTATTTAAAAAAGCCCTTCTCATTGTCCCTCACAGTACTGGCCAGCTTCAACTCTAACTGAGCTTTGGCCGCATGTATTTCCTCCCTGCAGTGGCGAACAGCATCCCTGGAGTTCTCCCATGTCACCTGACCTTGTTTCCACTGGCCATATACTTTATTTTTTCTCCTTATTTCTAGAAGAATATCCCTGGTCTGCCAAGCCAGCTTTTTGCCTCGCCTGCTTGACTCCCTACACTTAGGGATTGCCTGCTCCTGTGCTTTTAGGAGGTGGTGCTTCACAAGCGACCAGCACTGACAGACCCTGGCACGTTCAAAAGCTTTTCCCCAGGGGACCTCACTAAGCAGTAAGTCCTTTGAGGGTTCGGATTTCATACTCAGTATTACACACCATTATTGATGGACACCTTACCTATGTGCAAGGAAACATTTTGCTCTTGGTCTACAAGAAGACACTTCAGTGTGGGAAATGCAATGATTCCCACTCAGCTTCCACACACTGGAAAAAAACCCAAAAGCTCCTTTACCAGCAATTCTCCACCAGAAGCACAGAGGTCCTTATCAGAACACAGATCCCCCAGAAGCACGTCTATCCTGACTATCATGTTAAACTGAAGTGACACACTAGATATAGCACTTTTAGAGTAGCTCTTGTGTTTCTGATTTTACACACAGGCAGAATACCATTGGGCGCACCAGGGGCTAAATAAACCTTTCACTGATAAACAACAAACCTAAATTGTTTATGAAGCATGAAACAATTATCTTTGACTCCACCTGATGCTGTTGAGCAAGCTGTTCCTTTTTACTGTGCTATTATTAGAGGGGAATGTAGTGGGTTGGACAGCATCCTTCATTAATGGATAGGATGGCCAGTTTGTGTGGCAGTTAGATCGCTCCCTAGCAGAGCTCAGGGCTCCGTACGCAGCCCATCTGACTGAAGTCCCGCACAGAAGGCTATCCCAATAAATAAACATGCGAAAGAATTAATCATTTAGGATAGAGTACCAAGATTTTCAGAACAGTCTTAGGGATGTAGATGTTCTAACCACTACTTAAGACCTGGGAATATAAATTGTCATTATACATACATATAGCTCTCATTCCATCTCCGCACGCAGACAAAGTTTCTGCACAGTTGCTTAATACAAAACCTAAAATTGAAGCCAAATCGCAGTCTCAGTGATGAGAAATGAGAGGTAAAAAGCCCTTTGTGTTCTGAGTAGAACCGCAGCAGTGGTAAAACTGACACAGGAAAAACCCGCGTGGACCTGGCAGTTGCTTGGCAAGACAACTGCATTTAGAGAAAGCCTCAGAAACAGGGCTAAAAATGGAACAGCAGGATCTTTAAGGCTTCTGTCCAGGAAAGTGAAGAAAATAAATTTTTGGCAGCGTTCACTGAGAAAATCATGCAGTGAATACAATAAATGAAAATGAACAGAAAACACATGTCCTAGTTGCTAGCTTGACTTTGACAAGCCCTGTCCTGTCGATGTACCATGTTGCAGAAAGTGAGTATGGGTGAACGCCAGCACGGTGCTGTGTGCCATTTTATTAGTATTCTATTCTATATAGACATTTATTGATATTCTATTGGCGTTTCCAGAATGCTTATTATATACTCATCCTTCTTCCTTTCCCTTGATCCATCCAGACTCCCATTTTTTGGGGGCTCCTGCACCCGCCATGGCCAGTACTTCACCTGCAGTGGTCATGATCCTGAGGGGAATGCACGAGTCCTCAGGAGGCTCTCAGAACCGCACCCATCCTGCCACAATGATATATGAGGCTGAGATTTCAGACACTAAAACACCGGCTTTTTACAATATTTCCCACTCCTCATTGTTTTGTATTTATGTTTTCCAATATCTTCCTATTTTGGAAGCCAACAAAGAGTAGGGCAGGCATACCTGTCACTCTGCACTAGACAGAAGAAGGAAAGCAGCGTTAATTCACGGCTCTGATTCCTAAAAGCAACTCATTAAAATTCCCAGTTTAAAAGTTGGACGAGTCAAGCAGTGAAATATGTTAACTATAAACTGAAGCTGCTAAAAGGTTCAGTTTCAGAGGCAGAAGCAAGAGCATTTAGGGAACATGGGGAAATTTTTAGAGGTGTTTTCTGACATGTGAGGAAAGACAATAAAATGGTAGCAGGAAAGCTAAATAAAAGAGAAGGAGCTAGGGAAATGTGGTTGCAAAATGGAAATATGGAAATAAATGAGTACTTAACAAATTGCTGAGAAAGTGCAACGTGCAGACCACTGGATGCGATTAAAAAAAAAAAAAAGAGAATTAAAAATATTTGAAAATGAGTAATTGTACTTCAGGATGAAGATATTTGTTATGTAATCAGACGGGGTAGCGGCGCCAATTAATGCCGCATACCTATGGTGTGTCAGAAGTATCAGGGGATGATGTACATTCATCAAGCGCAGTAGGTCCCGGGTTATTAGCTTAATTATAAAAAAAAAAAGAAAAAGAAAAAAGAGAAAGAGAAAAATGTTTTACCCGCCCGGGTGTCCCCCCGGAGCGAGGCCGGGAGGCGAGCGCCGCTCCTGCGGGGCTGGGGGGCAGCAACCCTCCGCGGAGGGGTCGGGGGGACGGGGGGTCCGTGCCTCGCCCCCGGCCCGGGGCGCGACTGCCGGCCGTGAAGGCGACGATGGCAACGCGGCACAAAGCAGAGGCTCCGCGCAGCCCTGCGCCCGCGGCACCCGCGACCCCCGTCCCGGGGAGGGGACACACGCACGGACACGGACAGACACACAGACGCGGCGACAAGTCCGCTAAGTTGCCGCCGCGGGGAGGGGCCGCCCCCGTCCCCCGGGACCCGCCCGGGGCGCGGCGCGCTTCGCCCCCGCCGCCCGCCCGCCCGCGCACGCCGCGCCCCCCTCCCGCCCCCCCCCCGCCTCCCACCGCCCCCCCGGGGGAATTACCACCCTCCCCCCGGCTCGGGGGCCAGGTATACTTGACGTCAGGATGGCTGTCGTCGTTTTGACGTGTAAGCACTCATTTCCATTCCGGCTCCGGAGGGTCTGGGCGCCGCGCAGCCCCGGGCAGCCGCGCCGCGCCGGCAGGCAGGGACCCGCGCCGGGCCGCCCGCCCGCCCCGCTCCGCCGCGCTCGCCTAGCAACGCGGCGCCCCGCCGCAGCCCGCCCGCCCGCCTCGCCGCCGGCCGCCCTCCCCCGCCGCCCCGCGGCCATGGACGGGCGACGCTGGGCCGGCCGGTGCGCGGCCCTGGCGCTGCTGCTGGCCGCCTGCTGCCTGACCCGCGGCGGCAGCGCCGAGCGGCAGTTCCTCAACGAGTGGGCGGCGGAGATCCCGGCGGGCACCGACGCCGCCAGAGCCATCGCGGAGGAGCTGGACTACGACCTCGTGGGGCAGGTACGGCCGGGCGGGGGGCGGACCGCCGCGCTGAGCCGCGCAGCCCCGGGCAGCTGCCCCGCCGAGGCTCGCTTCCCTCACGCCCTCCTCAGCGCTGCCCCGAAACTTCTGCCCGGCTGCCGGGCGCGGGGCTCCGGGGAGTTTGAAGCGCCTTCCCCGCCCGCCGCCCCCCGGCCCCGGGGACGGCTCTCCCTGAGGGGAGCGGGCAGGGCGCTCCTGCCGTCCCTGAGGGACGCGGGCAGGGGGCCCGGCTCTCCCTGACGAGGTCCATGCAGGGCACCTGGCTTTCCCTGAGGAGACCGCGCAGAGTCGGGCAGCGCGACTGTGCTCTCCCGGAGGGATTCAGGCAGGGATCAGGCGGGGCGACTGTGATCCTCCTGAGGGGACCAGGCATGGCCGGCCAGGCACCCCCGCTGTCTCTGAGGGGACCGGGGAGGGTCGGGCAGGGCGCCCCTGCGCTGTCTCTGAGGGGACCGGGGAGGGTCGGGCAGGGCGCCCCTGCGCTGTCTCTGAGGGGACCGGGGAGGGTCGGGCAGGGCGTCCCTGCGCTGTCTCTGAGGGGACCGGGGAGGGTCGGACAGGCAGCCCCGCTGTCCCTCAGGGGACCGTCCAGGCACCCTCGCTGTCTCTCAGGGACCGGGCAGGCACCGGGCAGAGCGCCCCGGCTCCCCTAGGGGTCCGGGCAGCTCTGCCTCCGGCCCCGCGCCGCCCCCAACCTGCCCCCCCACACCCCTTCCGCCCCCGGCGGCTCCATCGCCATCTCGGGGCTGCTCTCCAGCCGGCCCTCCCGGCGCTTTTTTGGGATGCCGTGACGTCAGCGTTGTCAGGGATGAGTAACCGGCTTTAGGTAACAGCCTCGTCCCACCTCCAGACGAGGGTCCTGTGCCAGGCAGCACGGTCTGGCCGCGCTGGGGACCCCACTCCTCCACAGAGCCGCTTCCCACCCGCGCCGTGGCCCGCAGCACCCGCCGGCAGCAGACTGGGAGCGGGTGCTGCGGGTCACCTCTCCCCAGGTGTGCCCGGTGCTGTGGGCAACCCCTGCCACGCAGGTGTGCGGGACGCGCAGCCCCGCGTCCCAGGCACGGTCATGTCCTTCGGACTCTCAAACCGAGGTGCAATCCCCCCTCCGTGCGTTTGGTCTTTCTGCCTTTGGAGTCAGTGGATTCTCCCCCACTCAAACAGCCCCTCCTTAGGAAAGAGGGGTGTTTAAAGCTGGCGGGGTGCACCCAGCTCTCAGGGTGATCAACCACTGCACCAGTGAAGACGCCACTTCAGTAGGTGCCTGTACAGACAAACCCCGCAGTGAGGTTTATGAAGCCACACGAAGCTTTTTACACCTGTTCAGCTGAACCCCAGGAAGAGCAGATAAAACTGGCATGTGGCCTTACGTAAAACCTGTCCTTTGAAATGTGTCGGTGTCAAGCCTTGTCTCTGAGTATGCTGGTCACTACTACAGGTACATCTTTACTGAGTTCTGTAGTAGTAACGACTGCTGCTTCACTAGCTTGAGTGAAATTATTCCCCCAGTTTCTTCCAGCAGCACACTGGCTGTGATAAGCACTTCTTACCTGAAAGAGTGTTTTTCAGTTTAGATTACAATATCTAAAGGATAGTTTCTTGCTCTTTTCTTTCCTCTTTTAAGGAGAATGAATTTGGTCAGGTTGTGATTGTTGATGTTTGTTTGCAGTGGGGAAATACCTCTCGATAGTTAAAGTACGCCTCTGTCTTTTAGATTGGATCACTCAAAAATCACTACCTATTCAGACGTAAAAGCCATCCAAGGCGGTCTCGAAGAAGTGCCATTCATATCACTAAAAGACTCTCTGATGATGAGCGGGTGAGTGTTACGTTTATTCCTTTTCATGCCCTCTGTTTATTCTGTCTCCTTATTGCTAGCTTTGTAATGAGGTCACAGGCAGGCTTTCCTCGTTTTGCAAGTCTAATATATTCAGCCTCCATACTCGTGTGAATAATACTTTATTATTCTGTCATTAACAGGCAGAATCTGACCCTCTCTTACCAAATTTTTTTGCAAGTGCTTTCCAAATTAAGATTTAAGATCTGCAGCATTGCACAGGCTTTGAATTTCAGATGATGTGTGTCTGATGAAAATATGGATGAGGAGCCACAGGGCTCGATTCAAAGTAAAAATCCATAGATGCAGTAGGTTTAATCAGGCCACGTCTGTGCAATTACCAAGGGGATTAGATTTGATTTAAAGTGAATGAATATTAAAAAAAAAAAAAAAGCAGCAGGGGAAAAGGCCTGAGGTTTTGCTGGACTTGCTTCTTCCTTCACAAGCCAAAACTCCTTCTGAAAGGATCCATCACAGGTTCTAGACTTGCAGCAGCTGGGTACACTGGGATCCCGCTGCAGTCAGAGACAGGCACACTGGAGAGCCGGGGCTCTGAGGTACGATCCGCTGGTGAAGCAGACTCCCCGTCTATTTGCCTTTGCTTAAGAGAGAAGCATGCCTGTTTGTTAACATACTGAGAAAATGGGGTGGGTGACAGATTTAAGGAACAGACCAGAATGCTGTCAGCCTCTCTTAAAAACAATTTCTGGCGAACTTCAGAATGAGGAAATTTGAATTTCAAATCAGCATTATTGCAGCAATCATTGTAAAAATACGAGCAGTCCAAAACATGAAGTAACCCAGTTGTGA
Source organism: Phalacrocorax aristotelis (assembly GCF_949628215.1). NCBI lineage: Eukaryota > Metazoa > Chordata > Aves > Suliformes > Phalacrocoracidae > Phalacrocorax > Phalacrocorax aristotelis. The sequence goes on from NC_134311.1 coordinate 1,073,435, forward strand.
AAACCAGCAATTTATCACATAAGGACAAATCACTTGAGAACGAGTAATCGGTTATCTGGAGGTTTTGGATGCAAATGTCATCTGGGAGGAAATATTTTATGCGTAGCTAGGAGACTTAAAGGAGAGGGATGAGGCAGGGTATTTGTTTTGCCTGTTCCGTTTCGAAACGGTATGCTCCCATCTATCTCCTTGCAAACGCTGGTTTAACAGTTAAAGTCCTCTAGGTGAAATAATTCTAAACTGGGGATGTTGAAAACCATAGCTTTAGTGTAAATTAGCGTTCTGATTTACACATACCAATGATCAGCTGTTCAATGCCAGGGAATGGAGTTTTGGTTGCAGTTCCTCCCTTTTTTGGACTTATTACATCGGATGCGTCTCTTAAACAGGGAAACATGACCGTGTTTAATATACCAAATTCTAATGTTGTAAGCAGAATGGAAGCAATTGTGTTAACACACATTATTGCCAAACACTATTGCAGGCTTACATGCTTGGATCCAAAAGCAGAGCTTCAAAGTGCTGCAGGTGATTTGCTAAATTTACTCTAATTTCCCTTTATTTACCATCTAGTATGCAAACTAACTATGTGAATGAATGGGATGTAATTATGTCATTACGTAAGTATATAAACACAAAGCAATCATGTAATGCTGTGTAGTTATACACGCACCTTCGCTCCAAAGAGCTACTCTTGTTCAGCAGCAGCCTATTTAAAAAGATTTAAATTCAGTCTTTAGAAAGGGAGAGAGAAGGGAATCCTGCATTTGTTTGTAACGCCTTCGTGAATTTTACGGTATGGTAAGTGTGAAAGCTGGGGTAAAACTTGGCTCTCATCTGAGTATTTATCTGCTTCCTATAGGTGTCCCAGTATTTGTTGTAACACAGAGAAAGGCTGTGAATACATTGAAAGGATATAATTATCTGGTTTCCTAACCCTCTCCAGTATTTGCAGTAGTTTCTAAATCTACTGTCTTGCTGGAGACCTGAATCAAGATTTTTTTCACTGCTTTATATATCAGCGACTGGAGATTTGGCACAGGGCCTTCAGCTTTTGCCGTAGATGGATGGTTGGAACCTCACCCAGCTGCTGAGTGACAAACATTTGGCTTGTTTGTCTGACATATGGGCTTGGTAGTTTCAGCTCATTTCCCTCAGTGCAGTTGTCCACATCAAAAAAAGTAACAAGCATGGAAGTCATCAATTGTTAATTACTGCTGGGTGATGAGGAGGCCAAGCTTTGCTCTGGGCAAGGAAGAGAGGTAAAGGTAATTGCTCGAACGTGCGCACAACTATGTATGGCCCTGGATATCTATAGGGTACTTTCAAATACTTACACCTGCATGGGTGTCTTCATCTCCTGTGACTAACTATGGTTCGTAGGGGTTTTAGCACTAAATGCATAGCACAGGGAGCAGCGTTAGCTTTCAGTAAACATGCCTGGTATAGCTGTCATTTCTAAGTGCTTATGCTCTTGTAGTGAACTTTCATTAGACTCTCAATAAAAAATTAGGTTTTAATCAAGTCTACTTTTTTTTATCATAATTTCTGAGTCACTCATTATTGTTTCAAATATGGTGATAGATGTAAGGACCATAAAGCCATTGGATCACAGTGAAAAATAATGAAATCTATTCAGATGTTTGAAGTGAAAGGTTAGCTCCGAGGCGTCCTCCACATGAGGCTTATAGCAGGATCTTGGCAATCTACTGAACCTGAGTTTGCTTTGCTGGCCTGGAATTTGGGATGAAAAGCACCGACTTGATCTGTGTCACAGTGACCATCCAGGTGCTAGCAGTGAATAGCGTTTTATTCCCCTTTCCAAAAGGAGCTCGCAGCACAGGGATGGGTTTCAGAATCAGGGTTTGATTTGAACTGAGTTTAGTAACGCATTCAAGGAAACCAAGCAGGATATGCTTCTAAAACGCAGCCTAGTGACTTAGAGGTAGCTGTGTCTGTGCACAAACACTATGCAACTCATTGGACTGATGCTTTAGCAAAACACGCTGAAGCATTTTGCCTTTCAGTGGAAGTGCAATTATACCAGTGATTAAGTTAATCCAATACTTGTAGTTTACTAACTTATCACACTGACTACTACAAACTTTGTAGCTTACTAACTGATCACACTTCAAAACACCACTGGGGAGGAGACTTGAAGGTCCAGCTGGGCTATGAGTAACAGCATCATTATGATTGTTAGAGTAAAGCCTGAGACAATCCTTCTTTTCTTTTAACTCCTGGTAGAAATAGGTGGGCATTAAAATGTAGGTAGGAGGAAGAAGCAGTTTTGCTTGTTTTGGTAACCACCACCGCCTAGATAACCTTCTAACCATACTACTCGTTTGACGTGAAAGCCTGCATTGTGTGGCACTCACAGGAGTTCTTCTGTTAGCCTGTACTTAATTAACTTCTATGAATTATCTGTAGTACTGTGATTTCACCAAGGCCTCTTCCCCAAAATACACTGTATGCTACAGTATAAATCATCCTCCTCTCTGCATCAAACATTGTTCCTTTTGCATTAGGCATCAAAATTCTGCTGTGTGAGGAAACCCCTTACCCTCTAGGCTAAGAGAGTCCTAACCTATAGAGGCTTACTTGTCATATTTATACAAATAATTATAGGTGTCATGGGCAGAGCAGCAATATGAAAAAAAGCGAACTAAGCGTGCCACCATGAGAGACTCAGCAGAAAATCTTTTCAACGATCCTATGTGGAATCAGCAGTGGTATCTGGTAAGAATTTGTTTCAGTGTGGAAGGGATGGTGAATTTCAGTTGTGCTGCTATCAGCTGTATTATTTCACTGGTATCAGAGTGATGGCGCTGAAGGGAGTAAACGAAGAGTCCCTCTCATTAGCATATGCTATAAAAATGATGGACCTCTGTGATAATATTTCCAGGCAACCTTCTATTTTCTTTGAAGTGTCATTTGTGCAGACTCTAAAAGCCAGTTCAGGCTGCTGCTTAGGATGGGGGTTGATATTAGAAAGCAGTGTAACAGCTAAATCTAACTTAATAGTAATTTTTAAAATATTTGCTGTCGGCATATAAGAAGTCCCTTACCGTGTCTGAGGCTGGCCATGTATTTCTTTATTAAAATTGGCAGCGCAGAGTGCACACTCCAGGCGAAAATAAAAGCATATGTGTGCACGTGACAAGCACCTTCAGCCTCTTGGACTAGGATTTAAACAGAAGGGGGTCTCCGTAGCTCACATGTTCAAAACCTCAAGGAAAAGAAATTTCCTGATCTCTATAATTTCTGTCTGCATGTGACAACTCAGAAATACAGATGATAATTCATGTTTTATATGGTTTCTTTCGAGAGCCTGTACTTCCACTATGCATCCAGCTCTACCTTCAGTCTGGGCTTCATTGCTTTCACTCAGAATAGGCAAGGGATTAAAGATGGGTACGACAAATCAAGAAGAAAGCTCAAGCTCAAATGTGGCCCAAGTATCTGGGAATACCTTTCTCTTCTTCAGTTCAGCTTTGAGAAAACCGACCAAACTCTAGGCTTTTTATATAATGCTTTGCCCTCTCTTTCCTTTGTTTGAGCTAGGAAAAATAAGTTATAAACCACATAGGACAAAATATTTCTGTGAAGATTCCTGCAGACTTCTTTTCAACATAAAAAATAGTTATCTTTAAGAATTTAACTTTTCTTTGAAGCTGAATATCTGTTTGCTTCTTTGCCTGTTTCCAGTAGGAAGCAGGAAATTTCCGAGATGTCTGTATGGGACAAGTACACAAACACACACGGAGTTCAGAAAAGCAGTTTTGTAAAAACAGCAATGTCTTCCTCTCCAGGAGACACAGTTTTCTACCTTTCTGTAGTTTTCACTTATTTTCCCTCTAGTTTTCCCATGTGAGAAACAGAAACATGATACTTACCCTTGTTTGCGGTACACATTGATTTTTTTCTGATTAAATGCATAAATGCATTAAATATCTTCTTCCAAAATATATTCCTTGCCTTGAAGTAATTAACTTATTATTACCTTATTATTATGATTTGATGGCAACGGTTTTTAGCTCTGTTCAGTGTAACTTCACACATCACCAGAAAAAATTATTAGCTGATGGATTCTAGAGAACAAAATTTGAAATCTCAAATAATTCCCTGAGCAGCAACAGTCAGAAGAGAAAGTGTAAAATAAAGAAATGTCATTTCCATAACAAATTTGGTATTTTAAGCCTCATATTACATGCAACATTCCTTTGGAAACAAAGAGGTGAAAAACCTGCAATCAGCTAATGCAATTATGCACAGAGAAAGAGAAAGAAAATGCTTTTTTACATCTGTGTTTTTATGGGGCTTGTAAGGAAGTTTTCTAAATTAGATGTATGCAGTGCACTTTCAATATTAGAGAGGAAAAATGACCCATTTAGGAGTTACTCTTCAAACTACTTGCTGTGGAAGAGAAGGCTATAGATGAATCATGCTTCCAGTTGATTTACCACAGGAACAGTAATGAGGGTAGTAAACAGAAAGTTGTGATTCAGCACAGTTGTTCCTAACCAAACAACTACCTTAATTGTTTTATCCATTAATTATTTTGCTCTGGCTAACTTGAACGTCAAAGGAGAAAACACATTTGGAGAAAACGCAGCTCACTGCACTGTGAGGTACTGCCTTGGCTTCTCATCAAGTGAAAAGCGCAAATATTAGCAGGTCTGATCATTAACTCAGTGTTCCAAGGCTCATCGGTACATCCCTACCATTTCCATGTTTCTGCTGCCTTCCTCCAATAAATACAAGGTGCTCTTTGTTCAGAGGTGGTCTTCAGGGATCTTCAAGTCATGGGGTAAACCTTCCAGTGCTACAAGGATTTGAAGAAACTAATTTTTGTTTTATCTTTGCAAAATTTGAGCAAAATATACAAGTTCAGGCTGGGTTGTCTTAGAGCACATTTAAAATACAAGTGTGAACCTGCATAGTATAAATGGATAAAAATGGTGATGTACTTTAATCCTTTCTTTCCCCCAGCAAGATACAAGAATAACTCCATCCCTGCCCAAACTGGATCTCCATGTTATTCCTGTATGGCAAAAAGGGATTACAGGCAAGGGTGTTGTCATCACAGTACTAGACGATGGCTTGGAGTGGAATCACACTGACATCTACGCTAACTATGTGAGTTCGGGCACTAGAATGATATGGAATAAATTAATCAGTTGTAAATTTGATATACAGACACTCTTCTGCAGCTTGCTGTCTGTTCTGTAAGTCAGCTCCTACAGTACAGAGACTGAAATATTTGCTCTGTGCCACAGGAAGCTGAATGTTACATAGCAATGACAGTGGGGGGTGTTTGTTTGGTTTTGTTTTTTTTTTCCCCTCAGTGTGTTTAGTTCCCAGGCATGTTCATATATAGTGGTTTAATGCTGAATTATTAAAGCTCCGTGAAAAATTTATGGAATTGTTAATGCCCATCAAATTCTACCATTTTGATTGCTGTCAACATGAGCCACACCAAATAAATAAATACAGACCCTAGAACCCATGTTGTTACACATTTTAAAATGCATTTTCCAGTGGTGCGAAATAATTCTTTTTTTTCTAATGTAGGATCCACAGGCAAGTTATGATTTCAATGACAACGATCACGATCCCTTCCCTAGATATGACCCAACAAATGAAAACAAGTGAGTAGTCTTGTTGTGTGAAGAGAACCAAAGTGTGTTATTAATTTGTGTGTTAGAACATGCAAATGCGGGAGTATCTATGTATGTTCCCTATGACAATCATATAATAAAAAGGAAGAATTTGTATAACAGAATGACGGGATGGTTGAGGTTGGAAGGGACCCCTGAAGGTCGCCTGATCCAAGCTCCTGCTCAAGCACGGAGACCTAGAGCAGGCTTCCCAGGACCACATCCAGCTTTTCAATATCTCCAAGGAGGGAGATTGCAGAACCTCCCTGGGGAACCTGTGCCAGTGCTTGGTCACCCTCACAGTGAAAAGGAGTTTCTTGGTGTTCCGAAGGAACCTCCTGTGTTTCAGTTTGCACAATAGTTTACAGACACCATTGGCACAAACACTGGAACCTAAGGAAATTAAGTTCCCAGATGAAGAGCTTCGTAACTGTAATCTGCCTATAATGTCCAAAGTTTCTTCATATCTGTGTATGTGTAAGGTACTGATATGTTTATGTAAGCTGAAGGGAACACTCTCTTCATGTCACCGAGGTGTCGTTCACCTCGCTAAGCAGATTTTGACTTTAGCTCTCTGCTTTGCACTGGGAATTTCAAAAGAAAATGTCTCCTATGAAGGGCTCTGGAAGAGACTGTGTCTTAGAGGAACCTACCAAGAAACCCATCCCTTCAGGTCAGCTTTTGTAGCTAAGGATGCTGTTTTCCAGTGTTGGCAGTACCTTTTGGGCCAACAGAATAGCTTCTAGCTCAGTGCAGGCAATCACAGGTGGAGTCATGCTTCTGACCTCCTCTCATGTGGGTATGACACTGGAGGAGGTTACATTCACTCCTGAGACAATCTTTCTGTCTCTTCTGAGAAATATGGAAGCTTTATTTAGACCAGATTTGGCCTAAATGTCCTCAAGGTAATAACCTAGGAAGTTTCAAAGGCTTGAACACGAGACAACCAGCCAGTTCACTTAGTGGACTTGTGGAATTTTCTCTGACACCTGCTCTAGAGCTACCTCTTTGATACTCTGTGGAACATCCTGATGCGTCTGTCACACCTTGGTGTAGCCATGGTAGTTCAGGGAGGGATTTTGTCCATCAGAAAGGGAAGAAAATGGACCTCTTGAAAAGCTGGTACACAGAAGAAGTCAATTTCTTAAACCAATTAGCATGCAGCTACTCAACGAAGATACAGTAAGGAACTGATGCACTGGTTCCCTATTGTCTCTCAGACAATGCAATAACATCCACAACACGAATCAGTGCATGGGGAAAAACCCCAGTCAATCAAAGGTTAAATGTCCCATGAATAAGACATTTGAAAAATTACATTTCAACTTTGTTACAAAGTTATTTAAGAGCAAGAAGCCATTATCCTCTTGTTCTGATGGTATTATCTCTTAAATCTACCTGTATTACCTCTAATCTTTATTAATAAGCAAATGGAATTCAGCCCAGAGGCATTCAAACACTTCATTGAATAACAATCTGTAGTATTAAGTAATATAACTCTTTTACAATTACACTTATGTGAAGGTTTTCTGTATTGTGGAATAAGAATCACCTATGGCAAAAAAAAATTGCATAGAAAATGGCTGGTTACAAGAAAAAATTAGCAATGGTGAGGATACTTTAAAGGCTGACTTTCTGAAATCTTAAATAAATGCAGTCATTAAAAAAGAGTATTTAAGTGTGTGATTAAAAAAGACTTGTCTCATATTTCTGTCTGAAGAAGTTTGGCAGCTTCTTAGCCCCGTAATTTTATGCTACTTTTGCACTCTGCTAGAATACTGGTATCTAATAGATCTATGGACTTCAGTGTGACTTAGCTTAGGTATTTATCATCTCATCACAATGATCTCTTGATTGTTGATTAGGTAAAATTACACTGATTAAAGTCTAAAAGAAACAACTATTTTTGTATCATGTCAATAGAATTCAAAAGCTATTCAGTAGCTGCATTGCATTCATTTAAAGGAAGACTTCCACCAAGTGAAGAAGGTCATTGATGAGTCTGTGTATGCTACACAAAGATGTTATGAGATGTTGTTTATTCCTACTATATTTATTCAGGCACGGAACACGGTGTGCAGGAGAAATTGCCATGCAAGCCAACAACAGAAAATGTGGAGTTGGGGTAGCCTACAATTCCAAAGTTGGAGGTAAGACAATGAAAATAATTAGATGTCTAATATGAATGGAAACCAGTCAGATTCTGTGAAGTGCTGAATGTTTTCAGCTGCCATTAATCTGAAATATAAATGAGTGGTCCTTCTCAGAAAACACAAATTTGTGGTATTAGGCTACAAAATCCTGTCTGGCCGTAGTGCAGGGCATTGCATCTATACAAGAGCATCTCTTGAATGTCAGCGTACCCTCTGGAATTTGGTTATTAGTTGAATATATGTAGAATATACAACAACAGCAACCACAATATAGGTGGTGATGATGATAGTAGTAGTAGTAGTAGTAGTAGTAGTAATAATAATAATAATAATAGCAACAACCTATATTGTACCCAGAGATAAGACTGTACCTTTTAAGGAATGGTGGACTCACTTATAATTGGTTATCCTGTAATATCCTGGTGGTGTGGGGGAGGAGAGGGACTGAGCAGAGTGAAAGTAAGAATGTACAAATTTATAACCACCCTTGCTTGCAGCATATTGTTTCCATCTACGCAATTACATTTGAAAGGTCATGTCAGTCAAGATACTCAAACTGCTGTGGTTTTTGTTTCAACAGCTTACTTCTCTACTATCATCATAAGTTAATTTTGAAAATAAGTAGGGTCTTGCTTGCCCGTCAATCAATATTGCCATATGAAGCAGTGACTAGAAGTTTAATCCATTAGAGGTTTATGAAATAGTCATTATCAAAGTATCAGTTGCAAATGGTTCTTTAGCTCAGAGGAAGATACTTGTACAGGCCCAGTTTTGGCATTACTCCTGTTTTCCATTTAAACAAAGGGACGATGAATGGCAATTGACACCCATAACTGCTGTTCCCACTATTTCGGTCTCGTGTTTGTAGGTTCCCATTTACTCTGCTGAGCTGTCATAGATGTCAGCTTTGCGGTCTGCCTTTGCCAATATGCATTACGCTGTCATGCTCTGTTTAAATAAAATATCTCACTCATAAGACGAAGACGCCGCATTTTCAAAGCAGGGCAAAATGGATGAAGCTGCAAAGATGCCGGAACTCCCTCTGTGCCCATATTTTAAGGCACTTGCATCTACGGAGGAGATTCTTCCACAGCTATTTGCATATGCTCTGTTTTCATTTGCAAATGCAAACTACAGATCTGTGTGGGGTGATTTCTCTACGAAAGGAAAATAACAGGAGGAGAAGCAGTCCAGCAATCCAAATTATCCAGAAAGCTGCTTATACCTGCACGGGGGGAAGGAGGAAGAATAGAAGAGTTGAAAGAAATTGTAAGCTGTTATTTATGACCAGCCTGATTAAGATAGGGATGTAACAAAAATGTGTTTAAAGAGCAATGGAAGATAGGAGAAGTCTTCAAAAGATTCAGATAAATTTGGAGTGGCTAAACATTGGAAGGCTTTTTTGATGTTCCAAGCTATACAAGATTCATTTCTTCACAGTTCTTTTTGTCTCTTTTTTTTTTAAAATCCATTAAATGATGCATTACACACTTCTGTTTGACGTTAGTTCAGGATGACTTCTGTAAGTGGCTCTTTGCTTGTAGCAATTGCCATACTGGATAAATCCAGCGGTCCACAGCCAATGCCTTCTCGCTGATACTCAGCAATAGCTGCTTTAGGGAAAGGAACCCTGACATCTGGAATACCTTGTTCTCTGATCTTCAGCATCAGGGGTTGGTTTAGCTTTGCCTTGAGGGGTAAAACAAAACATTCAATGCAGAATTTTTTGTTTTCCATGAAAATACTGACTTTAATAATCATGGGCATTCTCGCTAGTCATATCAATACCTGGCCTTATTCTGAAACCTTGATTAGTCTCTTCAGTACTTTGTGGCTCTGAATCCCATAGGGTTTTCTGTGTACTGTGTGAAAAAAAAATAATTCTTAATGCCAGTTTTCAAAGTGACACCTTTCAGTGTCCTCTTGTTCTGCAGCCACCTCTCTCTTGTTCTGCGTAGAGCTAAGAAATGCACGTGTATCAATCACCTTTGGAGTAAAGTGGGGTGAATATGTATATTCATGCATACCTAACCATAGCACTGTGCTATGATATTTCTCTAGTGCTGCCATGGAAATCAAATGATTAAGAAGCTCCATTTTACAAAGGACTGGGCTGAGAGTTCCCGCACAGTGACATGTTGCTAAAAATAGCCTTCTGCCAGGCAGATACATGTATGTGTCTGAAATTACCTTGGGCTTTGCTCTTTGATTTTGTGGGACTGATGACGGGAGCAGACATGTGCAAGAATAAGAAAGAGTTTATGCAAGAGGACATAATTGGAGTCTGCTTAGGGAAATATCACTGCAGTCATCAGATCCCTGAGTTGACTTAAACAAGCAGGATTTTTGGAGGTCACAAAGAAAAGACAGCAGGTGTTTTTCTTGAACTGTTTTCATCAGTGTGTTGTCAGTGTTCTTCTTTTCTTATTACATTATTTATCTGCAGAGTTGTCTTTGTCTTCTTCTGTGGGAAATAGCTGCACACTACTCTCTGCATTCCCAGGATCTCATTATGTGTTGCAAGCTAGCACCCGGAGCTTGCAGTTGTTTCCACACAGGCAGATCTTTGCTCACAGTGCGCTGGTATGACAGAATCTCACCATTCTGAGCCAACTGAAAAATGAGTATTTAAAATGTTACGAGTTTAAGCCTATGCAGAGTGAGTGATGTTTTAGTATCTGAGGCTTAGGATGTACCTTGTTTCTTTTCCCAGCTTTGTGAGTGATAGTGGAGTAGCAGTGGTTGAGTGGATTAACTCGTTTGTCTGTTTTTGCCACTAATTAATATAAAATAATAAGCCCAGCTTTGTCTCAGAGGTATTACAGGTCTTAGAAGCCAGCTATTTGGGAAGAGAATTATGCTCACAGTCTTTTTTTTCCTGCTTCATAGTATAGGAAAAGAACTAGATGCTGAGCTGCAGGGGCAAGGCTGTTTTTCTGGGGGTTTTGTTTTTGGTTTTGGTTTGTTTTTTTTTTTTTTTTTTATAGAACAACCATATTCTGCTTGCCATGCTTTGGAAAAATCCTCATTTTGTGGAAAATACTAGAAAATGAGTACTCATAATTCACCAACTGCCAGTAATGGTGCAGCTGCTGTAGTACTAACTTGCCAAGTTCAAGACAACCCAGACATTTTTATTGCTTGAAAACACAGGCTGACTCCTGACTGCTGTGGCTCTTATATTGCTGCTGTTGCTGGGAGAGCCATGCCATAGTGGGAATTTTGCCAGACTTCTGCTGTTTCTATCCTACTCCAGCGCTGGACAGTGGTAGCAATGTTACTGCAGAGCTAGGGATTTGCAGAGCAAGAGATCCAGTGCAGATGAACCGCTGTCTGCCACTGAATTTTAAGTACCACTGAGATCAGGCATGCTCTGAAGAAGATTAGATCATGCAGTTCCTAATAAAATGTTAATGGCTAGATATCTCTAGCATCTCTGGATTGCTCACAGTAGAAAAAACGTGGCAATAAAACAACAGTGAAGAATATTTTGTGGTGAAGACAGAAGAGCTAGTCAAAAAGCACATCACAAAGACAGCAAAACCTTAACAACTGTGAGGACAGAGTGTTTCAGTCAGAACATTCAGAACTACATCTCTGAATTAAAACTCTTAAAACTCTTGAAGATAATGTTAATAAAAGCTATTTAATTTTAGTGACATGCTAGCAGTTTGAGAATTGTTTTTTACAGATTTAACAGAGAGGAAGAAAGCGTCAAGAAAGCTCAATGCAATAAGAAACAGCAGGAACAGTAAGCAAAACATCATCTTCTTGGCTTTCTGTAGAAGGAGGGAAAGAAGTAAGTAAGAGGTAACCAAGATGTTAAGAGGTTTTTTTTTTTAATGTTTGTAGAGAGCACTGAGCTCTGCAAATAAAGGGTAAGTGTATTGTTTCCCACTGACATGGACTGTCCTGAGTGTTACATGAACAGCAGTAGGCTCTGGTTGCAATAGTTATTGATTAATTTTGGTGGAAACTTTACAAACAAAAAACAAAGACAAAGAAGAGGGAACAGAAAGTAAATCCAGTCTGCTTGTTTTCTTCTGTTAAGGTATACGTATGCTGGATGGAATAGTCACTGACGCTATTGAAGCCAGCTCAATCGGTTTCAATCCAGAACACGTGGATATTTACAGTGCAAGCTGGGGCCCTAATGATGATGGTAAAACTGTGGAGGGACCTGGGAGACTGGCACAGAAGGCCTTTGAGTATGGGATAAAACAGGTATGACACTTCATAGAAAGATACCATAAAATGTGGCAGAGAACAGAATTTTAAAAAGGTTGATTTCAGGAAAGAAATGAAAATGGTTTGTACTTTCTTTGCTCAAACGTATTTGTAAAGGAGGCAATAGATTTTAATAGTACAGGTCACAGAAATTACCAGCCAGAGCAGGGCTTTTAAAAAAGCACCATTAGAGCTTTCTAAGCTGGTTTTAAGGTGCCATTCTCCACAGATAAGCTTGCTTTTTCCAGCCTTACTTTTGCTGCCTTTGTCTCGCCCTACCCCCACCCTTCTCTGCTGCTTGTTTTGCACTGAACAGTAATTGGATTTCTGCACTGAAAGCCTATAAAATTTAATATAAAATTTCTGCTTTGTGAATATTTTGCTGTGTGAAAGAGTGATGCATTTTAGCACCCTGTGGATGGGCTTGTCTTATGTTAATTGCATTAGTTTATAAATTGGTGCGTATCATGATCCAGTTAAAATGAAGAGAGTGAAAATGCATGATGAAGAATATTGGAAACAATGTTTTTACAGTTCCTTTTTCTGTTATCCTCTTTAGATCTGTCCGGGTGATAAGTAGGGTGCAAACTGAGAGCTACCGAGGATGTGTTGATAGACTGGTCTTGCTCTTGCCAGTGAGGTGAAAAGATATCTAAAGATGAACAGGTACTAGTAGAGTGAGGAAGACTGAATCATAGACAGGAGAGGAGAGAAGTGGAGGAGAGCTTGAAGGACAGAAGCAAAGAGAAAGAGGGTTTTGGAAAAAGGGCAGTTAACGTTAGCAGACAGAAGGAGGCAAGAAGAAGGAAGGGTCTGACAGCTGGCGAACATTCTCTGAGGAAAGAATGGAGACCTGGAGGAGTGGGGTGGTGATAAACAGATCTAAGTCCCTAGGTAGGCAGCAAAAGAGGGAGAATTAAAGGCAATAATTAGGGAACTAAAGTTCAGTGGTCTTACTCTGAAAAAGCGGGCTATTTGGTGAAGAATGTGTCACAACTTGTTTTATTTCTTAAGAGGAGCAAATTTACCCATTAATTTGTCAGGCTTCCTTTCCCAAGGATCTGGATGGTCTCCATTCTGCTTAAAGTCAGCCAGAGTTGAGGATGCCAGCGGCTTTCATCCCTGACACCCCATAAAGCACTTAGGCGTATGCTTAACCTTAAGCATCTGAGAGGTGCATCTGGCACTATAAGTGAAATCAAAGCAGGTGTTTAGACATACCAGTCCTTTTCTGGACTGCAACAAAGGAAGATACTACCTCCTTCTCTGCAACTGACGTCGCTTGTCCTTCCCATTTTAGCAGTTGTATCACAAAGTGTACAGCTAACTTTTCTTTATTGTTAATGTTTTAAGTGCTGCAAATGTCTTAGCACTTGCATGAATAACATCAAATCTCTGCTGAGTGGGATGATAAAAATCTGTGTTTCAGCTGCTGTTTCCAGTGAGTGTACATATATTAATAATGAACAACATATGAACTTTTGCTATTTGCACAAAACAGATTTTTTTTCCACTGAAGGACTAGCACAGCTTAAGACTGGATAGGGTGATACGCCTTTCCTTAACGATAGCCGTGGTGGTTGACATGCTGTCAGCATCAGTTGTTAGCTGCAGCTCCCTCATTAGACTCTGGAGATCAAAGCAGGGAATGTCTGGAGACTGGTGGCGCTGGCCCACAGATTTGTTAGAGACGGGAGGGTTTTCAGTCAGACATGTTTGCTGGTTCGCTGTGTTTCAGCAAGTAAGTGCTAAATGTGAAAGGCTTCCTTAAAAAAATAAATTGGTGGAAAAGTCATGTCATGCACGTCATTATACTGCTTACCTGTACATTGTGATTACAGGAAAGGCAAATTAAATAAACCCTGATGAACTTGCCATTTCTTAAAAAAAAAAGGGCTTTTTTCCTAGAAATGTTCAGGACCAAAACATCAGCATGTGGGAAGAATTACCTGCTGAGCACAGACTCTGTTTTTAACTTAAAAACCTATTCTGAGGAAAATTGCTGTACCTACTAAACCCGGACCGTGCAAAGTAAGAGATGTACTGTAGGGCGTGAAGTAGGATACCCCAAGTAGCTCATTTTGTCTGACTCTGTCTTCTACAGTACTCATGGAAAATTGTCCTTTTCTACCTGAAAATGTGATATATTAGGCTTTTTTTTTTTTTTGGGTGGTGGTGGGAGTTGTTACGAATACATTACAGAGACTAAAATCTCTTTGATAACCACTCATTTCCATTTTCTCTAGGGCCGAAATGGAAAAGGCTCCATTTTTGTATGGGCTTCTGGGAACGGAGGCCGTCAGGGTGACAACTGTGACTGTGATGGTTACACTGATAGTATCTACACTATCTCCATTAGCAGTGCTTCTCAGCAAGGCCTTTCTCCCTGGTATGCAGAGAAGTGCTCTTCAACTCTGGCCACAGCATACAGCAGTGGGGATTATACTGACCAAAGAATTGTAGGTTGTTTTTACTAGATTCAGAACAAACATAGAAATGTATTATATACGCAAATAACAAGTGAGAGCTCTTAAATGCTTGGTTTCGAGTGCTTGCTTTACGTTATGTGTTACATGCTTAGTGCTTTTGCCTTGAAACACTGAGGGGTCTGTAATCCTAAAAGTGATTGTATTCCTGGAACACCTTCTACTGTAAAGCAATGGCTAAACAAAATCATCGTGTCAATGCAGTTAAATCCGCATGCTGAATTTGTCTGCTGTTTGTGCATGAGAGAGGACTCTGCACGAAGTTTGATATGGTCCTATTCAGAAATGGCAGACAAAGAGATATTTAGAGTAAAAGGAAAAAGAACCTGTGAAGTTAGTGTACCGTATGAGTCAGTACATCTGATATACCCTGCCATTAGCTTTTGTAAGATTGTCAGCTCCTGAGTTCCCACTTACAACAGCAACGATAGTGTTTCCAAACCTGTACAAGGCGCTCAGCAAGGAGGCAGAGCAGTCTGTACGTCTTCATTAACTGTGCAAGAAATAACTTGTACTGAAGAAAATTGCTGTGATAAAATAATGTTGAAGTACCTATAATTTCTGTTCAGCCCTGGTGGATGCTAATTTTATGATAAACTACATGGATGTGGATTAAAGCAATGTCATTCCAAGATAGCCAGGAGATAGTCTTTCCTAAGTGGCTTCTCTTCATAGCCGAGATGTAGATACATGGGCAGATGAGTTTGGTATTTAATTTCCAAATAAAGCACGTGTTTCATTGCAAATTATAGTTCTTCTGTTGAAGTGGGAGCAGAACACCAATACTAATCCTATGAGTAATTTTCTAGCAAGCAGTAATTTTAAATGTTCTAGGCCCAACACAATGATCTGTTTTTATGATTCACCAGTAAGCCTAAAACACTTATTGTGAAACCTTAGAATAAAATAAGATATTCAGTGTGGGAGTATTTTGTTCCAACACAAAGTGTTTTGATACAAAAATTATAGTTGAAGTAAAAAGAGTGGATTGAAATACGAACGGATTTAAACATCCATCACTTTTTCTGCTGGTGAGGAATGTGTAATATGCACCAAGTAAAGGATACATGGTTATGTTTGTGAGTGTGGGCATGACTGTATTTACAACTGTTTATTCATGCAATCTGTTTTTTTTGTCTTTTCTGTCAGACAAGTGCTGATCTTCACAATGAATGTACAGAGACTCACACTGGGACCTCTGCATCCGCACCACTGGCAGCGGGAATTTTTGCTCTAGCGCTGGAAGCAAAGTAAGATGTCACACAATTAGCTTTGAAATGCCTCTCTGTCAGCCACCCTGCCATCTTCCCCCAAATGTTGTCTATCTGAAAGTGGCACCATCTCATGCTGCTGCAGCACTGCTGCTTGTCAGTCAGACTTGCTCAGCCTGATGACAAAAATAAGCAGCTACTGGCCCCAACACCTTCTTAGTAAAGCAGAACCAATGTAAGTAAAATTGACGACTGAGGAATTTTAGTCCATTTTGTGCATTGGCAGCAATTGTTTACTGAGTTCTGGTCAACTGCACTTCAAAGCAGTGAGGCTGCATGTGTATCAGCAGAACATGGTTTGAAGACAATAGGTTGCAGGAGTTTAAGTTAAGTCTTTAGTCAATTTACAGAACCTTTTCTGCCAAGATGAGACATAAAATGGAAGGTACCCAAGCTTGAGTGTTGGAGCAGGCAGGTTCCAATCCTGTAGAGCTGATAGTCAGAATGTATGACTTAGAGAGGGTAAAAAGAACAGGACAGGACAGGAAAATGGCTTTTTCATGGAAGACACTTCAGGCATGCATTAGGGCGTAGGCTTAGTATTTGGTGTAGGTTCAGCTCCATGTTCTATTGCGCCCTCAGTCAGTTTGCAGACGACACCAAGTTGTGCAGGAGTGTTGATGTGCTCGAGGGTAGGAAGGCTCTGCAGAGGGACCTGGACAGGCTGGGTCGATGGGCCGAGGCCAAGTGTGTGAGGTTTAACAAGGCCCAGTGCCGGGTCCTGCCCTTGGGTCACACCAACCCCAGGCAACGCCCCAGCCCCGGGGCAGAGGGGCTGGGAAGTGCCCGGCGGAGAAGGCCCTGGGGGTGCTGGCTGACAGCCGGCTGGGCATGAGCCAGCAGTGCCCAGGTGGCCAAGGAGGCCACCAGCCCCCGGGCTTGTGTCAGCACTGGTGTGGCCAGCAGGAGCCGGGCAGGGATGGGGCCCCTGTGCTCGGCCCTGGTGAGGCCCCACCTCGAATGCTGGGCTCAGGTTTGGGCCCCTCGGGACAAGCAGGGCCTTGAGGGGCTGGAGCGTGTCCAGAGAAGGGCAGCGGGGCTGGGGCAGGGTCTGGAGCACAAGTGTGCTGGGGGGCGGCTGAGGGGGCTGGGGGGGTTTAGCCTGGAGAAGAGGGGGCTGAGGGGAGCCCTTCTCGCTCTCTGCAGCTGCCTGAGAGGGGCTGGAGTGAGGGGGGGGTCTGTCTCTGCTCCCAAGTCACCAGTGACAGGACGAGAGGAACCGGCCTCAAGCTGCGTCAGGGGAGGTTTAGGCTGGGTGTGAGGGAAAATGTCTATTCTGAAAGCATGGTCAGGCACTGGCACAGGCTGCCCAGAGAGGTGGGGGAGTCACCGTCCCTGGAGGGGTTTGAAAAACATGTAGACATGGCACTTGGGGACGTGGTTTAGGAGGCCTGGGGGTGTTGGGTTGGCAGTTGGACTTGATCTTAGAGACCTTTTCCAACCTTAATGATTCTATGATTCTGTAATTCTGTACTCTGTTGGTGACATAAGCCAAGATACTTAGGGGCATATTTTAAATACTTAGGGGCATATTTTACTACTCTTAATCATGGATAGCATCAAATACCCAGTGAATTTTCAAAGTCCAGGTCCCATAAAGGCTGATGGGAAATACTAGTTTTGCTAGTTAACCTTAAATGCCTGAATAATTTTGAGGAATTGGACTCTCATCTTGCTAGATACCCATCCTTCATTTACACAGAAATCTTGTCTACCTGGAGAAGTATTGTGAGGATAAGCATGCAACATGCTTTATATTTTAAAATAATAGGATGCCATATACATTCAAAGCATGTTCTGTTGCAGACTAATAATTGAGAAAAAAATGATAGATAGCCCTGAAAAAATTAACCAGAAACATTTTCTCCACAGCCCAAATCTAACATGGAGGGATATGCAGCACTTGGTAGTGTGGACCTCAGAATATGATCCGCTGGCTGGAAATCCAGGATGGAAAAAGAATGGAGCAGGACTGATGGTCAACAGCCGATTTGGTTTTGGACTACTCAATGCCAATGCATTGGTAGATTTAGCTGATCCCAAAAGATGGAAAGGTGTACCAGAAAAGAGAGAGTGTATTGTCAAAGACAAAAGCTTTGAACCAAGGTAAGAATTTGCATCAGGAGTAACTAAGTTTAAGTCTATTTTAGTAAAGCCTGAAGGACAGTATTCTGCACAGATTGCTCTCAGCCAGGTTCCATGATTTCTTCTGATTCATTTGGTTTTGCCTTACTGTATTCCTCAGGGGCAGGCAAGCAGTGTTGGTTTGCTTGCTTTTTTTAGTGTAAGACTGATGGAAATTACTAGCATGAAGCCTTAACAAAGAGTAAGATTATTATGTCTGCTCGTGCAGGCAGCGTATGGATGGATGGTGCTGTGATACTGAACCCGATCAGACAATTATGAATGTTTAGACTGCTATCAGAAGATGAATAAAAAGATACCAGAGTCTCCTGGTGATTTTTTTTTTTAAAAAAATCAGTAATTAGTCTTAATGTTTCTTTTCCTGTGACAGGCATAGTGTATTTGAAATCAGGGTGATATATTGAGCTTTACTCACATCCATAGCATGTCTCTTATGAGACACAAGTGTCTCAAAGGCTCACTGATAAGGCTTAGGAGCCACATTCACAAGTGCTCCCAGTGTAGTGTGAGCCTAAACTAAGCTTAGAACAGTCAACCCTTGGAATAATGTCCCCAGGGAAGGGGTTGACTCGGCCACGTTGGGCACCTTAAGGAGTCGGCTGGACAGGGTGCTGGGCCGTCTTGTCTAGGCTGTGCTCTTCCTAGAAAGGTTGGACGAGATGATCCCTGAGGTCCCTCCAACCTGATTGAAGGGATTGAAGGGAATGAGTGATTCTGTGGGTAACATACGGGTAGGTTATAGTTAGTCATTAAGCTGGTTAATCAATAAGGATATCTAGACTGTTTTTGTCTCCACTTTTTCACTTATGGATTTGTTGTCTAGGAGAAATACAGCTGTTTAAAGATCGAAATGATACTGTATAAGGGCACCAAATATCTGCCTGTAGAAACATATTACAGTCTTTTGGAGTGTCACTGCTTGGTAACATTATTATTTATGCTATTTTACTGTCAATTTGCTTTTACGAGCTCTTTCCTTTCCACAGAGTGCTGATCCAGTACTGATGTATGTAATACTTGCTGTTTATGTATTTTTATTGCAGTTCTTTATGTTACGTTATAAAAACAAAGATCCCATTATTCTGAGTTTAGAGTTATTTATGTGGAGATTTAGATACCCCTTTCTCAATAGAATTAATGAAAATTGTGCAGAGAAAGCTATGCATAGTAGCGGTACAGAGAATGTACAGAAGATACAGCTTATTTTTTCTTGAGATGGCATTGACTACAAAGGGTTGAAATGGCTGTGCCTGTTGCAGTATTTTAACTCCATGATAACAGCTCTTCTGGAATTCTGAATGAGGGAAAAAGGTATACCTTCTGATACAGTCCTGTGATGTAGCTGACAGCAAAGACTGGTTTTTTGTAACCTCTCTGGGACAATGAAGTATTGACAGAAACCCTTGATTATCAAACTTGCTTTCTTGCTTCCAGGGTGTGTTGCACAAGTCTGTCTTATGCAGCGTGTATCACTTAGTCCACTTCGGTATTATCTGTGCTTCCAAAACTTCCCATGTTTTTTACTGGAGCATTAAAAAAAAATAACAAATGTAGAATTGGTCTTTACTTCTTCTTTTCTCATCATTCTGAAATGGGTGTAAAAGTGTCATTTGCACTTAACATAATGATCCAGAATCAAAAGTGTCTGTGAGTAGTCAAAGAGCTCCTATAATTTTGCCAGATTATTAAGAGCAAATGAAGAAGTCATGATTGAAATTCCCACAAAAGCCTGTGAGGGTCAAGAAAACGCCATTGCATCTCTGGAGCATGTGCAGCTTGAGGCAACGATTGAGTATTCCCGCAGAGGGGATCTTCATGTCACTCTGGTATCTCCATCAGGTAGGTACAGGAGACAAAGACATGCTTTGTTTGTGTTGCTGTAGTGTGTAATTTTTATTTAATTAAAAACCACCTCTGTGTTCTTCAGTAGTTTAAAAAGAGCTAAATATATCATTGGACAAATCTAGTCACCTCCAACAGGTGAGTGTGAGGACAAAGCATCCTGGGGACTAGAGAACTGGTTCTCTGAAACCCTTTTCCAGCCTCCATGTGTTCTGGGTTATTCTTGTGAGAAGAGGTTTGAAGATCATACTTCAGAAAATGAAGGCACTGTTTTTCCTATGTTTCTGTTCTGGCAACAGGACCTATGAAAATGGAGTTCTGGGCGGACAAAAAATTACAGTCCAATAGTGCTTATCAGCCTTACTGTGAGTTAAGAAACTGATGGAAGACAGGGTATCCGACTCCCTAGATTTCATGTGACTGTGTCTCCCCATTGGTGTATTTAAAGACACAGTGTCTCTTAGGCACTTAGTACAACTACAGTAAACATGCTAGGATATGGCAGGCTATCTTGGCAATGCCCTGAAATAACACCATAAGGAGTAAAAAAAAGAAAAAGAAAAAAAAAGCAGAAAGGAGAATGAATATAAAGAACTTTGTAGAGAGTGAGATCTGTTAGACCAACTGATATCATTAGAAAAAACAGACAAGCTTTCAGGTATGAATTTAAACATCAGGCTAATCTAATTTACAGAAATTAAAGGCTGATCTAGCAATTTACAGATAATAAACCAGTAGAGCCTTGTTCATATCATTATTGCAGGACCTCACTAGAGAGCAGGGTTAAGATACTGTACATACAGTATATTTCCAAACCCTACCTTGCCTGGGACTCCTTTTAAGCCTAACCTTAATTTTTAATTTTCTGAGTTTGCCTTTTGTCTTATGGGAGCAATGTTGCTGTGAGGTGTTTTACCCTTGACTCTTGGTGGTATTTTCAAATTTAATTCTGTCTTAGGTCAGTTTTAGTTTGGGAGTAAATACACGGACTGTCTCTAGGTACATCAAAGAGATGACAGCAACAGTAGCTTTCGTTCTACTTTTATATTGGTATTCCCCTCCCAAGACACTGTTCTACTGCTAACATGTAGGAAGCATGGTTTCATCTTAGAAAAACTCCTCTTTTTGAAAGACTGACGACAGTAATATGTTCTTCATCTTTGTATGTATTTTTGTGGGTTTAGCTGAGGTAGCAACAGTCAAATGCTGCTGCCTGGGCTATTGTATCATGTTATCATGGTTAAGCTGTTCTTCCCTTTAGTTCTTACTGTTTTCCACTTTTCTGCAAAACAGTACTACCAAATGTATGTCATTCTTATTCTATATTTTTGGTGTTACTTTTAAATATATTTATAGCTTGTGATCAGGCTCCCTGGGCCTTCTCTGCTCCTTATTATGTAAATATAGCTCACTTGCTCTCTCCTTATAAGCAAACAAGCACAACAAATTTCCTACTGTGCAGTAGGATCTCTTCTGCTGCAGAAATACTTTGTGAACTGCAGCTTTTTTGTAATAATAACAACAATGCTTTTCACCCTGTTGGAGTTCCAGGCTGTAACAATTTACATCCACTCACCAAAAAAAAAAAAAAAAAGAATACAGTCATGAAGCCCTTCCAACCTGTGATTCTGTATGATTCTGTGAATTCAGGATAAGGCTTTGGTTTCACAGTACTGCGTGAACTGGTTTGCCTTCAAAATGTCCATCTCAGAAGGTTCCTGAATTGTTCAGTGGAAAATACTGTTTGTGTGTGACCTGTTTCTTGTGCTTCTTTATGTGCATCTCTACTTTTAGTGTTAGAGATCGAACACTAAGCAAGATGTTCCTTTTTAGTGGGCCTAAGGTGTTAGCTTTTATGCTCTTAAATAGAGCTGTGGAAATAATTAAAGGAACCGCTGCTCAGAAATAGCATGTTTCCTGTTCCACAAGCGACGATCAAATAGTGTGTTTTCCAGGTTACCTATGCACTAGATGGTGTGCAAGCTGAGCAATATGAAAAGTAGAAGTGGGCATGTATGAACAGTCACTACTGTTGCTCTTGCACTAACACAGGGACCAGCACTGTCTTACTGGCTGAGAGAGAGAGAGATAAATCTCCCAATGGCTTTAAGAACTGGGATTTCATGTCTGTTCACACATGGGGAGAGAATCCAACAGGCACCTGGGTTTTAAGAATTACTGATGTGGTAAGTATGTCTGTATGCTAACTGGCTATGTTTGGAAGCTAACTCAAAAAATTATGTCTAACCACTGCAAGGCATGTTGAATAGTGAGTCTTCTCATTAAGCAAGGTACAACAAGAGTTTGGTTACACAAATATCTTTCTGGATTAAAGATGAAAGAAAAAAGATAGGGTCAGATTATCTTGCTCTTTTCATAAATGCAAAGGACTATCCTCATTTCACTGACATGTAACTGTCAAAAAAATATCATGCCTCTGTTTTTCACACATTATATGTCACCAATAGAAATCACTTAATATAATTTTCTGTGATTCATGGAGTGAAATATGTAATTGAATTAACATACAATTAACTGCAGATTAGGATTTTCTGCAGAAAAGAACACAGGGTAGATCTAGCCTTCTCTTAGTGCATGTGCATAATTTTCAATAACACAAAACCTTTTGAATTAATGAATTTCTGGTGACCTCAGAGAACTGTTAGATGTATACTTTTTTCCCTATCTTCTTTCTTAGAGTAATTACTGTTGAGCAACATTTAAAGATTAAAGCCAAAAAATCTATAGATATGAAATAGGTAAGTTTACTAGAACCACCTGAGGATATGGATTACAACAGTGAGACACCAGAATAAAGCTGCTTTATAGGCAACTGAAAAATAATTTTCTTCAGAGAAAGAGTAATCAAGCACACTGACCTCTGGAGAATTTCATTGAAGTTGTCTGTTAATAAGCTTGCATTAGGGGTCAGATCCTGCCAGAAACTTAATGCTTCCTATCGGATATGGAGCTTCTAACCCCTATTGGCCTCAAACTGTAAACAGGAGGATAATGCCAAGTGCTAAGCAGATGGACAAGGCAGTAGAAGTAAATATTATTATCAGGAGTGTAGTGTTAATACTGCAGGCTTACAGATAACCCCATGGTAACAGATACCCTACTCTTTGTAATTAATATATTGCATTTTTTGGAACTAAGTTAAGAAGGACATGTTGTTTGTAATTATCTCTCCTTTTCCATTTTCAAGTGAGAGATTCCTGAAACTTACAATAAACCAAGGTTTTTGTCCTCAAGATGTAACGCATTCCTTCCTGAGCTTGCAGGGTTTGTGATTCCTGAAATAAGTTTTCACATTAATGACACTGACTGAAATCACAGACTCACATGCAGAGTTACTTATAATTTAGTTGCCGTGTAACCTGTGTGTGTAAACTTTGGTGTAGTCTTCTGTTAGAAAAGGAGAGCTTCAGCAACTCTTTTCAGTCACTAAATGACTAAGCAAAAATTCTGAAAGAAGCTTTGGTAAAATAAGGTTTCGGTGTTCTCTGTACTTGTGTCTTCCTCTTTACTATTTAAATACTGCTGCCAAACCTAATGGGCAAAACATTTGTTCCTCGCTTCCACAAGCTGTGTTTCACATTGCTATTTTACACCACTACATAACATTATTCGTAATTACTTTTCCAGTGGTAACTTTTGTGAGGAAATTGCTGTGGAATGGCTTAATGGACAAATACTAACACAAAACACTGTTTTGGTAATTCTTAGCATTCTGTGTTATGACAAAATTCCAATGATGCTTACATGATCAATTAGTAATTGTGTTGCATCAAAACGTGAATATTTGGAGTAGTTAAGCCATTGTATTAAATCCCACATTTCTGATATATCCCGTCTCTAATATATCAGTCTTTTGGTGCTTACAGATCATTGTCTAAATTTAGATATTGAAAGCCTTATAATTTATTTTAGTCACCTTTGTGTACTTTACGATCAAGTGTCCTGTTCCCTCTTCTTATGTCCTGAGAACCTATGCTAATGCCATGCTTGTCCTTTAGTCCAGAAGAATAGAAAATGAAGGAAGGATTGTAAATTGGAAACTGATTTTGCATGGCACTGCTACCCAGCCTGAACACATGAAGCAGCCGCGTGTATACACATCCTACAATGCTGTGCAAAACGACAGAAGAGGAGTGGAGAAGATGACAGACTTTGTAGAGGTAGTGTTACACTATTTTTTTTTCCTTATGTATTTTTCGATTTATAAGAAAATGATATTTTTTCCTAGTAAGAAGATACATACTCATTCTGTATTCCTTTCGTCTAGCCCCCGACCACTTCTGAGTTGTGTATTGCAATTTTGTCCATGCCAATAACTGATAATTTTATTAGTCTCTGTTTTCATACACCAACATCTAAGGGCTTTAGCGTGGAAAGAGGAAATTGCTACTAAAGCAGTGAACTCAGTAGCTAATGCAGTTGAGTGGTACAAGGAGGGAGGAATATACCTCTGACAGACAGAATAAATTGATGTAATTCTAGTGGGAACAAGCCTTGCATCCAAAAGGAGCTTTGCCTGCTGGAGTGCTTCCAGGGAGTTTGGAAGGAAGTTAGTAAGAGAAGACATGAGAGAAGTCAGGGACTCACCAATTCAGAGGGTTTGGTTAAGTGGATCTGTTGCTGCTAGCTCCCTTGTCACCCCTTCTTTACCTTTCAGGTAGAGTGTTCTAAACATGCTCCGGGCTTCTGAGAGTGACCGTGGGTTTCTGGATGCACGGGATGGTTGTATTTTACATTTCCACAATGCTTGGTTATGTCAGCATCTTCAGAATACTTTATGAATCACATCACATAAATTTGGCTCCCTGTTAAGTAATTAGGATGTCTATAAAGTATAGAGAGATTAACCTTCCTCAGCCAGGTTATGAAGGAGAAGATTGAGGGAGACGTGATTACGGTCTTTAAATCCGTTAAATAAGTGTCTGCAGGTGTGGCAGCCACGTGCAAGAAAATAAATTGGAAGAAAGTAAAAGTGGATTCAGGAGGTACTGCAGGACAATATTGGCGGACATAGTAAAAACCAGATGAAGATAAAACGAGTGTTCAGTTAGACAATCCTAGCTATGCAGCACATGCTACTGTGTCAGCAGTGGAGGTGTAATAGACACTGTTGAAACGAGGTCATGCCTCTCACCGACACTCTGTACATCTGTATCTGGCCTTAGTCTTCTAAGGTTTCCAAGATACGTGTCATGGCCACCTGTTAGCTGTAGACGTCACTGTCTTTCTCTGGCTCCCTCCATTTCACAAGGGCATGTGGCACAATCAAAGCTGCTGTCATCACTGCATATACTGCCTTCAGTTAGACTGCTGAGGAGCTGTCTCCCACAGTACAGCCAGAAATACCTCTTAAGACGGGGAAAAATCCTGCTGTAAAATGACAGGTACTATCCTGCCAATTGGAACCTGAATTTATAACTTCCTGTACTGATGGGGGACTGCATATTTTATACAATATGGTCCTTTTGATAGTCTATTTTGGTGTATAATGGTCTAGTTTGTTCTGGATGGTAAGTGCCTTCTGAATGAAAAAATAGCATGTACCCACACATAGATGGAAATCACTAATCAGAGCAAATCTTAACCCAGTCAGTTTCTCATTGACACCTAACCTTTTTTATGCTAATCTGTATTCTAGGACCACACCACACAGAAGAATCTCAGTGAAAAACCCACAGTCACAGAAGATACTAGTAGTAGCAGTGACAAAGCAGAAGATAAAATTCCATCAGAAGCTATGCTACATTTACTGCAAAGTGCTTTTAGCAGACAGATGGCTCAGAAGCGACTGCCAAAGAAGACTGCAAGTGAGAAGTTAAATATTCCATATGAACACTTCTATCAAGCCCTCGAAAAATTAAACAAGCCCTCCCAGTTGAGAGACTCAGAAGAAAGTCTGTACAGTGACTACGTTGATCTTTTTTACAATGCCAAACCATACAAGCATAGAGATGATAGACTGCTGCAAGCCTTGGTTGATATTATAAATGAAGGAAACTAAACTATAGGGTATGACACTGAGTTGGAAATATTCATTCTCCCCACCCCACCTGTAGATTTTTTTCAGAAGTCTGTTGTATGCTCTAGTTGTGTGATTGCTGCTTTGATTGCTTCATATTTAATACCAATATCAAGGAAGGGAAAAAACGGGTGTGGGAGGATAAGGCAGTAAACGGATGCTTTTCAGTAATAGCTTTTTTCATAGCCTTTCTTCATTACCATCAGAGTAGATTTGCCCCCTCAGGCTTGAAATGCAATAGTATTCCCCTGAAAACCCTAATGCTCTATTTTAAACAATTTTCGTGTTACTTATTCTTCCACCCTATTCACTTAGTATGCAGTAGGATTCAAAGCCTGAATTACCACACAGTTTTGAACCGAACTGCCAAAGCTATGGGGAGATAGTCTCATCCCTGGATTTGTAATGAATATTGCAGTCTTTCTTATATTTGACATTTATTCTGATTTAATACTCACAGCCAATACTGCTTCCATCACAGGTTTTTTTGTTCCTTCTCCAAACGGCAATGCTCCCTTACCCTTCTCTTCTCCCGTTAAGGAGCAGCTGGGAGGCTGGAGTTGGATTGGAGCATCAATGAACATTGATGAAGTTATTCACGATCTAGGCTACAGACAGACATACAGTAATGTAAAAAAGCCCCAGATGAGGCATCCCAGACCACGGGATGTCATTCTCACCACCTAACTTTAACTACCCAAGTGAAGTGCCTGAATTACGAGCCTACTCTTGCTAGGCTGTACACAGTTAATGAATAGAGAGGGTCCTATAGACAGCTCTTCAGAGCACTTGGCTGGCCCTTACAATGGTTCTGAGTTACCTGATGGAGTACTGATCAATTTGTATCGACTATGTGAGCTTTGAGGGACCAACCTCCTGTCTGTGGAACCTCAGTTACATTCCTAAAGTTAAATAATATAAATGCCTCCTGAGGTGCCTGTGTCTGCAGTGGTCAGGACAACAAAGCTGAGATCGCTTTGTCTTTTCCTTGAACTGGGACCAAAGTGGAAGAGAAAGGATAACTCTACCAGCAAAGTCCACTGAAAGACTGGATCTTGGAGTGTCTGTGGTAGATTGTAACATTTCCCAAATGCCTAGGAAGTTGAGGCATAATGGGTGGGAAGAGGTGTGAAATAAAAAAAATACCCTGAGAAGGGACTCAGGAATGGAGGGAGAGAGTGCATGGGGTGTGGAGGAGGGAGAGGAACAGAAGGAAGGGGAAGGTGGAAGAGGAGGAAGCAGAGGTGGCTGTCAGAAAGCCCCAGGGGTGGGCAGCTCCCTGGCATTAGCCATATAACAGGCAGTTTTCCACACATACCTCTTTAAAGTCACAGTCAGGAATGACAGGTTATTTTGCTTTTCATAATATATATATAAAAAAAAAGCCAATGCAGTGTTTGATACTCAGAAATTAGAGGGGATCTAGAACAAGGAAATGAAGATTCCCAGGGGATAGTTATCTCACTGCAGATAATCCAAACAAGTGCTGACTTGTTTGTACTTTTCTTTTCCTCTCGTCTGCTATAGAAACGTGTTTTCTAGACATTCTAGAAATATTTGATTCTCCTTCACTGTCTATTCCTTAAAATGATGCAAGTGTCTCTAAGATGGGCATTCAGCATTTCGTTCATAATTCATCACTTCAGAGAGAGATTTTTCAAACTTCACGCTAAATTCTGTAATTTAAAGGTAAATCTATTTGCTGTAACAGTACTTAAGTCTTCTTTGATGGGAAAAGGGACTGCTTAAAGATAGCTTTGGAAATTGTATTACCAGATTTAGGATTTATAATCTCTGCTTATTCATTCTTTTTGATGGGTTTATGCCTATCTTGGGCTTTGTCCACCTTTTTGCCAGCTTCAAATAGATTGAGCTTAGTTGATTTGAAGAATTCTTCCGTATTTCTAGTCCATACTTCAAAGATATCAGCTCCACCATTGAATGTCTCTTTTACTGAATCGCTCCCTCTTTACTAAGAAATTTGCTTAGAATTAGAAGGGATCAAAAAAATCCCTGCAAGTGGTCCGAATCAGAAAGCTTTCTTGTGCTCCCTTCAACACACAAGCTCTGCGGCAATACAGAACTACTGAACAAGCAAAAAGTAAAAATTTCTAATTGCTGCTGTTGCAGAGTGAGAGCACTAACTTGTTTCCACTAATGTTTAATTTTCAGACCCAGGAGTTAATCTCTACGCTAAATATTCCCATCTGGTGAGGCAGGACCAGTTTTAGTCCCGTGCAATGAGGCTCAGAGGCTGGTTCCCCCAGATAACGGCGATTTGAGCCAGTCCTCATTCAGGTATGTTACAGCGGGGAAAGTACTAGGAACACTCAATCAGCCCTTGAAAGAAGTTTTCAGGTTAAACAGGTGGAAAACATAGGACCTTCCTTTGTTTTAAGATCAGTTCCCATGTTTTATCCAAAGTTTCATCAGAAGACAAGTTTAAAATCTCTCTTTTGAATGTTTCCAACCCAGAGTAGATTGTACAGGAGTAAATTATTTTTATTGTTAGTCTTTCCTTGGTGCCTGTGTGGGTTTTGTGAAAAATGTAAAAGGAAAAAATGTTTTCTCTCAGAATTTTAAATTATATTTTCGTTACAGGTATTTATAATATAGCAAAGATTTTATTGAACAGACAGAATTTTAAAAGGCATAATAATAAATTATATTAAAGAACCAGATTTTTCATGGGAAAGAGACAATTTCATCCAATAAAGGTATTTTTTAAAAGGCATGTTCCAACAGCAACCGCAACATGTATGTGATGTGATGTTAAAATTTGTCTACTAGTAGCATAATACAGTGTGTTGGCAGAGCTCAGAGTGTGTGGTCTTGACATTTGTAAAGAAAACAGTAAGATAAAGTCAAGCTGTTGACTTAAAAGGACTGGGAAATATAGTTTAGGATTGAAAATAATGGCTTGAGGAAGTCACGGGGGTTGGGTGCGGAATGTGTGATTTATTGAAAGTGAAGACTTGCAGAGGGTTTCGCCACCAGGAGCGCTTGCTTTTCATGGCCACAGCCGAGTACGATTTGCTGCGGAGGTCGGTGGCAGCAGCACTGTCCGTAATTCAGATCCAGTGTCTCCGAATTACAGTATTCTGCCTATTTCGCATACAGGCGTGTGTGTCAGAAGCGCTATAATGAGATAATACAGCAAAATGACTGGGGGTCAAGTGAAATAAGCAGGTCTTCATTTCCTTGCACCAAAGCACTGGCAGTTAAAATGTTCATTGGTTTTTTCCATCCCACTACTCGCGTTTCAAGCCAGTGAAGAAACAAGCCCTTACATACCCTTACATGCTGGAAATATTGTGCAGAACTGCTTTTTAGCAGCAGCAGTGTGCCGGTCTGTCGCGAGGAGCAGGCTCTGTGGGGGCCGTGTAGCTGCGTGCACGCTTCAGGGTGTTCGCTGGGCTACTCTAACCTGCGCTGGTGCCCAGGCGTGACCAGAAAGATGCAGCCACCGCCGTGAAACCCCCTTCTCCCACGGTCAGGCTGAAAGGACGTCGTGTCTGAGCGGACACTGCAGAGGAGAACGGGTCTGCTTTCCAAAGCTGTAACTTCTTGAGGACCTGGAGATCACGCTTCCATTCAGTTCGCTTCTCAAGTCTCAACTAACTGCTGCTCAATTAACAAAACCTGCTCTGTCAAATGCTCTAAGGATGATTAAGACTCCTTTTGTGCTTTCCATAAGCTACATCTCCATAGCAGGAATACTTTTAGTAAATGGGCATAGAAAATAGATGCTGAAGTAGCATAAAAATACAAATCTAAGCCTACATTCAAGCAATATTAACTTGCATCCACCCTAAACGATGGACTTTCTCTCAAGTTGGCTTGCTTTTTAAATGTCAGGCTGCATCTGAACTGCCTAGCTTTAGTTGTTTTGAGCTATCCAAGCAGAGTTTCTGATCAGTCATACCTTGTAGCTCCAAATTTGGAAATATAGTTTTCAAAAGAAGTGTCCTTTCTTTCCTCTCCCAGAGTCACTTCAATCTTAGAACAATCATAAGCTTTTTCAGTAAAAAGAAAGTTGTTTCAAGAGAGAAAAGGGGACTTTACAAATACAATGCTAGAGTTATCTCAGTATTAGAAATCAGGAGTGGATGTAGTCTGTTCACAAAAAGAGCACATTCACAGGCAGGGGAAACACCTGAAGGTTACTTACGAGCAGCAGGAGGAGCAGCACTGTCCCTCCTGCAAGAGCAAACCGACCCCTACCGCTACTGCAATTTTCCAGACATTACAAACCGAGGGGAAGCCGGCTCCCACATTAGTTCTGTTCTGAAAATAATTAGTTCAGCTCTGAAAATAATTATAATTTAAAAATAACAGGGAACGCTGCTTGTGTGTTTATGCGGATACAAAATGTCTGCACAGCCTAAAACGTCCCTGCCTGATCAAATCTGTCTTTTCAGGAAGTCCATTTCCAGAGCTCCCAAGGAGCCACGCCATCCACGACAGCATTTTAGAAAGGGACAACTCTAGAAACGTGTATTTTGCTCTGAACCAGCTACCCACCTCGCTAACACTTCTGACTGCAGACTGAAAGGGCTCAAACTCCAACCCTACCAGGCACTAATAGAGATCATTTCAGTAAACATTCTTCTATTTAGTGACACAAGTACTCATTAAAAATACTGCTTCTCTTATTGCAATTTATAAGGATAATGTAACCAGAGAGAACGAGAAATTTTGCTTCCAGCAATGCAGTAAATGCCCACAGGAAAAAATATATGTTGAATATGTTCCAAGTCCTACTAAGATACCAGAGAAAAATAAATAGATAATAAGCGAATATGGGTAGTTATCAGGAAAGCATATCTTAATGGTTATATCATTTCAGCTGTTTGACTACCTCCAATCAAAGGTAGCTGAGCATATATCTCTTTCTTTCTGATGTCATGTTCTTTCCCTAAAACAAATTAATCGGTTGCTGTTACATGTACCATGTTGTTTTACTATGGCCGCGTTATCAGTCAGTCTTTCAACCCGTAAATGTGCAGCATAATGCAGTGCCATATATTCTGATAAGGAAATGCACTTAGAGCTAAGGGTGCAGCTTCGCATACACTGACCCACCAAGCGCTCGTGTGAAGCAGACCTATAAAGGTTAGGCGAAGAGAAGAGCCATATGCCAGCTCCATTAGACCTGGCGGATTAGTCCTGCTCTTCAGAATAGTGACAGTGTGATGCAGAGCATCGCAAACAGCCAGGCCTTCAAGGCAAAGCCCGGTGCCACAGGTTGTGGTCGTGGGGATCTCGGTCACCTTCATGCTAGGTCACAGTTTGTGAGGGACATATTAAAAAGTGAGGGTTTAGAAAAAAATTGTGGCTGTTAGTTTCTCCTCTTTTACACTGTATTTCAGTTGCCCCTCTTTAGAGTGGTGCACCACCCTTGAATGAAACTTTTCTAAGAATACCTGTAGATATCAAACCCCCTGCTTAACCAGTGACTTACGTCAGGCTGCCTGAAGTCAGAACAATTCATTGCTTATACCTTTACATGAAAATAATGTACACCCATGTTTACGTGACTCCGTGTAAGCTCTGCTGGATGGCAGAACATGAAGAGCAAGAAGATGCAGCATGAGCTTGCTATAACAGAGTCTGAAGTTAAATTTCAGCTAGGATTTTGCGTCAGAGTAGCATGGATGATGCAGGTTGTTTTGGAGGGCGGTGGAGGAGGAAGGGAGATTTGTTCATTTGATAATCCTTTTAAAAGCTGAGGTACATTTTGCCAAAGAATTCTGTATTTCTGCAGTTGCACTAATGGAAAAAGAACCCTACAGTTATTACGCAGAAAGTAGCCGTAACCCTGTAGGGAGCTTTGAGCAGTTTAGACAAGCAATGCTGGCTTTGTAAGACAACAGGTAAGTATTGTGTCAGGCACTGTAAATGCTGGACCTTGGGTCTCCTGTGGAAACACTGCAGTCAAAGTTCCTTCACGGCTTTGAACACTGAATTTGAAATTCTTTAGGGAAGGGTATTCATAGTACTGTGAGTATTTCTTTAGATTTCTTTTACAATTAATAGAAACAGTCTCCTTTAGACCACCTGTGGGATTCAGAGGTTGTTCTGAGTCACACTGTAGAGGAGACTGTCTCATGAGGTACGTAGCAGCTCACTTCTGAATCACACGCCTAATTCAGGTGCTGAGTTTACATGTCCAAAGTCAGGCAGTGTGAATGCTGTGCTCGTCTCTTTCCCCGTCTTGCTCCCGGTCTGGTGCTGAGCGCAGCTGGGTGCAGCTGCTCAGTGCTTTCGAAAAGCTAGGCTGAAGCTGTTAAGCATCTGTTCAGACCATGGGGACTCTCCAGGCCAGGGATCGCTACAGAAAATTTGCAAGGATCTCCCATCTCAGCCCAGGATTGTTCTCTGTAAAGACCATGCGTGACTCCCCAAGCTTGAGGAAAATCAACCCAGAAAACGATGGGCATTCTTCAGTTTAGCCAGTTATTTAAGCACATGCTGCAGGTGATGTAAAACTGTTAAAAGTGTGCTTAATCGTATACGCTTGCTTAAATCGCTCTCCTGTCCTGTTTAAGCCTATGTATGGGATCAAGTACCTGACTGAGCGCTTGGCTGAGTCTGAAAGGACTGCTCCTCCAGGGTTCCTCTGCACAGAGTAAGGGGATGTGCTGTTAAAGTTCGGCTTAGCTATTGCAAAAGTCCGCTTGCAATTCTATATTAAGTGTCGTGAGTCATGCCTGGATTTCCATACAGTGTGCAGCGGAGTTTCATGAGTTGCTTACATTGCAGTGTACTGGGGCTCAACCTAGTGTAGTGAATCACTTTCCCTCGGGGAAGTGCATTTTCTCCATCAGGGAAACAACCTTTCCAGAGCCCCAGACAAGCCCTGTACATTTGGAGACCTTACTTCCATACAGCTTAACTTCATGTTCTACTAAATGTTTCAGATATTTAGGCATTTCGAACCTGTGCAACCTTAGTCTTCTTACAAAGTTCAGAGAACGCTAGAGCATCGGATATTACAATAATTAATTTAGTTTCATGTTACGGTGTGTGCAAATGCATTGGGATTGAAGAACAGTCTGAAGACAGATGTGCTGATGCTTACTTTGACATAAATTTTGACTAACTCCAATGTCCTTGTAGGCTCACTCCAAATGTTCTCATGCACTTGAGAAATGAAACTACCTAAAAATAACTTGGGTTGGGTGTTATTCCGTACCAGTGGGAAGGAAGAGAAAGGAAAGAGATGACAGACTGGGAAAAGACCCAGACAAGAAAGAGTGCGTTTTGTGCTTTTCTATTCTCTTTATTCAGGCAGTTTTCAGTTGCATTACCCTGGCTTCAAAGGACAAATTTTAAAGATCTTTCTGCTGCTCATGCTGATGAGTCAGATATCGTTTGTTTTGTAACAAAATTCATTGCTTTCTTGATCTCTCATGTCTCCATTTCCTACCAGAATTCTAATTATAAAATCCAAAGCCCAGCATTTCCAGTTATTCAAGGTTCATCATCTCTGCAGTTTGTGTTAATCAGCTCAGTTCCTTGACTTCGCCCCTGTAAGTTTACACCAACCAAGAGTCTAAGCCATTATCCATTTTTAGGAACATTCATCAGCCTTCAGAGATGCTTATGTTTACTTTTCTCAGCAAAGCTAATGGCAGTTGTGTCAGCTCCGCTTGTCACACCATTCAAACACCCTACACACACCTATCTGAGGCACGACCGCATCACATTGTTCCTGCAAAGGCGTGTTGGTGGAGGACTGTGTCATTGCTGAAACTTGAAAAAACAAAAAAAGAAGTAGGAGCCCAACTTCCTCCACCTTTTGATAGCAGCTGAGGACCTAAATCCCTTTGGATTTTTTTAAACCCCAGCCCATATTGTCTCTGTGGAACAAAATATCCCTGCGTGCCTTGCGAAGTGTGGCTAGGGGATTATGGACTAGGTTGAGCATAATCATCTTCTGTTAGCACAAAGCCGAGGCTCAGCCTGCAAGTGTCTTCTGTTTGCCTGCATCTGCAGTGTGCAGAGTCATACAATTAGTTTCTTTGTGTGGGTGGAAGTAACAGTGGAAGAGGAAGAGATTTAATTTACTGTACTGCACCTTGCACATAAAAAAGGCTCACCCTGTCTCCTTACAGGGTCCGATCAGCTTGTCCTTTCCTAAGTCACGATGGAGCTGATCTGCTCACGCTCTTCGTTTCCATCAGGCAGTGCTGCTGTCACTCAGTCTGTTCAAAGAACCAAATCACAAAAAAGAGGTAACAACCCCATAGACTTTATAAATTTAAAAAAGAATGATCTTCTTGCTTCAGGGAGGCATCTTCCTTGCCCTCTACCCTCAGCGAATGCTTGAAGGTGATTTTCCATTAGAGGCTACCTGCGTGGAACTGATTACACAATGTACAAGGACTTAGCAAAAATGCATCTTTTTCCCTAACCTGGGAAAACTTGAATAACCTGTGAAACCTGGAGTAATTCTTGCAGTGTTGACAGAATCAGGCTGGTATTTCACCTCGGCTCAGCCCAACCCTGCCCAGGCTAAAGTCTCCTGCCAAAATGCCCAAATAAAAAGTCATTTCTCTCTGCTGATCTCCACCTATCTACGATCATAAAACAGCTGAGATTTCACCTGTGCTGGGCGGTGTTTTCTGGTATGCCTTGTCCAGGTGCACTTACTATCAATGAAACAGTGATGCTGCCAGTATAATTCATATTGAGTCTCCAAACAGAACAAATTATACCAGAAAAGCACTTGTTTTACTGGTTTATGTTTTCACCAAGACATTCTAGCAGTCCAAACATTCCTCCTCTCTTTCATGTTTAAATAGAAACATGGTGTTTTGGATTCCAGGGCATTTCTGATGCAGTGAAATTGATGACAAAACACGGTATATCTATCTCATGCATTTGGATATCATGACCATCAATAGGATCTACACGTTGTGTGTGAGCTTTGCGGGTCCCATAGTATGTGGGAATATGTTGGTTCCCTTGTGGGTACCAAAGCAGACTCCAGATTGTAACCAGCCTCAGATAAGGACAACCACAGGACTAGAAAGCTGTGAATTAGGCAAGAACTGTGAGATGTGAAACAGAACTACCCAACTTGAAGATAATGGCCATTCTCCTCTAGAATTATTGATAACATACACATACTAGCATGTATGAATCTATGTATATAACAATATAAACCTTAAACAGATAACCTTCACTAACTCCTCTCTTGGGTAGCATTATTTTTCCTCCAGTGACGACATTTCATGCTCCTTTGTAGGCAGCAACTGGAGAGCAGAGTGCCACATCTGCCTTGTTCCACCAGCTGTCCTAGGGTTTAATTTTTCCCAGCCTGCAGATGGCCAGGAGAAAGATGAGCACTAGCACTTCAGCTAACCAGAAAAGTAACGCAGGAGAGGCAAGATCACCTTTTGTTTACCCTGAAAGAGCGGAAGGCTGAGTCATCTTCAGAGACATCACATGTTTAGTAGCTTGCTGTGCCATCTGTGTGTGACTGCTGTTCAGAAACCTTCTGATTCGGGGTTATTCTTGGCATGCCCTAACTGCTACTGCTGACAAGTAGGTTGCTTGGAAGACCCTCAGCCAGATTAAAATGTTATTTATGATGTTTTCTAGTTTAGGTAATATGTCAACCCACAGCAGTGCTTTTCCATGCTTAATAATACTTTGACTTCAAGATAAACACAGCCTGACCAAGGTGAAGGTGTGCTGCATGAGGCAGCTAGCAGACAGGCTGTGGGGACAGTGCCTATTCTGAGCAGGCTGGAGTCAGCAGAATCCAGTGGGATGAAGGGTGAAGGCAGGATACGGGTGTCAGACAACAGTGGGATGCTTTGCAGAGACTTCTCTGTGCAGATAGATCCAGCCAGTCTGGCAGTAATCGTAATAATCACAACTCCTTCTCTCTGTCCGGTTACCCAACAGCTGTTCTTTACAATTTGGAGTGGCAAAGACCATGCCTGTGATTATGGCATTCACGTTTGGTGCTCTTGTCATGATCCTTCATTTTTTGTTTTCTGAAGAATCACAATCAGCCTTGGGAATTTTCTTTGCAAGAATGGCTTGCTTTCTTCTGCTGTGAACAAAAAGACTGCAAACTCTGCAGGGAACTGCCAGCTTCCAGAGCTCCTGTTCCCTGGATGCTGCTCAGCACCTTCCTTGGCACAGCTCTGCTTTCTGCTCAGGAGAGGCGGAGACACCCATATCCCACCAACATCCAGACACAGAAAGATCCTCACTGCCTTTGCTGCTCCTCTGCTAGGGCAGGGTCTGCCTTGCAGCATTGGCAGTTTCAGACA
Source organism: Phalacrocorax aristotelis (assembly GCF_949628215.1). Taxonomy (NCBI): domain Eukaryota; kingdom Metazoa; phylum Chordata; class Aves; order Suliformes; family Phalacrocoracidae; genus Phalacrocorax; species Phalacrocorax aristotelis. The sequence continues at coordinate 1,109,554 of NC_134311.1, forward strand.
GGCAGCTCCCTCCGCCGGCAGGTCTGCCTGAGTCCCTTCTCGCATGCAGAGGTCATCTGAAAAAGGACCCCTGGGAACAGCTGGAGGTTTCTGATGACCCGTGGGAGGCACTTCTTGCCAACGCTGTGCAGCGCCTGCCATGGACAAAGGGGTTCCAGCATATCCTGCAAAGAGGGTAAACTGGGGAAGAAGATGGTAGCACGGTGTTCACCTCCCTGGAGCCACCAGAGCAGCGGTTTTGCCCGCGGCCGGGTGACCATGAGGTCCTGGCTTGCACAAAGTCCTCGACCTCACAGCAAAGCTGGCGAAGACCCTGGGGAGGAGCCTCCCTATGGCTGTCGCTAGATGGGCAACAGCTCCCCTCCTGCAGCGGCTACGGGGCCGGCGCGCATCGTCGCAGGCAGCAAGCCGCCCGCTCTCGTCTGGAAAGCGAGGTGGGGAGTCAGGGCCAAGCAGCGGAGGGATGGCTGAGCAGCCACTGGGTCTGCTGAGCTCCACGGACTTCTGCTGTGGCAGCTCTGCCTGCTGACTGGGCTCCGCCTGTTCCAGCCTAGGAGAGGGTCTGATCATTCCTGAGTTCCCCAGTTGGTCCTGTCGGCAGCCGAGCCTCAGGAACATCAGTGTGTACTTCTGACATTACAAATAACCAACAGCACCAAAGGATTTCTCCCTGCCCGTACGATGTGGAGGAATTAACTCTTTGCAGTACCTAATTTTTCCTGTGAATATGAATGGATTACTCCTTATCCCAGAGAAGGGCCGCCAGGATGATCCAAGGACTGGGAAGCTGCCATACGAGGGTGGGCTGGGAGAGCTGGGTTTGTTCAGCCTTGAGAAAAGGAGGCTCAGAGGGGATCTCATCCCCACGTACCGGTACTTAAGGGGTAGCTACAAAGAAGATGGAGACTCCCTTTTCACAAGGAGTCACATGGAGAGGACAAGGGGGATGGACACAAGTTGCTCTTGGGGAGATTCTGATTGGACACCAGAGGGAAATTTTTCACGGTGACAACAGTCAACCCTTGGAATAATCTCCCTAGGGAAGTGGCTGACTCGGCCACGTTGGGCACCTTCAGGAGTCACCTGGACAGGGTGCTGGGCCGTCTTGTTTAGGCTGTGCTCTGCCTAGAAAGGTTGGGCTAGATGATCCCTGAGGTCCCTGCCAACCTGGGATTCTGTGATTCTGTGATTCTGGGCTTCAATTTCTGTTCTATGAGGCTCCATTGAGATAAAAAATACCCTGTGGCCCTTCTGCCTTCTTTTCTAACTTTTTAAGAATTTTAAAAGTCTTGCTGCAGCTGCGTGGACACGTGGGGTGCCTGGAGAGGCGCTCCCTTCATGCTGATATACTGCTATGGCCCTGCTGAAATTCAGAGCAGGGCAAGTAGAGGTGGGTGTACTGGAAATGAATTTGTGACACACCTGAATTACCTGACAGCGCTGTCAGGAAGCTGTTACTGAATTTATCCAGGAATTTTTTTTCAAGTTTTTAACAAGCAGGTAGTGCTAATAAGATGGCAGAACAACACCTAATTCCTGCTGCAGCTCAAATCATGAACCAGCACATTGTCCATGAGGTTTTGGATCCCAAATGCCCTTCCTTTTACTGCTCATTAAAGCCCTGCTGCTGTCTGTGCTAGCCATGTGCCTGTGAAAGCTCATGCAATTCACGAGTCTGTATTGAGGGATGCCATCGTCTGCAAATAATTAAGGTCCGACCCTGCAGAAGATGGTGGCAGACAAGCTGAAGAATGGCACCAGTATTGCGGGGGGCTGCTCCCTTCATAGGTTTTCTAGAAGATTCTGGTTTTCCAAGGTATTCAGCAAGCGCTGGTTAATGGAAAGTTGTTCGTCTGGTGTGGCAGGGGGCTGCAGTCTGCCTCCAAGTCATCTGAAAGAGTTTATTATGCCTCTTGCATTACTTGAGCTATATGATCAGAGCCTGTAACCACCTATAACTGCTTGGAAATATTCTTTCTATTCTGTCCCTCTGCCTTTCTTAGCTCAGATAAATCAGAAACCTTATTTGTGGAAGGCTGTTCTTTTTCAGGCAGATATTAATGTTGAATCATTGCCATCTGGCTAACCATATAGGAATTTATAGGTTTTTGCCTTCAGTAGAATTTACTCAGGTTGCTCTTATATTCTCAGTGTGAGGATTTCTATATATGCTACGGCCCAAGTACTTCGGAAAGCCGCGTCCTCCCAGCTTGACAGGCAAAGCTGTGCTTTCAGTGCTCTGAGCTGCATTTTGCCTTCCTACGCCTCCTCAGGCATAGGTGACGGCTGTGCTCCCCCGTCCTTTCCAAGCCGTGGCTTTGCCAAGCTGTGATGCAGCAGCGAAGCTGCAGCGCTTTCAGGCTTTTCCCGGAGATTGAGCCACCCGGGTCCTTTGCCACCACTTTTATTGCGCTTTTCTGAAGCCTGGCAGCAGCAGAGATGCGCAGGACGGAGCAGCTGGGCACGATGGTGCCCTCCAAAACAGTGCCGAGACGTGGGGGCGGCTGAGGTCCCCGCTAGACAACACAGCCTTACGCGTCCCCGGCTTTTTCTGCAGCACAGCCTGGTGTGTAACCCATCTGCTCTCCTGATGAAATTGCTTCCCATGTCACTGCTTCCTAGGTTTCCTCTTACTGAAGTGATGTTTCCTTTGCCTGCAATTTCCTCAGGTTTCTCTTTATTAAATTTGTTTTCCACCCGCGTGCTTTGTGCCTTTTGTTGTTCTCTGCCCATGATCCTGGTGTCTGTTGCTTTGCATTAATTTGCAGCTCTCACCAGCGCTAACCAATCCTCCCAAGTATCAAATCTCATTACACGCTGCTTGTTTCTTCTTCTGGATCATTAATGAGGATGTTAAATAGAATGAGCCCTGACACCTATCCCTTTGCCATTGTATTAAACAAGCCCTCCCCACTTAGCTATATTGTCACTTATAATTTTTTTTTATAGTCTTTCAGCCAACTTTAAAATGAGAGTGTTCCTTCCAAGCCCGATTTACATTAATTTATCAGAAGGAAATTTCATTAGTGTGTCGAGTGTTTCACTGCAGTCCAAATCTGGTTGTTTTTTGCTCTTCTTCAACCTTGCCCTCTAGTGCTTATTTGGTGATACTTTCAAAATAAGAAAATCAATAACATTGTCAAGCAACACTTGTTTCTCGCTGCTCTGGGGGTTTTGGCCATCTAAATTACTGGTGGTGCAAATGACCGCATGTGACCTGTGTTTTATTTCTGTGTTAACGTTCATCTAGTCTTTCCAGTGACAAAGGTTGTGTGGTACCATAATCCAGTACATTTTATTGTTTCATATGCAAAACCTTTTTGTTGTCTTATTGTTTCTTACACACAACAAGACGCAGTATTTTTGGAGAAGCACAGCCGCAGAGGGCATCATGGTTTTTGGGTGGCTCTTCATTTCTCAGCACGTTCAGCTGCAAAACCTTACCTGTGTTCCTTGCCATGCCAGGTAACAGGGCAAGAAAAGCTGAGGTGGGAATGGGGAAAGGGTAAAAATGTGACCGTGGATGAGCAGATAAACGCAGGAAGGTTTTGCCTATGCACGTGGACATCCCAGTGCTCACAGCTCAGGTTTTGCGCAGTCTTCGCGGGTGCTACCGGTGTTACGTGTTGCCTTGTGCACGGCAGCTCGTGGTAACCAGCCCTTTCCCTGCTCCCCTTGCTGCTGTACTCGCTGGCAGCTAATCTGGTGGGAGTGACCGTGCTGTAAGCAAGGGACAAGTCGTCTTCCTCGTGCTGCGGACGAGCACCCACCTTCCCAGGGTAGGCGTCTCCATCAGCAGAGCGTGTATCTGTGGGCGCGCGTGTGTACAGCACATCCGTGCTACCAACCGTCCAGTCTGAACGTTGCACCCAAAGTCATGGTATTTTTGGTGGTAGTTGTCCCCGCTGAACCACGCAGAGCTCTTTCCACTGGGCTTTGTTTTGTCCTCTGCTAGGCACTGATAAATAATATGTTTTTTTGGAGTGGAAAGTGAATTGGATAATGTTTGTTTTGTGTTCTGGTGTGTGAAATTGTGATGTCTTTTTCACACTCAGCAAGAAAAAACGCGCTCAGGTCTAATTTTCCTGGTTAGCAAGAGGACTGTGTATAATTATAACGCTGCCAGGTGCCTTCCTATTTAGCATGCTTACAAACCATGCAGAGCACCCAGGCTGCCTTGAAACTCACCAAGCTTGTTAAAACATAAAAGTTGTACAAAATAATTGGACAATTACCAGTATTGAGAACATCCTTCATTTTGCCACCAGAAAATTACACCCTTTACCGAGAAGGTAATTTTGATAAAATCAACACGTTAGGATAAGAATTTATTAAGCAAATAAAGGTTGATTTTCACTACTTGATAAAAGCTTGAAATAGTCAATGATAAAGTACTAATAGCATGAAAACCTTTTGCTCTTTTTTATTTACCGAATCATCTTATCTATTGATGAAATAATTACAGCACACCAGTTCAATAGTAGTCTCAATTTTGCCATCAGTTAAATGGAGGAAAAAACAATATTACTGTGAAGAATTGCAAAATAATTTTTTAATTTTCATATCGCCGTGTGACCTTTGGAAAGAATTGCTCAGTAGCGTTGCTCATTTTCCTTCGGCTCTTCGAGACCATATGTTTTGTTTCTAATTAAAGCGTGAACTTGCAAAGAGGCTGACTGCCCCCTTGTCATTAGCTGCATGAAGTGTTTCTCCTTGCTTCCTGAGGTGCATAAATACCGTGATTTATTCAATCCTTCCGTATTTCTGTATAGCCAACAAGTCTCCCGCCAGCTAAAACTATTTTCCCTTCACCTTGGGCTGTGGTGCCCCACTCCTAAGGACACGCTATTTAAGTCTCCCTTGTCTCATAATAGTAAAATTGATATAAAACTTGCAGGATAGGGACTTGGGGGCTTTTTCTCCTTAGGTTATTGTGAAAATAATAATAAACTGTGGAAGTACATTTGAATCAATACCATAAGTCCATATTTATTTGCAATTGTTTGGTTGTGTCCGAGCTAAACTTTCAAATGCTTTAATCAGACCACAGTTAAAATGGAACCCCGTTTGCATGAGAGAGGGGAAACTTTTGGGTGGACAACGGGGTTTGAAGGAACTACTGTGTGTATATGTTACATACAAAATGTGCTCCTCCTTTGAGCAGGATTTTCTGAGTGCAAAAAATTTTGTACCTGCATGTATTAACATACTTCTGTTGGGAAAACTTCTGTTTTACTGACTAATATGGCAGGTGTGAAGACGGTACTAATAACTTTTTGTCTCTGCCCTGTAACCTGTTATTCCTAAACAGGTGATCTCTTCAAGTACTATTAGATTATCTTCTCAAAACTTCATCTTGGTATATGAAAAACAGGTTCATAAGTAAGAAGAATTAGAATTTTATGGAAGTTTTCTATACATGGAGTTAGGTTTAAAAAAAGGCTGGTATTTAGCACAACCGCAAAAACCCAGGAACTAAACAAACAGAAAACTGCTAGCCACTGTTGCATACAAATTGCATGAAGTTTTGTTTCCATAGCAAGACCCAGTTATTGAGAATTTTAAAGTTAATAGTCCTGTTTGTGGCGGCTCACCTTTACACTGGAGCTCAGTAATGACATGCCCTGACGATCACACTGAATACATCCTTCAAAGAAAAACAGACCAGAAGAAACATCTTCTTCTAGAGGGCTGTGCCACTGTGAATTGTGTAGGAAAAATAATGATTTGTTTTGTTCTTACTTCGTTAGCTGGTAGGAGGACAAATCCTCATGAAAACAAGGTAGTTATAAATCAGACAGATTAGGGCTGCATCCTAGGAATTTGCACGTTGAAATGCTCAGCAGCTTACTCTTCATCAGCTGGCTCCTGAGGCAGAAACCACAGCATCAAATTAGAGATGGGAGGAGAATCAGGGCAGAGAGGTCAGGTGTCTTGGGGTCATTAAACCGAGCAGGAACTCATGGAGAGGGGGTTTAACCTTAAATCCTGCTGCCAGGTTGCAAATCCTGGTCTAGCGGGAGGTGCTCGATGCTGGTCAGAAATGCCGGGACTTGGCACTGAGAAGTTTCCAGCCCAGAGCATGAATCCCCCTCGCAAAACACAACGTAACTCAAAGCAATAAGCAAATACTCCCTGAAGAGCTGGCAACCCTTTGCTCTGTATTTATGCTCAAAGCCAGGAACTGCTGCTGTTCCTGCCGTGCTTTTAATGCCACCTGAGCAAAAGTTCGGGAGTGGGAAGAGCTGCATCGGTGAGGGCTCCCCTGCACATGTTGCATGTCATGAGTGGGATGAGCCCGGCCCAAAATAGTGGCAGACGGGGAGCAAGCCTGTCCCTGGGGTAAGGGCTCTTGCAGGTGGGATGAGGTCCTTCGCCCAGCCCCATCGGGTGCCATGGTGGGGGCTCAGCTGCTCCCTCCGGCCTGAAAGCAGGGACCCTGACCTGCACGGGGGTACTGTTTGTGAAACTGTTTGTATTGGAACACAGGGAAATAAATAAATGCATTTAAGGCACATGCTCCTCCACTAAAAGATGTAAACAGCCTTGCAGGCAGCTCAGCTCTCCAGCAGCGGGGGGTCGAGTCAGCGCTGCCCTCTCCCTCTCAGTCCTGGGGCTGAGGCACTGAAACTTGAACTGAAAAAAAACCAACGATAAAAGCAACATCTCTGAGGCATCATAACTTCAGCTGTTGGAAAGGAAGATGTTCAACCCACTGTCCTCTCGTCCCTCCCTCCCCTCTGAAGGCCTTGCCTGGGGAGGGGGCAGCCCCAAATATTGCTGTTTTGCAGGTGGATCGGGTTGTGGAGAGATCCATTGAGGTACAAAGCACAGGTATGTGCCTGGGATGGGGAAAATCCCCCTTATTCTGTCCTGCCCCGCTTAGGGACTGTGCCCCCTGGCTTGCCCACCGCACGTCAGTTGTGCTCGCAGGGATTAAACCTCTGTGGCCGCTGTGAGTCTTGGGGACATTTAACCCCAACTTGTCTCCCTGGTGCACATGGGGAAAGGAGCTGTTCTGCTTGCTAAAGCATGCCCTGCCTGCTAGCCTGCCTTCATCGGCATCACAGGTACGGGTACAGGTATGGGAATGAAGGTGCTGTCAGATTTGGTCACGGCAGCCGCAGGCAGCTTCTCGGTACCATTGCTTAAATATCACTGATCAATACTGAGCTTCAAGGAACATTTTTTCAGGTGTAAACACATAGTGTAACTCCTCATTTAGAAAATATTTCATGTGTCTCAATCTTGAGATATGTATTTTATAAGATGTAGCACACAAGCACAGGTATGAGAGACTTGAGTGTCTCTTATACCCACGCTTTTAGCTCTTTGCCTTCCTTCTCCAACGTCCCATCTGGCTGATGTTATTCTGGGTTTTGGTGGAGGCTTTTTCAGCCCTTTGCTTACTTTTGTAGTCATGCCTTGAGCAGCTCTGAGAGGTCAGAGGCACAAGTCTCCGGTGCTTCGCTTCTTAAAGTGCTCCACCTCATCCCACACCTGTATGGGTGAGCTTGCACTGCAGAGATGCCTGACCCCCTCCTGACGAGTGCCTCCAGCCAGGGTCCGGCAGCACCAAAAGCCAGGCTCCAGCGGTGATTGAACTGGGTCCCTGAGGACTGGCTGAGCCGGAGGCATTCAGCAGGAGCTGTCGAGGTGCGAGTTATCATTCCCTGGCCAGAAACCAACCTTCCGAGCAAAGCACCTGGAATCAGGCACGAGAGATGCCAAAGGTCTAACCATGAGTGATGAGAGGGGTCAGAGCAAAATAGCAGCCAGCGAGGCGGTCTGGGCCACACAGCAGGACTTGGGGTGAGAGCTGAAGCACCAGCTGAGGAGCAGAGGTCATTAGGTAGAATGAGAAGCCAGGGCACGAGAAGCAGCAGGTCTTGTCCAGAGGGCAAAACCTGCCCTCCTGCACAGGCTGAAATAAATTGTAATGTTTTCCAGCAGTTGGAAATGGAAGTGAATTAGCACCCTAATTGATGAGTCCTGATGGGAACGTCACCCTGCCAGTAAAGCTGCGGCCTCACGTGTTACTGCATTGCTTTGCCTCAGTGAGTCACTGCGCCCGTAACAGGAGGTCAGAGCCAGGTGACAGATACATAGCGGCTGTTCCAGCTGAAGGACTCACTCATCAAAAAGTGACAGGAAAATCAACATCTCTGTCTGAACAGCAGCAGAGGAATTTAAGCACATCTGGTGGGACGTACACCAGCGTACGGGGCTCTTTCAAGAGGCAGGGTTCTTGCTTCTGCCGTGTCCCTGGGGTGAGCAGGTCCCTGGCAGTGCCCCAGGGTGCTGGGCTGGCACTGAGCATCCCCGCATCCGCAGCCCAGCAGCCTGCAAGGGGCCTCCTTCGACTCGCCTGTTTTTAACGGGGTCAGGTGAAGGGTGACGGAGCTGAGCAGGGTGATGGTTACCCACCAGATTTCAAACAACATCTAATCAAAGTGGCTGTTATTTTGTTTTATATTAATTACAGTTGCCAGGAAAAGCAATGTGCTAAGCGTTTAGGACCTTGTCTCAGTAGTGTTTGAATGAGCAATATAATGTTACCAAAATGCTGACATTTGGGGTAGAGCCCACCAGGGCCGGCACCTTCTGCCCCAAAACCCACCAGGGTCCAGGCTCAGCGTGTTGATGCAGACCCCCATCCCCTCTCCGAACCGGTGCCGAAGGGCTGGGGTGATGGGCTCAAAGCCCATCTGCAGGGCCAGGCAGGCGCTGATAAAACAGGCTGAGCACATCTGCCTCATGCTCACGGGGCTGAGTCTCAAAGGTTAGACAGGGAGAGGGAGCACACGTAATATCGCTCATGGAAACACAGGAACTTTTCAGTAATCTGCAGAAAGAAAAATAACTTTCTGGCTTGCCTCTGGTGATATCAGCGCTGCTACGGTCAACCTGATGAGAAAAACAAGCAAAAATCTGAACAAACTGTCCCTTGTAAAGGTAGGTAAGATTAGTCTAATTACGCATTCTGCTTTCAATCCTTTAAAGTTACCGTGACCCGTTTGTGCCAGGGCTGCAGGAAAGACACTTACGTTCCTGCCACAATGACAGAAATTGGCTAGGTGGAAACTACTTAAAAATTTTCAGCAAAACACTTGAAATTCTTGAGCATGGTTCTGCCTGTGTCAATTACCATTAACTGTCATTATCTACTGTCTGAATTAATCAACAATCTCTGCCTTCTGCAGCTTTCTGCATGAGAGGAAAGTGAAGCTGACCTAACACTGTTTGCTCACAACTATGCCTCATTTTCTAAGATGACACTTGGGTTTGTATTTTGTATTTTAGAGCTCCTGTGATTGAACAAGAGTGCAAACTGGCACTATGTAAAGTCAGAGAAACAGATGGAAAAGAAAACCCTCGAGGCTATTGTTTGAAATAAGCACTCATTTAATAAGAAAATGGATTACCCAGCCACAGCTCCACAGTTCTGCATGAGGTAGGAGGAAGAAAACGTGTAACATGCAAGATGAAGGGTCCTTCCAGGGCTCATCGTAACGTCTGGAGCTCCACCTCGTGGATGTTGGCCACCCATAGCGGCCACTGGCCAAGGCTACCGAGGTCTACAGACTGCTTCAGTAGCTGGGGCTGAGCCAGGCTGTCAGAGACATGGGCACGCTTTTTGGCGAACTCTTTACTATCATTTTTAAAGCTGATAAATGCAGAGAAGGTGCCATTAAATCGATCTTAAATGTACACGTTGGAGCTACTGACGGACCTACCTCTGTGTCCTGGAGGATTGTCTGTTAATTCTTTCTGCTCTGTCATGAAACAGCTGGACCAAAAGGGATTGCTTTGCCTAATTAAAATAGTTAATGTGCAAGCATTTGTCACCTTTAACTGAGGTGCTTACCTGGTCCTTCAAGGCATGTTTGTCTGCCTACGACGTTTTGAAGATGTGCACATGTCAGCTAGGAGATTCACTCCACCATATCTTTCACGGTGTTGTAATATATGCCAACATAATCTATAGCATTTGCTTCAGAGAGAATGAGGACAAAGTCATTGCAGGGTGTAAAATAGTCTCTGCCAGGTATGTCCATCAGTAACTACAGGGGAAGAAGTCAGTAGTGGGCTGTCAGATGACTGTAACATATAATGAACTGCTTAACGTGCATCTCCTGCTGTACATCTTGGGAAAGGAGCGAATCCTGGCACAGCCTGTCGCGTCCTCGCCGACAGGCAACGCGGGCAGCACGGGCTCCTGGGGACATTCGCCTCAAATGGCTGGGGAGCCAGACAAGGATGTTCATGTTGTTGGGGCTCCTCTAGGTGAGAGGAGAACACTTGCGAAGAGAGCACACTTATGTGCTGTGTTTGCACCAGGGAACGTGGTAAGCAAGACAACAGAAGTCTGTAGAAATAAGAAATCTTTTGATGAAAAGAGATGTAAATAGCTGAGTTGATATTCACAACAGAAACACAGACTTAGTGGTGAGAAATGAGGACTTGGGGCTTTATGAACACAGTGAAGAAATTCTGTGCTGGAGAGAATGTATAATTTAATCCTCTGGACAGAGAATACCTTGTGGAGAGTACCTATTGCTAAACACAGTCAAGCTAAAATGGCTGTAGTTCTTTAATGGTACCTTTAAACAGATCCACACTAAACTACTTAGGAAAAAAAAAGCCACCCCTTTACAGCACTGACAGGGATGCAGAAGCTCAATGTTTTAAATGAGAAAATGGATTCATGGCAAATGTGTAGGACAGATCTAGCTGGCAGTGTCTGGCTGGCATCCCCTGGGTATGAGGGCCCTTCAGGCCTACAGAGCTGGGAGAAGATGCTGGAGCAAAGTTCACACACCAAAGCCCATGTGCTCTCTGAAAGCAGAGCTCTCGTTTTGCCATGTCATATAGATGTGTATGGCTACAGACCACGCACTAAACAAAGTCCTTGCTGAACAGCCAGTTGGACCCTTTCCAAGATGCTCTTAACGATGAACCGATGCAGCAGAACTGATGTGCAAAACCCTCTGTGCAGGGGAAATTCTAACAGCCACTTTCTCAGCCACAAAAGGTGGTGGGCGAGCTGGCTGACCTTGCAGGGAGCTTGCAAGACAGGCCACCTCACTGCTAGCTGTCAGCTTCCCATGGGCTGGGTACAATCCCTGCTTCAACTCTATCGAGCCAACCTGGGAGTGAAAATATCTGCACTTTACAGCTGTTTTAGCAGAGACCATCGGCTCTGCTGGTACAAACCCCAGTGCCAACATGCCAGCTCCAAAGCGAACTGGTGTGGCAGCACGATGTGATTGATGTGCAGAAGCCCCAGATACATTTCCAGTAGTTCAATCACTTTTTAACTTCAGTCACACACTCAGTGTGGTCAGTGACGGGCGTGTGCTGGACATAAACTCTTGATCTGAACTAAACACCTATTTCAGCCCAAATACTCTAGAGGGCATCGTGCTCCTGGAGTACGTTGACGTTTGTCACTCGTGCAGAGGACTCCGTGGCTGCAAAACTTGTAATTTAAAATCGCACTTCTTCATTCGAGATGGCTGGGAGATTCCCCACTGCTGAGACAGCATCAGTGTTTCCTCCTGAAGTACTTCAGCTCCACTGGACATCTGGCCTCATCAAAAGGTGTGTAGTACAGTAAAAAGTATATTTGCAGTTATGACTTTTATTACTAAAACTGGTTTTGCTGTAGTGCAGATCTGTGCTAATGAAGGACGAGCCACCAGCTGCAGGAATGGTCTTTGGGGTGGACACCTTCCCATCTCCATGTGTGAGCACTGGTGCCCTCCCACCCCCTCGCCCTCTCCTGTGGCACCTGCCAGAGGTCTCTGCCTTGGCTGGCATAAGAGGTGGCTCATGAGCTGGGCATAGGCAGGACCAGCTCCAAAGAAAGCTGGAGTCTGCTGGAGGCATCTTGGGAACCATTCCTCTTTTGTTTTGTTTTATATTTAAGTAACCAGGCCCTCAATTCAAACTGCCAGCACCTACTTCTAGAATATCCTTCAAGAAAAGACTTCTGCCTGAGCACAGTTTATCTAAGTACAACGGAAAATTAAATGTTGGCTGGTTCTCTTTGACAGACCTTCCTCTGTTAACACCCTCCAGTGCTGCCTCCTAGCCCCAGCTGGGGCGAAGCACTATCAACAAGGCTTCACATGGTATCTTCATGCCATGTCTCTGTTTCTAACCCCAGTCCTGACTTTGGCACAGAAGAAAAGACAAATAATTTCATTAAAAATACTCTGTGTGTTTTTCTTTGTGATACAGGTGTGAGTTTTGCGCTCTGCATCTGGCAGAAGGCAATGAGCAGGTAAAGCACTGGGATTTTGTTTCTAAATCTCAGAGGAGATGGATGTCCAGGCAGTAAGGCGAGTTTTCTGCTGCCACCAGATTTATTTAGGCAAGTGTCTGAAGTCAGCTGGTTACTTTGAAAGTTTGTTTGGGATGGAATTATGAGTTAAAAAAGGAGCATGTTACAAAAACTGCTCTGACATTATTAGAGTCCACATAATTTTCTGTCATTTGGTCTATAGTTGAGCTATTGACTTGTAAGAGCTGTGATTTTCAATTGATTCACTGACAGTGGGTGCTTTGTTCACAATAGCTGTGTTCTGACACAATCAAAGTTGTCTTGCCTGGCTTCAATGCAACCTAGAGTGCTGGAGAGGTTACCCTGGGCTGAGTTTTCTCTTCAGTTCCCCTCATTTATTGCCTGAAATGATCTATTTCTTTCTCTGGCAACATCTGAAAAAAACAATAATTAGCAGGAAGCTAATTTTAATGGGTAGATTGATTAAACATAGTGCCAGGTGAATCAAATGGCAGGTGAAATTCTCTGGGTCTCAGGTGGTGGACCCCCCATGTGAGACCTTGTTAGGACAGGAAGAGGAACGGAGCTTTGGACGGAGGTTTTGCTTCTGGGAAAATCCAGGTAAACTTCCAAGTTTTGTAGACAAAAGTTGTAAGCTGAATACCTCTTTTCCCTCAGCTAGTGGGAATTGAAAAGCTGGTTAGGGAGAAAAGGAGTGCTTGAAAGGGAAGCATCAGTGAGCCGAAATGAAAGAGATGCCAGGAAAGCCAGTGCATCTCTGTGATGTCCCATATCAAGATTCATATTTGTGATAATTGTTTGTTTGTGATAAAATGCATCCTTTTCTTAAAAGCAGTTCCTGAAGGGACGTCATCGACAGTGAATGACCCTCCACCAACCCTACTCCTGTCTGTGTGCTACAGCACCTTGCAGAGCAACTGGTCCAGCAGGGACCAACTCACCATACAGGACCTGCAGGTGTTTCTGTGCGTGATGTTGGCCCTGAGCCGGGCAGAGCCAGAGCCCAGGCTGCGGGAGTGCTTCCTCCCTCATCCGTGATGCTCCTTGCAGCGCTTGCCCAGCCCCCTGCACCCTCCTGCTCCCAGGGACCTCCGCATGCAAGAGATTTGAATAGGTTGCCATGACACACACCACGTTGCCCAACTACCATCATCAGCAAATGCAGTCCAAATACATATGTGCTAAGCTTAGGCCTTTGGGTAATTTCTTACAAAGGTGGGAAATGAAGGCTGGCAGGGTTGTCCATGATCTGGTGGGGAGTCTGTCCCAGCAGGAGGACAGCCACCCGGCTGCCCATCATGGTCTGGCCCTGGGACAAGGCTTCCTTGCTATGTGCTGACCACTCCGCGCAGGTACAGCTGCGTTTGGCCTCGGTCCTGTGGGAACATGGGCAGTGCCAAAGGAAATTATACAGAAGAACCGTGGCCATTGCATAGCTCCATGGCTGGCAGAGCAACATTCTGGCTTACTCTGGTCAGTGGAGTACCATCCTTGCACAGCTTTGTGTGAGAGATGGTTTTATTACTCCTCATTAAGTGACAGCTGGATGCTTGCTGGCACTTGCTGGCTGCCCGAGCCAGATGAGGACTAGGTGGAAAGCCAAGTGAAATGAGTAACTGAGGCAAACACAAGTTTGGCCATGTGTCCTCAAAGAATGGGTTTGATCTCAAAGTTTATCACTTAAAATCTAAACTGTCCCTATAAATACAGTGGAGCTAGAGCCCAAGATCCTGTTGTCTTTAAAACCACCTTGCTGGGATGAATCTGTATCATTTGCAGGATGGGATAAACCTTTAACAGTGACTTTGAAGTTTTCTCGGAAGAGCAGAACAGAAGCTTGCACAGAGCCAAGGCCTTTTTGTCTCCTCACCCCACCCCACCAGCGAGGGCCTGGTGGGGCACAAGGAGCTGGGATGGGACACGGCCATGATCCCAGCTGACCCCAGTCATGTCCCACACTGTATGACGTCATGCTCAGCATATAGAGCTGGGGGAAGGAGGGGGAAGGGGGGATGTATTGGGAGTGATGGTGGTTTCCCTTCCCAAGTCACCGTTATTTGTGATGGAGCCCTGCTCTCCTGGGGATGGCTGAGCACCCCCCTGCCCGTGGGGAGGGGTGAAGGAATCCCTTGTTTTGCTTTGCTTGTGCATGTGGCTTTTGCTTTACCTGTTAAACTGTTTTAATCTCAACCCATGAGTTTTCTCACTTTTAATCTTCCCATTCTCTCCCCCGTCTCACTGGGAGCAGTGAGCGAGCAGCTGCGTGGGGCTGAGTTGCAGACCAGGTTTAAACCATGACAAGGGGTTAGGGTGGAAGCACCACACCACAGTCCTGTAAAGGGAAAATGTCAGATTTATAGACCAAGGAATAATTAAAATCAGTGTTTTTTCTCCTATAGGTGACATACGTCAGATTCAGCAGATGTCAGATTTGCGTACAGACGCTAAAGGCACCAAAACCATTCTGTGGGGTGATGGATGAGCTGGGAATCTGCTGAGCTGCTGCAGGGTGAGAGCTCATCATCATCAACAAAAAGCTCTGGAGGACTGTGGTGATGCTGCCCTGGCTACACTTCCCTAATTCGTGGCAGGTCAGAGCAGAGGCACCATTCAAACCACTGACATTAGCATGGTGAACTCCGGCAGTGACCAACAGCGCGTGGCAATGCTGGCAGCGGTGGCTGGAAGGGGATGACCTCTCTGGGAGCCACAGGCAGGCAAGGCTCTCTGCCTGAATCCCAACCATGCCCCATAGCTCGCACAGATGTGGGAAAAACTTCAGAGGAAGAGATAATTTGTTTGCCCAGGCAGCTGAGCAGTGTGCCTGAGTACTGCTCAATGCATTAATGGTCTGTCAAAGGGAAGATTACAAGGTGACTTGATTATAATCAAAAAGTACTGATGGGGGAGGAATATAGGCATCCTGAAGGATTTGCTAATGTCACGAGCAGGATCACAGGAAGCTGTATATCATACACGGATAAGGAGGGAGGCAAAGAATCACTGAGGTCAGACGTCCAGAGAAAGGGGTGCTCCCCTGAAGTCCTGAAGTAAAGATGGAATCACTTTTTTGGAACACAGATAACTCAATAGAAATGTGATTATCTCTCTCAGCAGGGGAGTAACTGGATAAAAGGGATCAGCCTGGAAGTTAGGCTGGATATTCTTGGTCTCCTTTGGCTTTGAGTTGGATGAATGCATTAATCCAGCATTAATCCAAATAAAGTCAGAAACCCCAGGAAAGGAAAGCCTAACCCTGGCAAGACAGAACTCAAGAAGTTAACCTGCAGTTTGGCTTTTGTTTTCCCGTTCTCCAGCAAACAACACCCAGAAACACTAAGCCTGTTCTACTGCAAAGTCACCCCATAGGTCGGATAATAGGCAGGTATAGGAAGAACTTTTTGGGAGATAGTGATCTTGCTCATATCTGTATAGGAATGCAGAAAAGGCTGATACTGAATGTTGCAGGTGCTGAACCATCCAACAACAACCAAAGCTTATGCATGGACACAGAGCAATCATGTATGTCATGATCCCAACATAATGTTCAGCTCCCTTATCCAGGTTCAGTTACATACCTGTAGATGTTGCAAAGTTCCTACAGGGTGCAAGAAAGAGGCAGCCAAGCAGAAAAGCCTTTCAATGCTGCAGTTACTATAGAAAATATCAAACAGTTTTTTTCTAATACCCTGAAGAATTCATGCGAAAAGGACACATTATAAATTCTCTAGTGACAAGGCAAATTTCAAATGGAGCTCTTGCTTCCTTTTGACATCAAAGTCAATCATGCAAGAGATGCAAATCTGCAGGGAACTTGGCCTTGTTCCTTCTGGTGCTCAGGAAACTACTCTATTTCTTTAAATAAAACAAAATCATGGACAATGCAATGTATCTTGTATTTAGGGATACCTTATAGCAAAACCCTTAGCCACTAACAAAAAATACTTTGAGCTGAGCATGTCCACTGGGTTTTTAATTAGGGATTTAAAACAGGTAGGTTTGTGTGAGAGTTCTGCTGAAGTAAATCGATCCTGCTGCATGAGCAGCTCTCTACAGCTGCTCGTGAGCAGATGTTTCTTCCTAACACAAAACTTCCCAGCAGGAGTCTTGGTTTGACAAGTATGCAAAGTACTTCTACGTCTTGAAGCACACGAGTAAAAGCAGGGTGCAGAACTGATGTAGACTCATATGGGTTTGGTACAGGCCAGGGTCCAGGCTGAGTGGGCTGCCTGGGCACTTACAGTGGCTGAGAGGGGGTTTCTGAGGGGTTGATGGATGAGGCATCCTCTGACATGCCAGAGCCTGAAGTGAACATTTCCAGGACCTTTGGGTTATACTTTCAAAAGTGATTTAGGCACTTTTTGACAGTCCAGCCTATCACCTCTATGCGTTCATTTTCATGCTCAGTGCCAGTTCCTACCTCCCCCTTAGTACCAGCAATAACTCTTTTGACTCTGAATTCAGTTGTGTACAACTGAGTCTAACTTTCTATTTCAAAGTAGCGTGTCCGCCACCAGCGCATCTCACAGAGTCATTAACCAGTTCCAGAAGTGCTTTCCTCATTTTACACCTGCAGAACTGAGGCCTGGTTCATCCTGAGCAAGGTTGGATGGGTGTTTCGCGGCATGGCTCTAGGCTGTTGACTCTGATGCTCATGCCTGAGACCATCCCCTTCTTGTCACCAATCCAAGACTGAACTGTCCACACGAACATCAGCGCAGTGTGAAGCCCGTGCCTTTTCTTTAGGGCTGTCCTCTTTTGACTGTGAGTACCAACAGAAAGCCTCATGTGCTGTATTTGGGCTCTTACATTGGAATTACACCTGCTTTTGTGCGTGCCTTTCTCCGAGAAGTTGTCGTGTTGTCCAAAAGCTTTCCAGAACACCATGCCTTCCAGCCAAAGCTCTGCAGCCTTTGGTGGCAGTGTTTGTTAATTTAGCCTCACTGTGGTTATCTGTAAAGGTAACTAGGAACACAACTAGGAAGAGCTAGAGTTAGCCACAGACCTTCTGGCCTTCGCCGTGATTTTCTTCATGGAACCATCTGGGGCCCCTGTCCTGCCTTCACTTCATTTGAACCAACTGTTCCCCACAGGGCAAAGGCTGCTTTGCTGTCGGCATTAAAAAGGCTGCTTGATTCTTGGCATTTGGGGGGACATTTGTATGGAGTGGGGCTCTGGGCAGTGAAGAGCTGTGTCCTCAGATGCTGGAGGACAGGTTCAGGGAGCAGCTGGTACTTCTTTCTGCTCTTAAGGAGCTTTCACATGGCTTCATCTTACTCTTATCTGGACTAATTCAGGAGAAAAGCCCTTCAATTAAGTTCTTCTTGACTATAGATGGTAAGGCAGTGGGTGGCTGGCTTCTTGAGAAGAGGGAAAAACACAGCAGAGCATTGTGATAATTTTGTATTCCTTTAATTTCCGAGGCTTTTGACAGCCACTTTACAAACTATGTCACGAGAGACACACAAATCCTTACTTCTTAACGTGGTCTGATCTTGGCGGGTCTCAAAAACCAAAGCAATAACTTCTAATGGGAAAAGACTTGGAGGCAAAGTGGTGGGAGGGATGTGCCACTGCCACCGCTCTCCCCTGCAGCAGGGTGGAGGCTGGGGCAGGGCAGGACCGTCTCCTTACCTCTTAGCACTCCCCTCCTGTCGTCCTCCTGCTCCCTGGGCCAGCGGCTGCCCAGGGCTTGTGGCTCCTCCTGCCCGAGGGGAGCAGGGATGAGGAAGCAGTGGTGGCCAGCGAGGAGGAGGAGGAGGCTTCCGTGCAGAGCTCACAGAATCGGCTAGATTGTGCCCTGCAGTGTTGCACACAACATCCCAGGTGATGCCAGCCCGGCTGCCGTGTGTCTGCCGAAAGACCCCCTTCAGGTGCCCTCGCTTGCATCCCAGCTGTGTCACCCCACATCCTTTTCACCATGTCTGGTTTCCAACGCCCACCTCACTCATGCTTTCTTCAGGGGTGACTGGGCGCTGACAAAATGAGGCTGCAGAGCTGTAACCTCTGCACTGTGTGCTGTATCTTTTATTTCAGGTTTCCCACTCCACTTTAATTTACCTAATTTGATTACTTCAGTTCCAGACTGTGCCAGCAGCTTTTCTGAAATGAGCTATGAAAAAACAACCAACCCCAAACCCTCAAGAAGCTGGACTCTAACCAGCTCCAAACACTGCACTGAGAGCTTGCCGTGTCCCATTTGGTTCAAATCCAGACAGTATCCCTTTCAGGAGCTCTGGTGTAAGGAGAACACCCCCTTCCGTCTATAGATAGAAATCCAAATACATGGTGACTTCATTAGTGCCCAGCACTTCATCACATACACCTCAGTCTTCAGCTAAAACCATATGAAAGGATTCAAGGGAGAAAGAGGAGGGAAATAAGAGAAATTTAAAAGTTAGTGGCCTTGCAACTGTTGTTTTTAAAGGCTGCACTTTTATAACAAATGCCTGTATGACGAGCAGCTGTGATTAATTGCATTAACTGTGTGCTCTCTGCCTACTTTTCTGGAGGATTTTTGCTTTGCAATCAGTTTTATAGGTCTGTAGCGCAGTCGGCATTATTGCTAGTCTGCTTTCACAGCACAAAACACTGGTCCCAGAAGAGGCATTACACTATATACTGCCCATGAAGAATCATGCAGCCACTGCACAAACATCGACAAAGCTTTATATGTATGTGTAATAGTTCCTAATTACAATGAATTTCCATCATTTTGCAGGGTATTTTCATGCGTCTGCTGGGCAGAGCAAAGGCCCTTTGAGAGGGAGAGGAGCGCAGGGACAGACCTGACTTCATCCCCATGCCTGCCTCCCATGGCTCAAACCAGTTTGGCTCTTTTAGTGTTAATATTAGAAGGCAGAGCAACAGCCGGCAGACTGGAAGCATTCTGTTGATTGAATCCTGCTGAGGACAAGCCTAATTACACAGTGCTTAAACTGGTGTCACAGCATCCTGCCTGTATCAGGGCTCCTAAAGTTGCTGACAGCAGGATTTTAGTCTTTAATATCCCTCTGTAGACACGGCCCCTGCAACCTTGATGCCCTGTTATTCCTAACACAGCATCCACACTACATCACCTCATCAGGGTAAATCATTCTACCTATTAGAAATTATGTTACTCACATTTTTTTTAAAGTTTCTCATTTAAGCGATATTTTTAGTTTTTAAGAAACAGTAGCAGAAAAATAATTTGTGGAGAAATTTCAGTGCAGCCTTTTATTCTCCTAACACTTAAACCAAAAGTAAAACTAATACAATGCCAAGGAAGTTGTTGACACTGTAATTCTAGGGTAATCCAAGTAGTAAACTGGTAATATTCTTCCTATTATTGACATGATATATATGCATATATCTAAATACATTGATATATCTGTATGTAAAATAGCTATATAGATACAGGTGTAGGTATTGAGATACATAGATACAAAGATATATAGGTACATAGATATATAGATAGATGCTTTTTCTGAAATAATCATTAGTGCCACCTTCTTTAATAATAACCATATCCCATGGCAAATATAAATGAAGTTATTTTCACGTGTTAGTCTCCATCTGCTTTTGTTAAAAAAAATATAAGATTTTAAAATAAAGCAGAAGGCAATTAGAACTTATTTGACCGCGCCTCTCAAAACTGGCAGCAATGCCGATCATCTGGAGACCCTTCTGATTTCAGTGGATTTAGTAGGTGCAAATCCAATTTGGAATGAAAGCAAATTCTACAGGATCGTTTCCAGCCTGTCATCCGACTCTAATCCCATGCTCTAACGCTGGAGCTGGCGCATTGACCGGCAGCGCGCTGCAGACAGCGCCAAACTTGCTATGGGACATGCAGAGGAAAGATTTATTGCACAGAATGACTCCAGGATGCTTTAATCTTCTGCAGCTGTACTTGAATCTGGCTGCTCCAGGCAACTTCCAGGCTCTGGGCTCCTGATCCTCATCCTGCAGCGACGAGGGCGTTCTGGCAGGCCCTCGCACGTGGACGCTCACTCGCAGGCAGAGGAAGACACCGCGGTGACAATGAAGAGTTGAAGCCACCACAGTGCGGGACGGAGAAGTGCCGTGTCTGTGCTCACGTTGGCCTCTCCGAGTTAGACAGCCAATATTTGTGGATCGCCGCATTCGATGATTTTGGAACGCACCTTTTGCGGTTGTTTCCAGAGGGTGGCCCCGTCATCAGAGAGGTCAACATAATGATTTTTATGGCCAGGTTTTCTTTTATGTTAACGTTTGACCTATAAACATAGTTTGTTAATTTTAAATGATTTAGTTGAACCATAAAAATCCCCGAGTGAACATCCTTTATGCAGTTTAAGCCTCTTATATCAGTTTAGCTTACATCATTACTTTCTTTTTACAAGCACAAGCCAAAGTCCTAAGGCCAATTTCAGCCAGCACATGTAATTATTCACACAGAAGTTTACCCTGGTTTAACTACATCAACTTCAATTTTAACACCACAATAAAGCCTCACGATCCTTCTAAACATTTATGGCAATGGCAAATGAACTTTAGTGCAAATTAGGATCAAGTTCTTAAGTCTTGATTGAGCTTCATTGACATTAAACCAATTTAAAGGCATGTAAATTGGAATACCCCCCCCACACACACTCTTGCATGTTGCACGTCTGGTTTAGCTGAGTTTGCTCCTTGCTCTTCAGGGATTTGGGCTTTCAGCAGCTTCATCTAAACAGCATTCCCTTTCCCAAGAGATCAATAAAATCCTTCTCCGTGGGGAGCAGGAATCCATAGCGTCTTCAGGGAAAGAAAACAAAGAAGTGCCCCTGAAATGAATTTCCTGCATGGACATCTGACACATGTGAGGAGCCATCTGGCATTGAGTCGGCACCTAAAGCAATTTGATAGGGATGGTGGGGAAGTGAAGCTAGAAATCCTGTAATTTATATTTGCAAACCTAATCCAACCATTAGCTCCTTTAAGTAGCAGCATGAGAGTGACCTCCAGCCTGTTGGAAACACCTTCTTTGACCAACTCTGAGAACTGGCAAAATTAGCATTCATGCCTCTCTTTGTTACTGGAGACTCCTATAAAGCACCAGCAGCCCTCCCCTTTGGCAGCAAAGGGAGAGAAGGGCAGGAAATTAAGTCTACTTAAAAAACAAAAGAAAAAGAGCTGTCAGCAGGAATCCTCCTGGTTGGGCTGTTTAAAGATGAAGTTACTTAGAGGCAGTCAAAAAAAAAAAAAAAAAAGGTACAGAAATGTTCTTATGTCCCCAGGCAGAGGATTGGAGAGTCAACCCAGCTTTGAATAGCTCCTTCCAAAGTAATTTCCAGTCATTTCAAAACTACAGAGTAACTACATTGCTTTCCCCCACCCAGGTGGCCTGTGGAACAGCAATATATATCAATTCATGAGATCCAAAGTTTGTTGCTAAAACAGTTGAAAAGCTATGTGTAAACATGCTTATTGTGGAGAAACACCAGGCTACAGCTGATCTGTGCATGGGCTTTAAAGGGCAAAGTCTCTTCCCCTGCAGAAGAGTCAGCTGCAGCTTCAAAATTCAGTCCCATAAATGCAAAGAACCCAGAACTTCAGTTCGGGCATAACTCACCACGAGGTGAGGAATAAAACTGCATGGATGGTGGGAGAAGAAGTGGTGCTGGACCCTTGGGTGCAACGTCAGATACCATTATGACCCCAGAATCTCCAAAAACCCCCAAACCTCTGTATTTCTTACAGCACAGCATCTTCTCCTGGCATGGTCCAGTACAGGTCACACCCACCAGACATGGGTAAAGCTCAGGGCCTTCACGTGGAGACGCGAGTGGATCCCCTTCCCATCTTGACAGCGATTTCCTTGATGACCTTTGGCAAATTGGGAACTGCCGTGCCTCAGATCTCACCATCTGTAAAAAAATGAGGGCAGCTTTTCATGCTCATCTCATGTTCAACAACATTTGTAGGTTGTTACAGAATGTACAGGCTGTCACAGAGGGTGAAATTCAGTTTAGAGGCGTCTTGTAAGTGCCAGGCAACAACTGGGGTTTTGTGTGTTTTAGCTGATGAGTATTGCTGCTTGTTAAAAGCAGTACTTAAATTTGCGTCTCATTTTCTCCTTCCTCAACTTTGATTTCTAATAGCAAGCAGGAACTTTATGTCCAATTCCTGGCAATTAGAGAACTTTTTTTGTCACGTATAATAATTCATCCTTAGATTTATGTGGTGAATGACCCCAAAGATCTGCCTTTAGTTGTGTATAGTTACAAAAGAATTTGACATTTTTTCAATAGGTTTACCCAGGGAACAGGATAGAAATGTAGAAAGGTAAAATCAAAGAACACGCAGGGAAAGTACAAATTATCATATTTACTAATTAACTTTGTCAGCATTAATTCCTCGGCAGTCACGCAACGGACTTGGTCACCTCCCTCTGTCAAGACTACAGACCCAGATTTCCCCAGGTAACAGGAGGCAGACTGCGTTTAAAGGACAGCAACCATTACCATAGGACAGCCCGGGGTTGTCACCACTGCCCGGCACAGTGTACGTGGTACGTACTTGGCCGTGTAAAGGGATGAACACTGCGAGCATGATGCTGTGCAGAGACGGGTGATCGGTGCTAAAGGGACGCTTTCGTGTCGTAGGCAGCACCTAACCCGGCAGGGTTTTGCTGCCACTGGTCCACCTGCATCTGCAGGATAAAGTAATCATTGTTCACCTTTCCCATGAGCTGCTCTACGTGTTCTGTTCTGTATTATCGTAAACTGTTGCTGTCAGGAGAGAGGAGGTAGTCTGTAATGATCGACACACGTGCTTACCCAGATTTCTTTCTGTGGTGTAGAAACCTGATCTTATGGAAATGCTGGGCACGTTCTGGCTCAGCTGCACCAGGCTTGTAGCAGGTGAAGCTGTTTTGATAACTTTAATGTTCTTCCCAGCACGGAGGAAGATGTAATAAAGATAAAATCATATGAGTTAATGAAGTTTTGGCTGAGCTTCCAAACCTCAAAACTCTGGGTTCATTTAAGCTTTAGATGGAGTTTAGGAAGGAGAGGTGCATCCCAGATTAATGCATTTTGCTTATTCCAAGTTCTTACAACAACCGTTGTAGCAACTGAATTTTTGTAAAGTATTTCTAACAAGTGATGTCTTTGGTTCGTTAACATCTGTCTCTAGATGTGAGATTGTTTGTGTACCACTTTCTGTTCAGATGGTGTATTCCTGGATCTGAGTTACTACATTGGAGTATGAGATGAGTCACGCAGGACCAGAGCAGCTGTAAGGTTTTGTGTTTCTTCCCGAAAGAGAAAGAGGGTTTTTTTCTGCAGACCTGGGCCAGCTCTTGTTCCAGAGACCCTGAACTGTAAGGCATGGAGGTGGCTCTCCAGTTTCTACTTCTTGTTTTCCCCATGACTTGTCACAATGCAGGCCTAGTTGTGACCGTAAGCTGAACTGACTTATGATGTGGGCCCATGAAACAAATAGTTTGTTTGACCATCTGTGCTTCAGTTTCCCCAAATGGGTGAATAATTACTGTCTCTCTCTTGGCTTGTAAACATTCATTATTATAATGACTGTTTATAATGAAAGATGCCACAGAAGAGCAAAGAGGGAAAATACTTAATTCTGCAAATGAGTCTTCATATACTTCTCTCCCAGTGACATACCCTATAGCTCTGCTGGCCTTCCCTGTGCGAGAGTATCTAAGTGATTTAATGGGGCTGTTCCCAACATGCAAAGCGATAACCTGAAAGACGGCACTCATGCAAACGCAGTTCTGTTGGTCGTGGTTGTAGGTCAGGCTCTTCTGCTGGCTTGCTCTTACCCCCATCAAAAATGCTTTTCTCGATATAACTTATGCCTGAGGGACCCATCCTTGTGTCTGTCAGTCAGCTTGATCTGGTTATGAATTTCCCAGATCTTTTAATTTCTGGAATGAAAGTCCTGCTGGAAGTGGGATGGTGGGGAGCAAGGAGAGAGTAGTTCCCTCCGTGGAGCTTTGTTGCTTCAGTGTGGGGGGTTTCTGCCAGCATGCCTTCATGTAATATAAGAATTGTGGGTCAAATCCATCACTGGAGGAAAGAAGAGGCAAGAGCTCAGAAGCAGAGCCCAATGCTGCCTCTGCAGGACCTGTGGCTGAGAAATACTGGCTGACACTGATGCCCACCTCCCCAAACACCCACGGCCCTGCCTGTGCCTGGTGGTAGCACTGCACCAAAGAACGGCCCAGGCAGAGACCCAAGCACAGCTCAGCTATTGTTGGTCGCTCGTGCCTCCCTATAGAGCCCGTGGGAACAATGTACACACTATACATTTAAATCCAACTTGGTCAGATTCTTTCAGGGTTAACAAAACAGCTTTGTATGCTTCTGGCGGGGCTTTCCGACAAGCATTGGTAGATGTTTCAGCCCACAATATGTACCTCTAAAAGTGGCAGAGAGGGTTTCAGCTCTGGGTTTGGTCCTTGGTAATGCACTGTGTTTAGCTGATAAAGTGCTTGCACAGGAACTGAGCAGAAACACATTAAATTAGACGTGTCACTTCTGGGCGGGCCACACTTTTGCTCTCCCTTTGTGCAGTAATCAATCCTTCAAGTATTATTAAATTGTTTACTATGCAAATAGCCCAGAGAAACATCTTGCACCCCTCCATATAAAAAGAAATAAAAAAGCACATGCTTTTTCTGCTGTAATGTACAAAGGGATGCTGACTACATCCCTGGGAAAGGAGCCCGGCTGCTGTAGTGGCCCTTTCTCCTAAAGGGTCCTATGGTGGAGGAGGCTTCTCATGTCTCTTCTCACTGGGATATAAATCAAAATAGTGTCAAATAGCTGCAAGATGCCAGGTGGCAGCCATGCAGAACTTGGGCATCCCAACCCATATATCTTCCAAGTGGTGTGTCTCACTGAGGTATATCTGAACTCTTGAGAAACACCAATGAATTTCACCTCGGTTCTGCAATACACAGAAGGCAGTAAGAAATATCTCGGCACATAGACGGGGAACCTGAGTCAGCAAAAGAATGAGTAACGTAAGGGTCCTGAGCATATGGTGTGTGTCTGTGCTCTGACCACAGAGCTTCCATCTACTACACCCATCACAAAGTCACGCTTATCCTCTTGAGCCTTAACCGACCCAGGAAGGGATGCTCAGCCCAGTGCCACCTCTGTGGAAGCCACCGCTGAGAGGACCACGGGGTGGGCAATGCTTCTTCCAGGATATTTTCCTGGTGTTGCAGATTTGGGCTTGATGCCTTACTGATGCAGAAGTTTTTTCCTCTCCCCTGGAAATGGTGGCCTTTGCATTTCCAGAACCGGAGGGCACACGGTGGTAACGCTGCCCTCCCTGTCTTTCAGCATAGTCTCCACTGACACCTCGTTATGAAGAAAAAATTATGCCTCCCTGTGAATGGCCGGCTGGTGTGCCTGCATCAAGGAATTCTGACAAATTCTGTGTGTTTGGGTGGGTTTTGCTGTTTTTTGATAACCAAAGAAAGAGGTGCCTACAATTTCTTTCACAAAAGCAGGAGCGCAGCTCGGAGTGATTGTGTGAGGTCTTGATGAAAAGCACCACTGAGCACCTAAAATAAGGCTCATCTTTCCTTTTGGTCTGCTGCATTCATTACACTGTTAATAGACTTATTAAGGATTGCAAGCTACAGTATCTGTCCACTAGCCTGAATAACCAGCATGAGAAAAACAGATTTTAATAAGATTTATTTTTGTATGCATTCAAGGTCTCTCCAGCAAGACTAGAAAACAGAATATAATTAAATGAGATAGATTTTTCCTTTGTGTTTTTCTTTCGCTGTCATTTTATGTAAATATTTTGGCAACTGAATAATCTGTTCTGGAGATATTTTCCTTTCTTTTTCCTCCCTCTCCACGCATTGTTCTTACCTAAAAGTGTAAAGAGAAAACAGAATATCTGAGAAGGGTTGTTTTTCAAGGAGAGGCTTTCAAGGATGTTGCCTAAGAATAGTTTCTTATGATCTTTTTTAAAGCTGGTTTGAGCAACATGGGACTAAAGGCATAAATATGGAGTAAACAGGGATTATTTTTCCTCTGTATATTTGTATGTTCAGATTTTCTGTCTTGAACAGAGAGTGATGAGAATAATTAGAACTAAGAGGCTGAAAGCTGAGTAATTGTGAAAAAAACCCCAACCCAAAAAAAGAGCTTTTTAAACTCAATTTTTTGTGGAAATATTTTCAGGCTCTATTTAGCTCCAGTGGTCACTGAGCATGATGAAGGAAGGCTATCTTTAAAAAAACCTTAAATTAAAATGTTGAAATTCTTAAATTAATGCTCACCAGGATGCCTCCAAGAAATTGTTAAGATATGAGCAGTGAGTTGGCCATATAATGCAACATTTCTGTTTTACAAAAGTTGTTACTGATTTCAGATAATTCCATGCAGTGCAGGCCTAAAAAGATAAATGTCATTTCTTAAAGAACTTTTTGCTGATCTCCTGCACCTGCCTAATGCCAGTTCTGTCAAAATTGCAATCTGATCTCTTTTCCAAATCTAAGTGATGGAGTTTCAGAAGATGCTGAG
This sequence comes from Phalacrocorax aristotelis, assembly GCF_949628215.1. Taxonomy (NCBI): domain Eukaryota; kingdom Metazoa; phylum Chordata; class Aves; order Suliformes; family Phalacrocoracidae; genus Phalacrocorax; species Phalacrocorax aristotelis. The sequence goes on from NC_134311.1 coordinate 1,136,386, forward strand.
TGACACCTGACATTACCACCCCATGGAGATTCTGTGCTCTTACATTTTCAACTTTTACATTCCTGTTGACTTTAGTAATTCTTTTGAGATCTACAGAGATGCCTTTGGAAGGTTTTCCTGTAAAAGCCTCTCCAAAGATCATCCTCCGAATCCTATTTCTAGAATGTCACCTAAGTTAGGAACAACATTTGAGAAATCTGCATCTTTCCACGGGCCTAGAATTCATGCTAGAACAGTTTTGCTTTTGAAATCAAATCAGGGCTTGTCCACAGGGCCGCGCATTGCACAGAACTTGGCATGGCATTGCTTTTGGAGCAGATCAAAAAAAATAGACAGACGCTCTTCTAAGTGGACGTCAGTAATGCTTCACAAAGTCAGCCTCTACAGTTCACCAAGCAACTATAGAAACAACAGTTCATTCGCTGTATTATCTAGAAAAATTAAATTTAAATGATTGAGGGGTCAGAGAAGAGGCTCACACGTGGCACAGCCTTTCTCTAGCAGCTTGTCTATGCTGCCTATGCAGGAATCACGCCTGAATTACTCTGGTCACAAGTTTTCTTCAGAGATGCCTGCACAGAAGCCGTCCTCAAATAAAGCGGAGCAACACTTTCCAGCATATCTCCCTTTCTCTAAATCAGCTGTGCACGTGCTTTTACTACTCAGGAAATGCAATGTAATGGGCAAAGCTCCTGGTGTTTCCCTTAGGTGAAAAGCAGAGACAGTTGGTGCCGGGTAGCTGACATCCTGGGAAGTCATGCTTTACACTGCTCATCAGCAATTACCTTGCCTTGGCATTGGATTAATCCAGTTTGGTTTATACCCTTTGCAAAGCAGATGGAGTAAAATGGGATGAGGGCAGAAGACGAAGAAGCAGCTATCTGCGAAGAGCAGTTGTGGGTTTTTTCAAGTACGTGCACATACTCAGTCCTCATCTGCCCCAAGTTGTGTTCCCTGGGCCCTGTTGCTGACCTCCGCAGGACTGGTACCCTGCTCAGCCTCCATAGTATCTGCTGTGATGCTCTTCTCATCCACATATAACCTGTGATCACCAGCTGAATTAATGAGCTGCACCAGAACACACTCGTCTGAAATAAGGCTGTGACCAACGGGTTAAGGCCGCAAGTGTTTGTGCACAAAATCATTCTAGAAAGCCCGTGTCCGGTGGAAGAAATTGGACTACTGGAAACGCATTTCTTGAAGTACTTAATTACACAAAGTGAGTTAGACAGAGCAATGCACACAATAGTGTAAAAACAGAAGCCTTGATTATGCCAGGTCTTCTACCCTGCTGCTTATCATTATTAGCTTGTGTAGAATATTGCTTAACCTTAAATATTTTGTAAATTTCAAATAGCTTGCACACACGAGTGTGTCTTGGGCAGATGCCTGTCTCACCACCATGCATTAGAATCAGGAAAGAAGAAAATGAGCTCAATGGCAACGGTTCATGTTTGGACCCATCCTTCCTTTCCTCTCCACCAGTATCCTGATTACCCATCCAAGAGGTTGCATTTCCACGAGGCACTTTACGTTTATCAATACTAATTGTAACTGCACAGAGGAGAATGCAGTCCCGATATTAGCAGCTGTTTTCCGCATCACTAGCTGTGCTATCGGTTCATGCTCAAAATGTCTAGCTGCACCTTGATCAGAGTGTGACTAATATTTGCTCTTTAGCAAGGCATCTGCTTGTAATGAAACTTTAAAAGCAATTAGTGACTCAGTGTGTCAGTGAATAGGCTTCGTACACCTGAAGAGGGGTTAAAGTCTTGCCTATAGTGTAGTAAATTAAAAAGGTTTAATGGACCCAGAACAGTCATCAATTACCTCCATTAGCCCATGAATTATGTCTTGCAAATTTCTTTGCAAGTGTGGTGATCTGGTTCCTTAAAAATCAAGGCTGAGAATGTTTTCCAGGCAGCAACATCTGCTTCAGGAATGAACTGGTCGGCATCTTGTGGGAACATGCCATATCACAGGGCGCTGCTTATCACTGGGGCTGCCAATGTATTACAGGTAGGCCTAACAGGATTAGGAGGGGATTAGGAGAGGTGGTAGATTACCATAACCTGCCTTTACCCTACGAAATTAAAATATCAGAAAATGTTTTGGTGCAGTTTGTGTCATTTTCAGTTTTGTCTTCTGCCCTTACTCTTCCTGAAAATGAACGTATGTTGTCTGTAGGGGAGATGGGCATAAATCGACATGTGAGATCTTAGAATTAACTCAGGCCTGGCCTTACGGCTTGATGAGTATCTTGCGCTGCCACTGTTGGCAGAGTTAGCCATTTCAGGTGGAAATGAACTGGAAAAGTACTGTTTCTAGAACACTAAAACCATTCATGCAAAGTGAAAAGCTCTGGACTCTAATGGTGCCTTTCCCATACATAGAGCTTCAGTGCCTGTATTGCACGTATTGGAAATGAAACTGCATCAAAACATACTCTCCCTTGTAAGAGTCCTTGCACAGGAACTGGATATCTCATATGATTATGCCTTTTAAAGTAAACCTGGGGTTAGGCCACATTTTAAAATACTGTTTTTCCTCCTTTATTTCCTTTTTCTTTTTTTTTTTTAATTAATTTTTGATTAAAGAAGACAACTGACTATATGGCTGGAGTTGTTTTATTGTTCAATTTTCCCCTTTTCAACAAAGAATTACTAAAAGCTTGAAGCTTGAGCATCCCTTAGTTCCTTAGCTGCAGTAACATTGGGGAATAATGAGGGGTAATTATTATTAGCACTTCACCAGAAGATAGCAGAATTGTGTCTCTGGCAAAGAAATCTTTTATACAACGCTGCTTGTCAGTGTACATTTTGAACAGATATTTCAGGGAAGGAAATAAGATGCAGAGCTGCACTTGTAACTAAAAATCCTTTCTTTTCTAAGTCGCTCCCTTTTGACTCTTTTATCTCTTGTACCGTCACAGTTGCGATGGTGCTGGAGGCCATACAGGAAATTATGGCCTAGAAGATCTTGTATTTCTAATGCCAAAAAGAAAACAGATGGGTTCCCTTTACAAAGGGAAAGGCACTGACCCAGTTATCCCAATTATCCTCCCCACCCCTGCCCGGTAGTTCTGACTTGCTGCCAGCAGAAAATGGGGTGGATGTGAGTCTTGTGCTCTACGTGTCCAACATGCAGAAGTGCCACCGATTGCTAGCTCTTCCTGGCTTGCCAAAATAAAATCTGCCGAAGAAACTGCCGTTGTTATGCATGCAGGCAAACACCTGGCACATCTGTTTGCTGTACTGCTGCTAGGTAAGCTTTTGTTTTGACTTCCCAGGTCATGATAGTCCCATGTGAAGCCAAAGTGGTGTAAAAAGTCACCGCTTGAAAGGTTGGAGGGTGGCACATGCGACGGTGGGAGCAGTTTCAATAATCTGCTTCAGTATGAATTCAGCTGGAGTTATTCCCAAACTGTTTTAAACCAAGAACAGAGGAGCACACGGTGTTTTCTTTGCCTGAAAAACTACTTCTAAAATTATTTTTGTTGTGGCTAAGCTGTTACTTGGCCAGCTGCCCCCTAAAATATCAGCACTATCAGAAAAGAAGGGAAGACACCAAGGCAGAAACGAGGGATAGAAAAGGGCAGAGTTTGTTGAGTCTGGTCCTGCGATGAGGAACAGGAGAGGGTGTCCCAGCCCGGTGACTTTCCGCTAAAGCCATCGAGGAGTGCTCTCTGCAGCAGAAACAGCCTGTACTTGAGCAGAGACGCGCTAGAGCTGCATGTGCCAAACTGTTCCCAAAACGGTTGTATGATGATAGTCCAATACATTCGGTGAGTTATTAAGGCAGAGTCCGTCCAGCTTTCCCCATTCTTTTAAACATTTTGAAATTGGAGTTATTAAGGCAGATTCAGTGTGCCTTTCTCCATCCTTTTAAAGGTTTTGAAATTGCATGGCTGTTTAGTACCCATTTAAAGAACAGCTGCATACTGCCATGTGTTAGGTAATTATCAATGGAAGGTACAAAATGAAAATATTCTGAATCTATATTGAACATAGAAATAAAACATACTGCCAGAAGAGATCAGTAAAACCAGGGAAAAAAAATCACACAAGAATACAATAAGAATAACAGAATCAGAATCATAGAATTTTAAAAAACCTGACATTTTGACTCTTTGATTCAAAAAAGTAGTTTCTCCCTCCATGGTTTTACTGCTGCTTCAACCCAGCCATGTATTAATAACCTCTTGCTACTGAGTCAGGAAAACATGCAAGTTTGGGATCGCTCTTAAGGTGACGCTGAAGTGTTACTCTGCACAAGGTAAGATTTAGGCTCATGGATGGACAATTCCCTGAATCAGGAGCCGGCGTGATGCTACAACCGCACTTGGCGCCGGTCCTGTGTCAGAAATGCACGAAGTTTGCAGAGCCCCAGGTTAGAGGGTTTGTGCTCTCAGAAGATGCCCAAAAGCAGTTTGTAAGGACAGATTAAGCAGCCCCCAGTGCAGGAGTATTTTGGGGCTGCAGCAGCACCGCACAGTGCCGTGTGTGGAGCGTGGTTGTCCCGAGCTCTGCCTCGTCAGGATGGGTTTGTCAAGCTTCAGTGCGAGGAGAAAGTGGTTTCCAGTTATTTTACCAGAGTGGCATGTGTGTGTGTGTTCTCTCCTCCACTCTGTGTGTGTGTGTGTGTTAGGCTTTTTCACCTCGCAGCCAAGACTTGGATTTTTAATTCTTATCTTCTAGTTTTGACTTTCTATATGCTGAATTCAGCATCAAGATGTAACTCTTGTAGGAAGGTCCTCCCTCGAGTAACCACGTGGAGATCACTGACCATCCTCACTTGGGCTCAACGGACATGGATGAACTTGTATTTGAGTGGCATTTTTAACTCTAAAAAGCAAGACTGCAGCAAAAGGAACAGGCACTGGTGTATCAAGAGTTTACATTTGTGATTGGAGCTACAGCTAAAGCCTTAACTGGAGGGTCTCCATGGCTCCAGGAGCACCCGTGCAGCCGTAAGGCTGGGCCGTGCCGCAGCGGTACCCCCGCCGTGGGAAGGGCTGCCGGAGCCCCCGCCGCTGCCCCGCCTGCAGACAAACCTGGCATTTCCAGGCCAAATGCTGGTGTGGGCTTGTGCCCTTCCCTGCCTGTCTCCTCACCTTGTGCAGCTCCCGGTCCCCATCCCCATCCCCATCCAGGGGGATCATCTGATCCTGGCGGTGGGGCATCGCGTGAGGCAGTGCTGGGCCGTGTGCCTCAGCACACCTGGAACCAATGCGATGGGAAAAGTTCTCCGGATAAATAACTATTCCCTTTCCCTCTTCACACCTCAGCTTGAGCAAAGATCTAACCTTTAAGGCTTGGAAGAGTTTGGTTAACTCCTTTGTTCCCGCCTTATTTCTTCGCATGTGTGTGGGATGCTGACCCCCAGCCAGACGCGATCTGCTGGAGGACCCCATGGGAGGCTGTTGCCTCTGGTGTTTGGAGCTTGGTCTCCTGCAGCTCAGAAAGGGAAGCCTCACGTGCCTGCTCTGCGAGCTCTGGGCTGGGCTCGCGGCCCCAGCAGCTCTGCCCGGCAGCTCTAGCGACGGCTGTGCAGCAGCGCCGGGCAGCCCAGGGGAGAGGGGGTCTCTGCTGCACCCAGCTCCCCCCGGACAAAACACTGTCATCCCCAGGCGCTCAGAAGCAGAGGCACGTGCCACCTTCAAAATGTTGTGTGAAAAATTAGTATTTCCCTTTCCCTGCTTTTCTTTCCTTCTTTGAAAGTAAGTTCTTTTATGCATCTCCTGACATCTCTTTTTCCAGCCTGTTTGCTGTAACTATAAATAAATAAAAAAATTTCAAGTTAGAATTTTTTTTAGCTAATCACATTCCTACAGAAAAAAAAGAATATTATGAGCATAGAGATAAAACCAGCAGAGTTGATGACAGTTTTGGTTTTATAAGGTCGCTGCCATTATGGTCCCTTCATCCTGACAGAGAGCAAACCACAATGTATTAAGAGAGAGCTTGTTCTAAATATTATTTGCAGGGAAATAACAGAAAGGAAAGATGAAAAGTGACTTTGCCGAAGTCTCTCAGCAAGAAGGTGGAAAAAGAAGCCAAATATCCAGACACCCAGGCCTCTGCCTTCCCACCGCACCACAAGCAGATCACCACATTGCCCTTCATCAAAAAGAACTTTGGTTTTTATTCAAAGAGGCTAGCTCTCTCCCTGAGGTTTGCTTGTGCTTTTTTTTTTGTTTGTTTTTTTTTTATTTTTCCCCAAACTCTGCAGGGTGATAAACATCTCCAGCTTCCTATTTCTGGAGTTCTTGTTGCAGTGGTGGACAATTGCTCTAAGACGTATCGAGATGCTGCTGTTCTTATATGGAGTTCTTCTCCTTACCTTTAAGGAAAAGGATGAGGAAACACCAAGAAGAAAGATTATTTATTTGACTCTGTGAGGCATAAGTATGCAGCGACGTTTTCTGAGAGCTTGGGTCTACTTTCCCTTTATCGAGTGGACGTGGCAGCAAGCAACCCACCAGCTGCAGGTGGCATCAGCTCCAAAAAATCTGTGTACAGGAGAGCTGGAATGGGGGAATGGGGCAGGAAGTCTGCCGCTGTGGCAGGCAAAACCATACCGGCTGCAAAGGCTGGTGACCACAAATGGGACTCAAGGCATATGCTGGGACGGGCGTTGGAAACCGAAGACAGAGAGAGACATTATTGGTGGGACGAACCCGCTGCAGGGTTGCTGCGCCGGGGTGGGGGTTGCTGAGTCATGGTTTACGGAGCGCTTGTTCCTGCTGTGCCCCAGCAATTTAATTACACAGGGCTCTGCCTCCACTTTTCTTTTTTTTTTTCCTTCCTCCCACTTTTGCTCCAAAATCTAGCAATCTTCCGGAAGGAAAACACTGAGCATTGCACCACCATCACACGGCCTCGTTGCATCTTTCCTGTGGGTTGTTTGCTAAAGAATCAGCTGTATAAAACTGCCAAAGGAAAAGAACTGGGTCTTGTGTCGTGCTGTGCATTTGAAATGTTCAGCGAACACTGTGTACGCCACAGCACAAGGTCAGCAAAGAGGCACTGGGGCTCACGCATCTTCATTACTGAGGGTGCCCTTAGAGAGAGGAATCGGTCTGCTTAACGCATAAACAGTTTCCGACCCGAGGCTTCAAAAAAGCAAACAAGTTCTCCAGCATCGGCCATCCCTGATCAGAGTTACTGCACCAGAGGCCCCAATGCGGTCTCCCTTTGCCTGCCACGCCAGGCGAGCATCCAGGCTGCCCTGGGGAGGGCTGCACCTTTCTGTGTCTCTGTTAGGCTCTGGCACTGCTGGAGGCAAGAGGGTTATCGGTGATCAGGTTCACCTTGGCAACTGCAGCATTGCAGCAGAACATAGAACCCATCCAGAAAAGTGACCTTTAATTCCCAGGGGCCCTTCTCTTAGCAAAGAGTGTGTACTGACCGTGCGTGGGGGCAGCTGAAGCTGACTGTTCCCTTCTCTTTCAGTACGGCAGGCAAACTGAAGTTTAACTGTGCGAGCTTTGAATCAAAGTTAGTAGGATGGCACATGAAATAGAGTTTCATGCTTTTAGTGATGCTCCAGCTGCTTTGCATGTCTCTAGCAGTCAAATTTAATTAATATTTGTGAGTAAATATGCATCATTTGATTCCGTTATATAGGCAGGCATTCGTTTCTGAGGTGGTGACCCACACGTGAAAGGCGCCTGCATCCTACCTCCAGTCCTTATAGCCCGCCTGGACAAGCCATTGGAGCATCTAAGCTGTGCTGATCCCTCAGGTACCAATACTGATGACACTAGCCATTTTTAAAAGTGTTTTTAGAGAGAGCTGCCTCGGTATCCCACGATGCCGGAATTCTTCAGTGGTGGTTTGTAGGAGGTATATAACCAGCACCAGAAAACAAGGTCAAAGCTGTAATGTGAATTGGTGGCAAATGGAGGAATGCTGCAGTTGGAAGAGATGAGGGAAAGCAGCACTTTTCCACGACTGCCAGGTGTGTTCATATTAAACTGATGCAGCAGGATAACAAAGGAGGGGGAAGGGGAAATATAGGGCCAAACTCTCCTTTGAATTGCAGGATGCTGTCTACTGCAACACCTCCCAGAGATCTTGGATGTGTCTCCTGGGGCTGGAACTGGGCAGGAAATAAGAAAAAAACTGTAAACAGAGAATTCCTGGTTCCCTCCACTTCCATGATAGCTCAGGAAAGTTTTGTCTGCGGCTCAGGTCACCCTGACTGTCGTTATCTGCACGCTTGCGACCAACGTGTGCCACGATTTCCATCAAAAGATGCACTCCTGCCCTCCGTACAGCCTCTGACCATGCAGTCAGCATGGCAGAGGGGCTGTTCAAGCAGAAAGCAAACCAGCAAACGGGTCCATTTTAGTTCGTACCAGTTCTTTGAGCGGTTTGCTCAGTGGCCACAGTAATGCTGGCACCAGCACAGGAGGTACAGGATGGGGGACCAGGCATTAAGATTTCTTTATGCAGCACTACTGGCTGATGCAAAATTTACGTGCATGTGAAACTGCAGCTGGAGACCCCGGTCTATAGACAGAAACAGGAGAGGCTGAGCGTTCCTCGCGTCTCCTGCAGGCTGACTTACGTTGAGAGCTGGTCCCGTCTAACGGACACCCTGGGCACACGGGCCCCCTTCCCTGTGGATGGGGACAGGGACGCCACCGCACGGTCCCTCACCACGCCTCTGACAGCCAAGCTGCGACTGCTCCCGTCAGCTAAAGAGCGACAAGGAATATTTCCGTGTGCTGGAGCCCCACGGCCGACACCGTCAGGCTGCTCGAGCCACCGCTGCGCCCCGGCGGGACCAGAGCATCCTGGCTGGCCCGTTCCTGGCACAGGCTGTCAGCAGCTGCTCTGCTCCAGCCCGTGTCAGGCCTGGGAACTGGCCTGTGTGGTTTTATTGCGTCAGTATGGATGTCATCTTCAGGTCTGCTTCGTTTGCCACTTTGGGGTTTTTTTCTACTACTTGCCAGGCAGGTGTTTTTAAACCCTGGCAATGTCAGCTCTTTGGAAATCATCTCTTTGTCTATGGCGTATCTAAAATCCTCTGCTTCTCTGATCTGATAGATAGCTTCAGTAAAAACTTCAAAAAATAAAGTAGTAACCAAAACTTGCCTACTTGCAGACTGTGGCCCCCACCCATAATACATCTTTATCAAATTTAGAACAGCCAAACCAAGACAAGAGGCACTTTCTCCTTTTAAAACCACAACCAGTCTGATATAACCAGAATTGTAATTCCCACAGAGGCCCCACAAAGATACTTGTTTGACCTTTTTCCAGCTTCCCATATTATCAATAGCGTGCACCTCTGCGGTGCAGCTTTTTCATTCCCATCAACTTGGGACAGTGGGTACTCAACAACTGCTCCATCAGCGGCTGTCAGATCACACCAGTACATCAGAAAAACAGCAGGCAATGGGGAGAAAAAGGCATCGGGCAATGCTGGACAATCCTATTGCTGGCAGGGAGTTGCTTATAGGCATCTATAAGAGTATCTCCCAGAAATAAATGCTTAGAGGCAGATTTATTTTCCAAAGGAAAATAAGCACTTGTCTTTAGCAAACAGAGTTGCAACTTCTTTTCATGAGCTTTGTCCTTGCCTAGATGCTCTGCACCTGAGGCTTCCCCTAGTGACTGTGGGTGTAGGAACACACAAAACCTGTTGGGATCAGACCCTGTCCTTCACAGCAGGAAAGCGGCACCTGGGCTGTGAAATTCAGGCTATCACTTGTATACACTTGGAAATTTTCTGTTTGAAGGGCTCAGTGTTTCATTTCTGTACCAGCTCTGGACTTTTTGTTGGCCAATTAAAGCTACCATTAACATGGCTCCACGTGCCTTGGCTTCTCTGTTCACAGCTACAGCTTTGGCGCTTTACTACAGATAGTGGGTCGCTGTTAAATCAGTCTAATTGCTTGATTATTAAAGCAAACATTCTTAAAGCAAAAGCTGCCAAGGCTTTAACTTTGTTCGCTGTTTGCTTAGGACCTTTCTGAACATGCTTTCCTCTGCTAAAAGCAAGGTATGTTTGCCAGCTGCTGAGGTTAGCGAACACCATTTGTTCTGCCCGTTAGTTTTGTGCATTGCCGTCTGTTTTCATAAACCATCCATGGCAGGTATTCGCCAGCTGATTACTATTACTGAGCATTTGTACATGAAAACTTCCTAGCCTATGTGGCATATGCTGCAGTCTGACAATAAACTTGTGAAAGGCGGCATCTTCTCTACTGAGTGCCTCAACCACAAGGACCAAAAAGAAAAATAATTGCCATTATGATAAACCCCCAAAATGTATTCCACAGTCAGAGCTTTTAAAGCAGTTGGGTAACTTAAGGCTAAGTCCATAAGCAAGACTAACTTTCACCAAGTTCAAATCATTATTAAACATTGCATGTTTTTTGTCCAAGAATGACAAATTTTTGCAAAGTTTTGCCTTTGTTAGGACTTTTGTTAGCCAAACCAGTCATGCTAACATCTCCCAGACTGTGCAGTGTGTGAAGAGTTTTGTCCTCTTCCTGGTATGAAATATCAGCTGCTCCAGCACTGATTTTTAGCTGTGTGTTTTTTCCTTTACATGTAAAGCAAATGCTGGTATCTTCGAGTATTCCTACAACTTCTTCCCCATGTCCTGAATAAACGCTGCTCTTACAGATCCTGGAGTTGAGTCCTGAGCTGCTGTATTTCTCCTCCGCATGCCCCAAGTTAGGGATTACAGTGGCAACAAGTAATCTTTTCAGTATCAGTTTAAGCTGGCATAGATATGATGCTACAGGCATAATGAAGATGAAGCAGGTAGCCACGCTGGAGAGAAGGGATGCCATCCAGCGGGACCTTGACAGGCTTGCGAGGTGGGTCTGTGGGAACACCATGAAGTTCAACAGGGCCAAGAGCAAGGTCCTGCACAGGGCTCGGTGCAATCCCAAGCACAGATACAGGCCGGGTGGAGAATGGATGGAGAGCAGCCCTGCGGAGAAGGGCTCGGGGGTGCTGGGGGACGGGAAGCTGGACGTGACCCAGCAGCGTGCGCTCGCAGCCCAGACCCCCAGCCGCGCCCGGGGCTGCATCCCCAGCAGCGCGGGCAGCAGGGCGAGGGAGGGGGTCCTGCCCCCCTGCCCCGCTCTGTGAGACCCCCCTGCAGCGCCGCCTCCAGCTCGGGGCTCCTCAGCACGGGACAGACACGGGGCTGCTGGAGCGGGGCCAGAGGGGGCACAGAAATGCTCCGAGGGCTGGAGCCCCTCTGCTGCGAGGCCGGGCTGGGAGAGCTGGGGTTGTGCAGCCTGGGGGAGAGAAGGCTGCGGGGGGACCCTATTGCCACCTTCCAGCACCTGAAGGGGCCTACCAGAAAGCTGGAGGGACTTTTTACAGGGGCATGTAGTGATAGGACAAGAGGTGATGTTTTGAACGGGAAGAGGGTAGAATTAAATAAAATATAAACATGAGGAAGAAATCCTTCGCTGTGAGGTGCTGAGGCGCTGGCACAGGCTGCCCAGAGAAGCTGTGGGTGCCCCATCCCTGGAAGTGCTGAAGGCCAGGTTGGACGGGGCTTTGAGCAACCTGGTCTAGTGGAAGGTGTCCCTGCCCATGGCAGGGGATGGGAATGAAATGATCTTTAAGGTCCCTTCCAACCAAACCATTCTATGAATCTATGAATACAACACGTGAGAAACCTTGAAGCAAACTCCCAGCTGAACAGAAATGTCTACAACTTATATGCAGAACATACTAAACTGTAAGTGGCCAGTCCTTTAATAGGCGCACCAAAAGATACCACCTTTACCTGCCTTACCCATGCAGTCCTAAACTCTTTTGTGAAAGGTAGGCTTTGCTTTCTGGGGGTGTTGCAAGTTCTGGATGGGTGCAAGTACTCCCAGAGCCCCTCTTGCTTCATGCCAGCCAGCTGTAGACACACTGCACCTTTCCCAGACACGGAAAATTCAGGGTATCAGAAACTCCTGTACAGGAGGGCAGGCCCACAGCTTGATTCTTTCATGTTTCACAGCTGCTTCTTTATCTGACATTAATTTGAAGCTTCATCTCTTACTGGTCAGATTTCTAGCACCTCTGGTCATCTTCAAGACTGATTCTGTGTTCTCCCAAATTCTCCCAAAAGACAGAGAGAGGTTCACAAATACTTTTTTGTGGTGCACAAACGAGTCTGTTCAAGGATCTCAGCGTGAGCCAGGTATCCACATAGTGGGTGTGGGACGGTGAAATTTTTGTTTAGCAATGGGCAACTGGAAGGGCTGGGGGGACCCCTCCGGAGGATGTGAGCTCAACCAAAAGCAGGCTGATCAAGTATGATATTAGGAAAGATTCCTGAACATAGCCAGGTAAGCTCCCTCTGCCCGTGGGGGCAGGCATGGCTGGCTGAGTGGGGGGACACATGCCGCACCAGCCACAGCCCCTGCCGTCCCCTCTGGACACACCTTGTCAGCTGCTCACATCCTTCCTGGGCAGTGCTACAGCTCAGCCATTAATCTGTTTTTCCTGCAAAGTGCCTCCGTGTGTTGCTCACGGCTCGTGCTACAGGAGCTGCATTGGCCAGCACACGCCTGCTCCTGAGCCTGTCCTCCTTTTCTCAGTTAGGGCTGGTATTGGAGGGTGACAATGTTCTTGTGGTGCTTTTGTGTAAGTTACTGTCTGTTCCCGGGCTTGGGCAGCCGGTGAGGAATAGCACAAGCTGGCTCTGTGCGTGCCGTGAGCCCCCTGCTCCGGAGGTGGCATCATGCCCCAGGACGCGCTGCCGTGCAGAGCTTGGAGCGGCGTGAAGGCGGCCAGGCTGGCTCTGAGGGGCCACCGGGCCACCATGCCACGGGCACTGTCTGTCTGTCTGCCTGCCTTCGCTCCACTGGGACACCCTGGGCTGCCCCTAGGCTGGCGATTTGTCATGGGCGGCTAAGAGGAAAAGTTGAAAGGCATCGGTACTGCTTGTGGCTTCTTGCACCGAGTCACACCGCAGCGTGGGGGGATGCGTTTCAGTGCAAAGGCATGAAGGAAGGGGAATGAGAAAAGTTCACAAGTCCCAGGTTTAGGAAGGGCGATTCCTGCACACTGAATCTAGTGTAAATCCAGGAGGAATTGGTGCTGAAAGCATTTCTGTGAAGGACTGGGACGGCATCCTGGACGCCACAACTCGCCTGCCAAAGCAGGGTCTCTGTCTGCACTGGTGTCATGCAGCGCTGCTGCTGCTCGAGCTCTGTGTCGGCATGTCTCCCACAGGATGGACAGCCGGCAACCCTCCACCGCAGCCAACGCTCCTGCGAGCACACCTCCACCCCCTCCCCGTCCTCCCTCCCAGCCAGGCTACCCCAGCTTGCAGAATAATTTGCGTCTCATTAAGTACCAACAAGGATTTTAAGCAACTGCGAGGTCATTTTTGCCTCAGGAGTGAATGAATAAATAATGGTATTTAACATAATTAATGTGGCCTGAGGCCAGCGCAAATATCAGAAGGGAGCTGTAAACCCACCAAGCCACAAAACGCGAACGCTGCGAGCCGCTCCGCTTCGCTGCCGTCGCAAACTCCGCTGCGCCGCCTTGGCCCCTGCTGCTTTCTGACAGTTCTCCTTTTCAGAAGCTGCTAAAATAAGTTGGTTTTTTTTGAAACAGCTATTCTATGCTTTACTCATTTAAAAAAACCCATTTAATTCCACAGCAGCATGTCAGGTGCATACACATGTGCAAGGCAAGCTTGTACCCCTTGGTGCAATGCGCCTGCACCTCATGGTGCAACGTCGGTTGTTCCCTCCAAGCGTTAAATACTGTTCTCCCGGCACAACATAAAATACAGTTATTCCCCCAAGTCTGTGTTTGCTGATGGTGCAGGTTATATGCGTGATAACTTTCAAAGATCAATGTTTATAAACTGATGAAAAGTCCCTGAGAGGCAAGTTTGTAATAATACTGATGTACCTTTATTTAAACTAATTTGGCTTGCCTATTTAATCATGATTTTGTGCCAGAATTTACTTTTCCACTTCACTTGCTTATGTATTATTAACACTATACATTCTTAGTTAGCAACTGAGGACTGGATGACATTTCAAAGTATTAATTGTACAATGTGTTTAATAATCTGCTTCTCTCCCCCCCCCCCCCCCCCCCCCCCCCCCAATAAATACCCAAGAAATCTATTTGGAATATAGGCTGCAGTTTCAGGCGATTCAAGTCAATAACAAAGGATGAAATCAATAACCTGCGTTAACAATTTAGTAGTGAATTTTTATTCCCTCTTCAGTAGTTGGCTGGCTGATGTCCCTGGGGGGCTGTTTCGCTCCCTGCAGTCCTGCAGGAGGTATCCCACAGCGCAGGTGTCTGCCAGACGGGCTCCCCATGTGCAAGGGGTCTGCAAAGTCGGAGGCGTGCAAAGGCGAACGCAACCCTCCACACAGCAGAGAATATCCCCTGCCTCTGAAAGATGAACTCATGTTTTGCACAGGGGAAACTTACTTGCTTAACCGTGAAAACAACAGGTTGGGATCACTCCCCAAAGTCTATGGTCTGTAACCAGCATGAAATTGCTGATAGAGAAGAAAAAAAGGGATTTGGATTGTGAATTATTTTAGTGTGATATTTCTCTGTGCATTTTGGGTCAGAAAATCCGTCTCTCACTTGGATTTTTCCCAGAACTATGACCACATTGGGAGAAATAGGTAACATTGAGACAGAAAAGTGTTTCATGCAAAAAAGCATGAATCATTTGGGAATCATAAGACTTCTTTTTTAAAAGCCTATGCCATCTTCTAACACTCTTTGAAAAAACTTTAGAATTTTTATTCTTTCTTACTGTATAACCGCTGTGTAAGACTAGTACTAAGCAGACTAAGGGCACCTTAGTGTAATTTTAATGTTATAGCGACCATAACATAAACACTTATTTCCCGGGGCCTGCTGCAATTCAAGGGCTGGTCCTTCACAGCATCCAAGCTTAAGTTTCAATATCAGAGTATCTCTTCAACACACTTTATTTACACGAACAGCAAATTGTACAATGATATGTGTGTCTTAACATTTCAATGAGTGAATTAATCTCTTCATTGAAATATCACTCGTATCAGGGAAATACCAGAGGATGTGGTTAGGGGAACCTTGAGAGGTCTCCCAAACTCGGCTTCCCAGCAGGATGCCTCTCCTGGGGTACTGTGGACATGGTGCTTTGTAGACAAGAGCAGGAAAGGTACATCTTTTCCAAACCTCTGGCCAGTCTCATTGATTTTGTGAAAAGTATCTTCCTACAGTCCATATCCTTCTTGCATTTTCCTCCCGAAATATGGCACTTTGGTCCCAATGAGACCAAATTATTGCCTCATATGTTACAAAAAGCGCATCTGTTTGTGCATTCTACCATAAAGGCATGACTGCCAACCCCATACATCTCACACCACCTTATTGATTCTATCAAGAATCAAGAAAGCATCAGCAACAGCAGCATTTGAAATAATCAATTCAGGAGACGACAATGCACGCTGTCCGCCCGGTTACCATATCCCACCTCCCGCAGCACGGGCAACTTCAGCTCAGTGTGTTGTGAGAACCAACGGAACCAACGGAAAAGAGGGAACTGGGAGTCTCCAGAAGGATTATAGGTTCAGCTGTGGGAAACTTAGTGAAAAAAGCTGCCTATGGAAATAGCTACAGGCACGGTGCAGAAAGGGCATGAACCCTCCGCTGTCACAGGGACAACTGCTCGTCAGGGTTAATTCCAAAGGGTGACATTAACACTGCCTTGCATGATGCTAAACAGGTTTCCAACCTTTTCCTTGACTGTTTTGCTTTGATTTGATGTAATACTGATGTAATACTGATGTAATGACAATGTTGCAGACACGGGAAGAAAATTAAATACAAGCATTTCTCAAAAATAGAGTATAAATTTCTGAGAAGACAGATCTTGAAGGGCTTCTCCATCTTCATTTGAATAGTAAGTCATTGGAAAGGAGCGGTAGATATACTCCGAACGCAACAAATCATGAAGCTGTAAAACAGCAGGAGGAGAAGACTTCATGCAGAAAGTGCAGAAGCAGGGTGGTCTTTGGTGTTTGCTCTCAGACACACTCAGCACGCAATATGGTATATATTTCAGTGTGGAAATTACTCCAAAAGGTATTCTTTGAGAAATGCCTTGTTAAAAACTGGGCAGACAGGACAGGGGACAGAAAAACGCAAGGAATGTCAAAGGAAAAGCAAATAAGGCCATCCTCTTTATATTTTCCTGTACTTCAAAACGTGGGGGTTTTCAAATAAATTGCAAGGAAAAAATTGGTTTGCAGCACTAGAAGTAAACACCTTTTCAAGCAATCAGCAAATAAACTGTGAAGCTCATTACCACAGATATCAATCAAGAAAAAATCTGCAAGGAGGAAAATACTATATACGTAATATTACATTAACATTTATATTAGGATAAAAACATGCAGATTATATGAATCCTGACCATTCAAGGCAGAAGCCTTGATTTGCCCAGGGCACATCCTTCTGCTGCTGGGTTTCTAAGCCACTGCTTAAATTGTGGGTTGCTGTTTTCTGTCAAAACAAGGATGCCTCATTAAATGGGGAGCCCCTCTGAATTGCGGCCATTATACCTCTGTTTTTATGGGGGAGACAATGGGAAAACTTCTTTACAAAGTTTTTTAGCACAGTTTGGCTGCAACAGAGATGTCAGAATTAGGCCCATTTAGAATTTTTAGTGCAAAGTACAGAAAACAAACAGAAAAAAACCCCTTTCAGACCAGTTATAACAGGCCTTACATATTCCCATCCAGGCAAAAGTTTAACAAACATTTTCTGAGAGTGCACAGTAACTTCAGCAAATCTTCCTCATCATTTTGCACAGATTAAGAAACAGTGACCTGCATCTCCATTTCAGTTATGTTCAGCTGCAGCCCCTTGATGTTAGTGTCAGTCGTAGACACTTCTACATATTCTGAAAATAAAAAGAGTAAAACTTACTACAAAGAATTGTAAGCTAGTTTGTTTTTTTTTTAAGAAATGACTCAAATATGATCACAAAATGACAGTAAGCAGTGGTGTTAGCAGCCCACTGGTTAGGCAAAGCGTTGAAAATTGAGTAGTTTACTTAGAATACATTAGAAAAACTTCTTAGAGTAAAACTTCTTGTGTACAGAAATGCTGGGTTTGAATATTTAATTTTTCTTCCAATGCAGTAGCTTTCAAAGCTGTCATATGAACCAGGTATTTAAGAGGTTTGTTGACAAAACACCCTCTCAGAAAAGGCTGCCACAGAGTTTACATGGATCATTCCACATTTCTGCACTGAGCTACCTAATGGAAAATTTTCACATCTTTTGGGTTTCATCTTCATAACCCTGGATGCTGTTTATTTTGGTTAGATGAATAACGCATTGCAACTTTAGTCTTGTGTCCTTCAGTTCAGCATATGTCAGAGCAATTTACAAGCTAAAGTACAGAATCTACAAACACACGAGTTTAACATCATGCATAAGGGAAGTAAAATAAAAACTCGTGCTGCTTAGAAATATATAGAGATGTCCTATCTAACAGCTTAACTAGTGTGCAGAAAAATTAAAGGTAACATGTTAATATAGCCAGCAATGGCTCAGATACTCTACATCTGTTTTTCAACACTCAAGTAAAAAAGAAAAACAGAAGAAGTCTAGCAAGCATTTCTTTGTGTCACCCCCCCTCTAATCCTACACTTTATCATCTACTTAAACCTGCCGCATCACGCCGGAGCTGCAGGAATGCATTTTGCAGCTCTTCAGTGCAGCAGTGACACATGTTGGGTGTTGCCTGAGTGAAGATACTTCTTTTTTTTTTTAATGGTTTTCTCCAGCATCTTGAGATGAGCGAAAGAATTGTGGCTTCACGTGTCACCAGGCGAGGCAGCTCCCTCCTTTCCGTGTCAACTTGCCAGGACAAGATGCTGCTTGTTGAGACTGCACAGTGCTAATCTCGGCTTCATCCAAGGATGAAGATGCCCCAACCTGCACCGCGCTGACCCGGAGGCTGGCAGTGACCAGAGCACTGGGTAAGCCAGGGTGATCCCCACCACAAATATTTATGCTTTTCTTACTGCTAGCGAGTCCCGGGAGAGCTGGCAGGGGGGTTCCTCTCTCCTGGCAGGAGTATGCTTACCTGGAGGTGGATATGGCAGCTACCAGGCAACCTGAAGGCTGCTGCCTGGCTGGGGTATGAGAAGCTGTGGCTGTCTTCACTGAGCTCTAACGGTAGGGACATAGCCTGCAAGGTAGCTGGAGCGATCCTTCTCCCCCTAGAGAACCCTCTGTGTCTCTTGGTTCCGCATCTCACGCAAGTCACGGGTGAGCTGAAGGGGTTCCACAATAAAACCGCAGGCACAGTCAGAAACATAGAAAACGTGACTTTGAATGAAAGCCTGGAAGAAATGGGACAGCCTAGCCTAGAGAGTAGAGGAGAAATGGTTCCAAACCCTCCAAGACTGTTGCGAAGGAGAAGACAGCGATGAGATTTCTCCTTCTGTGGCAGGCAGGATAAGAAATGCTGGATTTAGGGTGCAGAGAGATTTGGGTTAAACATTAGGAAAATCTTTCTAGCGGCAAGGTGCACTGTGAAACCTCTTCAACAGCAGGTCAGACAGGACCGACTTGTTTTGCTGCTCAGACGAGACCCGGGAAGGCTCGACCTGTGGGTCCCCTCCAGCCTGAGCACTCTCCCACGTCCCCAGACAGGTAGGGACCCTGCAGCAGGAGGAAATCAGGCCAGTCGTTCTTCACCCAGGATGCCTGATACTGCACTAATAAGGGCACATGGAGGTACCCACCAGACACGCAGCTCCCTGGGACGGTGGTGACCGAGCTGGCAGAGCGCTGTGCAAAGCTGTCCCGTCTCGACCCACGCTGCCAGGGCCAAGGCGGTGTGCCACCCGTGGGGTCACAGCACCCCTCTGGCATGAGCATCACTCTGGCTCCTCCTTAACTCTCTCCAGTCTGCTCGTAACTGCATCTTCACTGGCACCAACAAGTAAAGCCTTTGGCCCAACCCCTTTCCCTCCATAATCTATCAATATTGCAGTCAGCAAGAGGCACTGATTTTGCTCAATTTGTTTTAAACAGGAAATTAATTTTTTAGTTGCTCAGCATAATTTTCTCTTTTATTGGGAATAGCCCTGAATTAATTCTGTCAAATTAGGGATTAACCTGTTTCAGCTGTTGCAGAAGATGCTTTAGCACTGCTAACACGGTAACTTCTTTAGAGAACTATTGCTCTGGTGTGTTATCTGCCAAATTCAGTGGGGTGTACATTAAAAGCAAGTAAGGAGAATGATTAATGTTTTTTTTAAGACCTTTCTATTCTATTATCACTCTATAAAACATAGTGAGTGGAAGAGATCTTAGAGAAAATTAACTTTTTTCTCTGAACATTTCACTGAAGAGTCAAAGAAATACAGTAACTTAGAACTCAAAACTGTTTTCCAGTTTTCTATGAGGTTTCACTTTTTATTAGCTATATGGAAGTCTATGAATAGATATGCAGTGTCCTCCCAAAAAAACACCACCACAAAGCAGCAAAAAAATGAGAACCCCAAAACCCATTGTATTCCCTTTCTATCAGGCAACAATCTAGATAAATGCCAAGCAGGCATACCAAAGGAGGAAGGAAATGTTCTATTACGCCTTGACTACCATGGTAAATGAGTGCAGGTCTACTTTAGGAAAAAAAAAAAAGGAATTTAGATCAGCATATTGTAAAAAATAATTGAGGTGAATGCACATTCACGAGGAACTTATAAGCCTACCATGGGTTCATCTGTGCGTACTTGGATTTGCACATATAAATTATAATGATTAGAGTTTTGTAAACCATTTTTTGAGCATACACTTGCCTTGACTAACTTGTGAAAACTTACGTGCACAGAAAAATGTTGCATTCCGTCGCTTTTGTGCAAGGATGCACATTTCCGCACATAAAACCACGCTAACAAGCAGATTGGTGCCTGACATTGCACAACCCTGGCAGCCGATCTGGTGTTAAATGCTAATTATGGGGACATTTTGCCTCGTGTGTACAGTATCAGTATGTTGTACCCTTGTTTGGGAAGGGATAGGGACTTTTTTCCAACAGGGTCTGAGCAGCTTGATCCATCCCAGGAACAATCCCAGAGGTTTCCTCTGCTTCTCAGCCCAGCTCTGGGTATGAGGTGCATTTGACTGGTCACCCCCTACCACTCACCAGTAATCTTGTTTCAAACTCCCCAGGGAACATCCAGTCCTCTTCAGGGAGAAGTGGGACTATTGTTATTCAGAGGCTTCAAAAGGAAGGGAAAAAGGAACGTTACAGATTGTTAGGGCTCACAGAATAACTTTCCTCCCCATGAAAAGAAAGCCCTCTGACACTGGCCAGCTTGATTTTGCCTCAGGGCGATAAAGGGAAACGGATGTTTGCTGGTGCATCAGCAGTGATGTTGGCACGTGTGTACAGTATTAATATGTACAGTCAAAATACATAACATTGCAAAGTGCTTTAAAGCACTCTGTCAAGGGAGTATACTCAATCCGTAGCTACAATGCACAAAATTAAATGACGCCTCATGTCATGAAATAGCCATTAAAAAGCACATGGACAAAGCTCCATTTAAGGGACAATTTATTCCATAACCGCCTTTGCACAAAACCTGCACCATTTCTGGGGCGCTTGCGGGTGCTGTTGCAGGCTCAGGGTGCAGGACCGAGCACCCACCCGACCCACTTGGCTCTCCAGGATGTCCAGCTCTACCCATGGGCTGCGGCTTTCCCTCCCTCAGTCTCTTATACCCAACTCAACCTCATTAATCCCTTGTGGTATCAAATTATAATGCATTTAACATTAGGTGAGCAGCTTTTAAAAACAGTAAGGATTCTTTTAACCTCCCCGTTGAAGTTTAAAAGAGACTGCAAATATTGCATAGACGCATTATGCCAATAAAAACTACAGGTGCCAAGAACCTCCTTAACCATAATGAAATGTTGGATTCTGATGGCACAGAGAAGTAGAACGGGAGCGTGTCGTCATATGCAAAAAAGAGGAAAAATATTTAATGCCATCTTCTCTCTGAAGCAGATTTTAATACCACCTGTAGGCAGCAGAATTCTGGATGTGATCACAGAACTTCACAAACGGAGAGGAATACATACATACTTTGTAATTGCAAATTTTTGCAGCGGTGCCATCATTCAGCATGGTTAAAAGTAACAAGTGCACTTATTCATGAGGAGAATTACTCCAATCACTGCCAGCTTCAGACCACAGGGCTAAAAATGCCAGAGACATGGCACCATTCAAATCTTACCAAAGTCAGGGTGAATTTTTGGTGCTCGGCATGGTCTGCCTGCTAAAGTTGGTGAGTTGCCTTGTCAACGTTCGTGCAATTTCCTGGAGTTTGGCAGAACAGTTCTGGAGATGAGCTGTACTTACTTCATGCCATGTTGTCTTGCGAGCAATTTAGCCCTAGTAAGACCACATTTGGAGTGCTGTGTCCAGTTCTGGGCCCCCCATTTTAAGAAGGATGTGGAACTGCTGGAGCAAGGCCAGCGCAGAGCTGCCAAGGGGATCAGGGGCTGGAGCATCTCCCTGGTGAGGAAAGGCTGAGAGACCTGGGCTTGTTCAGCCTGGAGAAGAGAAGGCTGAGGGGGGATCTCATCAATGCTTATAAATATCTGAAGGGTGGGTGTCAGGATGATGGGGCCAGACTCTTTCCAGCGGTGCCCAACGCCAGGCCAAGGGGCCACGGGCACAAGCTGGAACACGGGAAGTTCCCCCTGAACATGAGGCCAAACCCCTTCCCTGTGCGGGTGCCCGAGCAGGGGCACAGGCTGCCCAGAGAGGCTGTGGGGTCCCTTCCCTGGAGACATTCACACCCCGCCTGGACGCGGCCCTGTGCCCCTGCTCTGGGTGTCCCTGCTCCAGCAGGGGGTGGGACGGGGTGAGCTCCAGAGGGCCCTGCCAACCCCCACCGTGCTGGGGTTCTGTCATTTATCAGATTTTGAATAGGAGTGTTGCTGTACCTAGTTCACTAATAGCATATGATATTAAATACTATTTCTGCTACATTATTCCAAATACATGGACCTTCACAGTGATTCTCCCAGTGAGGGCCACAATGCCGTTACACCCTTGCCCCATAAAACTCTCAGTCAAAAACCCCACATTCATACAAGTATTATTTCTAACAGAAGTTTAAAGAACACATTTACCTTCAGCTATTATTTGAAAACATTCCACTTTCATTTTGAATGGTTTGATTCATGTACAGGAGGAGTGAAACAGTAAATACCATCTCATGCCTAAGCCTTCAGAAATAAAGCTCTTCTCTTTTCCTGGAGATGCTTGAGGGGTTGTGTTATCACATCACCTCTGCCACAGATAATTACTTCTAGGAAATGGGCAAGGGAGAAATGTTTTGTTGGAATCTGTATAGACTAACTTATTTTTACCTACCTGCTGGAGTTTATGTCCTTTCAGAGGGAAGAGGAGGGCTCAGGTTGGCAGAGTTGGCAGACTTCTGCTGGTGCCCAAAGCACACCTGCAGTTCACCCAAGCACCCACGTTGGTTTCAAACTAGCTGGTTTGGGCCAGGGAGCATCCACCATGGGTCAGCTGCCCAGGTGTATCCATTGTGCCTGGGGTCCTCCACCCCATGGTGAGGAGGGGGCTCAGCAGCCAATGCCCTGACCTGAGCCAGCTGTCTCACCGGGAGTCTGGGCAATTCCACAGCCGCATCCTTGGCTACCATCAATGATGTGGTTTTTTTCCAATTTTATTTAGAATTTTTCAATTTTCAGGATTTTTGTTTTCAATAACTTTTACTCCAAACCTTCAAAAAATGTTCCCAGAATTTAAAATTGAGAACCACAAAAAAATTATGCGTATTTTGTGTTTGCGCATGAAAGAATCTGTGCAAAACAGCTGATTGCAGAGAAAGGGTTTTTTTGAACAGTATCTCCCTTAGTATTTGTTTGTCAATTAATTCCAGCCTAAAAGGTATTCAACAAACTCTTCAGGTGATTAAATTACAAAATAAAATTATGATTACTGAATCTGTAAAAACTGAAACCAGGCATTCATTCACTGGAGGGAGAGCCTGAATATTTCAAAACCATCTAGCATATTCTTAGGAGACACTTCTGGCATATGCAAGAAAGTGTTTTTTCCACCAGCTCACAGTAACTCCAACTGAGCATCGCTTTCCTGAGCACACCAGTTCCTGCAATGTTCTCCTTTCACCATGTTTTGTTCACCCTGTGAATGTTGAGTAGACTTTGATGCCCTTTAGCAGTGACTTCTGAGGAGCCTTTAAGCCACCAAGGTGTAGGAGGTCTTCCAGATGACTGTCAGGTGTGGATGAAAGAGGTGTGCTCTCCCCGCCCCCTGCTACTTGTAGGTGGTTCTTCTTCAGGGATCGTTACTGGGTTACTTAATGATTAATTTGGCTATGAAAAAGCAAAGCCAGAAGCTGTTGTTTTAAAGAGGGGCTCTAAACCACAGAAAAAATATGTGCATAGACTAAAGCAAAGAGGGTGGCATGTCGACACCCAAACCACCATTAAAAGAAAAGGTATTTTCTTCATGTCATATAAAACACAGACATGCAGAGAAACCCTTCCGATGAGTACGTGGGTGAAGGGTTGTCAGTGGAATCATGTTTTGGAGGGTGGGCTATGGGTCTGGAGCTCTGCATGTCCATATCCCCAAGTAAAACCTCTTCTGCCTCTGCCTGGCTGGGGAGAAGGCGTTTTGCCGTCCAAGAGGTACTTGTCCCCTCTAAAGGAAAAGCATTTAGACATTTAAGAAATGCTGGAATTGGGTGAACTGAAGGGACCTTTCTTGATCTCCCACCTGCTGTCCTCTACCCCAAAGCCATTGTTGCCACATTTGGCGGAGAAGCTGGCTTATTTCCAGAAAAAGGAGACGTTGAAATCCTCCGTGCACTTAGTGGCAACAGAAACAGAATAAGTAGCAGAACAATTTGTTTGGCAAATGCAGATATTGTGAAACAATTCAAGTGAATAATCTGTTTTGGAAGCTGGATGTTGGTAAAACAGGTTATTGGCACAGCAAGTTCCTGTCGCGCACACACACACTTAATAATAACAAGTATATCAGATACTTGTTTCTGCATGACACTGGATTTTTTTCCAGAAATTTTCTGTTTTCCAGAAATAAGTTCTGCATTTACTATTGTGTAACTACAGTGTTGTGGCTGAGAAAGATCTCTTCAGGAATGTCTGTTTTTCAGACAAGATAATAGTTTCCGTGATGTAAAATAAAATCTAAGTCTATGTTTTAACAATAAAATAGTAATTTAAAAAACACCCTAAAAATAAATAAAATGCAAAATAGAACTAAAATAAAAAGTATGTGTATCCTGTAATGGTACAAATTGCAGTCATTATTCCCAAGAATACTACAAGCCGCTTGGTCATACGGATTTACTAGAGCAGTGCGAGGTGGTTCTCAGCTGCCAGTAAGTGTGTCCAAGGGGAGCCAAGAGGTTACCCTCAGATGGCAGCTGTAGAGTTGTGGCCTTGCTATTTTCTGTTTACTAGTTTGGGGTGTCTTCGTTACCAGGCGTGATCTCACCAGAACGTGGGACCGATCAATCTCTTCCAGTTTGGGGACAGCTGAATCCTACACAATGCTAGTGTGCAATTTTGCACTTTAAAGTTGTTCAATGGCATGTGTTACCTTCATAACGTTTTCTAACTCACTTTGCCTCATCAGCTTCTGCGCACCTCTTTCAGAAACACCCAAAGATTCGTACAGGTTCACAGACAAAAACCTTGAAGCCACATTTCTATAACTTTGCCTGGCTTGCGACTGAAGTGTACATTACCCTACACATGTGAGTACATTTGCCATGAGCTCTGCAAAATGCAGGTGTGACAGACATACAGGTGAGCATACCCAAAACACCTCTAATGCTGTCAGCATCGGAAATAGGCTAAAAGCAGTGCAGACACTGCTGGCGTGCATGTCCCAGGCAGACACGTTGCTTGTTGCCCCACGTTGATGACAACGTTCCTGTGTATTTCACTGCTGGAATTTCATCACCATTTGCTGTGCAAACACAGCTTTGGATAGTGCTGTGGATAAGGCTGTTTTGTACAACACTTACCAAAGCCGTCACATTAAAACTTTATGAAAATCTAGGAAAGCATTCTGCAGGCCAAAGCTGGACCATCTTTGCACTTCTTGAAGCCTTCTCTGTGCTAGAATTGTAAATCTTGTTATTTATTAGACATAAAGACAAAGATATATCTTTCCACTCAAGAAGAAATGGAAAGCAAAACTTTATTTTTCTGTCTAAAATACTAGCAGACAACACACATGGCTATTTTGACCTTGGCAAGGTTAATTTAAGTAGCTGGCTAAGCGAGGTCTAAGAGGTTGCCAGTGACACTGAGGTGAAAGTTACTTCTATCTTCCTGGCTTTAATATTTTATATCAGCTTGATTAACGTACAGATATACTTGTTCAAAATTTCTTATTTCATTTTGAATCCTGCTAAGGCATAAGGATCCAAAACATTGCTTGTTTTAACTTAGTCCACTTTTAAGCCACTTCAACTTTTATTATAACACATACAGCCTTTCTTTCTAGTGCTAGTAATTTCAAATTAGAGTGCTGAAGATTTTTTTTTATGAATCCAACTGCCCGAGAAACAAAGTTCCCATGTCACAAACACCGAGTCTGCTACTGACCTAGTGTTTTTGCATGTGATATCAGGAGATCCTACACCTCCTCGCTCTGTTGGGGGAAGTAGCACGTTCTGTATCCTCGCATCACTTTTGAGGCGAGGGAATAAATAGGTGTCACAAAGACTTCCAAAACCAGTATCTCCTCTGATGGGCAGATAAGCACGTAGCATCAGGTCAGGGCTCTTCTTCATGAAATGCTTCTGTTGCGCAACAATCTCTTCCCTGGTAGCTACATACATTTAATTATACTGAAGAACAAATATATTCCAGTGACTTCTGGGAAGAGGAAACTGAGCATGCACCTCACCTGCTAGTGCCAAGGAACCCTGGCTCTCCTGGTATGTCATTGCTGGACTGAAAAGACAAGGAGCAAGGTGCCAGGACCAGGTCCTTCACAGCCACAGGGGCACCAAACCTTGGTTCTCCTCCATCTTTCAGATGAGGAGATTTTGCACTCAAGGGGAAAGTCCTGAGGCAAACACAAAGGCCAACCCAAGGCAAAGGGTCTGCCCACCCAAAACAGTGCAGCTCGTCAAAGCCCACACTAAACTGACAAGAGCATAGCTTGTTCTGAACAGAGGAATGTCCCTTCCAGAGCAAATTAACTTCAATGAGACAAGAAGTGTGGGGGAGCGGGTCATTTGTGTGCAGATGCAACACGGTTATGTCCCATTAAGACAAGGTTGAAGGTATTCTCCTTCCATGGCCGATTTAGGAGGAGATTGCTGCATCTACTGGTTTGTACCTGCATCTTATCAAGTCTAAATACATCACAAGGCAGGGCCACAACCAGCTGCTGCCCAAAATCCACGTGGAAATTTCCATGTTCCAGTAAGACAAAAAAGCAGCTGAGCCAAATTCCATTTTTTTTTTTGGTTGTTCTTTTTTAAGTGGATTTAAAACGAGGTGCTTATCAGATGTGCTCGAAGGAGAAGGCTTCCTGCATTTTGCAGCTGAATGAAGAGACAGGTTTCCCAGTGAGTCATGCAGCGGGGCTGAGGATTTTCAGTAGCAAACCCTGAATGCCTGAAGAGCATTGCACTGCTTGCCCGGTCATGCCATCAACACAGGTCTGTCTCTGGGCTTGAGAGGAGCTCATTTCATCAATGCAGATGTCAGCAGGATATATTTAGAAACTCAAAATCTGTGCTGCCAATGGATTGACTTTGGGCCAACTTGCTACAGATTGGGCTTTCCAGGGTTGTGATGCAAGAAAGCAGAGTAATGAGAAAAGGAGGAGAGGAGGCACTTGACTTTTTTAATGATGTTCCCTCTCTGCCAGATGTAAATATAGGGTTGCAAAGCATTTTCTGTTTGCTTTTCTTTTAATATGAAAGAAGTGCAGATGACAGCCAGAGACAAACAGATATAGTAGCATTAGCCATTATTTTTTTTAAACTTTAAAGTCCTTCAGAAAAATGCTGTGACTTCATTTCCTGCATTCATTGGTCATAGGACTTCAAGAAATAATTTGGACAAAAAGATTTCTATTTCTGGGTTACTTACAAGCTGTTATTTTAAGCATTTTCTATTTCTTCAGTGTAGGCTATTCAATATTCTGTGTTGCTTCTGCTCTCTTATTTAATAACTGACATAGTTTAAGCAAGAAAATAGCATCTGCAACATGACTATTAATTGATATGATATATATGCTTTACACTCGGAGAATTTTACTTTATTTTCTTAAAAATCTTGAGAATTAAGATAGTGGGAAATTTTCCTTCCCATAAGGAAGTGCAAATTCTTCAAAAAAAATTTCAGAAGCATAACAACTTCAGCAAAACCTGCTCTGGGAAAGGTTATTCAATACAAGCAGAAAATTTGGGGAAGAGAGGAAAGAGAAAGGGCTCCCTGAAGTTACCAGTAGGTTGTTAGAAGGGCATTCATGTGCTGTGGGGGGAACCAGGTCTGAGTGGCTGCTCTCCCTCATTAAGAGGAAATTTTCTTTGGGATTCCAGGCAAGACAGAGACAGCAAACACGTTACAAGACATCATTAAGTGTGTGTTTGCCATCTTGTGGATGCCCAAAATGAAATAAATAATAAGCAGCTTTCCCAGGCTTTTGTGTTGTCCTCTGAAAGATTACTTCCAACAACTTAAGCATGAGACAGAAGTCAAGTTAAAAAAAAAATGCTAGAGACATATGCAATGAAATATTGTATGATAATGCAATGCCTCTTTTTCATGCTCCTGAAGAGGCTGAAAATGGGATTTACCTAATAGCAAAATAAAAATTAAGCAGCTTTCCCAGGAGAAAAACACCTGCCTCTGTGTGTAATAATGTATGCATTACTAACAGCACTGGAGATATTCATTTTTGCACAAATTTTTACAGTATCAACCTCATTTTCAAACACTGGTGTTTTAAAGTGAATTCTTAAAAGCATATCTATTCAGGGACATATTGGTATATCAAACTAAATATAAAGTCCTATCTGCAAAATTATCCATTAGCTTCTTATAGTTCTTATAATCCTTTGTTGTCATTCATGAGGAGCATGTGTGACAGAATGTGTCTTTTATTTGAGTGCTGGCTACGTTCAACAGATAAACATAACTATTGATACTGAATTCTCCCTGTTTAAGAGAAAACTGGGGGTTCTCACAAGGAAAAGCAGTTATTCCTGGAGTAAAGGACACACCATTTGGAAATTAGCTCAAAGTTGTTCAGTGAAAGAGTTCCCCCAATGTGGAACAATTTCAACAGAAATAGTGGGTATCTTATTCTACTGTTGCAGACCAGGCAAACCATAAATGCTATATATATGTATATAAAAGCCAGCTAGGTTTCCTTATATTTTGCTTCTTTAGCTGAATATCACTTTTTCAGAAACTACAACGTGCAATGCAGTCCCTATTTTAGCACAGTGTTCAGATTTAAAATGTTTTTTTAAAAAAAAAACAAAAAAACAGAAAAAACCACAAACAAAAAAGAGAACATCATGGAAAGGAGGGGAATTCAGAGAGGAGCTATCTTTTGATAACCAAAGCCCACCTACACCATGCACATGTAGAAGGTTACAAGTCACGAGACAAGCGCTGAGGACCTTTCTCACCCCAAACCTGTTTGTGCTGCGTTCCAAGAGCAGTCCTGAGTCTGCCTCTGCATCCGCTGCATGCATCTGGTGTCAGGCACATCGCGTGTGCTGGCGATGTGCTGAAAACACGATCACTGGGTTTTTCCCCAGAAAGATTTTCATGCCTTCTGCAGGTGCTGGAAAATATTTTAATTTATCTCTCTCCTTGTAGATTTCTTTGCCTCCTTCTGAGGAGCAGGAGGGTCTCCTCTAAGGGTTACCTCCCAGTTACCATGTCAAGCCTGGCGACACGGGCTGTGTGGCAGTGCCTCTGCTCCCTGGCGCTGGAGAGAGCGGAGGTAGGGTGGGCTGGTGCAGACTGTCCCTTTGGTCTCTGTCCCTGTCGCAGGCTGGGGACACAGACGGCCTTGTCAAGCCAAAGACCGTGATCGCACTCACCGGGTTGGCTTCACCAGATTTTTGCTGTTGTGTTCTCAAATGGCAACAAACCTTGGCTAATTTTCCGCGAGTCTTAACCTTGTCCCATTGTGAGCACAGTTTGCTGTTCTAATGCTTACCAAACAAAACCAGAGCTGTCATAGCAACTGAACAATTTATTTCACTTGACCCAATAAAAATTACCCATTAGTTTTGTGTACATGTACCCTGGCATCCTGTCAACCTACTAAAAAATGTTGCATCTTGGTGAGCACAGGTACACCTTTTGACACACGTGGAGCGATAGCTATCCTGGAGAGAGATCAAAGGAAGGTAGAAG
Organism: Phalacrocorax aristotelis; assembly: GCF_949628215.1. Classification (NCBI taxonomy): domain Eukaryota; kingdom Metazoa; phylum Chordata; class Aves; order Suliformes; family Phalacrocoracidae; genus Phalacrocorax; species Phalacrocorax aristotelis. Next base: position 1,165,865 of record NC_134311.1, read on the forward strand.
TAGACACAGAATTAGATAAAGACGATTGGGGTGACTCTGTGAGGCTGATGGATGAGCTTTTAACCTCTTTGCATCTCCTTTAAAGCAGTATGAAGGTGTTAGGTGACGGTGCACAAGTCTGGCATCCTGGGCAGCTGAGACGATGAGAATCTGGAAAATGCACGCTCTGTGTTGTCCTTTGTTGGCGTAATGCTTTCTTAGGTGGAGATGCCTTGTTTGCTCCTTAGCCTTCTCTTCTGGATGTTGGCAAGTCATTAGCTCTCACATTTCAGAGGACAGGTGATGATAGACAGAAATTAATGCGTTAACCAGTTCCTCAAGTATGTAAGCTAAGGTATCCCCACTGCATATTCTACTAGATCTTACATGTGAAAACCTTCAAGTGTTTTATAAATACGAAATAACACAGCCCTGCAGTATCAAATCTGTTTAAAGATTAACATATTTAGTCACAGAGGGGTAGATGTATCAGGCAAAAAGCGTACTAAGCCATTCAGCAGCAGTGCCAAGACTAACCCCACAAATCTCAGTTTCTAGTTCTGCACTACAAACCACGGAGACTTTCAGTTTTTTGCTGAAGGGTGAAAAAATTCTTATTGTGCTGTTGATTGCCTGGTGCAACCCCCACAATCTGCTGACGTGAATATCCTCCTTTATGTGGGCAGTCAAGGATTTCTGTCAGCAGCTGTACACTTTACAATAAAGATAATCTAAGATGTTGGATCTTCCTTCTGGATCTTCCAGCTTCCTACATGATCCCCTCATTGCTCCTGAGCAACTTAACGACGATAACCGAGTTGCTAATGCCCCATTTAGGCCGCAAGTTGTTAATCTTTCCAAGGCTGATTGAAGGGACAACCCTTGTGACCTTGGATGGAACCCAGGATGTAGTGCACCCTACTGACCAAGAACTGGCATCAAGCTGCACTTCTGTTTCTTGTAATCTTATTTCATGTGGCAATTTTTGTCATCCTGGAGAAGTACATGAGGACTCTTGAATTACTTGTCTCTCCCGGTAAAACTTTATCTTGTGGGACCTTAACTTACCTGCTTCCAGAAGAGAATAACACTTTCTAAGAAAGCTGAATTAGTAAAACTGCGCCTTGGGTTGGACAGGTAGTGCTCGCAGCAAGACATCATATTGCAGATCCAGGTGCTTGTGTCTTTGGGTAACATCTGCAAGAAAGGTTGATTAGAGACACTTGGCAAGTCTCTATAACCCTGTATCTGTGTGTCCATGACTTTCTGTGAAGAGGAGATGACACCGGCCTGTTCCCAAAGTGAGATCTATTTTTCAGCCATCTGAGAGAAAAATAACATACCTCCTTACAGAAGCCTAGTGAAGTGAATGGGGATGTTGGCAGCATCCAGCTGTGCACTGAAGTTCCCAGTCTAGTCCAGAGAGCTGGTGTGGTGGTCCTGCATGACCTTCACATGGCTGCTTAGTCCATGATGTATGAAATCCTGATGTGCTGGCTCAACTATTCTCAACAGTCTACTTGATTTGACTTATTCTGAGCCAGTGTAGCGATCCTGTAGAGAAGGGATAGGGAATTGCTCTAAGTGTCTCCTGCTACAAGACACCCCACACTAAAGAAACTCCAAACCACAGGTACTATGAAAATATAGGGTGATCAGATGACGAACAGAGATGCGTGACCGTTGCCTCAGCTGTCTACATGAGGTCTCTGAATTTGGAGGCTAGGCTCCTGTACACCATGAAGCCTCTGTAAAGGGATCCAAAGCAGTTCAGTTGGAAGGCTTCCTTTCCCTGCCCACCAGATGTCTCAAACTGAAGCTAAGTGTCTAAAGTTAGGACATGTGGGTGTCACACCTCTCCCAGTGTTCACATCGCTCGTATCTATACTGAGCACAAGTTACCTCTGGCATAGCGTTAGTCCATGTGACTCCTTCCAACACGGTTCAAACATTGCCCCATTTCTGAAGATGGGCTCCCCAAGGCTGATTCCCATATGCCATGTTTGTATAGAATCTGCAGAAGTGCAGGTGGAAGATGTTGGAAGGCAGGAACGGATTTCTGCCTTTGTCATCCCTTGCTCTTCTGTCCCAGCCTGAGCCTTGAGCCAGACACCGAGAAGAGAGGCTCTGCCGTTCCAGCTGTCTGAGCGACGATGCCCTTCTTCGCCCCCCCGTCAAGTGCGTTCGTTCCCTTGGGTGCAGCATGTGGCCCGGGTCTGTACTGAGATGGGACAACCAAGCACCACCTTCTCCACCACTTCTTCCCAACCCACACATCAGTCCTTCAGGTGATACACAGTCTTTGGTGAGGCCACCTGCAGAGTGGGGCAGGGGCAAGCAGAGACTCAGATTTCTTTGCAGAGGTGTAGGAGCTAACACAGATGTGAGATGGGAGCACCATCCTGCAGTTCCTTTTCCTGTGCTCTCCTCCTTGGGTCCTAGGACATTACCGAAGGCCAGCCTCAGTCCTCCTGTTTGTGTTTGGTGTCTTCTGGATCGTAAGTTGCTTCATGCAGCCCATATGCGTGGACCTGTGCTCTCCGAGCTCCGCAGTTCTTCTTCCCAAGGAAATGCCATTTTTTCACACCTGCCTGGAGATGCCACCGCCGCGCCACGGAGGTGAGGCGCGGCTGTTTCAAGCAATCTCTCTGCTGCCAGAGGAGATGTGCGATTCCCTGCACACTCAGCTGAGAAAACCAGATGTGCACAAAGACCAAGCCAGGCAAGCCAGCGTGTCCTGGAAAGAAGCCTGCTCCTGCCTGGTGTGGAGGGAAGCCTTCTGCGTCCTGCTGGGCAGCTCCGACACAACATAATCCCATCAGCAGCTCCCGCTGCTGTGGGCTTCTGTAAGTTTGACGTAGGCAACAGGAAGCATCAGCAAACGTTTTTGCATCTTTAAGGCATTAGCTGTATCTCACATTTGAAAAAACTCTGGCTCCTCTCTTTTATCAGCCTTAACTGTAAGGAGATGCGTGTTGTAGGAGTTCAGCTCCAAGGTGTGAAACACACCGCTCCCCACCAGCAGCAAGGAAGGGGTGGTTGCTTTGTACCCTCTGTCTCCCTGAAGCAATGTTTTGCTCCAGTTTAGTCCAGTCAGCAAAGAAGTAACCCTCGTCTGCCTTGATCAGGGCCCCTGAATGCTTCATCCCCAACCCTCTCTCCGCTGTGGCAGTGTCTGGTTTGGAGAAGAAATTTAATTCAATTTCTCCTGTCTCCTGTCTCCTTTGCCCGCAGACTCACAGACCTTCATAAGCAGCAAAGGCTGCTCGTTCCCAGAGATTATAAACCGTGGATCTGGAGTATAACACGGTGCTAATGCAGAGCGAGAGCAAGCAGTTATTTGCTGAACGGGACGTCTCTTGTGTCAAGCAGTCAAGTGATTAATTACAAATTGCATTCATTTTTTTGGTTTTAGAGTAGGGTGGGTATGCATTGTACTGGAACTGAGTTCCAAACGTGTATACTTAATCCCATTCGCCTCCTTGCAGCTCTTCTTTTAATAAATTTAAAAGCCTTCATTTCATGCTTCTGAGAACGATCTTGATATCTTAAAATTAGGAACAGCAAAGACCATAAAAGACAAGTCAAAAACAGCCTCCAAACAACCCCCAAAACAGAATAGCAGAGTGGTTTGTGTTTCATGCACTCTTCAATTATAATCTCAAATCAGCCTTAGAGAAAAAGATCTGTCCTTCAGAAGTTTAGTGTCTTTTTCCAAAGAGTTTCAAATTCTGGTGCCGTGCTTATTGAGTGTATTTTGGGCAAGTAAAGGAGAGCATTTGTGCTTCAGAAATAATGCAAAAATTACTTTGGTTAGTTTTTTTAAACGATGGGCTTTCTTAATACTTATGCTCTTGTTGAAACTGAACAATAAAGCATCACAGCTTCTCTGATTTCTCTGCTTCCCTGCTCTCCTGCACTAAGGGCGAGATGTTGACTTTAGCCACGTAAGAGACAGCAGAGCACAGTTTGGTCCTACCACAGGATCCTCTCTCCAGCTCCTTTAGCATATTTCATCTGAATTACATTTGGAGGACTTCAGGCTCAACCCACAATCAATGGAAGGATGCTGGGAGGGCAACCCTGTGTTGAATTAGGTTCAAGGCAGCTTTAATTGATGTTCCTTTAAATGTTTCTGTCAGGTAGCAAAATTATATTTTCTTCTTATGAAAAGGCCTTGCTGTCTTCAGAAGAAAATGTTATTGCCATTCCAGTTCTCTGCATACAGGATGGCACAATGGTAGCAGAAAAAAATGAAAGCCTGCCACTACCAAATTTTCTGAAACCAAACAGATGCAAAACTTCAGGGGACTGAATTTGTTTGCTAGACACTTACGTCTGTCATAGGCCAAGGATAGGGTGAGACAGGAAGATTTCATCACTGTAGCAGGACAAACGTTTTTGTCTGAGGATCTCTTCTCATTGTCGTACTTGCTACTCAGGCGCATGCAGATGGCTCACTTGGAGGCAGTCAACAGGCTGCTGTGAACAGACAGTCAGTCCCTGCTGTGACATAGCCTTGCAAATATTTTCAGTGAAATAGTCAAAATGCAAGCCATGGTTATTTAAAACATAGTTTAGTATCAAAAGGAGACACATAGATGTTAAGGTAGCACAGATTAAAGGATTCTCTGCTTTGCTTAGCCGCTTTGCACTTGCTTACAGTGGTGAAAAACCAGTACGCCCAGATTTAATGACGAGGAAGGATGAATCTTTAGCGGTAGGTCAGGGAGAATCCATCCGGGACATTTGCAGGAAAAGTTGGAGCGTGCAGCATGTGCCCCTCTGCCTCCCGCAGAGCGGAGCAGCCTCCACGCATCTCGCTGGTGCCGCGGCCAAGAGGTGGGAACAACACAGAGCATCACTTCGTCTCTAAAACTGTTTAAGATCAGGATTTGCGGAGAGGAATCTGGGTGAGGAGTCTGTAGCATATCCGTGAAACAACCTGCAGAAGAGTGAAAAAAATAAAATAATGGATATGAGGTATTATTTGTGAGCTTAGGTTATTTCTCTTTGAACGCTGGGTGGATAGCCATGCTTATCAGCACTGGAAGACTCACTCATCCATACTAGCACAGTTACCTGCAACCTCGAGGGGACAGATGCAATACAGCCTGACCAGCTCCACGTCAAAGAACCTTTACAGAGCTCACAAAACTTGCCTTAGCCTCGTAGTTAAGTGCTTCCACTTTTTCCCCACTTCCTTCTGTGAAAAATGCCTGTCATTGTATATGCACTTTGCAGATGAAGAGTAAAACCAGTGTTTAACGGCAGACATAAAAGTGAATTTGGGGACAGCAGGGCGTGGTGCTCACGGCTGCATTGCAGATACCTTGTCCAGGGCTGCAAGGAGGTGTGATAAAACGCCTGCTGTCCTGGGGCAGGTAGGGTCTCATCACTCCGTAAGGCACCTGCCAGCTACACCCGGAGCCTAATTTCACTGTTTTACAGGAAATCTGGTCTCACAGGACCCTCTGCGTCCCTGTCAAAAAGGTGGCCCAGGCATACTCCTGCAGTCTAAATAACTTGTCTGCAGCTGGGAAGAGGTGTGCTGCAGAGCAGGGGCACGGGTCGCCCAGTCTGCATCTCACAACCTCCCGCTCCATCTTTCCTCTCTTGTTTTTAATAGAAATTGTCAAACAAATGCTCACAAACCACACATAGTGTGTGGGAAAAGTGATTTTGCACAAGGTCCTCGGAGAAGGAGCACAGCTGTACGACATCTCTGCCAGCCCCGTGCTGGCCGGTGAGAGCAGCTCTCTTAAAAGTGCTAACTCTGAGCCAAGCTGTAGCATAGTTTCACAAGGGGCAGGTAGGCAGAGCCAAGACAAAACAAGCCCTTAGACCACAGCCAGGCCTGGCCTGGCTGGACCACCAGCCCCAGCTCCTGTAAATGATAGGCTGCAATTTGCAGCTCCAGATTTAACCAGAAACCCAGGGACGCTGAACTGCCCGGGTCCGTGCAGCGTAGGCTGGAGCCACAAATACCTCTGACACCGGCTCAGCTGCACGTCCAGGGCATGAGGTGCCCACATCGGTGCAGCTCAAGCCCCTCACGTGCCTGGAGGGCTCCTCGCGAGAACTGCCAGCACACGTAGGAGAGGAGTTTGGGAGAGATGAGAGCAGCTTTCCTTTTGCCCGTCTGCTCCCTGGGAAGAGGGTCCCACACCTCAGCTGGCCGCTGCTTGCTGCCCGTCACCTGCCACTTTGACGAGAGGATCGCTGCGGAGAAGAGGCAGGCGGGATGCCCCGCACCCCCCGAGCTGCTGCTTTTTTGGGGAGACGCTCAGCCAAGCTCAGAATATACTCAATTAATCCCTCAGGAGGCTGCTCAGATTACAAATGATGACTAATATGACTTGGATCCTTTAAAGCCTTAGAAACATTGTTTTATGAATGAGAATTAAAATTAGATGCTTTGATATTTCTTTTGAATGATGACACACTTTTTTTTTTTTTCATTAATCCTCCCTTTGTTTTTTTATTTTGTGGGTTGGGTGAGTCAGGCAGCTCTGCTGCGGTGTCAGTATTTGCAGGTACTGGAGGTAACTAACTTTCACGTCAGGCAGCTCCACTTCCAACCTTTTTTTTTTTGTTTTCTCCTCAAATGAAGTGCCGAGGAGGGGCATAATCAAGTGTCAGCTGCATAATTTACTCTGAGAGATCAGTTCATCTCATTAAAGAGTAAAAACCTGTACAGATTTCGTCCTGAGAGGGAAGGAATATCAAATAATTGCCAAGCCCTGCCTGTATTTCACTTGGACAGGCTACCAAGGTGCACGGCACTCTGGTGTAAGATTTATTCCATTAATTTCCTGGTAAAACCTGGAGGCAGCTTTACCAGTCTCCATCTCACATCTCTTTGAGCAAACCCCCAGTTATTTCCACCTGCAGTGGCAGCGGTGGTGAGGAGGAGCGTATCAGCCCCAAACGTGCTACTGGGGATGGCAGGGGTAGTTCCCCTCCCCTGCAGACACCACCTTGGACCGTCCACATCCATAAGCCCTCTGGGTCCTCTCTGAGGTCGTTATGCAGCCCCCCGGCTGCGACGTGGCCTGGGAGCTGCACAGGACAGGTGCTCGGGAGCTGCTCCTGGCTCCCAGCCCAAAGGTACTCTGGCCACCAGAGCACCTACGTGTCCATCCATCTCACACCATCTTCTGCCCTCCTGGCATATAACCCTGTATATTGACAGAAAACAAGCACACATCCTCCCAGTCTGCCTTTTCCTAGGCTAAACATCTAAACTCTCCTGCCCTCTCCTCCTGTTAAAGGTGTCCTCGTCAACTATCTAATACAAATATCATTAATTTCCAATAAAATATGATATATATAGCATGGGCTATGAGAATTCATGGGGAAAAATGCCATAGTATATACAAACCATGTAACAGGGTTAAGGGAAAAGAATGAAGCGATGTCTCCTCACCGTTTCATTCTGAAACGAACAGCAAAAACTTTCTCAGCAGACAGGCAGTAGCACAATGCCCTGTCTCTTTTTATGGCTGGAAATCTGCTGATCTATTTCACTTTTACAATGAAAACGCAGCAGAGGTGCCACCTACTCAGCAGGTTCAGAGGTCGAGATCAGATAAATCTACCAACTCAGATGCTTATCAATAATGTGTCCAAATTTAGTAACACCACTTAGATAAAAAAAAAAACAGCAGGAACCCTTGTGAGAACAAGTTCTCCAACAGATTTCCAGCAGCTGCCAGTCCCAGACAAGTTGGGATGCCCATGAAATAACGCATATTTTAGCAGCCAAGTGACAGGGCCATTGCTCAGAACTACTGGGCTAAACCTGTCGCAGCACCACTCGCTCGCTCGCAACGCACGGGCTTGGGCAAAATCTGCCCTGCCCTCACATCTTCTAACGTGTTGACTGAGGAACGTGGAGAAGACGCTGGCGGAGGTGCACGGGTCTGGCAGGGATGGAGCCCCGGGACAGCCTCATGGCGGGGGGCTGACCATGGCATGCACAGCCCCGAGGTGTGCTGCACCATGTCCCTGTGCGGGCGTGTGATTGCTGGGGTGCAGTCCTGGGGGGAACCCCGCCAAATAAGTCTGTTCAGTTGTTATTCCCAAACAGATGAGCGAAATGCAGGTGTTACCTCAAGACATTGGATTCTCTGAGATAATAAAGCTCAGATCAAAAAATAAAGCCCAGGAGGAGCAACCATGCCCACAGGCAGCAATCCCCTGTGGAGCCGGTCTCAGACGGGACCAGGGTACCCTCCGATGGACGGGTCCCATCCTCACCACTGTCAGAGGGGGAAATACACACAGGTGAAAACCAAACCCTGAGTTTTATTTTGCCAGAAACATGCACGGAGACCTGCTCCGTTCAGAGAGTGCCCTGCTGCAAGGCAAGGCACCAGCGCTTCGCCTCCCCGGGGACGTGAGCCAGCGCCGGTGAGATGAGCAGGGCGGCACGTGCTGGCGTGGGGAGCGTGGGGAAGGACCGGGTGCGCGAAGCAGACAGGAGCCTGTGGCTGCGGCAGCTTGCCTCACCACGGGAGATGCCAAGCTTGCTGTTATTAAATGGCTATTTAAGGCAGAACGTGGTTTTGTTTCCCCCATGGGAAAGAAAAGTCTGCAAACAAGGAATAACCAACACGATCAGAGATCACCTGTTAAAAACCCAGAATTTACTTTAAAAAAATCTGCCAAGAAAACTGGATATAATGTACAGCTGCAGCCTAAGCTGTATTCTGGCAGCTTTTGCTTTGCATAACTGCTGGTATTTATAGTGTTGTAGCACACAGAGCTGAGATCAGGAATACGTGGTGCTAGAAGGTGCGCCTGCCTCTGTGTGTGTGCCCTTGCCTCAAACAGCTCGTTAATTTAATCAGCAGAACATCACCCATATTTGACAGACGAGTAAAATATAGGAGATGAAGATGTTTGCTCAGGATGAGGGTTGGATTCGAGCACGGAGCGGAATGCCAATGCGCCGCATGCAAAGCAGTGCTTGAGCGACCAGGTCTGCTCTCACCGCTCCTCCCATGCATGGCCTGGCCCCGTCACAAGGACAGGGGTACTTTTTCCATGGACCACCATGCAGGCAGCTGCACCCCTGCAAGACCTTTGTTGGCTGATCCCAGCAGGTCGCAGCCTTTAGAAATGCTGGCAATTATAAACACGTACTCAGAAGTATGTGGTGGAGAGAAACAATGTCCCTCTCTGCTGCTGGAAGCAGCACTCACCCTTTCTGAAGCAGAGGTTGAAGCTGATCCAGGTACCAGGTACCTCTGCAGGAGTCTTCCCACCCTTTCCAGTGACCTCCGTGAGAGCTGGATGGGGCTGAAAGAGAAGCAGGGAGAGAAACATCTCATATTTAAACTATTCAAGAAAGAAGGTAGAAACATTTCTCAGTCTGTCTGTCTCTTCCTGGGAAATTTCTCAGCTCTGTTCTGTAACGTAGAGAAATAAGAAGTTAATGAAAGTTTTTGCCTAGCTTCCAAGCAAACCTGAGCTTTCTATCTGAAAATTCTGCATTTTCCTGCCCCTCACATCCTACCGACAGCCCAGCCCAGGCTCAGTCCAGCACCAGCTCACAAGCAGGTCACCTCACACTGTACAACCCCCTGCTACCTGGTTTCCTGCACCTTCCTCAGAAGCAGCTGACACGAGCTCATAATCCGGGACAGGAGACTGAACTTAACAGGTTATTGTTTTATCCATCCTGGCGGTTCTTCTGCTCCTACGCAGACAGTCTGTAGACACGTCAAACAAAACTCAGTGTATGTGCTTCTAAGTGCCCAGGCGCGCAAGGCTGTTCGTTAACCAGCGGCACGAGCCCGACCACCACCACTGCAATCTCCAAGGGTATTTTAGCAACCTCACTGGTGCTCCAGCTGATAAAGTACATGTTGGCTATTACAAGTACAACAGATGCCTGGAGCTGTACTTAATATAGCCTTATTAGCATTTGGCTTCAACATCAGCTGCTGCCGTTTGTCATTGAAAAAGTGAGAAAGAAAACACCAACAGACATATGTGCAGGGGAGATAAAATGAGACAGTGGGCTTGGGCGAGGGGAAATGTGTATGTGCGTATGTATACGTGTGTGTGTGTCTATTGCTCTCTAAACTAAGGAAGGAAGGAGGAGGAGGCGGACGAGGAGACGTCCTGCAGTTCCTTGTTAGAAGAACAAGACTCTGAAACGCTGCTGCACAGTTATAGGAGTCCTGACCCAGAGAAGCCACCCTTCATCACCTCTCCCTTCCCCCTGGTGATTTTCCAGTTTATCACACCTGGGACGATGCCGAGACAAGACTGCCACACTGCGAGAGATGTCTTCTGATAAGCCCAGAAATGGCTCCTTCATGCTCTCGTTAAACTTGGCTACAGCCCTTGTTCTTCTGCCATCAGTCCGTGCAGACATGCAGGAGAAGACGACAGAAGAAACTGGAACGTGAATGTAAGGATTTTATTTTAAGCCTTGTAACACTTTCGGGACATCAATCTGCATAAGCAGTGTGTTCAGACATTCATCTCAGCTTAAAAAACTGTTGCTATAGGCAAGGTATGGAGCCAGCCATACTACTAACACAGGTATGATTTCAAAAAACAGGCCATAAAGTTAATTTAAAAATATTTTGAGCAGAATACTTACCCAAGAAAAGTAGGAGTAGGAGTACGTGGTGTCTGTCCTTCCTGGGAAGAGTCATTCCGGTGTTCATATTACCGGATAAAAAGTGATTCCAAGCTTTTGGGCCCAGCTGCAGCCCTTGCCAGACACCACGTTGATGCTCAGGCAAGAGTTAGGAGACCACTACTTAAACCCTGATTTAGGCTCTCCAAGAATGGAAGAAACGGTATCATCCAAAAGTCACAGATCATTATTTCACTGCAACAATGACAAATGCAACAGTCAGCGTCCCTGTAGTGACCAGTAAATAAAGGGCAAAGCAGACCGGAGGGTGGTTTCTGAGCAGCTCGCTCCTGCCAGGTGAATACTAGTACGTAGCTCAGCCCGTCTTCTTGAGCTTTATTTTTTGTCTGCGTATTTTCCCCAATTTAGCAAGCACATTCTTTTTTCTGTGAGTGTTGCTGCTGCCCACAGAGGTACCGCCAGCCAGCCAGTCCTTGCTCTCCTGATGGTTCTTTTGCACAGGACTCCAAAAAAAATAACCAAGGAAAGCCCAGAAGGAAACGCGAGGGTGCACGGACACATTTCTTCAAGAAGTGCTGCTTGAGGCATAGGTCATGAACGCTTCCCGGAGAGCCACAGCAGCAGCAGTACGTCTCCAGCAGCTCAGACATAGGGCTGCCATTACAGTATCTGCCTACTCCTGTCACGTCCTGAGTGGTGGCTTGGCAGGAGGGCGATGAAGGTCACCGCTACGTGGTTGAACGTGCTCACTCAAGGCTGCCTATGACCCTCCAGAAGCAGCAAGGCGCACGGGACATGCCTCCTTGCAGGCTCTCCCACCCTGGGCACCCCCGAAGTGGGTGGGTGCGGGTGCGCCGTGCAAGCCCCATGCTCTCCAGAGGGCTCCTGCAGCTGCAGCACCATCGGTGATCCCAAACCCAGAGCGACCAGGACCCGCCTGCCGATGTTTCGTGCTCGTACGTGTGCATCTGGTGCCTCGATTGCTCTGAGCGGCTGTAAAACCGCAGAGCTGCCCGATCTCCCTGTGTCTCATTTCCAGCTCACCGGCATTTCACGACGCTCAAGCAGAGCGTGAAGCGTGTCACCAGGAAGTTTGAAATGGTTTTATTTCCCTTCTCGCTTCGATGGCCACTCTTGCAGAAGTGGCAGGCGTATGCAAATATTAACTTGGCAGAAAAAAAAGTGAGAAAAGATGAACCTTGTGCCAAACGCTGTGCTGGTTTTTGCTCTGCTACGTGTCCAGCTAAAACCCCGGTGCGAGGACACCAAAGCGACCCTTTATGGCTATCCCTTGTTACAGCCATGCATTGAGGCTATATCTTCCCTGGCTCCCATTTTTTATGCATTTGTGATGTTCAGTGGCTTTTGGGGCAGGCAATCTCCTGGCTGTGCGTCAGAGGGCAGGGCAACCCCCCACCCTGTCCAAAGCTGTACGATATTCAACCAGCAGAGCAGTATTTTGCAGCAGCAACGCCTCCTAGCAAGCACCCTAAAGTGGGTGCTTCTAGAAAATGGTGCTACACTACACAAAGATGATGACTGTGCTTGTACCCCTTTGTATAAAGATGCCAGAGATTTTATTTTGTTATTTACTAGACGGAGAAAACTACCAGTGCTCTACAAGACAGAGGTGGGGCCATTCCACTCCTCCAGGCTTTATCAGAATCAGGTATTAATAGCCTGAAATCTGGTGAAATTTAAACATCATCTGTATTTTGACATATACTAACTAGAGAGCCGGTCTTTGAAATGATGATCCCTGCTATCTCCTTGCAAGTTTTTAGGCTTGTCAGTAAGTCCATTTTCAAGTGAGTTAAAAAAAAAAATATTGAAAAATAACTACGTTGAGGAAATCAGCCAATCTTTGGGACATATTCAAAGGCTGCGGGGAGCTGCTGGGACATACCTGCTGCCGAGCAGAAGCCAAGAGGCAAAGGCTGTGAAGTTCAGAAAGGCCATCACCTATGTCAGGGAGGCCACCTCCTCCCCTGGCCCCGCACGTGGCCACCTGCTCCAGCATTCCCTTCCGAGCAACCGTGAGCGCATCCCTGGGAGGTAACGGAGGTGCACCTCTCTTCTGGGAATTTGCTGGACGGGATGTAGAGGCGACCTGTCCTCCACCTTCCACAGAAGCTCCAAAGCACCCGGGAATTGTAGTTACTTTGTGGGACAAGAGACCGTTTTTGGACTCAAGAGGCACATTCCTTCATGGTCTGAGCACAAACGCAGGACCCGGCTCCTCGCCTTGCAGCTTTCTGGAGGACACATTATCTGGTCGCACCACTTTAAATCAGATGCAGCATTTCACAGGAAGTCAGGAATAAGGGCTTTCCTGCTGAAAGTTTAATGACAGGACAACATTTGGATGCACACAGCTTCTCTCGGGCAGCAGGCGAAAATATTTTAAATGGAGGAAATGTCAGGAGCCATGAAGTAATGTATTCTCATAAAGAAAAAAATAGAGTGGCAAAATGCCACAAACTTTGGACTGTTTTCAGTAACGTTTTGCAGAGCCTGTGCCCACATTGTAAGCTGGCTGCCACCCTCAAAAATCTAAGCTGACGTGACCAAGAAATACCAGAGAAAGCGCTGGTACTTGCTGACTGCTCTGACTGAATTCGACGGGCCGGCAGGATAAGGGGTTCAGTTTGGGGGACGTTTCCTTGCTGCAGCCGTTTGCTGGCCTGAGCAAGGTCTGAGGGAGGAGGTGCACGTGCCGTAATTAAGTTTGCAATAATTATCACGAACCTATTGTTGCTTGGAGGCTAGGCATGTACGTCAGTAACGTCCAGAAGCAAGTGAGCTTCTATGGAGTGTTAATAATTTTTTTTGCACACTTGTTTATTCTGCTCTGTGGAAGTCAGCCCAAAGCAGAGTTTTACTCTGGTGGCACTCAGTCACACAACCTGGCAGTTCAGGCTTTGGCAAGTGTTCACGGCCAGTGGCAAAATATTAAAACACAGGCTGCCCTCTCTGCCACATTTTCTGTATGCATGCATTTTCCATCTTAATGGTATTTTAATGGGAATCCTTTTATTTTCTTTTTTTTTTTTTTTTTTTCCTAAGAGTCTGGAGATGAAAAGTGGCTGAGAGCAATAGGGGACAAACACATGACGCAGGAATCTGACAGAAAAAAAATGCACAGCACGGCACAGCGTTGCTGTAGACCTGAGCTACATTTTCAGAGAAAACCCTAAGCCAACAGGTGAGTTTCTGGAAGATTAAAGAGAATAAACACACCACTCAGCTGCTCTCCTCTTAATTCTAATGCTCGCTTACAGGAAACTGAAGCGCATGAAAGCGCATGCAAGGGGAGCCAGCGAGAACCTGCCGCCCCTGTGAGGCATCCACATTTTCAGAAAGAAACAGCTGCCCTACCAAATATTGCGTTTGTCCCCTCTCCCAGGAGCAGAGGAGCAGAGAGAAAAATAGGTATTTTTTAACCGCAACAACTAGCAAGAGGAGGAAGGTATACAGCAGGCAGAAAGGGGATGACCCTGACGGGAACAGAGCAGAGAGGTGGGTGCCGGTCGCCAGCACCGCGTTATCCTGCTTGCATTCCAGTAGCCCTGCTGCACAGAAGCCTTGCTCGCTCAAGGATTAGATAACTGAAGAAACATAACAAGTGGTGATCCAGTCCTCCACACTCTGCCTTTTATCTTGGGTTTATCTGGTGCGAAGGTGCAGCTGGCGCTCCCGCTGCGGCATATTTGTGTAGGAAAACATGGGAGGTTGTAACTGTTTTAAGACATGAAGGACATGTTGTTGTTATTGAGTTAGTTCTATTGTGAACAGCAGACTAGAGAAAACAGGAGGAGTGTAAGGAAAAAACTATTAAACAGCAGGAGATGTTTCCGCTGCCACAAAAGCTGCCCAAATAATTGCTTAATTATTTCTGAAATGGTTACATCAGAAAAGGTTCAAAACTGTATGTGAAAAGGTAATACCTGATAGAGACTCCCCTGTCCCCAAAACTGCTTAACCATTTTTAAAGAGATCTGCCTTAGCTTTTTCTTCCTTTTTCTTCCTTCTTTAACTTTTTCTTCCTTTTTGAGGAACAGATGTGTTGCAACAGAATCCACCAGTCTGGCAGGAAAAGAGAACAGAAGCCATTGCTTTCTGTTTCAATGCAACGTGACTTTCTCTGGGAGTCCCACAGGCAAATTTGAATTTTGCTTCTTTCTCAGATATCTTAAAAATAAAAACTGCTTGAAATAAAACATAAAAACACATAAAGGGCAAGTTGTTATGAAGCTGCCATGCTGCAGCGGGGATGGAAAGCTGCAGACAAACTGCAGCATGCCCTGCAATCCCTTCAGCCTGCAGTTTGCAAAATACTACAGCGCTTTACAAAGTACTACAGCAGCGCAGCTCTGCGGGCTCCCTGCGAAAGGAGGTAAGCAAAGGAAGAACGACCACTCCCAAGTGCGTCTTACGACAGTTGCACCCTCAATTTTAACATGATTTCCATGAGAATCTTCACAAAACACAAAGAGCTGAAAGCAGACCTGTAAGCCCAGAAGGGGTCATAAGTCGCTCAGGGTGCAGGAGGCTTTCTGAGACATGCTTCCAGGCACACACACTGCGTAACTGAGCGTAGCATCCCAGGCTGGAACTGGAAACCAAAAATGCAGGGACTGCCTCATTATCCATTTTGGCAAACTCCATTGCTTTATAAAAAATATAGTATCCTCTCATGTCGGGATGCTTGCCTCACTTTCCTTATACTCTGCCAACCCAGCCCATTTCCAGGCTATTAAAACTAGCCCTAAATTTATATTTTGGGGGTTTGGGGTTTTTTTTCACTCTCAGCCATTTTCCAATGTCAAAATGCAGTTTGAGGGATGCTAACACCATCTCTATGCAGTTCACCAAAACGTTGCAGAACGGGGCTTACGGAACATGTTTACTGTGGGTGCCTTGGCACACGGCATTGCAGGGGTTAAGGCAGCACCCGCCCCAAAAAGGCTGCGATGTGAATTTGCTTCTCTGAGAGCTGCTGTGATGAAAGGACACCCAACCCTTTTCGGGCAAAGGATCTCCTGCAGCAAGAAAGTAAGTTTCGCAGATATGAATACACAGCATGCACACCTAGCTTCTTGTTGCCAGTGGGCGAGAGATCCTGGAAGAGACGGGTAGTTTTCTGAGGGCAATTTAACCCACTGCAGCTGTATATTTTCCTTTGGATCCTTGCTCTTGCTTCAGCTGTACGCCAGCTAACAAGTGGCGAAGCCCCATCCGTAAATCTACTGCATGTGTGTGTGACAGTAACGGCTTGCAGGCATTTTTTCACATAGTAGGAGTTTCAGCTGCACTGAGTCATGCCTCGTGCAACTCAACTCCCGAAACAAATAAATCTGAAATGTATGGTCAGGCAGGTTCAGCCACAAAAATTAAAAAAAAAAAGAAAAAAGAAAAAAGAAAAAAGAAAAAAGAAAAAAGAAAAAAGAAAAAAGAAAAAAGAAAAAAGAAAAAAGAAAAAAAGAAACATTTGGAATAGTGTAATTGATGAATGCAATGGAAAGTTTTAAAGACTTTTTTAGAGGAAAGCATAATCTTACTAAGCCTGTGCTACCCACGTTAAGGCCAGCCAGCGCTGGGGTTGTCCCTTGCACGGTCTGTGCCCAGCGGTGCTCTTGGGAAGGGGCAGATAATGCTTGCATGGGGCCATGCACGATGGCTGCAGCACACACTCTGCTGGGGGTGAGGACTGGTGTCCCCTGTGCCCCCACACCAAAATGTCAAAGAAACAAGGTCACAGCCTAGAAATTTTGGGGGTGTTTGGGATGATTAGTGGGAAAGAAGGACAGGGGCTGCGCTGTGGAGTGGTACCCATCGGTTCGGCAGCAGCTCAGGAGCAGGGGCCGGTGTTTGCGGGGACCCTGTGCAGGACGAGCCCATCACGGCTCCTCCAGGCTGGTACCTGCTGTCAGACCATGCAAGGGGGAGCAGCCGGGCACGCTTGATAACTGCTTATCTCGGACAGACCCATTACGGCACAAACCCTGGGCTTGCCAAGGAATCTCCGTCAGAGACCTCTTGGGCCTGCGGTCCTCTGCGGAGGTGTGAGGAGGAAACTGGGCAACGTCACAGCTTCTCCCGGTGTTCTGCAGATGGCTAGAAAGGATTTGTGATTTATTAAATGTATGGTTTTTTGAATCTTGCATTTCACATGTAAAAAGATGCAGCCGCATGGTCAGGCTCTCGCAGCAGCAATCCTGTGCAGCTGTGTGCTCCCCCCACTCTTTTTCCCTAATTTTTTTTCCAGTTTCTCCCTGCTATACTTCACTTTCAGTGATGCCCCAGCCCTACCTCTGCCTCCCACTTGGGGCCAGACCAGGAAGAAGGTGCAGGTGCAAGGCCACAACTACAAAACTCTGCCAGGGAAAAAAAAAGTGTAATAAATCTCTTCTGCTTCTGCAACAAAGGTAGTGCAGTGGGACTGCGATTCCCGGCAGGTATTTTTGATCCATGCTAGTAAAAGCTGGTACATATTGAATTTTTAACGGTTGTGGCTTCATTTCCTCCAATAAGAGAAGCTTCTGGATACCCTGCTTTTTTTTTATTTTCTTAGGAAAATCACTGTTACCGTCTTCCATCCTGCCTGAGAGTGCTTGTTCCTGATAGCTTGAGTAGGCATTGTGTGTTCCCAGCATCCTTTGGAAGCCCCACAATTCTTCAGACCTTCAGCTTCCTTTTTTACCTGTTTTTAAACTGGCTGGCTGACAGTCAGGGGAAGAGCTCAGCAGGCATTTTAATAAACATTTATCAGCATAACACCACGCTACGCTGTTGTTGGGGTGTGCACACCACCGTCAGTGGCTCGGGCACGCCGCGGAGGATCTGGTCCTCCTGTTTAGCGCTTTCTGGGGATGCTTTGACTGGGACAAAGCAAGAGTGAAGTTTCACACTTCTCTCATGGAGCTGCCACCTCCTTATTCAGCTCCTTGTATGGTCATGCAATTAGCTGATTGGGGCTAAAAATAACTGTTTTTACCACTGAACAGGGTTAAGTACGTTGACCTTTTCCAACCTGTATCCCATAAACAACTGTACCAGCAAAACTGAACCGTTGACCTGGGGCGAGAGCAAGGAAAGGGAGAAAGGTGAAGCGGGGGAGGCTTTTTAATCCCATTTCACTACAGAATGAGATGTTCACCCACGTACGGGCTGAACACAAAGCACAGATATTTCGGTGTGGTCATATTTGCCCTCCTTCGGACAGCTATGAGTGATGTTACAGCTTCTGCGTCTGCGTCGCTCCTTGCAACGCCGGATTTGTAATGTGCTGTTTTCTGGCAAGGCTGGATGTATGACCAAGGAGGGTCCCAGCACCACCATCCCTGGGAGCGCGAGCACAGCGCGGGTTATCCCCAGGCGAACCGGGGATGGGTGCTCTGGACCAAGGCTGCGCTGCTGCAGCTTCCCCTGCAGAGATGCTCTTGTACGCAGTGCACGGTAGCACACTCCCTACCTGAAAAAGGGGTAAGCTACCCAGTAAATAACGACAGGTAGGAGAACGCCATAGGCAATTTTTGGAGCAGCTTGTGCGCTGGAACCCCAGACACTAACTTTTGTAATCCAACCCACCCGTGGGCCTGTATCCTCACTCAGCAGCAGGCAGCACAGCCTGTGGACATCTCTGCACGCGAAGGCTGCCTCAGAATACAGCAGTGTGTGGAAATAAAGTAACATAGCTGTGACAAATTGATGTTCCTGTCCCCTCTCCATCCCTGCAAAATGGTAACTGGTTCTGCTCACTAAAAAAATGCATAAAGGTAATTTCAGGTACAGCATTTTTTTTTTTCCCAAATTAGAAGTCTAGAACCGTAATTTTTCTGAATTGCTCTGCAAAATTCTTTTTGTGTGTGTGAAATAACCTAAGCTTCAGGACATGTCGTGGTTTCCAAACTGGTGAGAACAGTGCAGTATCACTGTTCAGAAGGCAGGCAGCAGAGAGATGAATGGGATCCACCTGCTAGCTGTCCAGGAGTATGGGAGGAAAGGGAAAAGCGAGAACTGATGTGGCCCCATAAATCCGTACTCTTCCCTCATTTCACATCAGCTGATTGAATGACAGAATGAAAAAGTTAATTCACTGCTGAGAGTTGAGGCAGACATAAGCCTCAGTTGCAACCAACATGTGGATGCAAGCGTGGTTAGACTTGAAATTCAAGATGGTTTTCGTTTTGTCTCTCTGTGACCACAGCTCATCTCAACTCTATTTAAGCAGATTGCTAAACAAACACTCTCTCCCTTTTAGCTACTTAAAATCAACATCTTAATTGCTGTTCAGCCATATCTGCCAATTCCACCGAGAAGCAGTGCAGTTTTATTCATGAGTACTGTTTACATCGTTTCCAAGTAGAAAGTAGAAAAGACATTTTTAATATCTAGATGTGCGCTGATTAAGAGCAATTAGTCATCAAGAAGTCAGTGTTTAAATACAAGCCTCACAATGACATAATCACAGATAAGAAACCTGCCATTATAGAAAAAAGCATTTTTAGCATATCTTTTCCCTGCTAAGAACATCATGTCCTGTGCTGCTGCACTTTCAATGTAAGAGGTGATCTTCCTACAGCTCCCAGTAGCAACCGCTCAAGACATGGCCCAAATTAGCACCGATGTGTTGATGTATCCAAACAGCCCAAAATCAAAAACTAAAGTAAGGTGGGAGCAAAGGCTGGCAATAAGTAATGGCACTCTTGTGGTCAGTTAATCTTATTCCATGCGGGGACTCACATTCACCAGAAAAAGTAGGAGCTGGAAATTTATGCACTTTTGATTGTGAACCTGTCCTTCAGAGGAGAAATGGGCAAGTTATTTTATCACTACTTAGCTGATCTTGGCTAAACTCTACCTGCAGAAGTTTATTCACAGCTTATTAATTGGTAAAGCCTGTGATAGCCATCTGCCCTTCCGACTTCAGCTTAACTTGGTCTGAGTCATGGCTTTGGATATTAAATAGCACCAAATTCAAATAGCATGACACCTTACAGATTTGTTTCATGTGCATTTGACAAACATCCACTGGACTTCAAGGCACAGCAGCTCACAGTCCCTATTGCCACCGCCCTCGTCGTAGCATGCCCAAAACAGAAGGCGCACCTCTACCCTCACCAAGTTTACAGATGAAGCAATGCTGACCTTGCTGAATAAACAGCCTGTGAAGATGGCTTAGCATTGGTTCCTACAGATCCACTGCAGTGCCTCGCGGATTCAGGTAGATAGATGCTAGTTTACGTGCAGGCACTCAGCTCAGGCTTGCACCCCTAAAATGGGGGGCAGGGCAGACTGGTGGGGTAGCAGTTGCTAAAAATGTGCTGGTGCACACCAGCACGAGGATGCGCGCAGGGATGCACTGTGCTCCACCAGTGATGCCGTGGCTGTGGGCACTTCCAGGGTACCCATGGGGCCAGTAACTTCCCTCCACCTCTGCAGCCAGACTCCCTCCTCTCTTTGTTCTGGAGTTATTTTTTTAACTATCTCTGAATTCTGGCATTGCATTGCATATTTGCAGTTGCAACTGACAACAGCCATCAACCTGCCCTTTCCAAGCCCTCAAGACTGTTCTTTCTTGACATAGCCTTGTGTTCTTCATCCTGTGACCAGACGTGGTCAGCCTGGCCCAAGGCGGATAACACAACCCGGCCAGCACCCCGGCCCCAGCCCGGCGGAGCGCGAAGCCCGGCTCCCTGCGAGCAGAGGCAGGCAGAGGCTCGGGGCTGCTGCAAACCAACCGCGCAGGTCTCGTGCCGCAGGGCCTGGCTGCAGTGAAGGCGCTGGGAGCACGGCTCTGGAAAACCGATGCTGCACAGTCAGTATTTTACTGTGTGCCTGTCCCTGCGCCGGTATTCACCGTAATCATTTAAGCTTAGGATAAAGGGTTTTGACTTCTACAGCGAAGAAAAACTGTGGCTCGCTACTCCAACTGAAACTTAGTCTCTTTTCCTAATTTAGCTGGATTTTACAAAAGTCTCAGAGGTTTAGCCATGGTCAACTGAGACATTTTCTATCACTCAGAGGGGGTAAATGGTCATAAAAATCTCCAAGTTAAAACATACTCTGAAGGGTAGTTTAAAGTGCATAAACATACTGCAGGCTGCCCAGTCAACATGTAAGCAATTTCTTTGCTTCCCAAGCTTTCTATTTGTGAACGTATGCAAAACGTATGGCCTCCAAGTACTTTCACAGCTCAGTACTTCCTGCCAGGTAGTAAAAAAACTGCAAAAACGTCATGGCCACAATTCTAGTTTACCCCTGCAAAGCATATTCATCTTATCACAACAGCATCTGATTTCTAGCCCATATCTCTGTGTGTCCTTGTCTCACGAAATACAGTTCTGAGGTGCTATGGAGGCAGCACTGAAAAGCAAAACCTGTGGCATTCCATTAATTGTTTCTGGAGGACTCCAGATAAATCACTTAACTTTGGGCCAGTTTGGGGAGTTATCTTGAACCAACCAACCAAAAATCAGCACCAGAAAATCTGAAGTACTGTGGGTAGACTCACAGGGGCCTGAGTAACAGGCCTTTCTAAGGCCTTTGGCTTTCAAAACAACTACTGACCGTAATTCTCCATAATCAAAGCAATCAATTGCAAAGATTTGTCCCCAGTCAGAACCAAAAATATCTTCTGCTTTTTGGTCAGCCAGTCTAATAATGCTCACTCTGTAGCCGTGCTGCTGCTGGGGAACATCCCTGTGGTGTCAGCCAGTCTGATGCAGACGAGGGAGAGAGAAAAGGAGCATCTTAAGGCTGGAATTTGCAAAGAGCCCTCAGCAAGCACATGGAACAACTCGTGTGCATGGCACTTGTACAAGCACAGTTTTTTAGGACAACAGAATGATTTTTTTTTTAAATTGCAACACAGCACAACACCTTGTTTGGCATAGACGAATACTTGTATTCAAACCAGTGTGTATCTGTACTCGGGGGAAAAGGCACCAGCACAGGATAAAAGTACAGTTCCCACTTGCAAAAAAACCAACAATCCAGTATTTAAAATCAGAGAATAATTCAGGTTGGAAGAGACCCTTGGAGGTCAAATAGTCCAACCTGCTGCTCCCAGGCAGGTCCAGCTAAATCAGACACCTTGTCCAGGCAAGGACAGTTCAACCTATTGGACAAACTGCCAGCATGCTCTCCTGAACTCCCAAGAACGGCCAGCACAGCCCCGTGTTCACCGCCCAGAGGTCTCCACGGGGCTCACGATGCTCTCACAGCCAGCTCTGAAGGCAGGGCTCGTCCACAAGGTACGCAGTTAAACCCGGTGGCCAAGGCCGCTACTGCCCCACTGCCAAAGCTCCGTGGGCAACCCAACCCAAAACATATGTGAGCTCCTTAGAGAGACATTTCTTTTCTACTTTAGCCGAGGTATGTTTCACGACTTTTATAAAATGTAGTGACCAAATCCAAACACAAAAATTAACTTAGGTATTGGTTTTAGTGGGGCACAGACAGCTTAAACTGGGGACTCCAGACTCCACTCCTGCAATAATTGGAGCTACTTTAGGGAATAAGAGCAGTAACACAACATGCTGCATGAGCAGCTGCGGCCCAATTTATTTTTTAATATCCAAGGTCACTAGGAAAGCCTTGTCTACATGTTTACAGTTCAAGTTGACCCAGAAGAACATACAAATGGGTTTTTCACTTTCCCACTGTTTCCAGATGAAACTTATCACAGCTAATTTAAAGCCGTTTGTTCTTTTGCCAGCAATGCCCATTAGCTTAAGCAGCTCTTCTTCCTCCTGGACATGGACACTGATGCATTTATAGGGCATGATCCCCTGACACTGTGCTCAGCTAAGCGAGCGATTTCATTCACAAGGCTGCCACTCTGCTTCACAGAAGCAATTGCCACTCCACGCTGAACCTTTCCATGCATCTATCCTGACGTGACTTTTTTATCCTTTTATCGTGGGCAACCAGGCTTGTTCAGGGCATTTTTCCTGTACCAGTTGTTCCAGTCCCTCAACCCATTCACTTCACTCACGTGACAGTTACAGCTACACTCTCCAAAACAACAACAGCTTCTAATTTTGCAGTATCACTATCACCAAATTTCGTTATTTCACTCTTCCCTTTTTTTGTGCCAAGACCATTAATGAAAATATTAAATAACCCTGCTTCCAAAACCAAGGTCTGTGCATATTTGCCAGTGGCAAATCTTCAACTCAATTTTGCCTCCAGCTCGAAGCACGCTCTCTCTTCTCTACCCTATTCCTTTCCCATTTTACAGATCTTTCTACTAATCTCTGTATTGAACAGTTTGTTATATATTTATTGTGCCTGATTTTCAATGTATTATGATAGCCACTATTGTATTTAAGCCAGAAGAGGTTAGACTGACTGCATACCTTTTACCTAAATCCCAAACATTTTTATCAGGGAAGGCTGCCAAGTAAGCCTGGCACAATCTGTCTTAGAGTAAAATCATGTTTCTTCCATAATTTTACATTTAATTCCATGCCCTGGTACTTCCGCTCTAGGGTCCAGCATACGATCGGACTGTGTGCCTGGAGTTGCTTGGGTAACCAGACACACTGCTTTTCCAGCCACAAAGCACCACTCCTCATTTCACGTCTATCTCAGCACCGCGGGTCCTGCAGTTTCACGTACTGAATGTCCTCCACCGTCCTGGGATGCAAAGTATTGCAGGTATTGTAATCTTTGAGTTTAACTTCAGATCTTTACGCAATTTCTGGGTATGTGCAAGGTCACAAACCTTATAATTCTCCCATTATTTAGATATAATAACGCAAAATAGACAGGCAAGTCTTGAGTGTCTAGCCTGAGAACTTAAACAAAGCCACCGAACTCACAAATATTTTCATATCTTCTTAGCAAAACAGGATTTTACGGGTTTTAGCCATTTCTTGTCCTTTTCTTATCACCTTCATGTTTACTGGATAGACTAGACAGTCTCCAACCTTGCTGAAGTTGAGAAGCACTTTGTTACTGATACCAGCAGACCCACCACAGGCATCACCACGATTCGACCCTATTGCTTGGGTTTTCCTGCAGCGCTACAAGGCTTCTCCGTCTTTGTTTATCTCACTTCTTTTGTGCAACAAACAATGTTTTATGCGTAGTTTATTTAGGAGGAAGGTTTTGCATAGTCAAAAGCATAGCTGAGGACCCAGACAGAAATCTCGTATCTGACTATTCCCGAACTTGATCTTAGGTTCAGAGAACCTTTTTCAAGGCTCTTTAAATTACCACAGAGAGCGTTTTTTCAAGTGTAGGTGAGATGGTGATTATAGGCCTTACAAAAATTGTACCATAAAAGAATACTGTAACTTAACGCAGAGGTCAGCATTCGTCATCCTGACCAACACTCAGAAAAACTAAGCAAAACTGTTTAATGGAGCAGGCATTGCTACAGTTCAGATCCTGACCTTAGGCCGTGCTTATGCAAGTCTGATTTCTTCAGCAGTACTTGTAGGAATGGATCTGAGGCAAAAGAATCATTCGAAAAGTAGAATGCTTTTCAGCGAACAGCTTTCCTTTGTGGTGAAAAGGAAAATATTTCAGTTTAAAACCAGAGGGGTTCATTTTGAAATGGTGCCACCAAGAGTCATCAGAAGCACAGTCTCATGTCTCTTGATCCTGCTCTGTCCAGGCCAGACTCGGCGTTAGTGAGTCTCTACCTCACCCGTGACAGCTGCGACCTCACTGCTAGGAATTTGGAAGTCCCTGGTTTGGCACATCAGGGCAGTTGGCTCTGCTGAAGCACAGAGACATGGAGACATGACATACCTAGTTGCATTTGCCAAATCAAAATATTTTGAGTGCTGTGTAGTCAGTGGTTTTTTTCCAAACTTTGTTGAACAAATCATTGTTTCCCCTGGGGAAAATGGTTTTGATGGAAAATTTTCAACCAGGCCTCCCCTGAAGATACAGTTTCTCTTAAGACATCTAATTCTAGATTCCAACTAAAAAAACTAATGGCCCACCTGAAGAAAACAGTTTTCACCACAGAAAAGCCCTGCGGACGAATATTAGCTTAGCCCTAAGAGGTTCAGAGAAACTTTCCTGCCTCTTTCCCGCTAAGGAAATGAGAACCTACTGAAGATAGTAATCCACAGGCACACAGAGTAATCCTGACTCTATCTTAGGGGATATTGTGCAAACAGATGTCAGGAAAAATGCGTCTCCCAAGCAGGAGTCGTGCTGGTGAAGGAACATGCCTCCCAAGCACTAGAAAGCAGTGGCTTCCAAGAATCTCAGCTTTTGTGGTTATGATTTTTCTCCTCCAGTACGTGCTCTAGGTGCTTGTGGGTTCTTCCCCTTCATCATAAATAGAAATATTATTTGAAAACAGAGTTTTTCTTTTAATTATTCAGGCTTTTCTAGTAGTGTACTTGTACGAGACCAAGATCAGCCTGGTCCACAGAAAGACCCAAGGAACCGCATTCTCATTCTTCCATCACCTTCACTCCCAGAGGAAGGGGGACAGGTCAAAGCATCACCCTCAAGGCTCCTGCCAGCGTTACACTTCACAGTAATACACTTCAGGCTCTAAAACTGTGCAGAGAGATGCAAACCAATTTCCCCACTGCTTATTAAGTCAGCTAGGACTGACAGTAAAACACTAAGGGACGAAACAGAGAGGCAAGGGAGAGCAATAAGTTTTTCAGAAAGCTGGAAAAAACAACAGAGCATCCAGGCTGACAGATCTTAGGGTTTATTAAACCATAAAAATATCCAACAAATGACGGAGCCATTAATAAAATAGTGTGTTCAAGCTGAATTTAACCCTCCACACCTGTCCTAGGTGCCCTTTTTCCAGGAAACCAGCCTCAGCTGAGTGCTTAATAAAGTATTGTATTAAAATTAGTCCAGCTGTGCCATATTAAGAACAAACCAATATTGCAGAAGAATAGTCAGATACCTAATAATCCTAATTCGTACACAGTATATAACTTGCTGTAACAGAAGTACAGCACAGCTAAGGGTATAACCCGGCTGGATGTGATGGCTCAGCTTGTCCAGATCGTTTTTCCCCACGCAAACTGTATAACCAAGGCGCTTGAAAATGCTCAAATGAACAGATAGGAGTTCCTGTTACTAAAAACCTTGCTAATTCCTGCTGAAGTCTTGCTACATTACGTATAAACCCGTTCTTCTACCTAGCCATCTGCAAGGCTCAGCACAGCCTGCTTGCATAGGAACGACACATAGCGCTTGTAAACCCCCTGCCAGACTTCATGGCAGGGAAGTTTTGCCATAGATAAGGACAGTCTAACGCAAAGTTCCCTGGGCTTCTGATGCAGCAAAGACGGGTGAGCGTCTGCCTTATTTTTGAGTAAGGCAGGAGACACCTCACATGTTAAAAAAAATTACTTGTTTTGGGCACTTTGCCTGTTAAACCTTAGAAAATAAAATCCAGCCAACAGGGCTGAGCATGCAAGAACAAACTACCCCAAGGCTGTGGTGGTCACTTATTTTTTCAGGTCTATAAGCTGAGACCAAAAGATGTGCTTACCATAGCTGGGACTCTAACCATGCTAATAATCAGTAAAAAAAATGCAACCATATAAAGCAGCATTTGAGTTTTACAGTGCAGGAGGCCTAGCTGGGAAGAAAAAAAAAATGTTAAAAAGATGATCAGCTTTTTCATCAGGTTTAGAAATTCTGCTCACCAGTTGTGTACCTGTCAGTCATCTCAGAAACAACAGGTAGGGGTGGAACCTGCAGAACATCCCCAGATATGGTTCATAAAAGTTGATTAGTTCAGAGGCAGACCTTCAGTTGCTGTTGTAAACTCACCCTGTCTTTCTAGCACATATTAAACACCAGTGTCTAATTAATTACTTGGAGAAAAACGAGACAGAAAGATGAGGAAACATATTACTACTACTATTACTATTACTATTACTATCATCATCATCACCACCGTTATTATTTAAGACCCATGGTCTCTGCAGTGGGGATGCGGAAGCCCCCCAGGCGGGTCTCTGACATTCCTCTCCCCTCGATCCCCAGGCCCTTTGGCAATGGCAGACAGGATGACCACCAGCAATCTCGCTTTAGAGGTATTTAGATGAAAAATAAGCCTACAAGAAATCTTTCAAAATGTATGCAACACTGAAAAGAGCAGCATAAAGCCCCATATTTTTAACCCTTTCACTCACAGGTGGCCTCAGGCGGAAAAAAAATTAATTTGTACAGCAGCAAGATGCCTGAACAAGGGACTTTTGGCAGACTGGCCTTCCAGATCTGGTCTGCGCTGGGAGAAGCTGCACAGTTTAACACACTGACCCAGGCAACGGAGCGCGTTGACACGAGCCCTCCCAGGTGTCCCAGAGGAAAAGGTGGCCGTGCTGGTGATCCTCCCAGGGCGGCAGGTTTCAGCCCTGGGGCAGCAAGGCTTCACCACTCACCCTCATATCCCCTGGGGCTGAGGGCTCCTCAACATGCTTTTGAGCAGAGCCATTCCCAGTCCATCCCAGAACGCCCTGTACTACGCTTGCAAACCCAATGCCTCTCATTTCTCATACAGAGGGCTTTACACCCTGGCTACCGTTGTCCCCTCTGCGATGATGCCCACAGCCTCCTTCGCTGCCCCAGACCACCTCTCCCCCGGCAGAGGAGTTGGAAGAGGCTGTGTGGAGCAGAGCAGCGGCGAGTGGCTGCCGGTGACCAACAGCAGGGGACCCAGTCTCAGCGCCTGCCCGGTGTGCAGCCCAGGAGGAAGCAGAGCCAGAAGACGTTACGGGGAAAGCTTCACCCCCTTGCCATCCCACAAAGATGGTGCTGTGTCAGCCCAAGGGTGGTGGGTTTGGGTGTGCCTCAGCCCCACTTCAGCTGAGGCAGTCTTACTTCCATAGGAGACGACACCAGGATAAGTAGGTAGGTTCAAAGGCGAATCTTGGCAGTAGAGGACATACCTTTCCGTGCAACCAGCTACTTATTTTGCATTCCTATTTTCAAGATTTTCTTCACAATGGTTGAAAACACATGATTTTCTTATAAAAAACTTTGTGATAACATTTGTTGTGTTGTTTGTTATGTGTTTGTATTCACAAGGCTGTAACCTCGCAAGGCGCCCAGTAGGCTCTGGACCCATAACTGCTGCTCCCAGCAGCTGCCCTTCTCCCGGTGGCTGTCGTCCCCTACCATGGTCATGCATAAAATACGTAAGCAAGCTTTCAGAAATATTCAGCATGAGTGTTTACATTTGGATTCTGCTAGGAAGCAAAAAGGACACAAAGCATTAACCAACATTTTAAGTTAAAGCCTCTAGATGAAGCTGTGGAGCTGCCTCGCTTTGCCCAGTGCTCCCCTCCAGCTCTGGGTGGGTGGCGAGCGGGGACAGGCTCTCCCTGCTTCACTCTTATGGCCCACATTTCTGTGTTTCACTCCTTTCCCCAGCACCTCTGCCGTGCTGCTCTGCCCCTGCGGTGGGGATGAGTTACTTGCAGCTACTGAAGCCGTGTAAATAACATAATTTCACACATTAGCCAGAAAACCGCAGCAGCTCCTCTGCTGCTAAACCGACCCTCCAGCAACCGAGCTGGAGCCACTTAGGTTATCTTTAAGGAAGGTGTCCTCGCCCATGAATCACAGTCCTAAGAGTGTCAGGGAAAAAAAGACTGAAAAAAAGTATTCGTATTTTTCAGTATAAAGCAAAAAGAAAAATAATATGCCTTTATTTGGTTTCTTGTCTGACTACAGGGAATTATGAAGGCAGGAACACCACTGCACAGTGCTCTGCGTAAGATGCCACAAGACAAACGGCCACAAAACAGCGAAGCAACAACTGGATGAATTAAATACAAACCAGAAGGATGACCTTCCAATTAGCCACATGAGAGTGCGCTAAGTCAAGTACTATGCACTGTAATGCTTTATAGCCTGTACTTCTAGCATGGAAACTGCCCCAAATCCTTCATTTAAGAGGCTCTGTAAGGTACAGGTAGTCCACTGACATTTCTGGGGGACTCCATCGCCGCATCGATGCTGCTGATGCTGCAGGCAGCTAAGCAGGCTGAGTGGTGCATGGGAAGTCGTTAATCCTTGATCCTGGCTGCTCTAAATTCTCAGCCTGGTATTTAGCAGTGATCAAATAGCATCTATCTGCTATATTTTTTCAACTGGCAAGCCAGCACAGTGAACTGACACCAGCTCAAGATGAGTGCTGTGCTCCACGCCATCTGCAGGAAGCCTGGCTTTGGTCCTTACAGTATGTTGCTCTGCTGGATGATGGGATACAGCCTAACAGCACCATTCATCTGAAAAATCACATTCGTTTTGAATAGCTTATGTTGTAGTTGGAAAGCAAACATAAATTCCTTTGGCAACTGCTGCCAGTTTCAGCAATACTGTGAAAAATAAAATGGGATGTAAATGAATACAAACAGAAGATCAATTCATTTGCATAGAGTGTGAATTGTAGCATCTTTTTTTATTATTGTTGGGTTCTTTCTCTTCTCAGATACAGATCAGTATTGCCAATTACTGCTCCTGTCCCACCACATTCTCCCAGAGCTGCTCCTCCGGCCTCACAAACAGGACCATGGAAGGATGGGGTGGGATGTGTTCTTCCAACACTAACTGAAAAGTCTTACAACTCCTAAAAGCCTTCAAAAAGAGACACAAAGAATGGCATCACCAGGCACAGCTCTCTGTGAGTCTTTGCTTTGCTCTGCCCTGTCCTGTTTGCTCTCCCCAGCCTGGGGGAGCAGGGCCACTGTGGCCTTCCTACACCCTCTTTCCACCATGAAAGAGCATTTTCAGAGAATCAGTCCTGACTCATTTCCCCCTGCTGCAGACATCCAGCCCACGGATGGCCCTCTCACAAATGAGTACTCAGGTGTTTGAAGATCCTGGCAAAAACTAACATCAATACAAACATCCTCTCAGCAAGCCCATCACCATGTTTCTTGCTGGAAGGAATAAAAATATGAACAAATTTTCTTAAGCTTATATTTAGCAATATCTTTTTCCAGGATGCTGCTGTCGGTTATTCACCAGGCTGCAATATAGCTGCTACTTATCCACTGTGCACATCATGACACGAACTGAATGAGGATTTCTGAAACATTTGTTTTAAGAGCCACTACGTACACTGCAATCCAAACCCTCATGAGCAGCTGGAATAAATTACTATACCCAGCAAGTTTTAAAAAGATGATGTGTGAAATGGTTTAAAGCAACACAAGCCTTTAAAAAAGGTAATTGAAACATTAATGTAGCAAAGAGGCTCTCCAAATTCATATTTTACACTTTTTTCAAATGAAGCACAAATCACATGTATCATAAGGAATCAGACTAGCACAATGGAAATACTTGCAAAAGCCATACTATACCACTAATACCGTATCGAGACAAGAAATCAGGTTTTTTTCTTTCTTTTTCTCCCCCCCCAACAGGCTGCAATTCCACAATTCCATCCTTAGCTCTGTGTCTTTAATTATTGCAGCATGAGGTATGTGGTATGTGAGATTAAACACTGTTTGAAGGCTACTGAAACCTCCGGCAAAACAAGTTAATCTTAACTCCCCATTTCCTGGCTTTTGTTGTTCTAGATTAATCCAGTGAAGTTGATTTAGCAATCTTTCTGTGTACATTTTCTTTCTTGTTTTCGATTTTGATGTTTGAAATCCACCCTAAACGGACACTGCTGATGAACAAGGTCTATTGTGCTCTGTTTAGCCTTGAGACACAGTTTTCTGTTATGTATAACTTTTCTACATCCCAAAATACACCACTTCAACCTCCGCTGTTTTTCCATGCTATCTGTTCTTCTCAGTGCTGCACCTCCTCTCAATTTGCTCGTTTGTTCTGCGCGTACCAACGCAGACCCCGCTCCTTCCAGCAGCTATTCACATACTCACAGCTCACACAACTTGTGTGCAGAGCAGACGCAGCCCATAGGCACAGCTTAGAAACCGACTCGCAAATCAGCGGAGCACATTGCGGTACAGGACGTATGCACACACGTTCGTGTGGCACACGCACAGCGACCGTGCAGATGTTCGCCTTGGCGTTTCAAGGGGCTGGGGGGGGAATGGAGGGGGAAAAATGCAGAGGCTCGTACTGAAGTTATGAGCATGTAAGGAAGCACCACGCCAGAGCGGGAGGCAGGGGCTGAGGGCAGGGGAGCGGCAGGGAGTCAGGGATGCTCTACCCTGCATCCCACCCACCCGCCGAGAGCAGCACACCCGTACGCCCGATCCGGGGCTGCCCCGGCTCACAGCCGCCTGCCGGGGCTGCATCGCCCACCGAGCCACTCTGCTGCTGCTCCTCCTCGGCAGGAGAGACCCTTCTGCGGTACCTGCCCTGCACCGTGAGCCGGGCACCCCTGTGCCCATCCTCCACAGCCCTGCGGCCCTCCTGTGCCTCCAGGTGCCCCAGAGCCGCTGCGCCGGGGCCATGGGGACGGCCGAGCCGGCAGCTTTTTTGCTGCTGGAAAGAACCCTTTGCTCTCAGACTGGGGGTTGTAGCCATGGGCCAGATTTTAGCTATGGAGCTGCATGGGTCCCAGAATAAGGGACAACAACAGATGCTGTGGCAGATTTGCAGCTCTAGGTGTGGGCTTCCAAGTTTAATAATGAGTAATAATACAATATCAGTATAATATAATCCTTTGGGGCACAGTCAGGGTGCTTAGAAATTTATTCCTATAGGCTTATACTGCTGGATGATTTAAAAAGTAACCATATTTTTCTAGTGTAAGCAGCAGATTTGCTTATGTCTAATTTGTAACAGTTTTGAATTGCTGGTTAGATCACAAGACCTCACCTTTATGTACAACCAAAACAGCCCTCGGTCATGCTGATCTCTGTCATCTAGCACAGAAAGAGAGAGATGTGCCTGTGGAGTGAATTTACAGCCCTGGGCTGGATCCCGCAATGCCGTCCGGCACGAGAAAGCAGGTCTGAGCTGGGACGGCTGGGGGGAGCCGGCTGAGAGTCAGCCCAGGGCTCGGTTAAAGAGGTAAAGGACTTGCCTATTTTCTAAACAGAGCTCACTACATGGGAGGTGTAGCAGCACATTTGCAAAATAATCTACTGTCCTTCCTATTAAAAAAAAATATTTGAATATATATTTGAAGTTAATTTATTGTATCTTGTATTTAGAGTGCAAAAGCTGTGGGCTATGGTGCATTACCTGTTGGGACAGTGCTAGTTCAGTAAGCCCTCAGCCCAGGGCTGCTATACAATCGCCCGCAGTTATCCCCAGCGGCAAGACATAAAAATTCTCCCATACCTCAAACCAAGCCGTAAAAATGTGACACGTTACTGGACCGGCCGCTGGGAAAACGGCCTGTGCCTGCCAGCTCCACCACGGATATTTGGGCAACTTTCCCCTGGAAGCCCTTCGCCTGCAGCGCCCGAGTCCGTCCCTGAGAGCAATGCAGGTTGAAGCACTGCTGTCTTTTCGTTGGGTAACCCAGCCTAGACTGAAACAACAGCAGCAGATCGTGTGGATTTCTCCCATACATGGGATTTAAGCTCTGCAGTCTAATCACGGCCACTTAATTGGCAATAACGTTAATCATTTCACAGCTTGACTTCATTCCAGAACCAGTGTGCATTTGTAGGGGCTGGACTCATCTGAGTAAATCATGATGCTCCTTTCATTTGAAAAGGTACAAATATACATTCAGAGGTTTTGGTGTAAGTTACAGAGAAAACAAAGCAGAAAAGGTTATAAAGTGAGGCATTCGCTACTCGTCCCTGCAAAGAGGCTGGAGAATTCAGGATTCAAGACGTGTGGGCACCACGGGAGGTGGTGGGTTTATGTACATGTGTGTTAGTGGGGCAGAAGTTGTTCCTCTTCTGCTTGGAGGAAATAAGGAGATATGACATTCCCTATGTCATCCGTATATTCACAGGTGTCTCATTCGTCAGCTCGTTGCACTGTTCAATTCCACCTCTGTTACTTAATGTGTTACTTGAATTTATTTAAAATGTCAAGAAATTAATAACCTCAACTTTCAACATCCTAACTGGAGCATCACTAACTGGTCTATAACTTGCCATCGAAGTAACCTGTAATCTAGAGGCCAAAACTACAAGAAAGATCTGGTCTAACACTCAGATATTTTCACCCTCAAACAAAGGCTCAGCCTACAAATAGTCATGCAGGAATTTCATTATAATACAGCTACTCTAAGCTCTGCTGAGGAGCATCCACAAAGGAGCATGGAAGCTACTGCAGGTTTCCAAGGAACAGCTGTTTTGACTCTCACTCAGCCACAGTTACACACCATATCCCAAAAGGAGGACTTCACAGTTGAAAGGTCCATAATTGTACTTATATTATTTCCTGTATTTGCAAAGACGGTCATCTTTTTAATTAAACCTATATTTACTACTTATATCTACTGCTAATGGAAGGAAGACTTCGGCACTCCAGAAAGGATTTAGTTGTTAAAAATACTAATGAACAGCTGGCAGTTTTGAGAGTCTGAGCATCCAGATGATTGACTTTTCTAGAGAAAGACCATTGTCCTTATTAAAAATATTGCCAAGTTTTGCTGAATCACTCTCACACTTCAGCGCTCTCCTAAAAGAATTTCACTGTGGTTAAGCTTACAAAACCTAAGCCAAAGACAGACATTTCCTACAGCTGCGAAACCCGTGCTGTATCAATAGAAACCATCTGAAACTATCGCAAGCAATCCAATGGTGGTGAGCTAGCAAGATTCTGACTTTATTGTCATAGTAACAGTATTCAGGTTGCTGTTGCCTGGAAGAGGTGCAGAGGTGTTTCCAGGGTTTGCCTAGAAGCCTTGATGCCAACCAAGAGACTGCTGCAGTTTGGTGCACTAGCAGGCTCCTGAGCTTTATGGAGATCATTAGTGGTTCAGACTGGGTCATGCTATGACATCAGTGGGGACTGTTGGGTAAAGCACACCCCAGCTGTGGGAAGAAGCTCCTTGCAACATCAAAGCCTTATCCAGGAGACCCAGGTGCAGTCAGCACAGTCCCATCCCAGCACGGAATAGGAACCAGTTTTGTCTCCTTCTCATGAGCTGCTCCCAGGTTTCCCAGAGGGTCTCCTATGTGCCTTGTGGTTTCAACCCTATGCAAAGACCTCATGAAAACCTTAAGGGTGGCATCTCAAAGCAATGATCATTCTTTGGCTACAGCCAGCCATCTGCCAGAATATCTCATACAACCTCTGAAACTGTTTGCACCAGGTGTTTCACAGGGGATCTTGCACAGGTGATAGGCTGAAAAGATAACCAGTGTCTACCAGCTCTGCACCTAATGCATACTTCTGCGTAGCAACACTAAAGTTTGGGAGGGTTTCTTCTGCTAACCTAACCCCTGTTGATGCAATTGTCAGTGATTAGCTGGATGTAAGCTTGCCGGAGGACCAGACAAGGCTTTGGCCCACAAGCCACTCTGGTTCTGTGCATGTATTGCACCCAGGCTCAGCACTCCCTACAAGCACTGCAGGACTTGCATGTTGTTATCTCCACCACACCTCTTGCCATGACCCCTCAGGCAAATGTGGCTCCCCAAAGCAAGTGTACCTGTCCACAGTTTGTCTATTCACAGCAATCTATGTTTTTGGGCTTATTATACTCACACAGACACCCAGGTTAGTTCTTTCGTATACAAGGATCCAGAGGGCTCTGCAAAACCTCTTATGCTGGATTGCAAATACATCAAGCCTGGAAGCTCATGTTTGTGATATGGAGTAACAGCACAAGGAAGAGAAAGCCAAGTGATGTTGCGGGAGGAAGTGCAAATGCTCAGTCTCATTTATTCGATACCGCTTTCATCAAGTCAAGTGTTGTGGCTATTGTTCTTACCTGCTTCTTTCTGTGGCTGAGGTTTGTCCATTACCTCAACACAACTCAAACAAGGGCTTTTAGAAAAAGGGCTGGATGCAATTTTTCTGCCCGGTCTCCAGCTGTAAATGCCACCATTTCTGTTTGTCTTTGCGTTAGCAATCATTTACCCGCTTAGTCACCCAACGCAGCTTCCTGGCCTAAGTAAAAACTAGCACTTTTGGAAAGGTAGGTTTTCAGCGGGGTTGGTGAGCTGGTCTGGATGACCACGCAGTCACACTGTCATTGAGGCACAAGCAGTGTGCTGCTCCCGAAGACTTTCCCTCAGAAGAAGCAGATGTAAGTGGCTAGAGAACAGCTGATGACCGAGAATTCATGTTTCCACTGTGTTTTTCAGGTAAAACTTAATTAGACGTATGCATATGTGTACATCTGTTGTCATGTACAGCATTAATAACGTGAGGTCGCACTTTGCAGCTTCACATGCTTCAGTTAGCCTTTAGTTAGCAACAGGTGACTTTTCTCTGGCAACGTGGACATCACTGGACTGTTTCAGAGCGGCCTGAGTCAGGACAAAGCCTCGTAGCTGCGCATCCTGGCAGCGCTCACCCCTTGGCAGCCTTTCTAGGAGCAGCTGAATGGTATCCAGAAAGGAAACTTCATTATAGGGAGATCATGTAGTGCTAGGAGCAATGTAAGGCTACTCAGAGAGAAAAGACTTGTAACAAAAAAAACCCAAACTTTAAAAAAAGAGCAGCTTCTGGCGTCTGAACCCCCACTCCTCTGAAGAATGAGCTGGAAGGAGATTTGTTGCATGTCTACTCACATGGGCAGGATGGTTGAGCCACTCAGAAATGGACTGGAGAGTCTGTTCCACACAGAAAATCTTCAGATTGAGAAATCGGATGGTGCATGCCCGGCGGAGGCACCGAGGGCGGCAGGAGGCAGGAACTGGGGCTCCCAGCAAGGGTCCCTTCAGGACAGTGCCTGGCAGCGCCTGTGTCCCCTGCATGCCAGGTGTCCTTGAAAGGTGAGGACATTAATTTTATCTTGTCAGTGAAGCCTTTGGTCCAGAGAAAGAGCTACAGGGCCCTCCTGGTTAACACCAAGAAGCTAATTAGATTTGCCCCTAACTTAATGAAATCCTGAGCAAAGTCATTAAGGGATTTGATGGCAATAAGTGACTTAGAAAGATGCTAATGAGATGCCACGGGGACACCTATGCAACTGAAGCTGCAAGGTTTATTCCACGGGTGTCCTGGAATCAGAAAGCATATATAGATACACATATATATATCGGCTTTTAAACAAGAGCCTGCAAGCTCGACATCTCCATACGAGGCCCTTCCAAGGAAGTGGTCCAACACAGTTCTGGGGACTATGTCAGCCTAACAGTCTGATGGAGACCTTGCCTCAGGATACTAAAGAATAAAGATACTAGCAAATAGGATGACTCAGTGGCAGCCACTTACTAATTTTTCTAAGCTTCATTTTGACAATTCCCCAAGACGCTGCTTTTTAGTTCCTATAGTAGTGTGGCAATGACATCCAGCAGCGTAAGCTGCAGAGTGGCCTAAAAGGGATGTCTTATACCTTAACAGAAAAGGGCACATGTATTTTCCTTTCTTGGAATTATTTGCAGAATAAAACCTCAGGCTGCCTGTGAACGTACGGTCCTTCTCTGTGGGACAGCCCTCCCCCTGCCCCAGCACACACACCACCCAAGCAACACAGGCCTTTCAGGAACAATATTATTGCCAGAAAGTCCCTTTCTGAAGGCTGGCCCTTTCTTCACCTCGCATTATCTGGAGAACTAATTACTAATTTATCCCAATGTGGGCTTCACATTCAATGGCTTTCCAGCAATGAAACTACTCCCAGAAATAACAAATCGTACCTGGAAAGGTTTTCAGGGTTAAGGATAAAGCAATTACTGCAAGGCACAACGATACAGTTAATCCCAACCTCTTGTTCTCCTGTTTAGCTTCGCAGTAAGGCAGATGTTTTATAGTAATTGTATTTTTGCCTTTACAGAATAACTTCCATTAGAGTAATTCAAGACACTGCAAAGGTAGGTAAATCAGTGTTATGTGCCAGGAAATTACGTTCCTTGCAAGTCCCTGCCAGGAGCCGGAACAAAGCCCCGCTCCTTTTGCTATTTTATACTTGTATAATTGTAGCATCTACATGCTCCGAATCATAAGCCAGCTCTCCCTCACCCCAAGCATCACTGAAACCTAGTCCCAGATTTGGTGTTTTCTTTTTGTTTGCTTTCGTCATTGAACTAAATCGCCTTTGCCTCTGCTTTCAGCCAGAAAGCATTTCTCCAGAGGGCCAGGGGTGGGAGGAGAAAGGAGCAGAGTGGAGGGAGCCAGGTTTAATTTCCTTTGCCATGTCCTCATAGTCCCTAGGATGACACTTGTGTTCCTCTGCTGCCAACGGCACCTTTTCCAACAGTTTAAGTGGAATCGGAATTTCACCCCAACAGCAAGTGATGGCGGTGTTTGTATTTGGCACCTTTTCCTTCCTTTCGTGTTTTCCGGTGTGGACATTTATCTATTTATTTTTTATTTATACAGTACAGTGTAATCAACTGTCTAATGCAGTGGATCACGTGGAGTACCTGATTTTTCTACCAAAACTCATGTCTTTATTTCAAATGCATGACAGAAATTTAAAGACCGGGGTCTAATGTGGAAGGCAAACATTCCAAGTTGTACTTAACTCTTCTGGATGAATGAATAAGCTTTACAGAGCAAATGTAAACCAGAACCAACTGAACATAAATAAGTTGGTTTCAGCAGTTCCAGCCTATGTCTAAATTTAAACTTCCCTTCAACAAAGTAGAAAAAGCTCCAAGTTTACAATTAAAAGAAGACAAAAGGAAGTGGGGGTTTGGGGGGTGGGGTGGGGGGGGAAGCTACTTTAAAATGCAAGAAAATATAAAAAGAAACATTTTAAACAGTGCAACGTAAAATAGGAAGGGGTGACTAGCTAACAATTACCTGATAGGATAAAAAATAGCAAAAAGTGGGATGCAAAATCTAATTGTCAAAATTACAGTAACTGTGGCATTTTGACAGAGCTGGAGGCGTCTGAATGGTGACTGTGACTATTTCTAGCAAATGGATAAACAAATCTTAATACTACAGCAGTTAACAGTGTTATTTTGTAAAAAACCCCAGTGCTGTGTGTCCCTATTTCAAGAGCTGTATCTAAACATCTGGGAGAATTTTATTTTTAAGAATGGTGCAAGGAAAGCGAAGAAAAAAACCTGAATCTCTTGCTACATACTAAGTTACATATAAATTACAGGTTGCAAGTCTCAAAGAAATTATAGTCAAGAAAAACATGTCTCTAATTGGTTTAATGATTCTGCAGCATAGCAGAGGCATATAACACATGTATTATATTGCAAAGAGGCTGTATTTCTATTTATAGACTAAAATTACAATAAGGACTAAAACTACAATAAAGACTCAACCATGTATTTCAACAAGGAGCAAGTTTAGCAGCTGAACTCTTCCATAGGAAAGCACATCAAGGCTGGTGTGTTTCAAACTATGCAAAAGTAGTGCAGAGTAAAAAATCCTTCATATTCATAATTGTCTATATTTTATTCAAGCAATGAAACAAAATATACTTGATACGGAATATGATGAAAAGTGATATAAAAAGAAACTTCAAGAAATATGGGAGCTTTTTCTGATTCTGTAACGTCAAAATAAAGTGGAAATTTGGAAATCAGGTGTCATTTTCGTAACAAAGGAAGTTTTACTTCTTACAGTTCACTATCACAGTCTGATTTTCCCCACTTTGGGAAAATTATGCAATTACAGTCTCTTTTCACCTCTAAAGCCAACAGCAAGGAGAGAAAGCAAAAGTCATGTTTATTTTCTTCTAATAACAC
This sequence comes from Phalacrocorax aristotelis, assembly GCF_949628215.1. NCBI lineage: Eukaryota > Metazoa > Chordata > Aves > Suliformes > Phalacrocoracidae > Phalacrocorax > Phalacrocorax aristotelis. The sequence goes on from NC_134311.1 coordinate 1,204,139, forward strand.
TTGCCTTGTACTTGGCTATTTACAGAAAGTATAATCACAAAGAGTTCATTCATGAGAGAAACCAAGAGTATTACAGATTATTGCTCACATTTTCAAAGTGAATGGAGAGCAAAGTCAGGTTTGCCCTCTCTACTGCTCTTCATGAAATAACAAGACTGCTTCTGATTTAATTTTATGCCTATTTTTAAGTCTGGAAATACTAGAGAGGGTCCAGAGACGCTGGGAAGATGATCAGAGCTGTTTGCGAGGCAGAGGATGTGTAGACGCCGTAAGGTGAGCTCCTCTCCGCTCGGTGGGAAGGTAGCGTGGCCCAGGCCTCTGCGCTCACTCGCAGCTGTGCCTGTGCCTCCATGGACAAGCCAACCCTATAAACTCGGTCTGGGCAAAGCAGAAGTGGAGTCAAAAGAACACAGAAACAGTATTTGCAGCACTCTCGCTGCTTATCCTGGAGCAGTTCTATCCCAGTGCTATCCCTTCTCTCCAATATTAAGCAATAATTCAGTTTAAAATCACTAGATAATTTCAGAGCACAGGCCAGCTTGTATTCAGCAGTTTGTATTGTTCACTTTTCCTCCCCGTGCAAGCGCTGGCACCACCATACGGACAGACAGACAGCAGACGCCGCGCTGGGCTGGCGCGGGCTCTGCGCCGGCTTCTGGGCACCCGAGCCAGCTCTCCTCCAGAAAGAAAACACCATTTTCCTACATGGTTTCCAGAGTTGATTTCCCTCAAATCATCGCAGTGATTTTATGTTTCGTTTTAGTGTGTTTCACCAGGGAGGCAGAGCGGGTTTGGTTCAGCACCTTGGGTTGGGCGTAGTATTGCACAGAGCCACGAGGTGAGGATGAATTCAGCTGAACCGGTGCAAACCTCCAGGACCAGCATTCGCCAGCTTAAATTATATTTGTTTCAACAGCAATTAAGGTACTAAAGGAGATGAATTTTCATGACAAACACTCAAGGATTGTAAACCACAGAGTGTGGCTCTTCTTACTGCCGCTGTGTGGAAGGGGAGCTACCTCCCAGAGGGCCGCCTGCTCTGAAGCGATGCTCCAGTCCTCCGCGAACAGCACCATGCCCAGAAAGCAGGGAAGTACGCAGACCACTGACCTCCTTCTCTTTGAGAAGCAGGGGAAAATGACCCCAGCCCAGGCAGGAGTGTTGTAAAAAGTGAATTCTGGGCAAAACCCATGTTTTCTAGAGAAGAACAGAGGGACGAAGCTAGGTGCTTTGCAACCCGTGGTTAACGAGCCAGGCAGAATTCAGTCGTGGGAAACCTGCCCGATAACAACCCCGGTTTCAGGCACCGACCCGCTGATGCCGGCATTATGGCTGTGCAGAGCCCCTCGTGCCGCGGGCCAGTCCCTCCGCAATGCCCACCCGTGTCAGGAGTGGGAGCCGAAGCGGGGAGTCCCACGTGGGCTCTGGGTAGGGATGAGACTCTCATAGGACAGCATGAAAAGCAACGGGCCCCTGTCATGGCACCCACAGCATGCACACATGAATTAAAAAACATGACTGTTTTACCCAGTAAAAACACCTTAACCGTCTGTACTCCAGCCAAGGAGACAAATTTCATGCCTTCATGACTGACCAAGGAAAGGGATGAGACTTGCACAGAAGCAACATGGTAATGTACAGAACATTCAGTTTGTTTACAGTTATACAATTTACAGTTATAAACAATTTAGATTATTAATTGAACTAAATTCTCACATACTTGGTAACACTCCTGCTTTAGACATACAGGATTTTAGTTTGCCTTCCATCCTGCAAACACTTAACGCGCATACTGAACTATCAGCAGAAATGGTCTTTTGGGATCATGGCCTAAAATACAGAAACTTATATAAAACAGAGCAGCAACACCAGCAAAAAGAATCTTACAGATCTTTCTGTGAACTACTCTGTCATTCTATTCACCTCTTTCAAACATTCATATTAACATAAAGTCAAATCATAGTTCCTCCTGTCTCGGCTGTACACAGAATAAATTACAGCAGTGTTATCCCTTCTATGTAATAATAAGCAATAATTTAGTTAAAAATCACTAGATAATTTCAGAGGAGCACATACATTCATCCTTTTGCGTCTGAAGCCAGTCCTTAACAAAAGCACAGCATTTGCTTCAGAAATGTCAGATTGTCATGACATGATGATGCTTGTGTATAATTGATTACAGAAGTGGATAAAGTCCTTCCACCAAACGAGTTACTGATTGGTTCTCCTACTTCTTCATCCAAATCTCGGTTACCTTAGCAACTTCACATTATCCAGGGGAATTTAAAACACATCTCAGCCATGCAACTTCTGCTAAAACAAAGGCGGCATGCCGTGCTGTGGGTGGTGGGTGCTTCCTAGCAGTTACCGTACCTGCGCAGCGTGCTGCTGGTACACAGACAGAGTACATCCAACTCGTTCTTTGTACTTTTTTTTTTAGCAGGATAAAGAAAGGATTGTATTTAATAGCAGGAAAGATCACAGGATTCAAGCACAACTTGAAGCAGCATACATCGTGCAGGTATATTTCTGCCTCACGACTGCTGAATTTCAGCGGGAAAAGTAACAGTGATGACTAGTAGATTTAGGTTATTGCAAAACATTTTCCTGTTCTTGTATATTTTCAACAGCCTTTTGAAAGCAGAAGTCTTGCCTATGCTTTGGTATATATGGCACAGAAACAAATACCATATATATACACACACATATATAAATGTATGGATATATGCATGCAAACACACATAGGCACAAGCACCAGTTTAGGACTGATGGAAAACAGCATTACCATAAAACTGCATAGAGGTTAAATAAAATAATTCTACTTTTTTAAATGCTTCTTGATCTTCTCTGTGCCTCATATGGACCAATAATATGCCTGGAAATCTGTCTGGCAATTTGAAAATGATACGCCTCTCAGCCTCACACAGCCAGTGAGTAGTAGTAAAAATAATCTACAGGACAGAAATTACGCCAGCTCAACGCTGGCAGTGCACAGAGGCAGAGGGCAGCTGTACCAAGGACTAGGACTGCACAGGAATTATGCGTCTAGACCCCATATCATCCCTGTGTGGGGCTCACAAGGAGGGACGGGAAGGCTTCGCTTTTTGCCTCAGAGACGAACGCCGCCGTACAGAACAGAGATTAGGGGTTACAGCAAAAGCTATAAAAACGCAGACCGTCTAATACGTAATTTGGCATGGCTTGTATGATAGACAGTATTTCACTAACTTTCACTGACATTTATGAATGCAGTGGAAGAACCACATAAGTGGTTAAGTAAATTAAAAAGTCAATACTGCCCTGAATTTTAAAGCAGTATTTCGACGTTCTTATAACTAATTCACTGTTGAAAACTACCGAAAACAAAGTACAACCATTTCTTACGTACACTTAAAAGATTTTGTTTCCACTGTCTGTGGGAGTATATTTTTAACCTGTATAAGGAGGAAATGGAGGTTTTTCTTGGCGGACCGCAGAATATGCCCGCATCATTCACCACTGCTCCAGGAGCATGAATTATCACTGCAGCCTCCGTTGCTCCATAAAGAGCTCACAGTGCATTAAAGAAGGAACAAACAACACAATTGGCTGCTTTGCAGCAGTAATTGGCTGATCCTCCCCAAACGCTGGGTATTTTATTTCTTATAAAAGCATGCTTGTTAGAGGAAGCGCTAGCCATAAGAGCTTGAGGGGTGCTGTTCATCCAAGCTGGCCACATGTTTCAGTGGGTTCGATCCTGCACCACAATAAGAGCCACTGGACTGAAACCACCTGAACTTTGGTTATTGTGCCATCAGTTACCAAGCATTAAAAAAAGAAAATCCCAAAACTTGGCAAGCTGGGTCACGGCAACCACCAGTGAGATCTGACCCTGCTGAGCAGGAGGAGTGGACGTCCTGCTGTTAACATTAGCAGGAGGAAGAACTTGTTGCTGTGAAAGTCCTTTGCAATTAGTTGTCTTCACCCGGCTCCTACCAGCCCACCCCGTGTCCCCACCGCGCCGCACTCTTGCAGCAGCGGCACTCCAGGGGTGCTGAGCCTCCATCTACCCACCAGCACGGGGCTCTGGAGGAGCTCTTGCCAGAAACGAAGGGTTTCCAAAGCATCGCTATCTCCTTCCCCACTTCCTCAACACTCAGCAAAGCCACGGTGATTTTCAGCAACAGCCTCGCAGGAACGATAGCCTGATGCCCGGCACCCACCAGCTGAGCCGGTTACCCCAGTGGCGTGCAAGCTGACGCGCCATACGCCTTAAAACCGTTTACTAACGCTTGCTCTTTAATTTTGCGCGCACGTATAAATGCGCTACAGCGTTGAAACACTGCAAAGCATTTTTGCTCTTCTCAGTAAGGAATGAACTACAGGAAAAGCGGTGGCAGGAATGAAAACAGTCTGCGTTCACCTGCCATTTCCCCATGGTGGTTGTATTTTCTGTGAGCAGGATAGTGTACCTCTGAATCACACCTCTTTTTTTATCACGAGCACCCCCTGCCTCCTTTCGGCACACCCGCCGCTCTGTCACACCTCAATAGGCAAGGGGTGAATGACGCTGTTGCCCAGCTACCAAGCTTCTTATTTGACAGCTCCTTTCTTCAGGCAGCTCTTCTAGGGCAAAGTAGACTATGGGGGAGGAAATAGTATACAACACCAGCAGTATGGTCAGCTCCTTTCTTCATACGGTCTCCTTTTCCTCTTCAAACAACAGCAAAAAACCTCCCAAACCTTACATATAGATGCTAGCCTCTGCTTGTAGGAAGTAACTATCAAAAAGAAGTGGTTCAAGCTTTTAAAGGTGAAATTAGGTTTCTCACCTTGCCATCTGAAAAAACTCCTGTTATCAGAAGGTCTAGAAATTGCACATTCAAGCTCATCCGAGCACAGAATTTACTCTTTCAATGAGTGGAGAAAAGAAAAAAAGGCTTTCTTCCATACCTACCTGTGCCTGCAGGAGAAATGATTTCACTTATCATTTGCCACTAAAGCAGTTTGTGTCGACATTGCTTAATTCACTTTTGTGACACAAGCTTAAACAATTTACTGTGAAAGAAACCGCTGTCGTTAGCCTCAAGGTGTCCACGTGCAAAGCTGCACCAGTTTGAGTGGCTCATGCAATCACACCTTTAATTAACAAGGTGCAACTTCATACCTGGACAAGGCCACAGGTGCGTTCCCTGTACAGGCAAGCCCCAAAGACCCGAAAATCCGCAGCGGGGAGAGCGCAGGGGTGTTGACTCCGGTGGGAGGCATGCAGGGCTGTCTTCTGGGGCGTTTTCCTGGGAATAGGGCCTATCACCTCACTTTGTAAAACCAAAGAGCGAGATGAGATACCGTCATCAACCTGGTACGCTGGCCATAATTTTCTTGCAAGTCTCTCATAGTCTCCTTGTTTGCTTTGATCCTGATCATAACAGGAGCTGGACCAGACACTATTTTTCTGGTCATTCTGAATGACCAGAAATGTTTCGTTTCCTACAAAAGGTTACTAACACTCTGCGCGTTCTCACATGTGAAAACTAACAGCAGAAAGAAAATCTGCGAGTGAAACAAGCATAAGTTAGGTTTTGGTTTTGCAATGGCTGAAGGTGTTTATTTTTCCACTATAAACTTTTGGCTTGTCTTAGTAAAGCTCCTACTTGTGCGTCTCAGGCGAGGTTCTCTCTGCTTTTCCTGGGGCTGTTGGCGGGCGAGAGGATCTGCCGCCTTCTTCCTGCGGTGATGTGTTTGGGAGCTTACTAACAGGGAAGCGGATGGGAAAGGCTCAGCTGGGAGCTGAAGCAGACTGCTCTGCTTTTATTCACCTGATACCTGAAAATACAGAGAAATATGTTACGTACACCACACACGCCCCCCAAAAAAACCAAGCAGAAGGAAAGCAAAAAGCAAAGAACTCTGTGAAGGGCTAAGCAATGGCATAATGTGTTAAGGGAACAGAGCTCAGAGGAGGCGGAGGATGAACGCACTGGATTACTGAAAGCATGTGATATCTTCAAGGCACTGATACGCGCATTTTTGCCTCTACTTTCTTCCTTTATTTCTGCCCCGATGCTGCATTACCACCTCCTGCACGCATTATGACCTGGTGAAAACTTCGAGACCGACAAATCGAGGCATTTAGAAGAAAACCCGGGTGCCTGCTCTCCGTACGCTCTCGGTCCCTGAGATGTTATTTGTATAATAAAGTAGTCATGTTAAGAAAGATTCACATTCCAGAGAACCAGTCTTGCAAAGAAACGTACACGGGCAGCCTTGATTGCAACAGAACGCTGCACAGACGCACCTATAGGTATAACGTTTATAGGACCCACTTAAGCCTTCCCTAAATAAGAAATCACAGAGTATGGGTAGAATTATACATTATATGGTCAAGAGATTGTTACCATTATCTTCCTTCTTACTATATATTTTATTTGCTTAGTTTGGCCAGGAGATAATCGTCACAAAAAAGTGAGGCTAAACAGGTATATATTGAGAAATGACCTGAAGAAAGCGGGTTGCAGGAGGGTGTGTATATATATATATGTATGCATATACGAGGGTGTACATATAGACAGAAATAAGTGTGTGTGTTTACATATATCACAAAGATATTTTGGTCTAGGGCAGTATAGAAGAAAGAGCAACTGCTGGTGGAGGAAAGGAGCAAAACCAGTGGGGATGAAAAGCGAAACTGTAAATTGCCATCTGAGCATGCCAGCGGGGAGAGCAGCCCAGGGCAGATACGGATGAGGTCTTGAAGGTAAACACAAGATTTTAATTTGTGGCCTGAAAAAGGTGCTTTGGAAGGTAATACTCAACACATTTTAAAATAGCGTGCTTTTAAACCCTAACCCTGTTTTTTTCCAGTGCCAGCTGATTGAGATGGATCGTGGAGCAGGAGTTAAGATTGGGTATGAGGAAAATGAAAGTAAAACTATTTTAAGTTGCCTGTAAAGTATTTTCCATGGATGTGAGTGACTTAAATGGCAGCCTGCAGTCAGCAGAACTGTCGGCCTATAATTTTGGTCAGCACTAAACCTATCGCTCTTTCATGTCAGCTCCTCCAGCAAAGCATGTGGGAGCCTTTGGATGCTGGGGGTTTGCCTCTTTTTAGGGAGCCATGGGGTAAGAAAAGGCCTGGGAGGATTTTGCCAAAGAGACGAAATCTGAGCGATCATGCACCTGCAGTAATCTTCGCAGCCTGGCTTACCCAAATTAGGACCAGCCTGTGCTAGAAAGGCTACGCCTTGCTGTTCTGATTAGTGGGATTAAGCTGCTCCTTTAGCCACGAGACAATATAGCAGCAGGTCTCTACAGAAGGGCTCATTATCCTTGGTTCACGCTAGAAAGCCGCTTCGGCAGTTTGAATGGCCGGCACGCTCCTTTTTTTCCTTTAAAAAAGCAGCAATTAGCAATAGCGGTGCAGCAGGTGAAGCCGGCGAGCCCACCCTGAGGTATCAACACCCACCCTCACACGCAATGTGTGAGACACCCAGGGCTGTGTGTGCCCCAGTGTTTGCACACAAAATGGCTGGAGTGTTTTATTTATTTTGGGGATTCTTTCTGGGCCTGGGTACTCCCCGTGCCTCCACCTGAGGTGGCAGGGCACGTGCGGGGGACCCAGAGGGGCAGCCTGGCGACACTCAGAGCCCCCAGCACCCTTCATTACGCCTTATTTCTACTTAAAACCCTCCTGGCGGTGCAGTGTGAGGCGGGGCGGTGCGGGGCGGTACATGGGGGTGTGAGGCGGTGCGGTGCGGGTCGGTGCAGGTCGGTACAGGGAGGTATGAGGCAGGTCGGTGCGGGTCGGTGCGGGGCGTTACAGGGGGGTGTGAGGCGGTGGGCTGCGGGGCGGTACAGGGAGGTATGAGGCGGGGCGCTGCGGGGCGGTTCAGGTAGGTATGAGGCGGGGCGGTGTGAAGCGGGGCGGTACAGGGGGTGTGAGGCGGGGTGCTGCGGGGCGGTTGGGGGCGGTACCGGGAGGTGTGAGGCGGTTCGGTGTGAGGCCATTCGCTCCCCTTCGCTCCTCTCACGCCCCCCGTGAGGAACGGCCGCCCCGCCCCGCCGCTTCGCGCCCAACCGCCGCCCTGAAGTCGCGCGCCGGCCCCGCCCCTAACGGCAGGCCCCGCCCCGCCGGTCCAATAGGCGCGGCGCGGCTGCGCGCGGCGGAGACGGTGGCGGGATGCGTGTAGCGGCTGGCGGGGTCTTCGTCTTCGTCGGCTGAGGGGGACGTAAGATGGCGGAGCTGCAGGAAGGGAAGCGGTACGGCGTGTCCTGCGGGAAAGAGGTACCGAACATCACGGTGGTGCACGTTAAACTGACCGAGAGCTCTCTGCGGGCTCTGGAGAGCTACCAGGACGGCAAGGTGAGGGGCTCGGCGCTCGGCGGCTGCGCGCCGCCGCGCGGGTGCGGGTCTGCGTGCCTTCGCCTACCGCCTTTGCGGAGCACGCATCCCCGCACGGGTCCCTCCCCGGCCCCGCGGGGTCCCTCCCGCAACACCCGCCGTGGCGGGCGTGCAGGTGGCGCGGCCACCGCCGCCGCTCCCCAGCTCCGCCATCCCAGGGCATCGGCCGGGCGCGGCCGGGTCCCCACTCGTGCTCCGTGGGCTCCCCGGCTTGCGGCCGCCCCACGGAGGACGGGTCCGAGGCGCGCGGTGGAAGTTGGAGGTTGTTTGCGTGTTCTCCGCGCCGTGACACTTGGTAAACTTCGAGCAGCGCTTCGGCGTCTCTCCCGGGCGAAAGCAATGAACTTACCGCTGCACCCTCTCGGTGCAAGCGCTTGCCAAGCGCCGCGGTGCTGCCACGGCGGGGCGGCCAGCCCCGCGGGTGGGCAGCGGCAGGGATTTCCGTAGGGATGCGAAAGGCTCGAAGCCAGCCTGAGTCCGCGCCGTCTTTAAAAGTGACTCAGGTATTTGATAGTTCCAGCCGCAGCCGCGTTTTGCGGTGCCGGAGACCTTGAAACTAACCTAAAGTTATTAACTCGGCGTGAACGTGTTCTGTGCTCTCTAGGAAGGATGCCTTCCCGCGGCCGGTGGGATGCAGGTAAGAACGCGGAGCGCTTCGCTTGCCGATGGGAGCCGAGCGCCGAGGAGCCCAGCTCCTCACCGCCGGTGTCTGGCACCGTAGGTGGGAGCGGAGATCCCGAAACGCTGCGCACGCCTTGTGGAAGTGCGATCTGCGATGTTGCAGGTCGGAATCGCACGCTCCTGCGTGTTCAAACACAGGACAAGTTGGAAATTGTGCTGACTGTAATAAAACTGCCTTCTTTACTGCAGGTAAATACATCTTGGAAGTGGCTTAATTATTTCTGATTTATGAAACAACTCAGGTAAATTATTTACCTGTGTTTTTTTTCTAAACCATGATCAATTTCCAACTTAATGTAATTTTGCATGAAAATGAGTAATATGTGCCTAATCATCAGGACATTACAAACTGAATAACAAGCTATTTGTGGTCATCGTGATCAGGAAAATAATTGAAATTGTTTCTCCTCTTTCACTATTTCTGCATCTCCCTAGCTGTAAGTGAGACTCGCAACTCTTCCTGCAGGTCTGCTTTCCGCAGTCGGGTCCTGCTCGAGCTTGAATGTGCCGTCTGCGCAGTGGCAAGCGGAAGGATAATGGAACATAAAAACTTCGTTATTCTAGCCTCTGTAATTTCTGGGTTTAGAACAGGTCATCTTTTAAACTCTTCAACCAAATCACGCATTTCCTAACTTTTGTACTGGCAGAAGAAGCTCCTGTGGCACGATTCGGGAAGTAATCCTCAGAGTTATATTATTGCAGAGGCTTTTTTTCCTTGTGTTATTAATCTTTGACAAGAATATCAGCATCAGGGGAAGGAATGAGGGAAGAAGAAGAAAGTGTCTGTTTCTGTTCTGTCCATTTTAAATAGGTCTGGCTGTGATCACACATCTGTCCGGTGCCAGGGGAGCACAGGATTGATGGTCTGTACCCGGTGATACCTTCCTCCTCTCTAGCTTAATGCTCAGGTACGTTGCTGACCCATTTCGGTTCTGACCGCACAACTGAAAAATTTGCAACGAAGGTTAAAAGTCAGCATTGCCGAGACCCAGGGAATGCAAGTAAGGTAACCTACAGCTCTGCTGCCTCTGTTCCATGCTCAGAGGGCTTATCTGTGTAACACAGGTAATATCACAGAAAACGTGTAGAGGTGAGAAATCAAGGATAACCCTCCAATGACCTACTTATCCCATCACCTGTAGAACTTAGGCAGTATGTAATCAGGTGCTGTATACCTAATTGCTTAATGTTCAAGTTTAAACAGTCTGCATAAAGAATGAAGCGCTCACTCTTTGTTCTTACCTCTGCTAAGGATTTTCTTAGCTGGAATGAGTTAAAGAAAACTCAAAAGACTCTTGAATTCTTACATTAAAAACATCTGACTTCAACTCCAGCTTCAGAAATACAGAACAGAGATTGTGTCTCTTCAGCAGGCCTGATCTCTGCAGCTGAGTGTAGGTGAGGGCAAATCCTGACTCCCTACTTGCTTTATGCGCTCCACAACCGTAGCCTCGGGTAGGCTGCGTTGGGGTGATGGAGGACATTCTTCTTGCCTAGATTTCCTTCAACAGTATTGAGCAGCATGCTTTAAGATCCTTGAGCATCATCTGTAGCACTATTAATTTGAAGCATGGCTATTTTTTTTTTAAATCAAATTCTATTTAGCAGGGAGTAATACTTCGGCTTTAGTTCGTTTAAGTGCTGTGTGCTCCCCTCAGAGGCCAGAGTTGCACCTGCTCTGTAGGAGAGCGCGGCGAGAAGTGCAGGATGACCTGTCCTTGTGCAGTATCAATGGCCCGTACACAGGCAGGATGCCCAAGGTCCTGTTCTAAAAACAAGGCTGAGCTGTTCCTCCCCACTTCGGGCACAGCTGTGCCAGCTGGAGGGACCACGCTCCAGGGTTCAGTGACTCTGGTATCTTGCTGCTGCTGGGAGTAGCCCTCGTACCTCACCTCCCTCCATCCCTTGTTATTGCCTTCTGGGACTTTTTTTAACCAATTTATTTAGTTGTGGTGTTCTTTTATTTCTTTTTCCACACTGGTGGATGGAGAAGCATGAGAACTAATGCAGTGGGAGGGAGGTCACAGAGAGGACGTGGTTGGGATAAGCGGTGGGAGCAGAACCTCCCTTTGTCAGTGGCAGCTAACTGATTAGATTAGCTCAAGTTATAGCATGCAACTCCACCTGCTGTGCAGAAGCTTAGCCCAGAAAGGAAAAAAAAACAACAACCGACAAACCAAACCACACAAATCACTTTCTGCTGGCTTAGCTGGAGAGTTGGCTCACTATGTGATCATCAGAACCAGTATAAAGGGAACAGGTTAAAGAGAAAAGGAGTCGTTTTACCTTGGTGCACACAGAGCCTCTCACCTGGCTTGGCTGCAGCACATAATTTCACACTCACTGGTGGTGGCCTGACCTAACCTGCTGATTACTCTGAAGCAGATCAGAGAATACTGCATTGAGTAGTGTCCACAGAGCAGTGGGGACAGTGCTGCCTTCAACTGATGTGGCTTTTTGCAGGAGTAGCGTCTTCTACAGTCATGTTTCAGCTGTGCTTCTCCAGGTAAAAGCAGCTGGTAAAAGGAGGTGTATATTTTATTCTGCATGCTGTTAAAGCAAAGGTTTTGGCCTGTAAAATCTGAGCTTCTCAAACCAGAGGGTAATAGTGACTCTTAGGAATCTGTTTTGCATTTAAGTTTTTATTCTTCAGTTGTTGGGATGTTCCAGCTGCAGAGCTGCTGAATCAGTAAGCATATGAAATGCAATCTTTGCCTGATATTTCCCCCACCCTAAGCTGTTAAAACAGAGTCATAGGGATCTGCCATCTTTCACTTACCAGGGTCAAATTTTCCCATGGCTTCTATCTGTCTCAGGTGGCCATGGCTGGGGCTGGGGGTTAGGGAACTCACTTGTTTGAAAAGTTTGCCCTTTTGGGGAGCTCTGGCGGTGTCCTGCTGGGAATGGGGATGCACCTCTGCTGACAGATGGCAGCAGATGTCTTAGGCTTGGCTTAGCAGTGAGCAAAAGCATGCCTGGCAGAGGTTGCTGACAGAGATTGAACATCATCCTTAGGAACAGGAGTGTGCAGGAGAGTCTGGCTCCTGCAGGGCACTTCCAGAGCCTACAGCGGAGCTGGGAGAGCCCAAGTCTTTCTGTTCTGCCCTTGGCACAGACACACTCTGCCACGAGCATGATTGCCACCAATACCCAAACTGCAGGGCAGTGATGTCCGCTTCTGTGCAAAAAAATGCATGTGCCTATGTGACATCTATGTGGTTTTGCCTCCCAGGTTGCCAGTCTAAATATACTCATGGAGAGTTGGTGGTAAGTTGTGTGTGTATTTTCATTTGATTTCTTGAAATCTAATATTACAGGTATCTTAATGTATGATGTAACTGATAATGCAGAGTTAATCGATTTGAGCAATACAAATACTCATTATAAATGCATTTGGATCAATGACCTGTCGATTGCAAGCTCTTTTGAAGCTGTTTTCTTATGGCAGCAAGGCCTGGATGATGTGGCTCTGTGTGTTTTTGTGTTGTCACTAACTTCTGAGTCTGATTTGAAACAAATCTGTTACAGGGGGAAAAAATCGTAATCCCTACAGTTTCTTTAGGGCAGCTGGGTGGTAGCAGTAGTTTTTCCAGTGGCATTGATGCATTACCTTCCCGCAGAATTCCTGCCTTGTCTAGTGCGCGGGACTGTTCCCTGGATAAATCAGAGGTCTGGTATGAAGTGACTAAGATGTGTATCCTGTTTAAGGTGTTAGAAGGTTGTGGCTGATGAGACATGGGACTGCAGGAAGAACTTAGGGCAGTTAAACACTTTCCTAGCAAACCTGATGGCTTGATTGTAGTGCCTTGCCTGCGCCCTGCACAGGTGATCGCTAGAGGCAGAACTGAGCTGAACGTCGAGAGCAAAATTTTGGGACAGCTTGAACTGATTAGAGGTTTTGTGACTCTTGAAAGGTACAAGTCCTACTGCACTTCTTTCCATCAGAGAAAACTACCTGTTTAACTACTTTTTGGGAAATACCTTCTTCTAGGCTAGTGAGTTGAATGAGACTGTGGAAGAGACCAACAAGTGCTGGAGGGAACAGATAGTGGAAGAAGCCAGACCTTCCTCTTCCAGGCACTGTGAGCTGTTGAGCAGTTGATGGCCATGCAGCAAGAATACAATTTTGTTTTCCAGTGCAGTTAAGTAGATATTAAGTAGATATTTTTCTCACCTTCCCTAGGAAGGGCAGTCCCACCCTCTGAGCCAGCACCTCCACTGCTTTCCATCTCCTAAGGCTGCTCCTGTCTGGCCCGAGGGCTGCAACATCTGTGCTGCGGCTCCGGGAGATGGGGTGAGGTGATGAGGTGCACCAGGAAGGCCTCTTCCCCCCTGCATCTGCCCACTGCTGCTGCTTTCTTTGTCCCGGTGCCAGTGCTGGCAGTCTGGTTTTGGCACTGGGCGGTTGAGCACTCCCTTTGGCAGCACCGCTGCTGTGCACTGGTCGTAGGTACAGTGAAGGGAACCTTGAGCCGCAGGTGAGAACGCCGAGTGCCAGTTAGTCTCAGTGAAAATCAGAACTTGGACTTTTCACATCTGACACTCAAAACTGCCAGGGAACACAGATTGTAATCATCTCTTTCTGTTACTGCTTGTGAAATGGTTGTCATGCCTGCTTACAGCAGCTAGGAGGATAAATGCACCAGTATTTGTGAAGTACTCTCGGTGTAATTGAGTGCTGTGTCTCCAGGGTTTGTATAGTAACCGGGTTGTGGAGCCCTGTGCTGTTCTTTTTCAAATGTTCTGTGTTTTCCTGCTTATGGGGTACTGTCCAGATTATGCAAAGACATTGTATATTTAAAAAAAACCCACCAACAAAACAATGTAACTCCAAAACTAATCAGAACGGATGCACCAAAGGAGGCTAAACTCCTGTTGTACCTCCGTACACGTGTATCAAAATGGCTCTGCCACCCTACAGCGTGGTTGTTCCAATACATGCCACGTCTGGGTATCAGCACTGGCCGTTTGAACTTCGCTAAGTGCAGCCTTGCTGGCTGCTTCGGTGCCTCAGTCCGTGCCGCCGCTGGGAAGTGCAGTGTGACTGATGCGCTCGCTGGAGCGCGTATGTGAGGAGGGATGCTGCGTGGCAGTGATACCCTGTCTGTGGTAATTTAATGGACTTTAGTACAGGTAGCCTTTCCTTCTAAATGCTTTTTCTTCTCCTTGCAAGGAGACCTCTATAATTCCTCAGCATAAGTTGTGCTGATACGTGGCCATGCTCTGAACTGACAAATAACATTTTTGGGCTCTGTGGGTGGCTGTAAGCCCTGAGGCAGGGAAGAGAACCTGCCAAAAGGAGGAGGAGGTGATGGGGGAAATCCTTAGGCTGGCATTGCTAGAGAGTACCAGACTCTTGTCATAGCTTCTTTCTATATAATACAGAGCTCTTGAAAAATTATCAAAGCATATGAAAAAATTTATTATACATCACAATCCCTAATGTGCTGATACTAAGGCATCTTCTGCTCACTCTGAGTCAACATGCCTGAAACACAGTAGATAATTAGCTTCATATACAAGGGTGGTGCCTTATAAGTATCTGAGTTATTTGCAGTGTGCCACGTGTGTGTGCAGATCTTGAGTCTTGCGAGCAAACACAGTTCCTGCCCAAAGACTTAAGCAAAATGGTGAACCTGGAGAAGTCAAGCCAGCTAGTTCTTGAGGTTTTGCCCCCAAATAAGAGAGATTTAAGACCTGAATGTCACAGCTCCTCTAGCTAATCTTTCTTTTTAACCAGTCCTGTGGAGGGGAACTCATTCCTTTATCTTAAATAAAAGCTTCAGATGCAAATAAAGAGTAGTTACTTACGTGAAGTGGGCCTGGAGCTGTTTGTAGCTTGGTTTTCAGCTGAGTTGATGCCTGATTACTCCTACTCTTCAGAGGTGATGCACACGTTGCTCCAGCTGTTTCTGGTGCTAACAGTTTTTCCGGGATCACTTCCTTTGATTAACTAGATGGGACTCTGGAGTTTATGCCCTGGGTGTGGGGGCATAGGGTTTTCAAGTCTGTGCTGTTCCAGAAGTTTTGGGCCAACCTGGCGAGGGTGGATTGGGAGGAGGAGTCAGCTCAAAGTTAGGTGAGAGGTGATGCCAGTCAGGTTGGCACCAGAGGAATGATGTGCAGGAATGAGTGTGGCTTAGTGGTGGCTCTTCAGGGAGGAAGCAAGTCCACCTCTAATTTCCCAGATGTCAGTCCTGGAGCTGGTTTCTCTTAACATACTCACTGACGTCCTGGAGAAGATACTTAGATGTCAAAGCTTGGAAGTGATACTCGGGTTTTCCAGGTGATCAGAAGTGGTGCTGAGGAGTTCTGGAAAAACCTCGCCAATCTGGATCGGCGGCAAAAAGGGTGGCATATGGTTTTCATCATAGGTAAAATAACATTTAGGGGAAAAATAAGCTTTGCATAAAATGAAACTTGGAATAGGCAGTTGCAACTAGAAAATGAGAGATTGTGGAGTTGCAATTTCCCGTTCTCGGAAAGCATTCGTTCAGTGTGTGTCAGCAGCCAGAAAATCTAGTAAAGAGCTGTGTGCCATTTGGGAGGGTGTTAAGGGTGATGAGAAGGGTCCCTTTGGGACCCTTGAGCACCCACGTTTCAAGGACCCTGTGCGATCCTGGTGTTTGAGGGATGCAAGGGAGGAGGGCTGTCCTCTGCTTACGCTCTCTAGCTGTATCAGCTGCTGTGCAAGGAGGCGCTGTGGTTCTTCACTGGAGAGTGAAGGACGTGGGGCTGTGGCTCAGGGAATTGTAGGTGATGTGGTGATAGAGCTGATATTGCTCGTGCCTCGCAAAACCGGAGCGAAAGGGTGCTTGATGGAGCCAGCAGATAAAAGTAAATCAGGTGGGTCTGTTCACCTGTTGGCTGGTGGACTACTGCACCTTGCTGTCATAGGAGGCTGGGGCAGGCAGTGACTAGAGTAATTTGTGGGCAGCGAGTGTGTGAGTGGTTGCAGAATGGGGCTAAAGAGGCATGCCTGCTCCGACACTCCTAACAAGGGGGGGTGGTGGGGAAGTTATGAGGGGAATGGGCATGGGAAAGTGGTGGGACTCCTGGGCTTCCCCAGGGAGCTGCTTCTCCAAAACTCCATCTTTCCTGTGAGAAAAGAAATGCAGGGAAACTGGGGGAGCAGAGGGGAGGGGGTTTGGAGAAGCAGTTCCCATACCCATCCCTGAAGCCTGAGGTCTGTGTAGTGGCTGCACAAAGCAGTCAGCTTGTTGGACACGGCTGGGTGACAGAGGGTTTGTCCAAGGTCCCTGCTGCAGCAGCCAGCCGCTCCAGACCACCTGCCAGCGGGTAGCTGAGACCTTTCTGCTTGATGCCCTGCTAAATTTGTTGTTGTTTTTTTTTTAAAATATTTTTGAATGGTGTTTTCTTGTGCTGCAGTAGAGGTGGCTGGTGAAGCCAGCATGGTTTATCCACATCAACACCCAGCTCATGTCAAATTCTGTGAGCCACTGCACGAAGGTGATGGCTGCCTGCTGCATGGTCCTGTGCAGTCATGGCATCGCCTGCCTGGCTTGGTGTTTTGTGAAGTGCCTTCATACGTTCATTTCTGCGCAGACCACTAAGCTTCATTCAGGAAAACCTCAGACAAGGGTCAGGATTCATAACTGTGCACTGAACTTCGCATATGTAACCCACTGCGTTTTTCAAATGAGTTTGCTTGTATTGGCTGGATAAGCAGATAGGTATGTTAAAAATCTCAGCTCGCTCACTTCTAAAACTTTCTGGCTTCAGTTCAGAAGGTTTGTGGAGCAGACAAATCTGCAGCAAGCCATTTCAGGGATTAAGGTTCTACCTGTTGTTGGCTGCTGTGTAACCTGAGATAGCGTGTAAGCCCCTGCTCATGGAAAAACAAGCATAGTCAATTTTAAAGACCCTGCCGCCAATTCGTGTTGGAGCTCCAGCTCTCCAGTGGTATTATTTCTGCCTGAGCTGCTCTCTGGGATTTCACGGTGTTGGGCGATGCTCACAGGTGGTGCGAGCACTGGCAAGGCTCGGCTTAGTGGCACGCTCTGGCTGCCTGCCCGCTGCCTGCTCCAGCACTCGCTGGCACCTGCCTGAGCAGCATCAGCTCATCACCAAGCCCAGCGTGGGGAGTTTTCCGCTGGATGAGCGAGATGGATTTTATTGCAAAAGGGTGACACAGGTGCAAGTGAAGGAAGAGGAACCTGTGGCTGGAGGGAGGAGAGGACAGGAGACGGACCTAACTCACCTTTCCAGTGATGCTGAGTCCTGAATGCTCCTGAATGGCACCTAAATTTTACGTCCATAAGCACTTGCTTTCACTGGGATAATGTCTGTATTTATTAGGATTTCATCCTTTGGTGCAACCTGTTTAGCGTAAGTGTTTGCAGTGGGTTGGCAAACTCCCTGTAACACCCTGCGGACAAAGCCTCACAAACCGAGCTAGTCAGCATAGCTGCCCTATTTTTTTTTGTGTCCAGCAGCATAATTTCAGGATTCAGTAAAGCTGAGCAAAGTCAGCATTGCTGCTAAAATGGGATATTCTTATCAGGGGGCTCCTGCTGGCACTGGTGGTGTTGCTGTTTGAGCTGTGTTGAGGAGCAGATCTGACCAGAAGCCAGCTTGCAACAGGGAAAAGTAGTTTCCACCTAGCGAGCTCCTTGATTTCCCCTGCGCCTCCCTCGTCATAACACTCGCAAGTCTTCATGGACTGGGGTGTCAGCACAGAAGCAGTGCAAGACACATCCACCCTCCCAGGTCAGCAACAGGCTGTGCTTGGTGCATGAAATCATAGAAGCAGTGGCTTTTGTAATTTTTGGCTAGGTTGTGTATTCCCCATAGCAGGTATGTAGCTGAAGAAGTGAGGATAGTTTGGGGGACCTCAAAAGTATTTTGGAGCCTGTCTGGTTGTGCTGAATCTCTTCTTGTCTTTAGGACATGTGCTAGCTGAGGCTAGTTAGCTTAAGTTAAGAGCATAAGAGCAGAAGAGGAATGCTATTCCCTGCCTTCCTGAGGTCAGTGGGGATGTCTGCACTGCTGGGAGCAGCACAAAAGCTGCTGTGGTGGCAGGCATGGTTACAAGCATTGCAAGTGCTCCTGGTAGTCAGTACTGATGGGTGCATGGCGGTCTGGGCAAAGAGTGGGTCATCTGTGGTCGTGGGAAGCAGTGGTGGACTAAGCGTTGTCCTAACAAGGAAAGCCATCATTATCAAGTCCTTTCGAGAAGGCAGGTTGCCTGTGTTAATCATGCAACTTGGGCTGATACCCAGAACTCAAGTACATGTGAAAACAGTGTCATTGAATAGTATCTTCAGATACGAAGCCGGTCCCAATCCATAAATGACCAGGACAGCGTGGTAGGGTTTGGGACTGGGAAAGCACGATGTTTTGGACTCCCGTATTCAGTGATACTTTGGGCAGAAGAGAGGTGCTTTTGTCTTTCCATGCCAGCAAATAGCATTGCACAACTTCCAGTGTTTTCTCAGACACCCTGCAGCACCCATCCTCGCTGAGCGTGGTAAAGCACCAGCTCTCGGGCTGCTTGGCGCTGAGTGGAGGAAACCCTGGGTGCTGCAAGGAGCCCAACCTGGTGCTGGACCCCTGGCCGTGGCTGCCTGGCAGGGTCTGCGTCATGGTAGGGGCACAAGGAGCTCTCTGGTCTGCTGTGGGCGTATCCACCTCTTTCTGCAGTGAAATAAGTTCTGCCAGATGCAGAGGTTTGTAATTTTGCTTACATTCTACTTATTTTCTTTCTCTCGTAGGATCGTGTTTCTTCTCAACCTTCAGTTGAGTTTCAAGGATCCCAAGGGGTGAGTATTTTGTACTCTTGTTATATTGGAAAATAAATGCAGTTTAGACTAATCACTCTCACTTATTAAAAAAAAAACAATCCCTACAGACTTTCTTAAGGTCTGCTTAATGCCAGGTATGTTTCATTGTATATTTAGGAGTTGTAGCTGAAAGTGGAAGACAATCATGCTTTAGGTATGCTTCTTTTTTTAATCTTGTTTTCTTCACCTTTTAGTCTAAATTTGAAGGCAATGGGAATAACTTGCAAGCCATCAACTAAACAGTACAAATTTAATATTTTAAAGTGGACTTTATGAGGTTGATCTGAAGGTGTGAAGCAGAACTGCAGTTTTAAGCAGTGGGGTTTTGTATAGCACAGACTGTTGATGGTCCTTGACCCTTCTCTGACACTCTACTAAAACAGAATATTTCGAGCCAGTTGAAGGAAAAGTATGAGGAAATGTGGCCTCCTAAAGGTCGCAAGTCCCCAAGTCCTGTTAAACAATCAATCAGTGCAGCAAATTGGAGAACAAAAGCTGAAGGTAAAATTAAATGCAGGCTGTGATCTCTAAGTAGAATGATTTCAGATTTTGGGTTTAATATTTAGACTTTAAGGGATGGCTAAAAACTAATTTTTAAAGACTGAAGTATGGATTATCTGGGAGAATCATGTCTATAACAGAGCTACTTGTACAGACAAAAGCCTCAACACTGCACTTGTAAGAAAATCCTTACTCGTCGCAGCTTATTCGCAATTTAAACTATACTGGCAAAATTCCCTTGCTAGAACGAATAACCATCTTAGTTAAGATGGTCAGCCAAAATTGTTGTGCCAGGAAGGAGTGGCTGGGAGCAGAGACCGACTTGAATTCATGCTTCCGTCAAGAGGGAAGTTGTACTTGCTAATTTGGCTGGGAAGTAATGCAGTAAAACGGACTGTCTGGCCCCACCGATTGGCTTCCTGACCCACCAGCTGTGGCTGCAGGCACACAAGCACTGCCAGGGATGGAGCAGGAGCTCAGTTCAAAATAAGCTCTCAGAGTACAAACAATTAACCTAGCTGTTCGTGTGAAGTTCTGCAAGTAGTACGCTGTGAAAGAGAAAATAGCACACTATCTACCCTGCACCTTCGCTTTCTCTAAAAAAGTTCATGTGCTGCTTTCTTCCACGTTCTCTAGGAACAGCCTTAAAGCAGCAGTAGGTAAGGTGTGAGATGTTACTAGGCTGGGGGTTACAGTTACTCAGCTGTAAAAAAAACCTGGGGGTTTTATCAAAAGATGTCAAAATGTGGGGGTCACAAGACTGGTGTCACCTTTGTTTCTGTTAAAAAGTTAATCCATGTATGTGCTTTTTCATTATGAAACTCGACAGTAAGGTATTCTGCCATGGTCTGTGAGATGGAAACATCTGCAGGCTCTTTGCTGCTTGCTGCAGAAGCAATAATCTCCTATGGTACTTTCAAATCTGTCCATAATTAAGGAAATGCAAATGAAGGGATTTATATCAGGAGATTCCTAGATCCTAAGTCTCTGCAATAGAGACAGAAATTTAAGGTCATTAAGGCAGACGGTAAGTTAAACCAGGACACGTGCTACTGCATGTGTGGCGGGAGGGAAATGGTTAGTTCTTAGCTCATTATTTCTGTATATTGTGCAGCCATGTTCTGAGTGTTTCCAGAGCACACGAATTGCGTGGCAGAGGACACCTGGCCGTCCTGGCCCTTTGAAAGTCTGTCCTTCCTCTTCTGGACTGGTTTCCAGTTGGAGGTCTTGAGTGAAGAGCCCTCAAGGTGCACTCATCAGTGCCAAGGCATTGCATGTTACCTATGACAGCGAGATGTTCTTTCAATGCTGCTGAAAACGAGCAGATTTTTAAGATAAAATCTTGAAAACAAGACATTATTTATCTTTTGAGAATACTTCCTCTGCAATTCAGGCAACTATATAACTTCCAGCTGAGGATAAAATACTAGCATTTAAAAAAAAAATTGGGGTTTTGTTTGTTTTAATATTCCATCTAATCACACACATTCTAGCCCCAGTCCTTTATGGATGATGGGGAGTGGAGACATAGAAGGACCTTTCTGGCTTGGGGTAGTCTAGGGTTACGTTAGATTTGGGATTTAAGAAAAGGAGCCTTATGCTGGAAGAGGCAAGGGAGGAGCTTTAATTTCAGATATATATATATGTTTAAGAAGACGCTAAGATTGGAGTCAAAGGGGTTCTGCAGTCACCTTGTGCCCCCCCAAAAAAAAACCCCAAAAAGCAAGCGTAACTTTTTCGTGTTGTACAGTAGAGTTTCTCTGAAGGGGGTCTGAAAAGTGTTGAAAGTATATAGATGGTCTCAAAAGCTGCAACAGCAAATTCAGTAACACAGTAAGATGGTTCGCATTCAGGTATGGTGATAAATCATCTGTGCGTGCTGCAAGGTTAGCCTCTAGATGTTCTTTAGTACGAGAACCACCAAAACAGCACTAGAACAGTTTGCACAAAACACAGCGAAGGACGCTGTGATTTGTGAATTAATGAAATATCTGTGATTGTTAAAACAAACATTTGCACCAAAGCACAAGTTGGCACCTGGGAGGGAGAACTCTTCCTACTGGAACCTCTTACTCCCAGTCGACGACAATGCCTGCTGCTGTCTGGCATAGCTGGAGGACACCCAGGGACTGCGAGAAATGGATCATTATGGTGATACAGATTAATTTTTAAGAAATACCTTGTAATTAAACATTTTGGAATACACCTGGGCAGCCTGGAGAATGCAGCACCTGTGCTGTGCTAGATACAGTAGCCCTGAGGAATGTGAATATTGGCAATGACTTGTAACACAATAGCGATATGCTTAAAGAAAAAAGGCTGTTCATAGTCCAGCATACTTCCTCTAGCTGTAATAAGTTTTAAACAAGCGCGCTTTCCTTGCGGTGGCTTCCCTCCCATATTTTTAAGTCTCCTGTGTCCTGCTCCTTTCAAATACATTTCTTATATAGAGTTAAAATTTGCAAAGTGTGCGCTGTACCCGCAGCTGGCGAAACCCTTGATCTCCGGCTGCTGGGGTGGCAGCCACGGCACCCGGCTCCTGTGAACACACAAAACCATTCACCTTTTCGGGGAATTGAGCAGCATGCTGGATCCCCCGGCTTCAGTGTCGGGACAGCTGTCGCCTGCCTTGCTCTCTGGCCCTATGCAAACCTTTGCTCCTTGCGCCAGAGGAAGGTGCCGCAGCCTGGCTGTTGGTGACAGCGCTCGCAGCTTCTGAGTGAGGAGCCTTTCTGCAGGAGGTTGGTGACAAATTCCTGCTGGGTGGCAAGGAAAGCAGCACAGTGCCCAGCGCTCGGATTCAGGTGGGAGAACTGGTGCCTAAAGGTGAACTGCATGGATTTGGGGGAGCAAATGTGAAGCTCTTAGAAAAAAGGCTGGAGAGGAAAAGGGAGGAGAGGGGGAGAAGACTGAAAATCTCCCTTAAAGTTATCCGTTTGTCTACAGTAATCAGTAGAATGTAGACACTTGAAATGGTTTTTATGTAGAAGAATATTTAATTTTTTTTTGTGAGGCAGCCATGTGTAGTCACACTATTTCTGTAGAAAGGCATCTCAGTTTCCTTTTTGAGAGGGATGTTGGCCACTTTTTTCCAGCAGTGTAGCTATAACAGAGGAGGAGGTTTAGTAGTCGAAGCAAACAGCATTTTGCCAGAAGACTACTAGTCTTAAATTGAAAACAAAAGAAATCGGTGCTGAGATTTTTCTTATGATAAAGAGCAGAGTTTTTGAAGTTTCAAATTGATGAAGCACGTTTCTGGAGCACTTTTGTCTCCTTCAAGGTGCAGGCTGGACGTCTGCATTAATACAAAGGAGCAAAGTTTTAAGCTTGGGAGCAAGCTTACCTGGGCAGAAGCGACTGTAGCAAAGATCCAAGTGATGCTGTGGCAAAAATTGTCCCTCTTGTGAGTTGCAAAAGTGGAAGTTACATGAAACACAGCAGAATGTCCTGCTGAGCGGAGTAGTGCCCTCCTCCATTAGCAGGGGTTTGCCCCTTGGCAACAAATACATCTGGCCTGAATTGAGGGCACTATAACAGCACACGGTTTCAGCAGGAATGTTGGAAAAGAGGAGGATGGAAGTGACAAGCCACGATCCAGAGAAATTGGAGTGAGTCCATGCAGGAGCTTCAGGAGAGAATTATGAAAACTGCTCTTACATTAGAGAGCCAACGAGGATGATATGTCAGAGCGAGAGAGGGTAATGATAGATCCAGAAATCAATGACCAAGAGGCAGGGATTAAAGTCAAGGGTCTGAGTTGTTCTAGTGGATATTCTGTATTACTAAACCCATTAGATGGTAAGATATTGTGAGCCAGTTTGAGGAGGTAGGATTTAAAATGACATTTTAAAGTAGGCTGCAGAGAGTCAAGAGCACTTGACACTCATCCTGAAGTGCTGCAGTCTGGCTGGTGGTGACACTGTGGCCAGGTCAAACCACAGCACCACATTTTTCACACATTACCTGTGACAAAGTCTATTAATCAATGGATTCACTAACAGGTTTTTTTAAAATTTTTTTTTTCCTAAACAGGAAAGGAGGAGGGTGATGGTACAGATAGTCAAGTGATGTGAGAAGGCAGCTGTGAAGTATAGCAGAGACGAAATGTAGAAAGGGATGGTTTGAAACAAACAGCTGGTCACTACAGAGCAGAAAGTTTGGTCAAAACTTTCTGGTGGGAAGACTGTTGAGTGTTCACCTGTCTGTGCCTTAGGTGCATCGTAGCTTGTTTTTTTTTCTGCTTCAGTGCCTGCATTCTCCCGATACTATTTCCTGGCCGTGCACCTGCGTGTGGTACTGATAGCATTGAGGGGATGCTAAGACTTCTAGGCTTGAGTAGGCATTATTTACTGCTTTGTAAATCCTCATCCATCACAACTTATCTGTGCTAAGTTATCTTGTGAAACAGACAGGTGGTATTCTTTGAGTGTTTATCAGTTGTAAGCTTAGCTAGAAGGTAGCAGCTAAGGCAGGTATTAAGACCTGAGCTGGGTGTTCGCTGAAACTGGGTCACTTGCCGCTGAGCAGCAAAGCGGCGGTGGGAAGAGCAGTGAGGGCTACACGTGTTGGGTGGGATGTACAGGGGAGCTGGCACAAGGCTTAGCGCAGCTGCCTGCGTGGATGCATCTTCTGGTGGTGGAGAGAGCATTTTGTGTGATGGGCTTCTTGCATAAATGGCAAGAGAAACACACGCAAGGCTAAATGTGTTTGGGATGTGAGAAGACACATTTCCATGCTAGTACATGTTCTAGGAAGTACATAGGCTGTGGACTTGCCAACTCGGACCAGTTAGTTAACACATCTGAAGGTGGGCTATGTTAGGGGAAAGATGCATGGTTCAATTTACTAGGATGGTGCCTAAACCAGGGGAAGAGATTGTTGTGCTTTTAAGGTGGCCTCTTCCTCTGTCTGAACATGACCAGGGTGACTCTTTGGTTAAGACGTGCAAACGTGCATCTTCTCTTCAGGTCATCTTCTCTTCTTGTCTCCTTTCATTGCCCTACTTAGTTGGCTGCTGGTGAGGATGCAGTAGGTCTAATGAGGGATTGCAGCAAGGGCTTCACTATTTCTGGAAGAAGAGTGTAGATCAGCTATAAATAGTGGTAGGTGTTTGCTGTTCAGAAATCTCCCTCTTTGCTGTAAGAGAATATAGCAAATTCCTTCTTAATGTATTGCACGCCACATACCAGCCAGGGTCCTCTTTCTACGTGGAAGGTTGAGTACAAATCAAAAGCAGCTTCTCTGAAACAAACGTGCTAACAACGAGCTTGCAGTGCTGCTTCCTGATGCAAACAAAAGTTTATTTTCTATTATGGATTAATGTGGTTGCAATGTGTGCCTTCTTAATAAAGGCTTCTTGACCTTTTTCTGCAAGTGTTGCTCAAATAGGAAAAGCAACCTTTTTGCTACTATGCTTAACTCAAGCTGAATGCAGTATCTTAATTCTGATTAAGTCAAAAAGGCTTGAACTGCCTATTGCCTTTGAACTTTTCAGAACTGCATGATAGAAATTTACAGTGCAAAAACAGGACTGTTTATTCAAAACAGGAGGCTTATTAGCAGAAGTTGCTGAGACTATAAACTACTTCAAAGTGTTATTTTGTCTTGCAAGATACAGAAAGAAATGGCAAATATGTCAACAGCAGTAAAACTTGATCTTAAGTGTTTGAGGTGACAGTAGCTTTTGAAAACCTAGGTGTTGTCAACAAGTTTATCCGGTTCAAGTATTGCTTTCTCTAGGTTGCTGAAAATGTGGTGATATCCTAGGAGTACTTCATAGACTGAATATTTTCTAGCAAGAACCCCATGCTGGACAAGCGTGCCTCTGTAAGATAAGTTTACTTGTTTTGTCAGGGGATCATAGGCTTATAGAATCACTAAGGCTGGAAAACACCGCTAGGATCATCAAGTCCAACTGCCAACCCAACACCCCCAGGCCTCCTAAACCATGCTCTGAAGTGCCACGTCTACACATCTTTTAAATACCTCCAGAGATGGTGAATCCACTACCTCTCTGGGCAGCCTGTGCCAATCCCTGACAACCCCTTCAGTGAGGAAATTTTTCCTAATACCCAACCTAAACCTCCCCTGACGCAGCTTGAGGCCGGTTCCTCTCGTCCTGTCACTGGTGACTTGGGAGCAGAGACTGACCCCCCCCTCACTCCAGCCCCTCTCAGGCAGCTGCAGAGAGCGAGAAGGGCTCCCCTCAGCCCCCTCTTCTCCAGGCTAAACCCCCCAGCCCCCCCAGCCGCCCCCCAGCACACTTGTGCTCCAGACCCTGCCCCAGCCCCGCTGCCCTTCTCTGGACACGCTCCAGCCCCTCAAGGCCCTTCTTGTCCCGAGGGGCCCAAACCTGAGCCCAGCATTCGAGGTGGGGCCTCCCCAGGGCCGAGCACAGGGGCCCCATCCCTGCCCGGCTCCTGCTGGCCACACCAGTGCTGACACAAGCCCGGGGGCTGGTGGCCTCCTTGGCCACCTGGGCACTGCTGGCTCATGCCCAGCCGGCTGTCAGCCAGCACCCCCAGGGCCTTCTCCGCCGGGCACTTCCCAGCCCCTCTGCCCCAGGCCTGGGGCGCTGCCTGGGGTTGGTGTGACCCAAGGGCAGGACCCAGCCCTTGGCCTTGTTAAACCTCACACAACTGGCCTCGGCCCATCGACCCAGCCTGTCCAGGTCCCTCTGCAGAGCCTTCCTGCCCTCGAGCACATCAACACTCCTGCACAACTTGGTGTCATCAGCAAACTGACTGAGGGTGCACTCGATCCCCTCATCCAGATCATTGATAAGAATGTTAAACAGAACTGGCCCCAGCACTGAGCCCTGGGGAACCCCACTCGTGACCAGCCGCCACCTGGATTTAGCTCCATTCACCACAGCTCTCTGGGCTTGGCCACCAGCCAGTTTTTTACCCAGCGAAGGGGACACCCGTCCAAGCCGTGAGCAGCCAGCTTCTCTAGGAGGATGCTGTGGGAGACAGTGTCAAAAGCTTTACTAAAGTCTAGGCAGGCACATCCACAGCCTTTCCCTCACCCACCAGGTGGGTCACCCTGTCATAGAAGGAGACCGGGCTTGTCAGGCAGGACCTGCCTTTCATGAAGCTGTGCTGGCTGGGCCTGATCCCTGGGTTGTCCTGCACATGCCTGGTGAGCTCTGTCAAGATGAACTGCTCTATAATCTTCCCCAGCACTGAGGTCAGGCCGACAGGCCTGTAGTTCCCCGGATCCTCCTTCTGACCCTTCTTGTAGATGGGTGTCACATCAGCAAGCCTCCAGTTGTCTGGGACCTCCACTGTTCCCCAGGACTACTGGTAAATGATGGAGAGTGGCTTAGTGAGCTCCTCTACCAGCTTGCTCAGATGAGGTCATCTTTGCAAAAGCAAGGAGGGAGCCTTGAAATCTCTTCGGGTCAAAGCTGGTGGGTGGCATTTGGTAAAGGACGGTGCACTGGAGCTGGGATCTGTACCACCCAGCCGAAGCATCGTGCTTCCCTGGAGCAGTGTTGTGCGATGTGGTGGTGGGAGGGGACAAATGTGGTGAAAGCCTCTGGCAAGCCGTAAAGCGGATCAAGAGTGGCAAGACCGGTGTGCAAGTCTCACATCGTTTTCCTGCAGTTCAGCTTGCTGTTTCTTGTCGCTGTAGTCACGCTGGTGCACCCCAGTATCGCAAAAGCGTGATACCGCAGGCTGGGGTTGGTTGGAAGTTCAGCTGTGACCTGCAGATCGTTTTCTGAACAGCTGCACCCTGTGTTGGGTTTTTACTTCAAAACGAGGTACCTTGCGCCGCCTCTTCTGAAGTATACACCTATTTTCAGGCCACCATTCTGGTTTTTCAAGACTGCTTTGAATTTTTACTCCATCCTTATGCATTTTGTCCCTGCCAGCTTTGTATTACCTGCAGATTCAATAATTATTCTTCAATCTGTTCCATAAATGTTTGCGCTTTCACTTTTGAACCATAATATGGGAAATAGTCTTATCTGATTTAATTGCATTTAATATAACTTAAAATGCATTTTTTCCCCCAGTTTATTAAATGGAATTATCTGAATTATGAGAGACTTCAGTAAATCTTTTGACTGTGTGGATATTCTATACAGCTCCAAAAAAAGTTTACAAAAATGAAAGGCTTGTGTCTGCTGCATTACAGATTAAATAGTAAAACTTTGGAACTGAGGATGAAAGAGCTAAAATTTTATTCTCTGGTTAGTTGCACTGCCACTTTTGAAATATACCAGCGAAATATTCCCCTACCATTCTTCTGTTCTCTTCATCGAAATTAATGTATGCCTGAGGAATGCTCATCTAGTTCTTTTGAGGTTTGTGAAAAATATATCCTAAAAATTTGAGTGTGCAAGTAAACTTCTATACCTTCTCTTTGCTCACACAAAGAAACCTGTCACAGTGATTGCAGTAGCTGGTTCCCTCATCATCATCGGTGTCCTTCTTACAGAGTTTTTATGCGGTGGTGGGGAGTGGCTTTAAAATGTTCGGCGTTTCCATTCAGGTTTGCTCCTGGGAAATCAGTGTCTGTGATAAGCTTCATAGACGCCTGCCTGTAAGGAGGCAGGCTTGTTTTTCTCCTTAATTTTTCAGTGTCTTTTTCAATATCAGGGAGAAATAAGACCTCAGTGAAGAGTGGAACAGCAACAGACGTGTTTTAAAATGTGCTCTAAGGCCAGCTTCTGCCTTCATGTAATTGTATGAAAACACATCAAGCCACTCTGATTTAATACCCATGGCAATTCCTCCACAAATTCAAACATAAGTATTACGGTACAGAAATACCTAGTGTTTAAGGTGACTGCATGCATACATTCTTTAGGCTTATCAATGGAAAATAAAGATTTGCTCAAAATAAGCTTTGAGAATGAAGTCCAAGCATATACAGCAACAGTCAGCTGCTTCCCTCTGCTCGGCTGTATTGCTTGAGGGCCAGCCCTGGACTGATCATAGTATATACTGTTTTTTCAGAAAGTGTATCAAGCTAAAAACATTACCTCTTCTACAGTGGGTTGAATTAAAATCGTCAAATTTGTACGTACACACCTGCTGTATTTATAGAAAAAACAGCATGCTGAAGCATTCAGTCAGTGGTAATGTTACAGGATGTAGAACAATTTTAGTGTCATCTGGGCCTCTTAGGATCTTCTTAGGTTGATGGCTAACCTTTACAATCATTAAAAGGTAAAGCTGCATACATAATCCAAGATCCTGTGTTTGGTAACTTACTTGGTTTATTTCCATTCTTATATAAATGTGCAGATTGCTCTTTTAAGCACACTAGAACTTTAAGTAAAAGAATATGGTGTCCAAGTGACTTGTCTTTCTCCTTCATGTCCAGTCACTGTCCCAGGCTGTTGGTAAGCTCTGCCGGTACTGATGATTAAAATACAAATGGCAAAGGAGTTGTTTTGGTAGCATTTTGTGCAAATGACATAGACATTTAGGAAGACAAGCAAAATATTGAGAGAAATATTTGTAATAAACTGTTCAATATTGCTTTTAAATACCTTTCTTTGTCAGTTGTATTTATTATTCCATTAAAAATTTAAGCAAATTTCAGAACAGCTCTTTAGATTTACTGCAAGCTAATTCTACCTTCAGAATAAAGTAGTTGGATGGCAGTAGTTCTTTGTGCTTCAGTATCGTTTTGTATAGCAGCATATTGAAAAATGTGCTTATGCCAATGAATATTATAATGAATTTCTCGTATTTACTTTTTTAAGCTCTAGCAGAATGCCGCGCGTTCTCTTCTAAATTATTAGTTCAGCCAGGAAAATCAAGTATTGTTACGTCTGACTAAACTTACAAGAAACTATTTACATTTCACATTTATGCGAATAACTGCATCTAGAGCTGAGTAAAAGAAAAAGGCTTTCAGCGCCTGCTGGAGCTGAAATTCATCTTTTATAGTTTAAGAAGTCTTTCTCTTGTAATTTGGGTGTTGCTGTTGTTTTTCTTCTTGGAGCTGGCTCCCATATGTGCTTCATTAGGACCAAATAAATCACAAAGGGCAGTGCCTGATGTGGTCTGTGCAAACTGCTCTCATCTGTTTTGTTAGCTGAGCTTTGGTCTGTTTGATTATACTCAGGCGCGTGCATTTAAACTTAAGCGTGTGCATATTAATTCCACTAAATGGGAGAGGATGACTTGCCACTTGAATGCTTTGCTGAACGGGAGGCTGTACCTTTTCCAGCAGTTACCACTGCGACAGACACCTAGCCAGCGCTGCGTTCAGAGGGAGTATTGTGCCAAAGCAGCCTTTTCACTGACATGGCTGAAATCATGTCAAAACTTTCAAAATACAGTTTCCCATTTAAAATTATGGTCATGGTTTATCACAAGCAAGGGAATGTAGACTGAAGTTTTTAAATAAACTTTTTTTTTTTTTCCTTTTAGCTTCTTAAAATTCCCAAAGTTGATTCGCCAAACGAAACACATACTTTTAACTTCCACATGACAAATGTTGGTAAAGATAATCCTCAGGGAAGCTTTGACTGCGTCCAGCAAATGGACTCAAGGTAAGTTTTACTTAACGTTTTCTTTCATGGCAAATTTAAGTAGATTCTGTGGCTTTGAGCATATAGCGAAAAACTTTAACAGAAGGTTAAGGCTCCTACTGATGAGCTGCAGTAGAAAATTAATTCCTAGCAGTAGTATGATTTCTTGCTAATTATAAATACTTGCTTTTACATAGAATTCTCTTTGGTTTTGCTCTTAAAAAAGTAACCTTTGAGTACTTTCTCACTTCTTAGTGCTATTTTTAAAAACTTTTGGAGTTCAGCATCGTCCAAGCTAGACCAGATCCATTCTACAGCCCTGTGTAAATATGATTATGGCTGGCAGCATGCTAGCACGCTGGCCATGATGGATAGTTGTCTTATTTTAAGAACCACATAAATCAGTGACCTTATCCATAATTGCACGACCATGGTGTTTCAGAACCCAAACGTAATACAGCAGTGCCTTGTCCCAGTCCTTTGAGTCAAAGTGAACAGTGTTAATGTCTACTGAAAAGGCAAGAGAATACCGTGCTTTTACATTAAGCTTGCTTCAGCTTCTAGAATATTATGTTCAGCGTAGCATCAGTGTAGTCCGGTGGTGCTGAATGGCTGTTTGTCCTATTTGATTAAGTAGGACATTGCAGGCAGAGTTTGTGTATTGATCTGAGAAGGTGATAGCAAACAGGCACACGGACACACGTCTCCAAAAGGCACTGCTCAGGTTCTCCATCACATGAGAGCTTCTGCCCTCAATTTCAAAACATGGATTCATCTGGACTGTGGGTTTTGGGAGCAATAATAAAAAGAGCTGATTTAATAGCTCTCTACCTAACAGGAGATCGCTCAGCATCCTCAGCCTCCTCTTTCTCCCCTTGTGTTAGGTCTCATCTACTACACTACAGCCTTTCAGTGAACTCACTTAACAAATGGGATTGGCAAAAAGCCGAATGGTTTAGTGGCAGAACTGGGGGAGCCTGGGGCAGTGTGGGTTTTGGGTTTTTTTGGTTTTGTTTTGGTTTTCTTTTTATTAAACTCTCTGAAAGGGGCTAGATAGCTACCGAGGCTGGCAGAAAGCAAGCGGCAGGAGTGCGTGCCAGGGTGAGAGGTGCTGCCTCCACTCCTGCATTGCCTCTCCCGAGCATCTCCAAGGGTGCTTTTCTTCTTTGGAAGGAGCACCTTCAGTTAAACTAAACTGGATTCACTTTATAAATAAGATTAAGTTTAAGCTGCTTTAGTTCTGAATAGTGTGCCTGGGTAGTTTTAATGTGGTTTTACTAATCTACTTCAAAATCTAATCTCAACTACCTTTCATGAGGTCTTTTGTAGCCAGCTCTCAGTTTGTGTAAAGTGCCTGCAGAGTTAATGCAAATGTAGTGTTACACTGAGTCGTTTTAAACCAGTAAAAGCAGAGAGGACCTCTGCAAGGTATCTTGTCTAACTTGTGCTCAAGGCAGGTCTGGCTTCAAAACTGGCTCAGATTTTGAAAATGCTCAGCTGAGGAGGGGGATTACACAGCATCTCAGTCAGTGCTCAGCTGCTCCTGCAGTGAAAAGCATATAAAGGCAGCGATGTTCAAGGAAATGGGCAATGGGGAAAAGCTATGCTTTTTAGGTGACAAGAGGGTCTTTTTTTCTGTTGTAAATGCACTGAATTTGGAGCAAGGGATCAAGATATATCTCTAGGCTATGGAGAAAACTGTAGCTGTATCATCTTGAAATCATCAGCGGCTTGGTCCAGCTTTGTGACTCTCAGAAACAACAAAATAAGTTGAGACATGAGATTCTTGACCCTTCTTCTTGGAACCTTGATGGGGACTTTCAGGGTGTTTAAAGTGTTTTGGGCTGGCTAAAGCCGGTGCCTTTCTCTGGTCAGAGCTGTTGCAATGGCAGGTTCTGTGCAGTGTACTCACTAAAAGCAGCGATAACCCAGTTTAAATGAAGCTGCTATTAGTCAGTCGAGGTGCCCTCCTGGATGGGTCCAGTGCACTGCAGGAAGGCATTTAGACTGAGCGTGGAGGGCCAGGTTCCCCCAGAAACACCTCATGAAGGCTAATGCCTGCGCTGATGCTGTTGAGGAGGCCTTGTGGTCCTTCCCCTCATGCGGGGTTTCCTCCAAGTGCCTCTTCTCAAACAGGGATCCTCAGAAGCATGCGGGTGAAGCCCAAGCACTCCTCGGCGCTGTCAAACGCGCAAAGCAGGTGACGAGGAGAACAGACATCTTTGAGGGACGTCCCTTTGAGGGGAGGCTGGCTTGCCCACCTGGGGTCTTGCAGGGCCTGGGGCCACCACGGGCCTCTCAGGTGAAGGAGAGGAGACGTGTGCTGAGCTGAGAGCCGGCGGCCAGTGGAAAGCCTCCGGGGCAGGAGGTGCCCGCCGCTAGCGTGCCCGAGTTGTCCCCGTAGCCGCCATTGCAGCACTTCCCAGTGCAGCCACCAGCCTGAGTCTGCCTCTCAAGTACAGTTATGTGAGGAAACGTAATTACACCGACAGGTAAAGCTGATACAATTTGGATGTCTAGAGACAATTTGAAATATATTTCCACCCTAGCTAGCTGTCAGAACTGGAAAACATTATTCTTCACCCCTTAAGACAGGTTTTAAAGTTCCTGACGCAACCATACTTCTAAACCTGAATTGGTGCTTGGGCTCAACCTTTTTTCAATGTTTTTGTAGCTCTGGATCCTCGCAACTCAGTTGCCTGGGACTAATACAGAATAAAATTACGGTATGTGCAACAAGTGATTCCTACGCGATGACCAGGGAGCGCGTGACCCAGGCAGAAGAGGAGTCACGCAATCGAAGCACAAAGGTTATTAAACCTAGTGAACCATTTTTAGGTATGGTTGTATTTCATTTTTCTACTAGATGTCTGTAAGTTTTCAAACTCAGTAATTCATCTTTTCAGAATATTCTTGGGAAAGATGGTGTGTTCAGAGGTCTTGGGTGTCGGTACCTTGCCCTCATGTTAACCAATTTGCAGTCTCCTGGTGCTGCACTTAGACATTAGGTTTTTTTAGACCCAGAAGGCCTGCCAGTCCTTCCTTATTCCCATATCACTTGAATAGCTGAAATTTTGACTGTTTAGGTGAGGGTTTTTACCACCCCATGCACTTAAATTCTCTGGTTTAGTAGCTAATGTTTTGGTTTTATAACAACACTTTTGAGTACCTGAATGCTGTGCTAAACCATTAACCTTAATTTGTAATCTGAAAAAATTAACATTGAAGAAGTCTTATATACAAATTCATAAGCTTAATATGAAAAACATTGCTTTTCACACTTGCTAATGCTGATTAAATGTTATTTATTGTATG
The DNA here is from genome assembly GCF_949628215.1 of Phalacrocorax aristotelis. NCBI lineage: Eukaryota > Metazoa > Chordata > Aves > Suliformes > Phalacrocoracidae > Phalacrocorax > Phalacrocorax aristotelis. The sequence continues at coordinate 1,237,314 of NC_134311.1, forward strand.
TCTTGGTCATTAATAACCAACTTGTACCACAAGACCATGTTTGTTTTTTGTTTTCCTAAAAAAAAAAAAAGGCAAAGTAAGGTAACGTTGGCATCTTCCCATGGACTTCATATTTTTCCACAAAACAAAGTGTTTAGGTGGTATAATTCATTATTAAACTCTTCTGGGGACTGTTTCCCTGAGGAGCCTGGAGCTGGCTGCAGATTGGCTCAAGGTGAGCATCCATCTCAGCGGCGGTCCTGCCTGCAGCAGTGAGCTGGTACATCAATCCTCATAAAGTCAAACAGGCTCTCACTTGGCTCTGGCTGCAGTCCTCCGCCAGCACAGATGTCCCCGATGGTGGCGGTGCAATGCTTGCTCTGCCTCAACTTACTGCGGAGCATTTTAGGCCAACACCGTCATGGCTTTTCGGAGATACAAAACTATGTGCGTGTGTCCTCAACACTAAGGGAGCTGGGCGCGGGTTAATACCAGGACGTGGAGCTTAAACTGCCTCCTCCCCCCGTATTGTCTAAACTGCTCTTCAGTGGCAACAGGAGAGGAGCCACTTTTATCCATTTCTAAGCTTCTTGTTGGGGAAGTTCTGTTCTGCATGTGAATGATCTGCGTGGTTCTTGTCAGTTGTTTAAGCAGAACTTAAGTGAATGCTTAACATTCAGTAAATGGGGTCTGAAGACTGGCAGTAGAACAGTTGTGTCTGGGGAAACCTCTGTGTCAGAAGAAGCATTGAAGAAGCTCAGGTAGGACAGGTCTAGTTGCTGGTAGGGCACAGGGGTGACTTTGCAATGTGCAAAGGAACTGGGGTTGTTAATCATGTTAATGTTTGGTTATGTTTTCAGGGGATTTTTTTATTTGGTTGTTTTTTTTAAGTACTTCAGAGACATGACTTTAGATGTTTTGTTTGAATGTTGCTTACACTCTCCGCTGTGCTGGGAATTTGTGAATCTACATTGAATTTAACATGTCAAAACACTTGCAATTCATTCAATAAACAACTGGCAAGTTCATACTGTTCTAAAAATGTAACTAAGTACGTTTGCACGATCAGGTCTGTTCTTGAAAACCTGAAGGGCAAAGTCCAGGGAACATGCGGTGTGGAAAGGTTGTAAAGGTTTATCTTCCAGTGCAAAGTGAAAACAGATTTTTGCTCTTCCTGAGGACAGGCAGTGCATAAGGACAGCCCAGTCTCCGCGTGTCTGACAGAAGAGAACAAGCTCCAGATTTTCTCACCAATACTCATTAAGTCTCCCTTACACATGTACCAAACATGAGTTGCTGGTTTCAGAAAAACGCCTGGTTTGTGTCACATCCTCTGCTGGATTGCAAACAATGTTTACTACAATGATTTTCTGTAATATCCTGATATTTTTTTTTTAATTTGTTTTTTTCCCTGTCTGATAGCAAATGCTATTTAAAACCACAGAGTAGAGAAGTTTGTGTCTTTTTCTGAAACGCTGATTTTCAGGTTGCGTGGTGTTATTTTTAAATTCTGGATGCATTGTTTGCAAACACTTGCATTGTTCCTCCAGTTGAGTAACATGTATTTTTATAGAGTTTGGTCTAAAACGCTGTGCAGGCCATGTTTTAAAACTACTCTGGCCGAAGAACTTAAATTTTTGGTGTATTGTTTCTGACAAACCTGGGCTTATTTAATAGAGGGGAACATTTCAGCTTAAAATGTGGTGTAACTTAGAGCAACTCAAGTGATTAACACCAAGGGTTGGTAGTTTCTTTAAGCAATGATGCAATTAATCATGTAGACTTGGTCTCCCTAGGCATTAATGGGGAATCTTTTAATTATATGGAAGATCTTTGCATCACACTTTAGTGTACTTGTCAGAAAAAGCCTGATTTTGGATATTCAGTGCTTGAGCTTATAAACTGGAAAAATAATTAAAGCACCACCTATATAAATAATTGGTAAAGTATCACTTGTTTACCAGCTTTTTAAAATATTGACTGTTTCTTTGTTAATGCCTACCTTGATGCATCTTTACTGCCTGTATACTCTTATAGAATATGAAATGCTAACTAAATACAGTTTTTAGAGTTTATTCGGCTTAGTAAATTCTTCTAAATCAACTTTCTTGTCTTCTCCCAACCTCCGGTGTCACACTTTTTTTCTTTTTTTTCCCCACCTTGCTTCAGGAAGAAGAGCACAGGTCAGAAAAGCACCCCAAAGCAGTACAGATACTGCGCCTGAGAGAAAGAGGTCAACACCCATGAACCCTGCAAACACAATACGAAAGAATCCCGCACGCAATACTGTTTTTCATCGACCATACAGGGACAGGGTGATTCACTTACTGGCCCTGAGGAATTACAAGAAACCTGAGTTACTAGCTCGCTTGCAGAGAGATGGCGTCAGCCAAAAGGACAAGAATTCTCTTGGAGCTATCCTTCATCAGGTGAGATCATGGGGTTTGTGCCAGCATTTTTTCCCTCCTGCTGTTCTTTTAATTGTAATTTTGAGGTGTGTTACTCCTGTATTTAAATCAGAAAATAATAAACAACTTACATAATGCTCCTTGTTTAGGTTTTTCAATCAACTTTTCACAGGTGCCAGGAACTGCAAGTCAGCATGAGAAAAGGAAAGAAATCTTAAAAAAGTTTTGGGGAGCGTTTTTGTTTCTCTGGAATGGCAGGCAATAATTAAATATTTCTAGCTTTGTTGTTCCTAATGTCTTTTTTCCTCTCTCTTTTACTTAACTTCCACTTGCATTTCTTTATCATATCCATCAAAACTATTGTCAAGCCTTTAATGTTGTATAGGTGAAAGTTTTAACCTATGTGTTCAAGAGTGTCGCTTACTAATTTTCTACTGAAACAGTTCAGAAAAGGCTTCTTAAAGTATTGTGAGATGCAGTGGCTCCTCCCTTATTTTTTAAATACTCCCTGAACCCAGAGACTCTGGCTGAATTATGCATGCGTTAATGTAAAGTAGGAATGTTGCCTATAAATCTAGGAAAAAAGTGGTTTTGAAACGATTAAAGGGACTAAAATTCAACATTTATACAGCTTTGGTTAATCCTACACTGACTTTTAAAAACTCATTTCTTGAATATGTTAAGTATTGTTGCTTTGTTTGCCCAGTGCAATGGTAGGTTTCTTTTATCGCGAAGACATAGACAATCTAACAAAAGCCATCTTCTTACATATGAATTGAAATAGTCGATTTATACTTTGAGTCAATTGTAAAATTCCAAAAGCTCAACTCCCTGGAGGAAAAAGGTGCAAGAATTGTGTCCCATTATGCTTGACAGTGTTTAAGGAGACTTTCCTGGGGTCAGTTTCCTGTACATGGTGTGAACTACCTCAAGGTACTGGTTTGTGTTCAGAGTGGTCACAGTAGCACCACTACAGCCCGAAAAGCCTTGCTCACATTTTTTTAGATTCATGATGAGGACTTTTGGTACAAATCTAAAATCAGCAGCCCGAACATGCTGAGATCTAATATGCACAGATTTGCTTCTCCTGGAATATGGCTTTAATTCTGTTTTAATAACTGAATTACTGTTTCTGGGTATCTGTTACTTTTAATTTTTTTTTAAACTGGGGACAGACAGATGTGCCCACACACACACGGATTAGCAGTATTCATCCAACAAGTTTTGGAGTTAAAAATAGGCAAAGCTGCAAAAAGCAATGGTGGTATGTTGAGTTATTCAGCATTTTGTATCAGGCAAATTGATGGAGACTGTTATCTTTTTGAGGTTTTCTATGAAACTCTGAACAGGCGCCAGGGGATGAAGTCTAAAATGGAACTTTAGGTCTCAAGGTTTTACTAGCTCATTTTAACTTTTTGCACATTCTTTTTACTTAAGGAAGATAAAAGATAATTCTGTTTTCAAACAGCAAGGCATGCACAAGACCTGCTCATGACAATCGTTTGCTGTAAGGAACCCTGCATCTGCAAAATGAAGGGCGCAGCTAGGCCTGTGCACCTCTCCTTAGGTGTTTTAGCAATAAATCTTGTTTTCAAAGTATAACTTGTTAGGTATGAGTACAGTTACTTTTTTCCCAAACAAAACAACTTTGTTATGGCTTAAAACTAATGGGATAGATGAATAATTCATCTCCATACTAAAAAAGTTCAGTGATAGTTAGGTTATCTTGTACATTGTTCAGCAGAAAGCTGTAGTTTCTTGTGGCTTGAGAAAGAAAAGGAATTCTGTTTATCGAGACAAATGACGGCATGCTGCAGTCATTAACGTGATGATGGAGAACATGTACTGTTCCAGGCACAGTCTGTGCACTGCCATCGCAGTATAGCTGTGCAACAGAAGAACAGCAGGTGTCCTCCTGAGGTTGATCAACTCTGAATTCGTATGTGGAGATGGTGTTCTTCGGTTCTTGAAAATAAATAAAAATAAAAACTAGGCCTTTCAGTGTATTTCATGCAGTGAAGATTTAAAGTTTTGGCATAGTTTGCTTTCATTCTCAGAGCTGTATTAAAAGACAAAAAAAACAGATACGTGGTGTGGAGAGAGGTTTTCCTAGAGTGCATTTTGTACGTGTTAGCAGCGGTTTGGGGTTTTCTTACATCCAAATTTCTACATCCTAAGTTGACCAAATTTTTTAAAATCGTTGCTCATTACCTGAGAACTGCTTTGAGGTTCACACCTAGAAACCCTGGAAAACTGGTGTGCGATTTCATTTTCAGCTTTGATTTAGCTCTGCAGTACCAATCTTATCTCTGTAGTTTGCATTTAGGTGTAATGAACATTTATTTTCTTAAATGTCTGCCTGTAGGTAGCCTGCCTGAATCCAAAGGATAATTCTTACAGTCTGAAGGACTATGTATTTAAAGACATTCAAAAAGATTGGCCTGGATACAGTGAAACAGATAAAGAATCACTGGAGTTAATACTTTCTAGGTAAGTTCAGTCTCTAGGGGAAGGAAAATAGCCATTTAAGAAACAACTTATGGGAAATGAATGTCTGTCTTCCCTATAATGAAGGAACTATAACATATACGTTTTTGCTTTGTAACCTAAAATGTTGGGTCATCCTTACAGAAAATTAAACCCACCTCAGAATGCCGCCAGCACCAGCCATTTGGACTCTTCTGAAACTTCTGATAAAGGTGCTGAATCAACCTCTCAGGTATTTTGTTTTTTTTTTTTTTTTTCACATTATTTACAGTGTATTAAGATTTGTCACACTTATATTGGTGTGAAACTTACGATGCTGTATTGCACTAATATTGTCTTTAACACATCAGAAACTGAAGTGCTTATTTCTAATTGGATTATTATTTCTTTTTTTTCAAGATGGCCGCTCTGCCAAAGACCACAGAAAACCCAAGGGCTCAGGTAGCTCAAGGACACATTACTTTCTGGTTAAATACTTAAAACTGTTTTGTATTGCCACATAATTTGTTTACCTTGGTGTGTATCTTGTCTAAAGACAAGGTATGTGTATATTTTTGTTACATGGCTGCATATGTTCAAGGGTCTTCGTGATATAGTAGTTATGATACATAAAGTATGCACAAACATCCTTGTGCTACTGTGTAAATAGAACACTTAGGAAGGTCTAGAATGAGGACAAATTGCAGCAGTGATCCACTCACAGGAATATTTTCTTTTCCTATAGGCATCATTTAAGCACCCATTTTGGTTCAGGGTAGCCCATGTGTGATAAGGCAGATCTGAATCGGCAGGTAGTACATCTCGCTTCCCCCAGCCTTTTCAGACTTAAAATGTGTATGTCCCATCTTCTTATCAATACAACAGGACAACGCAAACCCTTTCAGAAGAAGCTTGGAAAACCCTGCCTAAAAGGCATTACTTCAAGGGAAAGTTTGATAGTTTCTGTGACTGAAACTGCACTTCAGTAAATGCAACTAAAATCTGAAGAGCACGAGAGCTTGTGTGTGTACAGTGATAAGCTGGGGAGTACGAAAAGTCTCTCCCCACTGAGATATTTATGTTTAAATAGAGGAGGGGGAGCACAACTCTGTTTTCCCCTAATTTCTTCCAGTCAGTGGGTGAAATGGTGCAGGTCCTGGGGACCTGCCTCTGTACGCACAGAGTCTGGGTTAATTTCAGCAGGGTGGCACAGAGCCCTGCCTGGCGCTCCTAGTCCAAGCTGCCCTTGTGCATCAACAGGAGCAGTGTGTGCTTGCTAGAGAAGAGGATGTGAACCAGCATTTCAGCTGATGAACAGCTGGAACAACAACTGGGTAGCAAAACTGGATGTTTTACCTATTCTTATCAGCTTTGCACTTCTCGCACTCTCATAAGCACACTGCTGCATGTTTCTTGGGGCTGCTTTAGCAAATGGTGTGGCTGTGTGACAGCAAAAGCTGACTCTTAACCCAGTATGTCCCAGCTGAAGTCTCTATGTAAACAACACCAACCTCACCTCCTCATTTTAGTCAAGCCTTTGGTAGAGCTCCTGAAGAGAGCATCTTTCTCCCAAAGCCTTTTAGCTGTAGATTTGAAGTGCAACTTGTTAAATCATAAGATTAGAAACTAAGATGGAATTAGCCATGTGTTTAGCTGCGGTAGTTCTTTGTTTGACAGCTATTTTTAGGTAAGATGTATTTTCAATTCTTGCCTGTCCAGAAATTCTTCTTTTTCAGAATGGGAGCAAAACTGAGTGGTTTTTTTCACTTTTGTTTTAAAATTTATTACAGAAACGGCCTTTGAATTCCAATTTTATCGATCCTCTGATGAACAAAAGGCAGAGGATATCTCACCTGAGCAGTCGAGCCCAGCCATCGTGCAGCAGCCACCTGGTTGCCTCCAGCGAGAAGGCCACTGCTGACTCTCCGCCGCTGCTTCCCCGCCCAGCAGCTGCTGCTGCTCCCGCTTCTCTGCAGTTGCCTAGCACACTCCCTTCCTCTTCCAACCCTCCTCAAAGTGCCAGCTCCAGCTCCCCCAGCACCCCTGAGGGGGGCGGGACACAAGACGTTCCAGTGGACAGCTTAGGTCAAAATAGCAGTAGCAAACATGAGGACCAGCAGCAAAGATGTGTCTTTCAGACTCCCACGTGGATCCAAGTGCCTGCTGCGTGGCGGATGAAACCTCCCAAGATCAAGGGCAAAAAGCGTAGTGTAACGCTGCTCCAGAGGCCCACGGAGCTGTGCCAAAATCTCAAGGTGATGCCCGAGAAGCCCACGGGGATGTGCCGAAGGCTCATGGCGCTGCACCAGAAGAACATGGCGAAGTCGCCGGCACAGCCCCCAAAGCGCAAGGCAAAGCCGCCAGCGCAGCCCCCGAAGACCACAGCGAAGCCACCAGCGCAGCCCCCGAAGACCACAGCAAAGCCGCCAGCGCAGCCCCCGAAGACCACAGCGAAGCCACCGGCGCAACCCCCGAAGACCACAGCAAAGCCGCCGGCGCAGCCCCCGAAGACCACAGCGCAGCCCCCGAAGACCACGGCGCAGCCCCCGAAGACCACGGCGCAGCCCCCGAAGACCACGGCGCAGCCCCCAAAGACCACGGCGCAGCCCCCGAAGACCACGGCGCAGCCCCCGAAGTTCGTGCCGCTGTCCCCGAAGATCAAGGTGCAGCCCCCGAAGCTCGTGCCGCTGTCCCCGGAGTTCGCGGCGCAGCCCCCGAAGCTCACGCCGCTGTCCCCGGAGTTCACGCCGCTGTCCCCGGAGTTCACGCCGCTGTCCCCGGAGTTCACGGCGCTGTCCCCGAAGTTCATGGCGCTGCCCCCGAAGCTCATGGTGCTGTCCCCGAAGTTCGCGGCACTGCCCCCGAAGCTCACAGCGCTGCCCCCGAAGCCCATGATAAAAGGGCATAAGGGCAAAAGCAAGATGCAGGACACTACGAGGCTGAGTGAGGAGGAGAAAGGCCCTGAAAAAGAAGAAACTGATAAGCTGAAAGAATTATTCTCTTCGTATTCAGATGAAGGTATTAATGCTACTGTTCCTATTACATGGGTAACCCTGGTGAAAAGGGACCAGTAAAACCAGGGACTGGAAATGGTCTATTTTTTGACTTGCTGTATATTAAGTGCCTTGCCATTATCCCTACTTCATGGTCATGAAGAATCAACGGGGTTTTTTTTCTGCCATTGCATGACGTTGTAACTGTTGCTTTAAAAAACAAAACAAAAAACCCCAACAGAAACCAAAAGCTGGTCTTGTTCTGCTGGAACCTTAGCTAAAATTAGGTCTGTTTTTAAGAATTCTCCCTCTGTAGGTCAAAAATCAATAGAAAAAAGAAATCTTAGTTGGATTGCTATTGGGCAGAAACTGTTTACAAGGAAGAGCTAGGTACTAGAAAAACACAAAGAATGGATCTTATTTTCCTTGATTTCCAGAAAACTGACAGTTCGCTGAAACTTACCGCACTTTCTCTATCAGCAAATTTCAAAGTCTGCATGCTGAAAACAAAAGCCTGTCACACTTACTTATTGCATACTAGTTTACTGAAACACATAGATCAGACATACATGTACCTCATCATCTATCACAATGTGATGTTCATCGAACTCTGCCTTTTCGCGGAAGGTCTAAAACCTACATAAAATGGCATGTGGTTTACTAGAATTTTGGTTTGAACTGTGCTGTAAGCTCCTCTCCATCTTAGCTACAGGACTTACGACTTTTGAGGGTGCCAGAGCAGGGGCACAGGCTGCCCAGAGAGGCTGTGGGGTCCCTTCCCTGGAGACATTCACACCCTGCCTGGATGCGGCCCTGTGCCCCTGCTCTGGGGGTGCCTGCTCCAGCAGGGGGTGGGACAGGCTGAGCTCCAGAGGGCCCTGCCAACCCCTGACAGTCATGAAAAAGTATAGAAATGGTACACACTTAAAATATCACTGAAAAGCTGAACAGAAACACACAAAGAATACTTAATTTCTTAACACACACACACAGACACACACACACACAGACACACACACACACAGACACACACACACACACACAGACACACACACAGACACACACACAGACACACACAGACACACACAGACACACACAGACACACACAGACACACAGACACACAGACAGACACACACAGACAGACACACAGACAGACACAGACACAGACACAGACAGACAGACACAGACACAGACAGACACACACACACACAGACACACACACACACAGACACAGACACACAGACACAGACACACAGACACAGACACACAGACACACAGACAGACACACACACAGACACACACACAGACACAGACACACAGACACAGACACACAGACACACAGACACAGACACAGACACACAGACACACACACACACACACACACACACGGGCACACACACACACACACACACACACACGGGCACACACACACACGGGCACACACACACACGGGCACACACACACACGGGCACAGTTCAGTTCCTTTGTTAAATCTGTGTGTTGTCTAATGTCACAGGTTTGACCTACAAATTAGAAGTCGGGTTTAGCCCTTTCCTGTCACAGCCCAGAGGCATCTTTACAGTATGCAGGGTGCCTCTTTGAAGGGGTGTTGTGCTCTGAGACCAGAGGGTCTTTTCACATTTACCCTGGACATACTGTGCCCACATGGCTTGGGATTGCTTTGAAAATATTCATGCTTGTGTTTATAAACCTGTTAGCATCTTCCTCCAGAAGCCAGTAACAAAAATCTGAACAGCTAGGGAAGGAAAAACCTGGACTATGTTTCAAGCTGGTCCTTACATTGAAGCTTTCAAATGGACCGAGCCATGCCAGCAGATGCACTTGAATTTTTGGAAATTAAATGCTCTCAGCAAAACTGTTCACATAAGTTGTATTGTATGTACTGTGAATATCACTGTTTGCATTTCTCTCAAATTTTGTTCCCACTTTTACACTTCTTTTTATACTCCTGCTATACCACGTAATAGTTTTAATATTAAAAGCAAAAGAATAGAGTAGAACATCATATGATAGCTTTTTTTCCTCTCCTCATGACTTAAAGCTCAGATAGCTTAGGAGCTGGCAAGAATGGCTGAGCTGTGGCAGAAATACTGTGTTTAAACAATGGCAATGTAATATAATAATGAATATAAAGGGTTGTGTGTTTTTAAGCTTGCTGCAAAGCCCTAAATGAAAAGCAGAGATTACCAAGATCCTGAGTGCTCCTTCCTGTTCCAGCTAACTTTTCTTTACAGTTGCTATTTTTCTTATTTATCAAAAAGATACGGGGCTCTTGAAATATTCCTTTAAAAAGCCGAATTGGAGATTAAGTGTGCTGTG